>NC_135317.1:9652853-10852853 GCF_048772815.1 Callospermophilus lateralis
AGCAAGGCACTAAGCAACTAAGTGAGACCATGTCTCTAACAAAAATATAAAAAAAAAAGGTCTGGTGAAAGGGCTGAGGTCATAGCTCAGTGGTAGAGTGCTTGCCTAGCATGTGTGAGTCACTGGGTTCCTTTCTGAGCACCACAAAAAAATAAAGATATTGTGTCCATCTACAACCAAAAACATTTTTAAAAAGGCTGGTGATGTAGCTCTTTGGTTGAATGGCCCTGGTTTCAATGCACAATACCAAAAGAAAATATATAAACCCCAAACAAATAAGTAAATAAACAGTATTCTGGTAATAGGGGACCAACAAATGTGAGTGGGTAGAAATATAAGGCTAAGAGAAAAATGAATCAAATAGACCCAACATGCTCACCACATGCTTTCTTTTCCAATACTAAATCTACCTGCAGCTCTGCATGACTTATCTAGAAACACTATGTCACATTTCTCAACAAACTATAATCTTCAGAAAAAATGAAATCTCAAAATGGTGTCCATAAGAGAAACATCTACCCTGAAGAGGAGACTTTTAGGGCTCTGTCAGAGACAAGATATTGGAACTAAGGAATATAGATAATTCTTACTAACCATAGTTTGCAAGAATTGGGGAGGACATGGGATGAGTGGAGGGATTTAAATGGGGCAAATGGGAAGTGTTGCAGGTACAGAGGATAGGAATGATGGAAAAAGGAGGAAAACCCTAAATACATGTATAATGGCATGAATGGTGTGATTCTACATTATGTACAATCAGAGAATTTAAAAAAAACTGTTCTTAATTTGTTTGGAATTATCAAAAACCGTCTGCTGTCATGTATAACTGGAACTAATAAATTATAAAAAAAAATGCCATAATTTATGCTCCATCTAAATATAAATGGTAAGTCTTGGCCTAATTAACATAAAGGCATCGTAGAAGTGGGGACTTGAGAGTATGCTGTTATCCTGGCATGAGTCCAAAATCAAAAAGTGGGAAGGACTCTTTGGAAATTTTTCTTAGATCCCCAATAAAATTGGAGTGCAGGGGCTGAGCTTGTAGCTCAGTGGCAGAGCGCTTGCCTAGCAAGGATAACATGCTGGGTTTGATCCTCAGCACCACATAAAAGTAAATAAACAAAATATAAAAAAAAAAACCCTGGAATGCAGAACCACATTATTCTACTCCTCTCTGATAGGATGTCCTTGGTTCTTTCTCACATCACTTCTAAATAACTCATGTCCTGTAACTCTGACAAATAAATCTGAAAACTTTGTGTCTTGGTCTTGATTGAAAAATATGAATTTTACAGTGGGGGTCTTCACATTATTTCAGTTTTCAGAGGGCACTATCTCTGTATCACAAAAAAAAAAAAAAAAAAAAAAAAAAACTTTGCCAGATGAAGGACTTCTAGAGACTCCATAGAGATTTAAATTTTTGCTCTCTGGGTCTGGGGTTGGAGCTCAATGGTAGAGTGCTGGTCTAGCATGTGTGATACCCTGGGCTTGATTCTCAGAACTGCATATAAATAAATGAAGGTCTATTGACAAAAATAAATAAATAAAAATATTTTAAAAAATTCAAATAAAAAAATTGGTATCTTCTCACAAGAGTAAGTAAATGGACCCTTTGATTTGTAAGTCATCCCCTGACACAGCAGTCTCCAAAAAGAAAATTGTGAGAAAAAAGTGCAATTTTAAAGTTTCCAGGTATTCATATTAAAAAAAAGAACATAGGAAATCAATTGTAATAACTTCAGACAACATATTCAGTATATTATTATAGCTTGACAATATAAATTAATTAATGGTTATATGCAATTTTGGATCTTCATCTTAAAATTCAGTCTCTACTTGACTTTTCAAGCACGTCTCAGTTCACCAAAGCCATATTCCACATTTGAGAGCCATGAATACTCTGACCTCAGGAAAGTGCATAACCTCGACCACTTTTTTTGTGATAGGTGATGGAAACACTTCCTGAACAATATTCTCCTCAGGGCCCAAAAGCATAAGAAACATTGCACTTTGAGAGAGCTGGCATCTCCAACTCAAAAGCATACAAATAGGACACTATGTCTTTCAAGACCCTGGGCAGATCCATTCCCATTCCAGATATCACAGTGTAAACAAAAACAATTGGTTTCCCAGAAAGTAGATGGTGCCAGGTCTTCAGATATCTCAGTAGCCAAAAAATAAAGTACAAATACATTAAAGGAAAAATTATTTGGTAATTTTGACTTGAGCCTAATTGAAGGCTTGTGGTGACTTTTTCCTTCATTGGTATAGGGTACTGTGAGAAAATTAGCAAAAACCTAAGGCATAGATATCTACACATATTTCTAAATATTTCAATCCCTTATATTGAGAGATCCACCTTTAAACTCAAATAAGAGAAATTAAAATACTACTTATAAGATATCTGTTGTTTTACACATATTCTCTGTGTCACATGTGATTGAATCCTGATATTATCCCTACAGTAGGTGTATTGTTGTATATCACTGTGTAAGAAGTCACTCTAAAACTAATTAGTTAACATTTGAGTTGATTAACAATTCGGCTGCATTCATCTGCAATATTTTTTTCTGCATCGTCACTGTTAAGTTTACTGAACTTCAGAGGGTGATCTGGCTGCCAAAAAAAAGCACCCTGAATCTCCTTCACATGATATCTCAGAGTCAAATAAATTAATGTGGGCTTCCTCTCTTGGAGAAATGTTCTAAAAGCAAAAGCAAAAACATTTAAAATATTTTCTGAATAGGTACCTGACTAGTACTCTTTCATAGCCACAACTTTTCATAAGCCATACAAAATAAGAGCACTGATCCAAAATTTGGAGAATACATTCTGCATTTTGGCTAGAGTAGGAGTAAAATCACATTGCCAAATTTCTGTACCCAGATAAGGCTAAAGTACAACTGATTTTAAGGCACTCATTCTGCCTTTTGTAATAGATGCGGTTTATACAGCTGATCAGTGTCAAAAAATATTTTTCAAAACCCCATAAGTACTGTTTGTGTTTGTGTGTGTGTATGTACGTATGTATGTATGTATGTGTGTGTGTATATGTATGTATGTGTGTGTATGTGTGTGTGTGTGTGTTTTGTGTGTGTGTGTGTGTGTGTGTGTGTGTGTGTGAATGTAGTACTGGTTGTTAAATTAAAAGAACTATTATCCCTGAGCTACATCCTCAGTTTTTTTTCTTTTCTTATTTTTATTTTTAGGCAGGATATTATCAAGATGCTGAAGCTTTTTAAAAACTTGTAATCATCCTGCCTCAGTCTCACAGGTCACTGGTATTATATGTGTGTGCCACTGCATCTAGCAGGCCCCCAGTTTTTAAGTAAGTATCAGAATCAAATATCCCTGACCCCAAAGGCAAAACTTACTTCTCTAGAAGATATGATTCATCATTTTTTTTTAATTTTATAAAAGTTAAGTAGTGACATTTATTCAAAATCTGGTTTACACACATGTGGTGGCTCATGTCAGCAATCCTCATTATTTGGAAGACTGAAGCAGGAGAATAACAATTTCATATTTAACCTAAATAATATGGGAAGGCCCTAAGCAACTTAGCAAGACCTTGTCTAAAAATTAAAAATGCAATTTTAAAAAAGGGTTGGTGATATAGGGGTTTAGGAGAGACCTTCCCTGGGTTAAATACTCATTCTTCCTCTCTATTAAAAACAAAAAAAAGAAAAACAATGAAAAAATAGAAAAAAATTGTTTACATCTGGTGCACTATTTATTAAATGGAAATAATATGTTTGAGAAAAACTTCTGAAGCTTATAGCAAGGACTTCAAATGAACTTGGAAAATGGCTGAGAACTGAATTAAAAGATCAAGAACCAACAATATACTTTTTAAACTTCTCATCAAAGGAGAAATTTGAAAACAGGTATATTTCATTACAGGCATGATAAGAATGCAGCATGCTATGGAAGCTTCAACCAGAAGACTGTATCTGTATCACAAAAGTTTTGTAAATGGAGAATATGAATCACTACATAAGAAAGGGAGGGAGAGCCAACATTAAAATGATATGTGTAATCTAAAATAAATAATACACTAAATCTCCACCATAAGAATATCTTTTGGGAGTATATATACAAAACAACATAATACTTCTTGCTTAAAGCAGGGAATTTGTAAAAGTCTCAAATTACAAACAGTTTCACATCTGTGCCTGGTATTCAGGGGCTCATACTAAAAAAGCAATGTTTAGGGCTCAAGCAGTTGAAACGAGATGTAAGGAACATTTAGGATAGTAGGCATGCTATATTTGAAAGCAGCAATAGCCCCTAACCAGCCTCTAGCTTCTATTCCTCAGCTCCCCCCCGCCAAATTGTTACATATAATTTCTTTTTAATGCAGGTAGAACAAAGAAGCACATTGACAACATTTTACTGATGTAAGAGCATGCTCACAAATAAATATTTGTGATCTTGAGTAAATACACTGAATCTGAGTGTTTATGACCTTGGCTACTTACTAAAAACATAGCCCCATTAAGCCTGGCCAGATACTAACACACTTGTCCTTTATTGTCCTCTAAATGCCTCATAGCATTGAGCATTTTACAACTTCTGCTGTAAGAAGCAATATTAACCTCTCTACTTTTAGGGCACAACACAGAATGCTGTTTATCTCTAATTCTTACAGAAACAAAACAAAATAAAAACAACAAAAAAAAACCATGGTGCTCTCTTGCCACCTGGGTAAATTATTTTTGTAAGTCTACCAATTCTGCTTAACAGGCAGAATGGTGTAAACTTGGATACCTGGGCTGGCCATGCCAGTTGTTCATGGGAGCAATTGGCTGCTGTTGTTTTATTTTATGCATCACATTGACTGGGCATGCAGGCCTTAATCTTTTTTCTCCTTCCCAGACTCAGTCAGCACAATAGGGAAATTTGATTGGTATTTTCAAAGTACAGAGATCTTATACTACTGGATGTACTTTGAATTCCTAGGCCTTTTGATTATCTTGCAATACCTAATTATGGTAGTCTCTCATACACTTGCATCCATTTTTGCTTCCATATCAATAGAAACCATTCATCCCATGGCCAAAGCAGCTGCATATGACTCCTTAGGCTACTTCTCCAACTCATCTGTGCCACTGGTGCCACTTCTTTCCTTGGCAAGGGGCTGGGGCCTGGGTTTCAACACTTCATTAATAGTTCAACTTGCAAGGTTTATGTTTCCCACAGTGAAGTCAGAAGCTGTCTTTCTCTTCTCAATTAACTCATTCCATTATATCATAACTCTCCAAAGGAGTCCACTGTGATAGGACTAAGGAAACTAAGTGTTGTATGCTTCTTGGTGTCCATAGGTGTGCCCATGTCCCTAACAACCTCCCACCTGCAAATATCCTGCAGACTATGTCTGTTGTTGTGTTTGTGTTCAGACTCAGAATGTGAGGTTTGCCTCTCCAGCAATTGAGAGATGTGAGGCGTGGTTGGCACTGTAGTCATGCTTATGCAGAAGTGACAATAGTTCACAGACAGCCCACAGCCTTCAGCCCTCAGACTCCTGCATGATTCCATAGGCCTTTTCATATATAGGCCAGAAAATGCAGATGCATAGTTGACATTTACAATTATATATTTACATAATGAACACTTACTCAATAGCAAATTTTATGACAATTGCTGGAATAACTTTCAGCCACTGCTAGCAGCTATGATCAGCTCAAAAGTGCTTGAAATATCCATATTCATTCAGGCTTGACAGAAGGGCCTGCAGGATGGGGTAAAACCACATACTCAGCACTTGTGGTTACCATTGCCAAACTACCAGACCAGAAAACTGAGAGTCAGGGGCTTCAGGCCATGAAACCCCTGACTCAGTAAGGGCCAAAGACCCTTCCAGATTGCTTTCTGCCATGACAGAAACATTTACAGTTTGCTCACAGTGTGCTTACGTTAGGCAGGAGATCATTGGCTTATGGATATTGTCTTGCTTATGTATGATTGACAATTGTGTGCATTACAAAAATAAACTGAGCTACTGGATGAGGACTAGAGGTGGGTCTCCAGACAGTTCTCTCACCAGCTTCCAGAGTCTGTGTGTTGATTCTGTGCTTATAACGTTCTGTGTATTCCAAAAATAAACTGAGCTACTGGATGATGACTAGGTGTCTCTACCCCTGCGACAAGGTAGCTGAGGGACCATTGACCACGAAGGGACATAGGAACACATACAATTTGGCGCCACAACCTGGTCTCTTGCACCCTCACACCTCACTACTGTCCATCGCTTTGATTTCAGGTAAGGTTTCAGGTAGAAATTTGGGTAGTAGACCCATTTGTGTTCCATGTGCTGACAGTCCCTTGAAGGTGAGCAAGGAACCCTCAACTTTATCCCCTTTCCTTGTCCCTGTCATACCATTGGTAACCCGAGTTGAGGCACACAACATCATAAGGCTTGGCGACACATTATGACCTCTCTTTTCCCCTGGTTCACCTGGTGAATTTACATATGGGATTGGTCTTCCCAGAATTCAGAAACTCAATTTTCTCTGTTAATGGGAACTTCCACTCTGGACACACTGTGTGGGCATACAGCTTTGACCTAACAAGTCAAGTCCCCCACTAATCACAAGACATTGAATCCTAAACATACCTTTTGTTATTCTTAGGGCCCTCCATGTCAGCATCTTGGGCCCCTATATTAGGCATCTTTTCAAGACAAAGACATTGCTTTAAAAACTCTTAAAAAAAGAAAAAGATGAATTTTTCAGGAATATGATCCAAGGTCCCCATGAATGGTTTCCTGACTTCTTATCTAGAGTAACCCAGGCATTCTGGAAGCTCATTCAACCTGGTCCTACTCAAGGCTCATTAGTTAAACAATTGGCATGGGAAGGAGCAACTGCAGGAACCAGGGCTGCAATTGCTCCAAAATGCAATGAATCCCTTTCAAAATAAAACTGTGCTACAAAGGAAAGAGCATTCTCTTTGGGGCCCATTCAGGCATTAATAGCTGCTGTTAACAAACTGTCAGTTAACAAAAATAATGGGCCTTCCCAAACAAGATCTGATCCCATTTTCTAGGGCTGTAATCAGCCAGGCCACATTGCAGGTTACTGTCCTAAGAATGGCAGCCTCCCTAGCCCCAAGATACCCTGCCCTAGATGAAAGAAAAAAATGTCATCTCCCATTTACTTAAATGTTTTAAAATTATGAATGTTCCCATGTCTATTAAAATTGACAAAGAGGCAACCTATAGTAACAAGACATTTCAGGCAATTTGCAATGGTTGCCATATACATCACTTAATTGGGATTTTCTTTAGCCCTTAGACTCAAAGCATTATAGAAAGAACACACAAGAAACTATACTAAGTCCCCTCGTGATGCCTTGAAAAGAATATAACTTCCTTTAAATTTTCTTTCAATTTCAAAATTTTCTACTGAAATAGAAGCCCATAAGCATTGAGCTCCCTTCTCAGAGTCCTCCCATCTACCTGTGGTCTCATGAAAGGATTCCATAACAAATGCATGGGATGGCCTGGGTCTCCTCTTAATCATGGGTGAAAGGTTTACATTTGTTAACAGGAGCCTCACCCTATCTGGGTAACTATAAGAAATGTGAGACTAGTCACTGATTGCCAAGCTCCAAATTGAACCTGAAGAAAGAAAGAGACCACCATGGCCACCCCACCATAGAGCTCACAAGATAGTCTTGGGTGATATCAAAGTCCTATCATATCAAGTCAGACAATGTCACCTGCCAGAGACCAGAGCCCTGGTAGTCTCTTCTTGCTTATGTGTACAATTATAACCTACCACTCACAGGTAAGTGCACAACACGTAAGTTTGGAGGAAAAAAGGCCTCTGCCTAATGGCCTGATAACTCATGGCCCTATGCTGGCCTGTCCAAGCAAAATGGACATACTTCAAAGTATTTCCCATGAGGGGAAAAATGCTTTTCAGATAGCTATCCCCCATGAATGGCTGTCTGTGGGACAGTTCTCCTCTAGTGGAAAGCCTCTAGTACCATCTAGTGGCAAAAAACCTTCAGTGAACAAAATGCTCATGCCACTGCAATTAAAAAAAAAAAAAAACATGAGATCAATCCATGCTCAATTATTCATGATCAGATGTTGTACATATTTCTTCCTCAAATCATGCAGAATACATCCCAAGGACAAAACTCAGGAGGACAATGGGAGCCCCCTGGATTAACATCATCACAAGGCTCATGATCCTCACAGCCACAACTGCAACTGCCACTCTCATCACTCTCCTGCACCCGACCAGAAGAATCACTCAAAAAATTGAAAACAACTTATGCTGTGGCTGGGACTTTAATTGGACTTCCCCCTTATTTTGCATCAATGCAGAAAAGGACTCACTTTATGCTGTTGTGCATCATTCTGTCATTCAGCCCACAAGTACATGCCTGGTGGGTTGGGTCTCCATCTCCCAGGATTCTTTTACCTGTTAGTTTGGATGATACTGTATTGCCTTTCTTGTTTGCTACTGATGTTTTCTCACAATGCCCTGTTACATCTGACCCAACAGCAAGGCACCCTTGGAATATGTCACTCTCACTTGATCATTCATGGGCCTTTACTACACTAAGGAATGTGTCTAGGGCACAGAGGTTATGTCAGTCTACAACTTGTCTTCACAATGATATTCTTTGGGAGCCGGTGATAGGAGGCATTATAGGTTTTTGGACACTTTCCTTAGAAGGAGAAACAAAAGTAGTCTCTGTCAGTGGTCTGCTAATGGCATGGCCCTTCATGCTAAAGACTCACGTTTTGGGCCTCAACACTTTCTGCAGAGATGTCCATGGAGAAAATTTAAATATATCAATGAAGGTATACCTCTAAGAGCTATATCTTGGAGAAACTGTCTCTCCCTTTCCCGACTCTATTTAAATTTGATGAGCTTATTAGTTGTTCAAATGTGGACAAAATGTGGACCAAGAATAAAATTTTCAACAGACACAAATGCATTTATATTTAAATATCATACAGATTGGATAACAAATGCTCCAAATACAAAAGAAAGACAGGAGATTTTTGCAATTAGGCAGACAATTTTTATGTGGTACTTGAAAATGTACAGCTGTCAGTCCTATTGTCACCTTGGATACTATTTTTTTTTAATGGCTCTTTCAAAAAACCCTCAGCTAAACATGAAACTAAAGGCCATGTATGTGTTATCCCACCCTTCTTCTTTGTAACTTTTACTCAAAATCACAAAAATGGTCATCTTAATTGTGATGATTCCCAATTTGATTTAACCAATTGCTTGAATTCCTCTGTTAAGACAGTAGTGCTAATGAGAACACTCCCTGTGTTATGGTTTCCAACAGAGAATGAGTCCTCCATTCAAAAGGTTCACGCTGCAAAAGATATTTCCCTTCCCAGAGTTAGGTGAGATTTTGGGATCACTGCTGCCAATATAGCTGCCTCCCTCACTGCAGTCGCAGCAGCTACTGCCTCTGGTGTAGCTTTGACCCAGTCCACATCAAATGCTGCAACCATTAATCAGGTAGTGCAGTGCTCCTTTAAAGCCCTGAGCACCCAGGAGTGACTAAACCTGCACTTGCAAGGAGGTATCTTAATGTTACAACAACAGATTGACCTTATTGATGAAAAAAAAATGATATGCTTCAATTGAAAGTTAGAGTATCCTTCAGTCCTCAATTTCTGTATGTTTGTCAAACCCCATCTCAGTAAAAAATGTAACAGAAGCTCAGCTTAAATTGGCAAATAGACTTAAGGGACCTTGGGATATGACTTTTAGAAACTTCACTATGATGCTGCATGCTCAGATTCTCAGCCTAAATGAAATCAGAGTGGAGCTAATTTTTAAACCCTCAATCTTACAGCATCTATGGGATAAATTGTCAGCTTTAATTGACCCTGCTAATTGGATCCTCACTGTTATTGGCATAGTTTTTCTTGTTTAAGTATATGTTATTTTAAGATGCTTCCAAAAAAGGCTCAACAAAGTAGAAACAAAACAAGCTGTTAGTTCATGCATTTAAGGAAAGTCAAAAGGAAAATAGTGATTCCCCCGCATCTGTACAGATGGCAGCTATGGATCGGATCTAAGTAGTACCAACTAAGGGCCAGTTTTCTATGAGAGGTCATGCCCTGAATCCTAGCACTGTTCTCCTTTTCCTCTGTGCTCTCAGCTCTGACACAACATTACTGTTTGTCTGTCTATGGCCTTTTTCCTTTCTTCCTGAATGCAGCCTCACCAGCCCAGTGCTGTGAGCTGGGCCCTCCATAGAGAAGAAACCTGAATTTCCCAATTCCTAAGGTAAATGCTGGCATGGAGGCCACAGGGGCATTATCTATCAAGGAGACAGAGATCCTTCTCGGGGGCAATGCCTTGCACACTCAACATCACCCTGTGTGGCCCCGCAGGATGGCTGGTTAGTCAAAGATGGGTAAGATTCCCTCAAGGGAGCAACAACCTAAGACAGGCACAGTCACAGAGTGGCCATCAGAAGAAAACTTGGGGGCCAACAGAGGTGAAGCACAGAACCTCACCCCCCCACAACTGTGAAAAGGCCTAAGTCTTCACCCGTTCTAAGAGAGGTCTCTGCCCCCCCTGGCTGCTTTGCTCCCCATGCCCAGCTCAGACCCAAGTGACAGGCAGAGACCTAGTCAACAGTGGCTGCCCACTCAGCACAGCAGGAAACAAGTGAAGCAACAAGAAAGGGCCATGACTGTTTATTTCCCCTTTTCTCTTTCTTGCTTCTTCCCCCTTTTTCTATGCTTTTCCCTTTTCCTTTCTTCTCACATCATGTTTCTCTTTTGGCAACAAATTTAATAAAAAGGGAGTAAATGTTGTAATAACTTTCAGTCACAGCTAGCAGCTATGAGCAGCTCCAAATTGCTTGAAATATCCATGTTCATTGAGGCCTGACAGAAGGGCCTGCATGATGGGTGAAATCACATGCTCAGCACTTGTGGTTACCATTGCCAAACAATCCAGCCAGGAAACCGAGAGTCAGGGGCTTCAGGGCATGAAAACTCTGACACAGTAAGGGCCAAAGACCCTTCCAGATTGCTATCTACCAGGACCTCACTATTTAGAGTTTCCTCACAGCTCACTAATATTAGGCAGAAGATGATTGGCTTATGGATATTGTCTTGCTTATGTATGATTAACAGGCACACCTCACTCAAACCATATAACAGTTGTGTGCATTCTAAAAATAAACTGAGCCCCTGGATGATGACTTAGAAGTGGGTCTTCAGCCAGTTCTCTCACCAGCTCCTGGAGCCTGTGTGTTGATTTCGCATCTCTGTCCCCCACAACAAAGTAGCCAAGTGACCATTGACCATGAAGGGACATAGGAACACATACAATGAATACACACACTAAATCACGGTATTTATTACCTTCAATAAATAATAATAATAATTGTAATAATGATAATAATAATCTGTTGGAAGCGTCAACAAGAGAGTAGCTATAGATATCTTGTGCCTGCCCAATAATCCACCTGTTTAGAATTCATCATCAAAAAATCTACACACCTAAACTCTTCTGAGATGATCACTTAGCCAGAAGGTAAGAGCTCTGCATCCACAGGCCACAACAATATATGCTGCATATCATATGACCAGAACACAATTCTTCTGCCTAGGATTACAAAAAAAAAATCTCCAGATGGTACCTAGATAAGCTCATCATTCTTGCAACATATCATTGATCAGCTGCTGTGTAGCTGCATCTTAAGATGTCATATGTACTGAAGTCATACTTTTTTTTTTTTTTGGTGATCTAAAATATATGTACAACTGGATATGGCAGAAACCCATTCCTATGCTACTGTTAAACAAACCAAGTGCCATGTGATTTTGCAACACAACTTTTTGTATTTGATATTTTTCTTCATTTACTAGAGATAAAGCCTGCTTTGTATGATTTAAGGCTTGGGCTGTGTGCTATGTATCCTATTCACCAAGGATAAATAAAAAGTAAAAAATAAAAAAAAGAAAATACCTCGTCCTTATGAATTTAAAATTTTATTTACATATAGATTTTCTTTAGCCATAACAGCAACATAATTTTCCATAGACATTGAACCTAGTGTCCTAATATATCCAGCAGTAGAAACTAAAGTTTGAACACAATGAGTTACATTTTTAAAATAAATCAAAGTTTATGAAGTAACAAATTGTCTGGAAAAAAATGGGGATCAACAGACTCTTGACTATAATATATAATGTTGCCTTCAATATACATTGAAAAAAGGATTTCAATGTTTAATCCTTAGGAAGTAATCCAGCATTAACAAAGGGGAGATTATCAAAGCTCTTTCTCTGTTTAGTATCCCAATTTTGCCTGTTCATAAACCTGAAAAGAAGAGCCAATATGGTGATACATGTCTGTAATGTCAGTTACTCAGAAGGCTGAGAAAGAAAGATTTCAAGTTCAAGGCTAGACTGAGAAATTAAGTGGGGCCTTAAGCATATTAGTGAGATGTTGTCTCAATAAAAAGCTGTTTTGTTTGTTTGTTTGTTTTTGTATAAGTGCCACTACCTAACTTCTAAGAGGATAATGAAATATTGATAATTTATGTAGTCTATATGATGTGAGTTTTGACTTTGGGGTCACATAGAGTTGATGCTAAATTCCAGTAAATTTGCTTAATATTTGTGAGACTTTCTAAATATTCTTTCACTCTGAACAGCTATTACAAAAGGCAGAATGATACTAAGTGCTAACATATTACCAATTTTTCAGCCATATGTGTACACATAAAGTTGACAATGTGTTTTTACTCATTTTCTACCCAAAACGCAGAATATGTCTCCCAAACTTTGGATCTGAGCTCCTTTTTGTGTGTGAGTTATGTAAAGCTATGATTATAAAAGTGTATTAATCAGGTATCTCATCAGCAAACATTTTAAATACTTTGTGTTTGCTTTACAACACTGTCACCTCCATGAGAACAAGCTAATATTAATTTATTTGATTGTGAGAATAAGGATTTTTTTTTTTTGGGTCAACTATATCTCCCTCTGAAATTCAGTAACCATATCAACTATCACCTAATTACATGTAGTAAAATGATCCCACATGAATCCAGCCTAACTGATGATAAGTCCATGCATGAGACAATAATTTCTATAGTGCCTTCTTATTCAGTGATAGATAACTAATCCACTAATCATAGGCTGAATGCCAGGATTCAATCACATGTTGTACAGAAATTATATGGAAAAGAACTTGGGCCTTATAGGTAGTGGTTTAGTTTATCTTAAATTTAAACTTTATTTTCTCGATGGGATTTATTTAAATATGTGTAGAAATATGTGTAGACTTCTATGCCTTTAATGTTTGCTGATATTCTCACAGTACCCCATATCAAAGAAGAAAATTAAAATCACAACCCTGCATTAGGCTAAAGACAAAACTGCAAAATAAGTTTTTCTTCAAAGTGTCTAGACTCTAGTTTCTGGGCTACTGATGTTCTGATGAGCTAAAATCTTCTCTCCAGTTGTTACTTCTGTTGACGGGTGATGAGTACTTGCTTCCCCAATGTTGAAGAATAATATCAGAGAAGCATGCCTAGGCAAGGTCAGAATGGAAAATAGAAGTTTATTAAAAGACAGCAGAAAAGACTTCTTCCGAAGGAAGAAGGGGACCCAAAA
Organism: Callospermophilus lateralis; assembly: GCF_048772815.1. Classification (NCBI taxonomy): domain Eukaryota; kingdom Metazoa; phylum Chordata; class Mammalia; order Rodentia; family Sciuridae; genus Callospermophilus; species Callospermophilus lateralis. The sequence continues at coordinate 9,666,484 of NC_135317.1, forward strand.
GATTGAATCCATTGAAGGGCAAATGTGTTCCACTTTTTATAGTTCTTTCAGTGATGGAATGTAGGTGGGAAGGCCCGAGAGGTTGGACACAGGTGGGCCAAAGAAGTAATCTGGTCAGGAAGGACTTCTGAGTCAGCATCTTCAAATTTGCTGGGAGCTGTTTCATTAACACTTCTTTGGGATGGGCTCTGAGCCTTGGACTTTTCCAGGACTTCATTAACATTCCATGAGTTGTCCTGCATTGTCCGGAATTCATTTTCAATATGGCCTCCATTTTGGATCTTACTGGATATTAGACCCGACATACCTAACTACACTGACTACCTAACTTTAAATCTGGCTTCACAGTAATACTCATATTTTTGGGTTATAGTATGATATCTAAAATGAAAATGGATCTGTGCCCAGAATCCTGTGAGAAACAATGTCCACTTTTGTACACTTCTGAGTTCTAGATGGCAGCTCACTAACAGTGCACTGTCTCTCCTGTTCTTTGGTGCTAAGGAGAATGTCGTTTAGTAAGTGTATTCCATAACGTATGACATATAACTGAATTGTCCAGTTCTTTCACCTTGCTGAGTTCAGGGTATTCTTACCTCTTAAATATGAAAAATACTGTAGTGAAAATAGATATCTCTGAAAGGTCAGGAGTGATTTTTAAAATGAAGCTCCAAAAATACATATATTTATTAGTAAATTTATATTGTCAACAATGATAATCTTTTGGATATAGTGGTTTAAGTTATTACAATTGGTTTAAGCTGTCCTTAATTTTTAATATGAATACTAGAAAATTTAAAATTATATTCATGTGTCACATTGTTTTTTCCTCTGGAGAAATATTACTGCCCTAGGACATTGCTTAGAAGTTTAAAATACAATTTACTTTCTCTTAAGAAAGCAGAAGAGTTGAATCAAATTTTAAAGTAATTGTGATGAAATTGACCTTCATATATATATATATATGGAGTGTGTGGGAGACCTTGTCTTTTGGTTTTATTTCCCCCATTGGGTTTCTCCCTGCTGAAGTTAAGTTTCCCTCTCACAAAGAAGAATATCATGTAATTCCTTACCCCTCCCCCTCCTCTCCAAAGGGCGCCAAAGTCAGAAGTTTTCATTAACAATCCCCAAGGGACACATTGTCCCCTTTCTGGTTCCTGAGTCACACTGCCAATCAGCACTCACTATGTCTATGCAACCCTTCTTAAGCCTAAGCTTGCAAGCTCATGTTCTCTGCTTTTTTCTCTATTTTCTGCTGCTCTCTTCCTCTTTTATTCTTCCCCTTGGAGCAGCCCTCCAATAAAATCTCTTTGTTGAAATTCCATCTCTCCATCTCGGGTGAGTCTCTTGCCTTTCAATATGCAAATATATTCACAAATCAATTTAACCTTATGTACAGTGATAAATGTAAATCCACTTCTATATGCACTAGATCTCAATATTGGGAGGAAAACAGCCTTAAAGTAACTCCTTTTGCACCTCATACAATTCACAGCAACTCACAAAAAAAAAAAAAAAAAAAAAAAAAAAGATTCCAGGGGTATGGTTTATGCCTGTAATATCAATTACTCAAAAATGCCATTGCAGAAGAATTTAAGACCCTGTCCCAAGATTATATATATCTCTGACAGAAACAGAGAGACAGACAGAGAGACAGAGAGTGATGGGCCTCTGTAGAAGAGTGCCCATAGATCTGATGCCAGTCTTGTAACAACAAAAATTGAGCAGCCAAAAACTTGCCATTAGAACATAATTTGTTTCTGGATTCAAAGAAGTTTTTTGTCACTCAAACAGTAGACCTGCTATGCTTCTCCTGGATGCAGTGTTTGAAACTGTGTTCAGTCTTTCTATTAGGTGATAACTGTCCAATCCACACACAGCCAGCCAACAGGGGTTGGGCTTACACAGTCTTATGTTCTGTTCCCTTTCTATTTAGATTCTGTTATTATTTGACTCTATTTCTAGATTTCTTTTTCTATATCAGGAGCCTCAGGTTTTGGGGCTGTGCAGATGCTGAAAAAAAAAAAAAAAGACAGAGAGAACACAGCACCCTTAAAGCCTGGAAATGGAAATTGGCATTTGCATCTTGAGACTGTGTAGGGAGGCTAGTTGAAGGCTACAAGACTGGCAATCCAGGGACCTGGCAATGATAGAAACTGGAAATGATGGATAGGGACTCCTCATGGTTCTCTTCAGAGCCTGGTGGCCAGGAGGTCTCTCTGTGTCAGTTCAACCTTCAGTCCTCTCTCACTAGTTTAGTAATGCTTAGAGAAGCAGTTGAGCCTCTGGGCATTCAATTCCATCATTCTGTGGGGTTTTCAGCCCCTTCCTGAAACCCTATATGGGCAACAAGGTGCCACTAGCACAGAATGTCTCTGTACAGATTGTTTGATGAAGATGGGAATAATCATCAGGAAAGAATCTCAACTCCATGTATTGTGTTTCTCTGTGAGAAGCTATGGTTTTTAGGGATTCCAGTTTTTTGTTGTTGTTGTTTTTTTTTTTTTTTTTTTTTTTACTTTGGCCTCCCATCACTATATTCAAAACATTACAAAGCTCTTGACATATCATATTTCATGCATTTGAATCAAGTGGGTTACACATTTTTACCCTGTATATAGATTGCAGAATCACATGGGTTACACATCCACATTTTTACATAGTGCCATACTAGTGTCTGTTGTATTCTGCTGCCTTTTTCCAAGTTTGTTTGTTTGTTATCACCAGAAATCAACCCAGGGCTGTTTATCCACTGAACAACACCCCAAGCTTTTTTTTTTTTTGAAATAGAGTCTTGATGTGTTGTTTAGGGTCTCACTAAGTTGTTGAGGGTGGCTTTGTGATACCGCTGTTGACTGGTGACGAGTTCTTACTTCCCCAATGTTGAAAAATAACACCAAAGAAGCAGGCCGAGGCAGTCAGAGTAGAAATTAGAAGTTTATTAAAGGACAGCAGAAAAGACTTCTCCCAGAGGAAGAAGGGGACCCCAGAGGTGGAATTTGTGGAAGGGCTGTTGTCTCCCTTTTTTATAGTTCTTTCAGTGAAGGAATGTAGGTGGGAAGGCACAAGGGGTGGGGCACAGGTGGGCCAAAGAAGTAGTCTGAGCAGGAAGGACTTCATTAACACTTCTTTGGGATGGGCTCTGGCCTTGGGCTTTTTCAGGACTTTATTAACATTCCATGAGTTGTCCTGTGTTTTCCCTGAGTCATCCTCAGCATGGCCTCCATTTTAGATTTCACTCGATGTTAGACCCGATTTACCTAACTACACTGACTACCTAATTTTAAATCTGGCTTCATTTGGACTTGCAATCCTCATGACTTTTGAGCTTTTTAAATGTAACTGCAGCAATATCTCAAATCCAGAACCCAAATCTAAAATTTAGAACTTCAGCTTTACTCTTCCTGGGTCTGAGAATAGATCTGTAAATTTCCAACTATCTGATCACTTTCCCAAATCAAAGGATTACCTTTTCACATTGAATAAAGATAAAATAACACACTAGTAAAATTACTGGGCAGTCAAGATAATTGACTCCATTCAATCACATCTAGAGACTAATTGATAAATATGTTGATGAGCATCATTAAGGCCTATTTCAAATGTAAAAAGTAAAGAAAAAAAAAAAAAAAAACCCTGATGTTTACTCCTGGGAACAATTCCAAACAAGTCTTTTGTCTCAAAATTGAACTGAGATAGAAGTTATAGGAAGGAGGCTAGGTCACAGAAAAGATTGAAATGAACCCACATAATAGCCAGGATGCCATTGTCAAAACTCACCCTAAAGAGGTTTTGCTCTATTCTCTGCCAAAAACCATAAAGGAACTTCTAAGTTGACACACAAAATGTTTTGTTGTTGTTGTTGTTGTTTCTATTATTTCCTCTCTCACCTGGTGTGAGTTGTATTACTTCTTTCTTAAATAAACCCTACTCTGTTTACTCTTTCTCTTCATGATTGTCCACAGATTTTGTTTTTTCTGATCTGTGAGACAAGAAATCAGATGAAGTTGTCAAAGCTGGAAATTTAGCCTCATCTTGGAACTCCAGTTTTAACCTTATTAATAATTATTCTCCCCACATTTTATATCAAATGGATGCATTACTTGTAATTTTTTTCTCTATGAAGTGGACGGTGTAAGCGCAAAATGATGAGTGCAGACCTCGAAAGATTCAGGAAAGCCATTTATTATTCTTAAGAGACTTATTAGTTACCACAAGATTTCTCCATGACATATTTACCCTGGGCTTCAGAAACATCTGGTCTGGTGGTCTCCACTGTAATCTTCTAGCCCTTCTCTCTTATCAGGTGAGAACAGCCTGCCAGAGACTTTACTCAGTTTATCAGGAAGAGGGTGTTATGCTCTATGCTCATATTTTGGACCACCAAAAGACCACCAGAGACCAAGATCAATTAAGCAGCAAAGAGGTGTTTATTGCAAGCTAGCTTGGTTCTGTGCACACACAGCAACTGGTGACACTGAGAGGCCCCGAGCCCAGGGTTTGCAGCAGTTTCATACACTCTTTGGGCAAGGCAGGGACTTCATGTAAATTATAGCATCTCTTTGCAAATCATCACACACCACAGGAAAATCATAAAACAACTCTAAAACATGATTAGCACATTCACTGGTGGGAACAAGTTGGGTAGGGGTAATTGGTTACCACAAGAGGGAAAATTCATTTGAACTGATTGTTTTAAGACAAGAGGGGTGTTTGTGCTTAACTACATGGTTTCCCAACACCATAAACTACTGGAAGGGTCATATGGCATCCCAGGTATTTTAGGGAAAATGCTGATTGGTGGCTGATTGGTGGCTGCAAGGGGATTGCTATGGGTCCCCACCTAGCTTGACTGGCACAGAAGATCTCTCCTGTTATTTGTAGATAAACAACTTAGCAGGGTGTGAATGTGCCTAGGAGTACTCTGTGGGTCTTTCCAAGGAGAAAGGTCATGTCCCTTCCTTGAACAGGCTTTGCTCTGAGGTAGAGGCTGGTTTTTCAAAGGGAAGTGATTTGTTTATGTCTAAGGCCCATACTGGAGGGCTTTGTTAGGCATGTGTGGTGAGACTGTGAGAAACTGATGTGATTCCATTTTTGAGAAACCAACTTCTACCTCAAGGCCTTTCCAGAGGGAGGTGGTGTGACCCATAATCCTTGGATAAACCACAGAGTGCTCTTATGCACATAGCCACCCTGCTGAGTTGTTTGCCTGTAAAATAACAGGAGAGATTCATGGTTCCAGGTGTCCCTGACTCAGTTATGCTAGTTCCTGGAAAGACCAAAGAATATTTGGTGGCATAATGCTTGACCCTGAAGACCTATAGCAAGCTCCTAGTGGCCACCAATCAGTGTGAGACATGGAAAATACCTGAAATGCCAGGTGACCTTCTCAGTAGTTTTGGTGATTGATAACATATTAGGAATACCTGTAGTTTAGTACATACACCACTCATGACTTAAACCAATCAGCTGAAATATATCCACTTCTTGAACTCACCAATCACCCTTACCCAACTTCTTTCCACCAGTGAATGTGCTAATTAATGTTAAGAATTGTTGTTTGATTTTCCCAGGGTATGAAATGATTTGCTGTGTGATGTTGTGACACATGGAGAATCCCTGAAAAAAACTATAAAATCTCACTGAACAAAGGACCAGGACTCACTACTCAGGACCAGGACTCACTCCTCAGGACCACTGCATCAGAAATGGTTGTGAGTCCAGGCTCGAGCTTGCAATAAAGACTCTTGTGTGATTGCATTGGATTCAGCTCCTGGAAGTCTATTTGGGTCCCAGGAATCTGGCTTTATATCTGCACCATTGGGACTTATTTTCTCTATGCAAAAATTCCTACCAGTTTCTGAGGATATTTTGGTTTTGTAGGGTACAATTAGGGGATTTCATCATTGGAACTTCTGGGTATGCCAGTCCAATTGTCAAAGGCCAGTTATGTAAGTTAAAACTTTTAACTCAGGAGGTCAGCCATAAAAAGTTGAAATTCATTGTTACTTAGAGAGATAATAGTGTTAGACCACGACGCAAGAAAAGACCACTGACTCCAATTAAAATCAAATTAAAACAAGCTTATTGTTTTGACCGGCCAGGCTGCCTTGTCCATCAAAATTGTGGGAGCCAAGGACAGTGGCGAGGCTTCTTTGTGGCCCAGTTTTATAGCCCAAAAATTACACAAGGGTGGGTTACAGATAACAACACTCTGAGGAGCATAACACAAGTTTACATTTTTGCTGGCCCCGGTATCAGAATTTATGGAAATCTTAGAGACTCAGAGAGGGTCGTTATCCAGCCAGGGAAGGCCAGAATTTATGAGGCATCACTAAGGTTTAGGAAAGGGTTGTTATATGGTCAGGGAAAACCAGATATGGGTGAGTTCAGGGCACGGGCAGGCATTCCAATCAGCTTTACAACATCAACTAATGGCCAGGCCATACAGACATCCTGATATTTTTACAGAAAACAGAAATGAATCCTTCATAACTTGTGACAAGCTGACTTCTGATCTAATGAGATAACTAAACTAGGTATATCATTCCCCCCTTTTCTGATGTGTCCCTTTCAAATCTTTGATAGGGAGCAACCAGTAATGTCAGCAACATATGTTAATACTGTCAGTGGTACATAACAGAATTGAGTTGTAGCCCTATAAACCTGAGCACATAGTTAATAATGCATGGGACAATAACTAATAGGAGAAGAATACAAATTATAGGACCTGCAAGAGAAGTTAACCATGGAAACCAATTTTTTAGGTCTGGCCAAAAGTTGTCCATTTGAATCTTGTTTATTTCCTTTTTCATTTCATCTATCTGTTGTTGAATAACATTAGAATAGTCAGTAATATTAAAACAGCACATGCCTGGGAATTGTTGGCAGCCCAAATGATGTTTCAGTAGCAGAAAGTCAGTAGCTGCTCTATTTTGTAGTAATGAGGTTTGGAGTTCTTTCATCTCTTGATTAATTTCTGCTAAAACTTGTGCTGTAAGGTTAGCTGTTTTGCTAAAACTACAGGCTAATCTAGTGATTTGTCTTTGAATTTTTACCATTAGTCCTGGGACTGGTCGAATGAAAGCTGCTGCAATTGCAACATCTAGTGGGTCCAGGAGGATTACATTGTCATTGCAATTGGGGGGGCAGACTTCGGAAAACTTGGTGGGGAGATGCCAGGGATGGAAGTAAAGGAAAGATCCTCCCAACAGAGCAGATTCCAGAGAAATTGGTAGGCAACGCTTGGAAGGTTGTTTTATTACAGAGAAAAACCCATCCTGTAGGAAGTCATTTGTCATTGGGTAGGGAGATATATTGTTCAATAGAACAATTTGGTGGGGATCGAGGAAGGGTGCAGTCTATGCATAGACAATGTTTCTGGACAATTAGTGAAGCCGGCAAGGCTGACTCTGTATGAGACACAGGCCAGTTTTGCTGTGTAATTCTATCCCCAGTCACCTTAACATAATCATCATATTTTATAGACAGGCCCATAAGATTATTGGCTAACAATTGATGGACTGAACTTCCTTCTTGTATGCAGAAGGAACTTTTGTTCATAGTATCAACAGCCAGTTGTAGCCAGAAGTTCTGGTTATTTACAGACTCTAGGGGGCTCACAGAAACATCCACATTTAAAGTGGCACTTGAATAGACAGTATCCACCAGGGCTCCCTTTTTAAGCTTAACACAGGAATATTGCCCTGAATCTCGTGGGTGAGCTGAGTATTTATAGATTCCAAAGTTTATATTACCTCTTTGGGACTGATCTGTGAGGTTTTTCCATCCATGGTCCCTCCCTGAATACCTGACTAAAAACTTCTTGGTTATCTTTATACCATCTGACAGGGCCAATTATTGGATCCTGACAGGAGTAAGTGCAATTTAATATTAGTGGGGATCCTGCAAAGGCAGGTCCTACCTGGGCTACAGAAGGGGTGCAAGGTTCATTGAAACTGGCATAGCTAAAACCCAAGAATACATATACATTACAACAAGTGAAAAACATTAGCATGATGTTTACAATGACAAGGAAAAAAAATGAGAAGTTAATGACAAATTAACCCTTAGAAATTTTAATTTTAAAGGGCCCAATTTTAGTCACTTTCCACCTTTGGTTGCTTGATTCTCCTCCAGTGGGTTCTGCAGGTGCCTTCTTAAGCTGTGAATGGTGAATCCATGCAGGAATGCCAGCAACTTTGACGGCAGTGGGAGTGCGGAGAATCACGATGTAAGGGCCTTTCCACCTGGGTTCAAGACTTTTGGTTTTTAACTGTCTTATCAGCACAGGCTAGAATGAATGATCAGGAGATCTGTGTCCGATGGCTTGAACAGCCTGGACCTGAGAAAAGATCTTATCCATGATTAGTTGTAACCCTTTAAGTGCCTCTGAGACTGGAATGTCTCCCAGCAGATCTAGATGTATTCTGGGAAACATAGGCAGTGGCCGCCCATAAATTATTTCATAAGGGGTAAATTTTTCTCCATAAGGAGTACAACGGGCCCTCAGCAGGGCAAAAGGCAGGAGATCAACCCAGTTACCACCAGTCTCAAGAATTAATTTAGTCAGTGTTTCCTTCAATGTTCTATTCATCCTTTCTACTTTTCCTGAGCTTTGAGGATGATACATATAGTGTAATTTCCAGTTTATATTAAGGGCCTTTGAAATCAATTGAGATAATTTGGCTGTGAAGGCCAGGCCATTGTCAGACCCCCAAATTAGAGGGAGGCCAAATCTAGGAACAATCTCAGTTATTAGCTTTTTAACTACTATTTGTGCTGTTTCTGTCTGGGTTGGAAAAGCCTCTACCCAGCCTGAGACAGTATCAACAAAGACTAACAAGTATTTATGTCCATATAGTCCAGGTTTAATTTCAGTGAAGTCTAGTTCCCAAAATTCACCAGGTACAGTACCTTTGAAAGACCCTCCGACTCCCTGTCCAAGGAAGAATGCAGGAGACACTGGCTGCAAAAAACATGAGGCAATTTATTGATACACAGGCGCCTGTGGGTGCTCAGCAAAACCTCAGCTGGAGCTTTGGTGAACTGGCACACCGGGCTTTGGGGTACAGGTCTTTTATAGGATAAAGGGGCAGGTTTCACGAGCGAGGTAAGCAACAGGTTTCTTATTGGTTATTTTGAACCCAGCATATATGTTCCCGGAAAAACACATTAGAAAAACCACATATTTGCACTGTTTTTTTTTTTCTGTTCTTGCTTATCAGTTCCTATTTGCCTAAGAATGCCCTGGGACCTGTTTTTTTTTGTTCTTTCCCAACCATCCTGTTTTTTTTCAAAACTGACTACCCTTAACTGATTATCAGATAAACATCTCCGGTGTTTGTGTGGGTCTGCAACATGCCCTAATGGTTTTGCAATTGGGCTTCGGGGTTGCTGGGCTAGGGTCTTTCACCTTGACTCCTGTTTCCTTGTGGAAGCTGGTTCCTTTTAGCATTTACCTGTGCACATGTCATGCACCAATTTGAGATATCTTGAAGCATCTCTGGATGTCCTGGTAGCCAGACATAGGGAGAGATCAATTCTGACATCTTTTTGGGGGATAAATGCATGGCTTGATGAAGATTAGTTAACCATTTTCTCCCTAGTAGCTTAGGTATGCAGATTTTTTTATCTGGGAGGGTCCACCAGCCATGACAGTTTTGCTGGGCCCCAATTGAGGAGTATGAGTTTATTTCTTTTGTAGTGTATGACGGGGCCTCTTCCCAAAATTTAACTGGAAATTTTGGATAATTGGACAGTTCTAGGACAGCTTGGTATTTTGGCTCTCCAAGGGCTATTTCCCTGGCTGTTTGATCTGCCAGGTTGTTACCCTGGGTCTGAGGACTATCGTCTTTGTGGTGTCCAGGCCAGTGGATAATAGCCAATTTGTCTGGTAACCAAATTGCCTCCAGTAGTTCAAGAATTTCTTGTTTATATTTTATGGTCTTGCCATCTAAGGTTAGAAGTCCCCTTTGTTTATATACTTGTCCATGCACATGTGCTGTAGCAAAGGCATAACGGCTGAGCTGTCTGTGTAGATATTCACCCGTTTTCCTTTTGCCCATTTCAATGCCTGTGTCACAGCAATGATTTCTGTTTTCTGGGCTGATGAGCCCGTGGGCAGAGCCTGGGCCCAAATAACTTCTTTTTGACCTGTGACTACTGCTGCCCCTGCATACCTTATTCCATCCCGGACATAGCTGCTGCCATCGGTGTAGAGGTCTGCGTCTCTGACGGTGAGAGGGATGTCAGTCAGGTACCTAGGATGACATCCAGCATCTCTGAACAGTCATGAATAGGCTCCTCTGGATTGCTGTCCGGCAGCAGAGTTGCTGGATTGATGGCCAGGGATTTACTGAAGGTTAATCTGTCTTTATCTAGGAGTAGAGCTTGATATTGAGTGAGGCGGGCAATTGACATCCAATGATTTGTGGCATCCCTTAATAGAGCTTCCACTGCGTGAGGGGCAGTCACAGTTAGAGTCTGCCCTAGGGTAAGCTTGTTTATAATATTTATGGTATAATTCAATTAAGTGTATGAACTGAAATAACATTTCGGAAGAAATTATGCACCTCACATACAACAAAACACTTTCAAAAAAAGTAAAGAAACTGGCTGGAATTGTGGCTCTGAATTGAATCCTCAGCACCACATAATAATAAATAAACAAAATAAAAATCATATGTCTGTGTATAATTAATATAGGTAGATAGATAGATATACAGACTACTTGGGAAAAAAAGCAGAATTGCAATATCAAGATCAGCCAGGACATACAAACACATGCACACACACACATGCACACACACACACACACACACACACATATATTCTTAGTTATACATAGACATAAAGATATATATGAATATATATATATTTCTTTTATATATAATTTTGTATGTATATATGTATATATATACACACCAATTATATATAAAATATAATATGTATTATATATATTATATATATAATATATGTATATATATATATATGTAAAGCAGCTGAGGCAAGAGTCTCTCAAGTTTAAATCCAACCTTATTAACTTTGCCAGGTCATAAGCAGCTTTGTGAGACACTGTCTCAAAATAAAATAAAAGGAAAGTTGTACAGTTGGTAAGCACCCCAGAGTTCATAACCTGATGTAACAAAAGTCAATGAAAAATGAAATAAAGAAAAAAAAAAAGTCTCCAAAGAAGAGAAGTCAAGAGCCAGGAATGGCAGCACATGCCTTCACTTTCACCAACTAAAGAGGCTGAGAAATAAGAATCATAAATTCAAAGCAAGCCAAAGCAATTTAGCAAGACCCTAAGCCAGTTACTGAGACCCTGTCTCATATTCATATAAATATCAGAAATGTGTCTTAGTGGTTAAATGCTTCTGGGTTTATCTCCCGTACCAAAACCAAAACAATAACAACAACAACAATAAAAAGACAAACAAACAAAAAAAAAGAAGACTTGAATGGTAACTTTATAAAAACAAACAAACAAACAAAAAACCAATATAAGTGCTCAATAATCATAAAATAGTTCAATAGTATTAGAAATTAGAAAAACGGAAAAATAAAATGACACCTGTGAGACAAAATTAAAAAGTATCAGTAAACTTATAGAACAACTAAATTCTTATGAACTGAAGAGGGAGTAAAATAGTTTTTTTTTCTTTGAAAAAAAAATGGCTACTGGGCTGGGGATGTGGCTCAAGAGATAGCCCGCTTGCCTGGCATGCGTGCGGCCCGGGTTCGAACCTCAGCACCACATACAAACAAAGATGTTGTGTCCGCCGATAACTAAAAAATAAATATTAAAAAATTTTTAAAAAAGAAAAAATATGGCTATTAAAAATACATGATCATGACACATGACTATAATTCCAGCAGTTCTGAAGGCTGAGAGAGTGGGATCAGGAGTTCAAAGCCAGCCTGAAAAATTTAGCAAAAAATTAAGCAACTTATGAGAGCCTGTCTCTAAATAAAATACAAAATAGGGCAGAGGGTGTGGCTCAGTTTGTCAGTGTCACTGAGTTAATTTTTTATACAAAAAAAAGTAACATGCTCATTTCCCAGCAGAAGCATATTCTTATAAAAATCACTGCACATATGATCCACAATAACATGTGAGAATACAGCAGCATTTGTATAAAAAGATGAAACCCAGAGCACTTAGAAAAAGCAATTTACTTTGAGAAAGAGATAAATAGTAAATACTAGGGAAAATTATTTCCAAAACTCATCTTCATCACACTCTATCCATTTGGAAAAATATATTGAAACACTACAATGTTTTAATAGAAGTCATGTCATATACATGTGGTATTTTATGTGCATCCATGTTTAAAAAAGAAATATGTAGAATTTGAGAAAATAAGAATATACAAAAGAACATAAAAGACTCAATTATGCACATTATATGTATACAATAAAACTGATTATTACCATCATGTAAGATTTCCACTATTCTAAAATTTTACCTTCAAAATATTAGCATATTTTAGTTAAAATTGAAGAGGGATCAGAGCAAAAATTCTAAAATTTATCTAAAATGTTACATGTATATATTTGAAATTAGCCATCAAAATTCTGAATGAAATTCTTTTGCAAAAATAAAAACCAAGAAATTATAACTCAAAGAAAACCTAAAGGTGCATTCATATGCAAGTAAACATTTTATGTATTTTAATAGCAATTGAAAGACCAATATAACAAGCATATCACAAACAACCTAACTTGTGAATGGATGATAGAGCCAAATCTAAAAGAAAGTTCACTTGGAGACATAAAGTTCACTTGCATAGTGTGTATATACAATCTGCAAAGCACTGGGGTCAAATTTTAGCAAAATAATCCCCAGGAAAAAAAAGAGTAGTCATTTATTAAGTTGATTTTAAAAATATTTTAGTTAGTCATATATAAGCATAATAGAAAAGAATAATCTAAATGAAATTTTAATTTCTACACTTATGACTGATTACTTTAAAGACAGGATAAAACACTGGCTGCAGGGCTGGGTTGTGACTCAGTCATAAAGCTCCTTCTTAGTACATGTGAGGCACTAGGTTCTATTTTCAGTATCATATAAATAAATAAATAAATAAATAAATAAATAAATAAATAATAAAATAGGTATAAAAAAGAAAACAAATTAAAAAACAAACAAACAAACAAACAACAACAACAACAACAAATCCCTGGGTGCAGTGCTGTATGCCTGTAATTCCAGTGGCTTGAGAGGCAGATGAAGGAGGATAACAAGCTGAAAGACAGGCTCAGCAACTTAGCGAGGCTGTAAGAAACTCAGCCAACCCTATCGCTAAATAAAATAAAATGATTTATTAAGAGCTTGGGATGTGGCTCATTCTTGGCTTCAATGTGTGATACCAAAAAAAAAAAAAAAAAAGTGAGAGAGAAAAAAGATAGAGCATTAAAAAAAGAGATAGAAAATAAACAGTGGCACCTTCATTGACACTGTCAGTGTCAATGATGTAAACAATTTCAAAGCAGTAGTGGGTAAGTATATGAAAAACTCATCTAGGTTTATAAGTTGCTGCTTTGGACAGTTAGTCTCCTGCTCTACAACATGTAAATTGGAAACAAGAGTCCTATTTCAAGGTATTTATGGAAATAAACAGGTGTATTTATATAGCATTTAGTTGACAAAGATGTTCACTTTTGTGGGGAATTGAGGTTATTCCTAGATGACAGGTTCTTGTGCTGTTTGAAATGATGTGTTGTATCAAGTCTTCATAAACCAAGGTTAAGACCTAATATGAAGCAGACATTTATTAAAGGATATCAGTAAATCCGATATCACTTAAATCTCTGAAAAAGTTTTTTCAACGGATTTTTTTGATACTTGGGGAAAAAACATTCAAATAACAAGTAAATATATGAATAAACACATAAACTGATATTATAGAAGTTAACATTCAGGATATATATACCATTGTATACTCACCAGGAATGTATAAATAATAACAGTAAAGCAAAAGTGAACGAAAAAAAGAAACAAATAAATGAATGATAAATGGAAAAAAAATAACAGACAAAAAAGTACAAAGATTTTATGTGACTGGAATTGTCAAATGTTGATTGTGGCCATACAAATTTTTAAAGCTACTTGGAAATGTTTTGTTGTTGTTGTTGTTTTGTTTTGTTTTTACTACCTACTGAAAATCCTCTATAAATTATCAATAAATTATCACTCCAAGGTGAGAAGAGATAAACACATAACCAATTCACCTGGCTCTTTCTCTTGGGAACTGTGGCAGAGTTACCTTCTTCTTTCTCTCCTACCTCATTTCTGCCTCCAAAGAAACTGCCCCTTACCTTCATGCTACCATTGATCCACCATTATACTTTTTAAATCTGAACCCTTGAGTTGGTCATGTTTTCTCTCTTTCCTTCACTGCACAATTTTTCTCCACCCCTATATATTCCACCAATAATTTTTCATGAATAGTCACTACTACATACACAGCATCCACCAGTCTCACATTCCAATCCCTCTCCTGCTTTGCCAATGAATCACTTTGAGATCCCCTCCACTCAGACATCAATAGTCCAGAGTGGGACCAGGTTTGATTGTCATATATGCAGTTTTTAGGCATCATCTACATAACATTAAGTCTATAAATAATGAGAAGCATCTAAAGCTGAGGTTAAAAAGGAAATCTATAGACTGCACTATTAAACTGAAGGGTCTAAAATTTATTAATCTCAATAATTTGGAACAGGCAATTTCATAAAAAGGAGAGTAAAACAAAAACATAATACATAAAAGTGACAAATTTGAAGATATACAAAGTGTATATATTCAAAGAGTGTCATATATTGGTGCTTTCAAAAGACAAATTAATTTGAAACAAATATGGTTAATTTGAGATGTAATAATTATATATTATGTATGTATAATGGTAATATATATGTATATGTATAAAATGTATCTGATGTAATTATGGATATAGTGCAAGAAATAAACTCTACACTGATTTTTTTTCCCAATAACACTTTGAATACCTAGGTTTTTGAATTATCAAATGCTCAGGGTACATTTTATACTTTATAAAGTTTATCACTGCCCAACAGACCATTTTGTTTTTTTAATTTTTAAAAGTAGTGGTATTTTTTTCCAGTTAGAACATAATGACATCATTTATTTATAATTTTTTAATTAATTTATTTATATATGACAGCAGAATTCATTACAATTCTTATTATACATATAGAGGACAATTTTTCATGTCTCAGGTTGTATAGAAAATACTTTCTATTCACACCAATTCATGTCTTTATACATCTACTTTGGATAAAAAATATTCATCATATTTCACCATTATTTCTAACCTAAGAACACTCTACTCCTCTCTCATCCCCCCAAATATCATTTTGATACACATTATTGTATGCTATGAAATTATAGAAAACAGTATACAGTTTATAATAATATTAACAAATAGACTTTTTAAAGTTAGATATAAACTTTATTATTAAAAAACTTGCCATTTAGACAACAATGAACTATATATCTGAAACTAGATTGTGGAAATAGAAAAAATACATTCTTTCCCCCAAAAAGCAGGATATTTTTGGTGAAAAAAGTATTCTATGCTTCTTAATGTATAAATCATTTTTATAGGTAATATATATTTCAATATAAAAATAAAAGAGAACCAGGTGTCATGGCCCACATCTCTAATTCCATTGGATTAGGAGGCTAAGGCAAGACAATCATGAGTTCAAAACCAGTCTCAGAAATTTAGCAAGGCCCTAAGCAACTATGTGTGACCTAGTCTCTCTCTGACCCTGAGTTAAATTTCCAGTAACAAAACCAAACAAAACACAAAAACAGAGTATTGATAAGGACACAAAACAAATTCAAATTTTCATGAACTAAAGATGGATTTAAAATTGCTGTTATATATTTGTTAAAACTGTGTATTATATATATACACAGTTTTCACAAATATATATATATATATATATATAAACACATACACACACACACACACAAACACACACACACACACACACACACACAGTCTTAGCATTAAACATGGACCAAAATGTGCTATACTAATGGTAAGAATTTAGCACAATTGTGGGTTAAAATTTAGAACACTATGTTCTAGATTGTTTGGTTTAACAGTGTTCCTGATATATTTGTAGTAACCATTTACCTCTGCACTGCTCAAGGGAAATAAAAGGTAAGTAATTGCATCTTCTCTGCATTGACTTGGAAGTTTTAATTGTAGTATTCAACTGGCATGGGTTGATAAAAGTTGGAGTTTTGTTTTTTTAAAAAAATTCACTAGCTGACTTCTATTTAGTTCATTACCCTTTATTTTATTGAATGTATTATTAACTTAATAATTATGTTAATAATTATTAACAATGAGTCTTTTGGGGATTATGTTGTCATAAAATTATAAAGGTTTCTATTTATTTAAACTAAATTACTGTTTTGTGTTGATATGCATAGTTTCATATATTTTGATATACATAATTTCACATATTTGTAATGAGAGTGCTTACATCTTATTTGGTGTTCTGAACAAATAAGATTTTCATTTTTTAAAAAAAAGGAAACAAAGATGGATTTGAAGGTTTTTTTAATTTCAGTTTACATACATACATACTTATTTATTCTATATGTTATTGGTGCATTATAATTCTCATAATGGTGGGATTCATTGTTACACATTCATACATGCACATAATATAACAATATAATTTTGTCAGTACTATTTCCCAGTATTTTCCCTTTCCTATCCCTTCTCCCTTCCTCTGATTTAATTTGTATTTTTTAAGTGTGTATTTACAATATGAAGGTTTTGAGATTTACAAAGTGATATAATACAAAGAACAGCTGGGCCTAGTGGCTCCTGATCATAATCCCAGGGGTTTGGGAGGCTCAGGCAGAAGGATCTAAAGTTCAAACTAGCCTTATAAGTTAATTCAACCCTAATCAACTCAGTGGGACCCTCTCTTACTAAAATAAAAATTAAAAAGAGATGGGATGTGACTCACTTTAAAGCACCCCTGGGTTCAATTCCAGATACATAAAAAGACAAGGATAAAAGAATTATAGAGATGTGTGGATTGCCTCATGAAAATGATCATAGTTGGCTCTCAGTTCTTCATCCAACCCAAGATAGGAAATACTCAGAACATAATTGCATCTGTATTGAATATATTCAGATTTTTTTAGTCTTCTTCCCTAAACACTGATTTAGAACAACTATTGAAATAGCATTCACTTTGTATTAGGTGTCCAATGTCATCTAGAGATTGTTTAAATTACATGGGAGGTTGTGTGTAGAATCTTTGCAAGTACAATGTCATTTTATAAAAGATTCAGATTTTGTTTTCTTAGGGGGTGGAGTTACCCTGGAAGCAATCCCTACACATACCAAAAAATGCATTTAAATTTATTTGAACTCTCCCTTGAACTACTGGTGACATTTTCAGAGGTGATGGCTCATGCCAGGCCCTTCTTTCCCAGTGCTTCACTTCTCTATTTTTACACCTGTTAAAGATGCATCATAAACTGAAGAACACTCTCTGGTACTGACTCAATTTCTATTTTTTTCAGGTAGTCAAGGGATATAAATAAACCTCTTGTATGTTTTCAGAGGAAACACCTGACACACATAATCGCCAATCATCTTGCAAAAATTAAAATTCTGATTCAGTATGTCTGCGGTTGTCCTGTGATTCTTCACTTTTACCAACTCCTGGAGATCTTGTACCTTCTGGCCTTCAGGCCAAAACATAAGCAATGAAGAACTCACTTAATAACAATTTCAGGGCTGGGGATGTGGCTCAAGCGGTAGCGCGCTCGCCTGGCATGCGTGCGGCCTGGGTTCAATACTCAGCACCACATACAAAAAAAGATGTTGTGTCTGTGGAAAACTAAAAAATAAATATTAAAAAAAATCCTCTCTCTCTCTCTCTCTAAAATAACAATTTCAGCAAATCATGTTTTATGTGTATATTTCCAATCAGAGTGAAGGCACTAAGGAAAAAAGGATTTATTTATTACATGTTGTTTCTCCTCAAGTATCCTACAGAGAATACTGCCTTTCCCATGAAAGTGCTAAAGAAAGAAGTTGAAGAAAGGATCAAAATATCTTACAGAAATAAATTCTATATTTGATGAGGCAAATATGGCACGCTACTGGACCTCAAGTATAAAGATATTTTTCAGAGTTAGAGTTGCTAAGAAGATACATTAGTGTCCCCAGGTGAGTGGGAAGTGTTGGTCACAGTGTAATCTGAGGCCTGATGTTGAGGCTGTGATACAACTGAGATGACAGGAACTCACAAGCATATTTCCTAGTTCTTAAACCTGCTAGAGCTCAGCAACCATCAAAACTAAATAAGGTAAATGTGGGTATGTTAATCACTTTCCATTGCTATGAGAAAATGCCTGAGATAATGAGCTTAAAATGAAGGGCACATTTTGCTCACCACTTCAGAGATTTCAGGGTATGTTATTTTTGGCCCCAATGCTTCTGAGCCAGTAGTGAGTGGCAAAGGAGCTGCTTACCTAATTGCAGTGAAAAAGCAAAACTGAGAGTCAGAAAGGGGATTAAGGCCACTGACCCTCACAAAGACACACCTCAATGACCCAACTTTCTCCAACTAGACCCCATGTCCTAAAGGTTCTGCCAGGTTACAGGGGTGCCACAGGTTGGGACCAGGTTCTTAGCACCTGTGGCCTGGTGGAACATTTATCCAAACCACAGCAGAGAGGTATGATGGGGCAGGACCCATAGCCTGTCTGCTCTCCCTCCTTCCTCTAGAACAGAAGTTGGCAAATGGCCACTAAGGGCCCAAAAGCTCATGATTTAGGTTCTGAGGGTCATAAGATCTGTGCCACCACTTCAGAACTTGGTGTTTGTGAAACAGCATCTATATAAAAGAAGTCAATGGACATGGCTGCTTTCAACAAAACTTCAAGCACAAAAATAATGGTGTACCAGTTTTGTCCATGGTTTGTTTCTGCTCTCAAACATTCTGTGAGGGGGCAACAGACAGGGAAAAGGTTTCTAGAAATATTTCTGAAGAGGGAACAATTCTCTTAATCTCTTGTCCCATACTGCATAGTATATCATTGTCTCATTTGACAGGATAGAACATTGAGAATCTATGTCTTCAGCCAAGCTGCCCATTGTAGCCCAACTGCTAGAAATGTAGGTGGGATTTGAATCCACATGTTCAGATGCAGAATACAACAGCATCCTTTTTTAGAATGAAGTTCCTTGCTCTTGTCTTGCAGTTGGGCTGTTAGAACACAGCATTCTCTTCTGTGCTGAGCTGAGCTCACTTCAACCAGCTCTACTGGACTTGCATCTAGTCCCAGCCAGTACATGCTGAAGAGAGAAGCTGCCTCTTACCCAATGCATCTGCTCACAGAGTTGCCAAGTGTATATGAGAGTGCAGAAACTGAGCAGAATTTCCTAAAACAGGGCTTGTGAACAAACTGACAACAAACCAATAGGGAAAAATAAATCTAATAAAAAGCTAAAAAAAATAACTTAAAAAGTTGCAGCAAAGCATTAATATAAAAAGCCTGCTCTATATGCCATATTTTTTATGCATTCATCCACTGAAGGACATCTAGCTTGGCTCCATGGTTTAGCTATTCTGAATTCTGCTGGTATAAACATTGATGTGGCTGTGTCCCTGTAGTATGCTGTTTTAAAGTCCTTTGGGTATAGTCCAAGGAGAGGGATAGCTGGGTCAAATGGTGGTTCCATTCCCAGTTTTCCAAGAAATCTTTCCATTCTGTTGTCATATTGGCTGCACCAATTTGCACTTCCACCAGCAATGTATGAGTGTACCTTTTTCCCCCCACATCTTCACCAACACTTATTGCTGTTTCTCTTCATAATAGCTGCCATTCCTACAGGAGTGAGATGATATCTTAGAGTAGTTTTGATTTGCATTTCTCTGATTCATAGAGATGATGAGCATTTTTTCATATATTTGTTTATTGATTGTATATCCTCTTCTGAGAAGTGTCTGTTCAGGTCCTTGGCCCATTTGTTTATTGGGTTATTTGTTTTTTGTTTGTTTGTTTTGGTGCTTGGCTTTTTCAGTTATCTCTATATACTAAAATTTAGTGCTCTATCTGATGTGTAAGGGGTAAAGATTTGTTCCCAGAATGTAGTCTCTCTGTTCACCTCACAGATTGTTTCTTTTGCTGAGAAGAAGCTTTTTAGTTTCATTTCATTCCATTTACTGATTCTTGGTTTTAATTCTTGTGCTATAGAAGTCTTATTAAGGAAGTTGGGGCCTAATCACACATGATGAAGACTGGGGTCGGCTTTTTCTTCCATTAGATGCAGAGTCTCTGGTTTAATTCCTAAGTCCTTTATTCATTTTGAGTTAAGTTTTGTGCATGGTGAGAGATATGGGTTTAATTTCATTTTGTTGCATATGGATTTCCAGTTTTCTCAGCACCATTTGTTGAAGATGCTATCTTTTCTCCAGTGAATGTTTATGGCAACTTTGTCTAATATAAGATAATTGTAATTTTGTGCATTATTCTCTGTGTCCTCTATTCTGTATTCTTGGTCTACCAGTATATTTTGGTGCCAATACCATGCTGTTTTTGTTACTATTGCTCTGTAGTATAATTCAAGGGTCTTGTATAGGGATGCCACCTGCTTCACTCTTTTTGCTAAGTATTGCTTTAGCTATTCTGGGTCTCCTATTTTTTCAGATAAATTTCATGATTGCTTTTTCTATTTTTATGAGGAATGCCATTGTGATTTTGATCAGAATTGCATTAAATCTATATAGTGTGATCACTTTGATAATATTAATTCTGCTTATCTAGGATCAAGGTAGAATTTTCCATTTTCTAAGGTCTTATTTGGTTTCCCTCTTTAGGGTTCTGTAGTTTTTATTGTATAGATCTTTCACCTCTTTTGTTAAGTTGACTCCTACTATCTTTTTTTTTTTTTGAGTTTATCAATGTTTATTACAGCACAATTCACAATAGCTAAACTGTGGAGCCAACCTAGATGCCCTTTTGTGAATGAATGGATAACAAATGTGGCATTTATATACACAATAGAATTTTACTTGGCAATAAAAGAGAATAAAATTATGGCACTTGCAGGTAAATGGATGGCACTGAAGAAGATATTGCTAAGTGATGTTAACCAACCCCAAGTAAACAAATGCCAAACGTTTTGAGGCTGAGTCATAGTGGGTTAGGGAGGGGGAAAATGGGAAAAATAGATGAATTCTAGATAGAAAAGAGGGGTGGGAAGAAAAGGGAGGGAGCAAGGGATTAGCAAGGATGGTGACTACGATAGACATCATTATCCGTGTATAAAGACATAAATTGGGTGTCAACATACTTTATATACAAACAGAGATGCAAAAATTGTGGTATATATGTGTAATAAGAATTGTAATCCATTCTGCTGTCATTTTTAAGTAAATAAAAATATAACAAAGAAGAGGAAATAATATGAAGAGGTGTGCACCCAAAGGAAAGGTGGAGGATGGTGGGAAGTCAGTTTGGAGTTTGAACTGGGTGTTGAAAATACCTGGGAATTGATCTTGGACATTTGGTTGTGTGGGATGCAGTGACTATGGGAATGGACTGAGGTAATGGAGTTGAGAGACAGTAAAAGACAAGAGAAGAAAGGGCTCTGATGGTGAGTCTGGTTGGGATAATGGGAGGTAGAAGAGCTGCCTTGAGGCCCCTAGGAGAGGCATCACAGAAAAACAAGTATGAAATATGTTAAGATACAGCTTTGCATGTGGTGGTTGTGTGTAGAATGGCTTCTTGACTTTGAGGGATGGGTGGAAGTTCGGTGTGAAGCCTGCAGCTCATAGTGAAGAACCAAGCTTGCCTAAACAACATGCAAGTATGCAGACTCAGCCCTGCTCTGCTGAGGTATGACTGACAATTACATTTGTACACATTCATAGTGTACAACAAAGGCCAATTTGCATAATCACCCAAATAATCTGCCTAATGTTCTCTTTGCTGCATATTTTTGCAAACACTTGTTATTTCTAGTCTTTTTTAACCATCCCAACAATTGTTAAGTAATATCATCTTACATTTTTTACTGATGATTAGTCATTATGAGCATAATTAATATATCTGCTGACCACTTTATGTCTTTTTTGAAAATATATGTACTCAATTACTTTACCAAAGTTTTGAAAAAAAAAAGAAATTTTACTGTTTATATTAAGGTAGACAAAATGACACCATAGATATAGAGTGAAATGGTCACTAGAGTAGAACAAACTCACTTATCTATCATCTTACATAAGCACATACATTCTCCCATGTCAAGAACAGCCATAATCAAATCATGCAGCAAAACTCATAACTAGAATTCAGCACCTCTAACATGGTTTACATATCAAGTACAAGATTTTCTGAAATGGTGTCCCTAAGTATTTACTATTTGGTATGTTTTTATCTACAGCCATGGGTAGGTAAATTTTTATATGGATTCCATGTGGAGCCAATTCCTAAGAATTGGGTGCCCTTGGGAAGGCCAGTTATGTGTCATCTTGACTGTTCCCAAAGTACAAATAACATGAACATTTAATAAATATAATGAGTCTAGTGATTAACAGATGTAAAATAGACTAATATAGAAAAAACTAAACTGAAGGCCACACCGTTAGAATAGTTTGAAAATACTGTGGTAACACAGAACCTTCTTTCTCTTTTTTAAATGTACTTCATCTCTTCCTCTTTCCTTTATCTTGGTTTGAACACTATTCTGTGCAGCTCCAGATGCCCAGGGAGTCCTAGACAGCATGAGGGCAGAAATAAAGAACATGCAGTGGTTGAAATCTTTCATAGGAGGCATGTATGAAGTACTCATATTCCTGTCTTTTAATTTTTAATTTTTTAATTAGTTATACATGACACTAGAATACACGTATGCACTTTGATATCTTTTTCCAGGTGCAATTTAGCTCTTTGGTCATAAAAGAGTTTCTCCATGGGTATAAATTTCTCTATTTGTAGAATTTACCTACAATGTTGTTTCTCTCCCTAGATTAGTCTAGTGACTTCCTTGTTCTCCTGAGTTCCAGTGTGCGGTGTTTATCAAAAACACTTGTATAAAGTAGATTTAGTCTATGCTGAGGTTGATGTTGAGTTAGCTTTTCTTCAAAAGAATTTTTAATCTGGGTTGAGTTTGCTGCTGTTTATGCCTTCATCTGCTTTTTCATGGAATTTTTGGAAGTGTTGACCCTTTTTATAGAAATGCATTGTCTTTCTACTGGATGTGGTATGTCTTCCAAGGGTTTTTCTATTGGAAGCAAGGTGTCCAATGTGGCAATATTAACAGGTGGTGGGCCCCCTATGAGGTAAGGCCTGGTGGAGGTAGAAAGGTCACTGGGGATTTTGCCCATTGAAATGATGAAGGAAGTTCTTTAGGATGCTGGTTGGTTCTCATGATAGGGGTGTGCTAAAAGACAGGACAGTTCCTACTCATCTCTGTGCCTTCCAAACTCACCATTTGACTTCTCACACAAATTTCTGCTATGATGCCAGCCACCCCCTTATGACACAGCACAGGGCCACATAGGAATTGAGCAAATTTGGGTGGCATGCTGTGAGGACCCTAAACTGTGAAATAATGATATTCTTTCTGTAAAGTACCCAGTCTCCTGGATTTTGTCATAGAACACAACAGGCTACTTACATAAACCTTTCTGCTATATTTATGTGAGATGCATAGACTCTTCTCTCTAGAGTAGGAGGCCCCAGTTCCACATTCTTTCCTCAATTCTGATTTCAACCTGCTCACTTGATCTGTTCCTTCATTATGATCTACATTCTTATTCTGTATTTTTAAACAGTAAACATTTGGGGCACAGCTGTTCTGATGTCAACATGAATATACAGAACTTGGAGCTTTAACCATTGCAACAAGCACTTTTTAGGAATGAGGCAGTGATATAACACAGGGCACAATAACTTGATATGATCATTAGAATGAGAAAAGTTTGTTGGGCAGAGTGATGCATTCCTGTCATCCCAGTAGCTTGGGAGGCTGAGGCAAGAGGATCATGATTTCATACCCAGCCTCAGCAACTTATTGAGGTCCTAAGCAACTCATGAAGACTCTGTCTTTAAATAAAATATAAAAAAGGGCTGCAGATGTGGTTCCATGTTAAAGTGCCATTTGGTTCAATCCATGGTAAAAAAAAAAAAAAAAAAAGGTAGAGGAAGAATGGGACACATTTAGAATTGGCTTTAGCTTTAAATCATGAGGATTTTTTCAGAAGAATTATCCAGGATGCTGGCAGTCAATTTTTATGACAGATAAAGCATGGCAAGGTAAACAGAACCCTTAGTTAGACCATCTGTCACTTCCCTTTTGAAGTCTTACACCTAGTTTCAAGACTGCTCTCCATTTAGTCTGAAGATCTTAGGACTCCTCAAGCTCAGCATTTTCCATGGATCTCCAAAACCTTTGATGTGTTGGGCGTTACGCTTCCTTTGCTGGAGTCTTAATTCCCTCTGCACTAAAATACATTTTCTAAAAGTTGATAATATCCAAGACTCTTCATTAGCATAAACACTCTTTAACAGACAGTCCATAGAAAAAAAACAGCACATCCATCCTCCTATGAGATGTCCTCATACATGGAAAATTAGGAGAATTATCTTTGAAAAAATCACACAACCTTCTCTCAGAGTATAATGACAATAAAAAATTCTTTGTTAGAGCCACCATTCCCTTGGAACATTTTTAAAGATCTTAACCTGCTTTAACTCAGTCATAAAAAAGACACATACAAACTACACCCCCTCTTTAAAGCACCAACCATGTGGTTGTTGTTATGTTTTAGAGCTGCAGCAGGAAAATTTGTTGACTGGGGAGTACCATTCCTGAAGGATGTTTTCTGTTGGTTTATTATTTATTCAGCCTTTGAATTAACCACACATCCAGTTTATTTTTTTAATATTTTGACTGAAAACTGGACCTATAATATACTAATATGGAAGTCCTAGAAATAATATTCTTTCCTCTCCCCAGAGTTACTTGCTTTGTTTTCATTTTTGATTGTCACAGGCTGCCTTTGCAATTGATGAGTTCAACCTGAGGTATAAACTTAAGATCTTTTCAGATCTTCTCTGAGATTGTGCCTTCTAGTATCAC
The DNA here is from genome assembly GCF_048772815.1 of Callospermophilus lateralis. Taxonomy (NCBI): domain Eukaryota; kingdom Metazoa; phylum Chordata; class Mammalia; order Rodentia; family Sciuridae; genus Callospermophilus; species Callospermophilus lateralis. The sequence goes on from NC_135317.1 coordinate 9,691,650, forward strand.
TGTGTGGAAGTACTACTTCTTAATTTGATGACTGCCAAAAGAGAGAAAATGAGGAAATAAGGAAAAGGCAATAGAGAAAAAAAAATGATGTTTTAAATCACAGGGACATGACTTGTAAAGATTGGGAAGGGTGTGACCTTGGCTGCAGGTCTGTGTCAGTAGCTTCAGGACTATCAGGGCAATCAGCAATGAGAACTCAGTGTCCTAGGTGACACAGAGTTTTCATAGCCCACCAAGAATTCTGCAAAGTGTGGGCAGGCTGCCACAAGAGCCCATGCACATCATTGATGCCCTGTGGGAGGGGTGGGGATGGCTAGAAGCTAATTTGATAAGAATTGACAATGTTTGACATTAATATTAACAGTCAAATATACCCTTAAAAGTTTTAAGCCTTCAGTGTCCTTCAGACAGCTCCTGGAGAATAATGACATCCCACAATTTTAATAGTACAGCCATTGTCTATGGGGAAGACAGATTCCTGGGGCTTCCTTCCCACTGTCTCCACAGGATTTTCTCCCTCTGAAGACTTTAGACACCAGGACTAGTCTTAATTATGTGGTGCTTGAGAAACTGATGTGATTCCATTTTTGAGAAACCAGCTTCTACCTCAAGGCCTGTCCAGGGGGAGCAGGCATGACCCTTGTCTTTGAAAAAACCCAGAGAGCACTCTTATGCACATAGCCATCCTGCTGAATTGTTTGTCTGTAAATAACAGAAGGGATATAAACTGCCAGATGTCTCTGACTTAGTTACACTAGGTGAGGACCCATAGCAACACCCTAGCAACCACCAATCAGCATGAGACAGGAAAAATATCTGAAATGCCAGGTGACCCTCCCAGTAGTTTTGGTGATTGATGACTTGATCAGGCAACCCTGCAGTTTAGCATATACACTTTTGCAACCCCCCATGGCCTAAGCCAAACAATTCAAATGTACCCACCATTTGAACTAACTGATCACCCTTACCCAACTTGTTCACACCGGTGAATGTGCTAATCAATGTTAAGAGTTGTTGTTTGATTTTCCCACAGTGTGAAATTATTTTCTGTATGATTTTGTGATACATTGTAAGAGTAAAAGAAATTGAAGTTAAAAAGTGAAGGACCAGGTATTGTTAAATTCCTCTGCTACACCCTGAGGCAGTTAAGACAACGCCCTACTAGGCTATTTTGCTGATTCATAGCCTAGAGCATACAGGGCCCGAACCAATCAGTTTGAATGTGTACCTGCTTAGGAATAACCAATCACCCCTGCCCAATCTGTTCCCGCTAATAAATGTACAAATCATGTCTCAGATTTGTTGTTCAATTTTCCCGCGCCTCATGCTGATTTGTTCTGATGTATGCAAAGCCCCCGCCCTCCCCAAGAAGTGTACTTAAGCTCTGCTCAACCCCTGCTTGGGGCTCTTGGCTGCTCACCCTTCTTGAGTGGGCCGGGAGCCCCAGCGCGTTGGAATGGATCCCCAATAAACCCCCTTCTGCAATTGCATGAGTCAGTCTCTTGGTGGTCTCTTCCTCCGACGTTTCGCCAGACCCTTACAACATAGATTATCCCCCAAAAAACCTTTAAATCTTCACTTAACTAAGGGTTAGGGCTTACTCCTTGGGACCGGTGCATTGGAAATGGCTCTGAGTCCAGGCTCGAGCTGGCAATAAAAACTCTTGTGTGATTGCATTGAATTCAGCCCCTGGAGGTCTATTGGGGTCCCACAAATCTGGCATTACATTCTGAGAAATCACGAAGACTGAATGAGTGAGGAGAGGAGGAAAGAGTAGGAGACTGTATATGAAGTAGCTCAGAAGGATAGTGGTGAAGCCAGATTTAAAATTAGGTAGTAAGTGTAGTTAGGTAATTGGGTTTAATATCCAGTAAGATCCAAAATGGAGGCCATGTTGAGAATAAATTCCGGGAAATGCAGGACAACTCATGGATTGTTAATGAAGTCCAGAAAAAAGTCCAAGGCCCAGAGCCCATCCCAAAGAAGTGTTAATGAAACAGCTCCCAGCAAACTTGAAGATGCTGACTCAAAATTCCTTCCTGCCCAGATTACTCCTTTGGCCCACCTGTGCCCCACCCTTGACAGAACAAAGGACAGGAATGTGACAGGAATTCGGGAAAGCTGGATGAAGACTTCAGCTATAAAAATGGGAGACAACCGTGCTTCCAAGGATTCCACCTCTTGGGACCCCTTCTTCCTCCGGGAAAAGTCTTTTCTGCTGTCCTTTAATAAACTTCTATTTTCCATTCTGACCTTGTCTCAGCGTGCTTCTCTGGTATTATACTTCAACACTGGGGAAGCAAGGACTCATCACTGGTCAACAGCGGTAACAGTGGTGTTAGCCTTGGTGAGGCAGTGACAAGGAGACAGAAACATCAAATCAATACTTTCAGAAGATATTAAAATTTATTGATTTTTGAAAAACTTAGATCACTACCAACACATATAACTAGGTAATTGTGGATGGCTTACAGTTTTAAAATTGCATGTACTTTAAGTGTCTTTTTTAAAAAGGATATCTCAGAAGTTTTATAATGTACAAATATCTTAACAGGACAGAAGTTATTGTAAGGGTCTGGCGAAACGTCGGAGGAAGAGACCACCAAGAGACTGACTCATGCAATTGCAGAAGGGGGTTTATTGGGGATCCATTCCAACGCGCTGGGGCTCCTGGCCCACTCAAGAAGGGCGAGCAGCCAAGAGCCCCAAGCAGGGGTTGAGCAGAGCTTAAGTACACTTCTTGGGGAGGGCGGGGGCTTTGCATACATCAGAACAAATCAGCATGAGGCGCGGGAAAATTGAACAACAAATCTGAGACATGATTTGTACATTTATTAGCGGGAACAGATTGGGCAGGGGTGATTGGTTCAGGCCCTGTATGCTCTAGGCTATGAGTCAGCAAAATAGCCTAGTAGGGCGTTGTCTTAACTGCCGCAGGGTGTAGCAGAGGAATTTAACAATACCTGGTCCTTCACTTTTTAACTTCAATTTCTTTTACTCTTACATTCCCCACTCCTTTTTCCGACTACTTTTAATCTTAAAAGTGATAGATCATAATTATTGAGGGGTCTCATTTTCCATTTCTGCCAGTGGAGCATATTGCTGCCTGATTACCATGAGTTTCACTTGTCCTATCTGAGCCTGGAGGAAAGAAACTATGCGGTTAAGCACACAGGGACCCACAGTCAGTAACAGCATAAGAATGATCAAGGGTCCGGCTAGGGCTGATAGGAGTGTAGTTAACCAGGGGGACTGGGCAAACCAAGACTCAAACCACCCTTGTTGAGTTTCCCTTTCTCTTTGGCGCTCTTCAAGGCGTTTTCTTAATTTACTCATAGATTCTTTTACAACTCCAGTATGGTCAGTATAAAAACAACATTCTTCCCTTGGTGCTACACAGAGGCCTCCTTCCCTCATAAAGAGAAGATCTAACCCCCGCCTGTTCTGCAAAACAACCTCAGAGAGAGAGGTTAAAGATTCTTGCAAGGCTGTGATAGAAGTCTCTAATGTTTTCAAGCCCTGATCTATCACTGTTTCTAACTGGGCCATTTGTTGTGACCCCCAGATCATAGCAGCTGCTCCCGTACCTACTCCTGCAGCAGCTCCTATCCCCAACAATATGGCTAGAGTGAGGGACACTGGTTCCTGGTGGAAACGGGTTATTTGTCCCCCTACAAGACCTTCAAATGATTCTGCATCATGAAAAAGCACCCTGGGGAGTACTTGCACCATCACACAATAATTTACTGAGCTGTCAAACACCTGGACTGAAATGCAAGGAGTTAATCCTGAGTCACACGCCCACCAGGTTCCTTTCTCAGGGACTAGAAAGCCCTGCGTGACATTGATTTCTCCTATCTGGGTGCATATGTGCTGTTTACTTTTGGGTGGGGACCCTAGACATAAACGTGTCCTGGTTACTTCTGGGAGAGTTAACTTTGGATTTTTGCCCCAACTACAGGTGGAACTCTGCGTCTTCACAGCATAAGTCCCATTAACTGCTATTCCTTCATAATAAGGGGGCGCGGCAGAGAGGCATAGCCAGCAGGATTGGGTGAGGTCTGGCTGTGTGGAATTCAGTACCCCGAAGGTTCCTTTAATTAATTCCCAGGGGGAGGAGTCAGCTATACTCCGGACTGGGGAAGTAGACAAAGACGGAAACCTGGAGGATTGAGATAGAAGAGGGGTTCTGGTAGTTCTAAGCAAAGGGGGTTTGGGATGCTTAATTCCTGGCTTGAGGGGATTGGGCCCTATTGTGGGATTTTCTTCCTGCTTAAGTCTGGTGAACCAGAGACCAAAGTCATAAGTGGGGCCATAAACATAGAACCGCATTCCCCAGTTATTTCCTGTAAGCCATGTTGTCCTGAGGTAGCCCCTTGCTTTGGAGATGAAAGTTATATTGAGGGGGTTACATAGAATATTTTTTTCCACAGCGAGTGTTTGACACTCGGCTAGTTAAACAGTTCCTAGGGTGTATCCAGGTGTCATTTCGCCCTACCTGAATCATGCTGTCTGGGGAGTTTGGTTTCCACCATGCAGCTCCCGTTTGTTCACAACCCCAAGATTTGCAATTGAAGTCATTGGGCCCTCCACAGATTCGGACCTGTTTGCGGCTTCGGAAATCAGCTGGGCACACATAATAATCAAGACTGGCTAGTCTACACCTATGATAGGGGCAATGACATCCATGATACATATGGTGTGGGGAATGTTGCCCTGGCTTGGGATCTGTGTGGGGTCCTCTATGTCAGGGAGGTCCCAGTCAGAGAGGCCTATGGCCAGTTGACAAATGTCCGGATGGAGAGATAGCCACCAAGTCCATAGGGGGGCTATATGTGAAATAGACCATACTACTTGTCCAGTGGGATTTATAATCTGCCAGTGTTGTTGAACAGGCTGATGGGGATTAGGGCTGCAGGTGGTCAGGGGAAGAATCCATAGCCCTACCCACACGACGGACACACAACTTGAGAGGGTTACCAGTCTGTTCCAGTTTCCAGCCGGAGTCTGGACAGGGCACAGGCTTGAGATGGAAGGCATGGATCCAGGGAGTGATCCCATCTACTTTCACCGCTGTAGGCGTTATAAGCAGCACCTGGTATGGTCCTTTCCAGCGGGGTTCCAGGGATGACACCTGATGTTGTCTCACGAAGACGAAGTCTCCCACTTGATATCGGTGTGGGGTTCCCTTGTCTCCGGGCTGATAAGCAGTGGCCAACTGTTTCCACAGGTATCACTGGGTGTGTTCAAGGGCTTTAAGTCTGTTAAGCAAGGGGGTGTGAAAGGAATCGTTAAGTCTCAGGGTTGGGGTCAAGTCCCTGATTGGAGGAGGGGCACCATAGAGAATTTCATAGGGGGTAAGGTTACACAGAGAGACGGAGGGGGTATTTCTTGCCCGAAACAGTGCATAAGGTAGGAGCATAGTCCAATCTTTTATGCCGGTCTCCAAGCTTAATTTTGTTAAGGTCTCTTTGATGGTTCTATTTATCCTTTTTACCTGTCCTGAGCTCTGGGGTCTATAGGCACAATGTAACTTCCAATTATCCCCAGGGTCCTGGCCAATCCCTGACTTACCTGGGCCACAAATGCCGGTCTGTTATCGGAGCCCATTACCTTAGGCAGTCCAAATCTTGGAAAGATGTCTTCCAGAATCTTTTTGACCACCATCTGAGCAGTTTCTTTCTTCGTGGGGAAGGCTTCGACCCATCCTGAAAAAGTATCTACAAAGACTAGGAGATACTTAAGTCCATACCTTGCTGGCTTGATTTCAGTAAAGTCCACTTCCCAGAACTGTCCGGGTCTGGTCCCTCATAAGCGCTTTCCTACAGGAAGCTTGGATGGGTATGCATTAACTAATTGGCAGACTTGACAAGCTCTGGTCACCTGCTCAGCTATTTCTTTTCTTTGTGAGCCAGTCAACAATAAGTCCTTTCTTTTGTCCTTCAAGAGTGCCTGTAACTTCTTTGAGCCTAAATGGGTGAGCTGGTGAACATCTTTGATGTAAAGTTGGGCTTTTTGGAATTGTGAACTTGGCTCTGTAGGATCCCGGAGTTCGGTGTCCATGTCCCCAGGCCATAAGTTGCCTGAATGTTCCCGCGCAGCCAAGTTTCCTGGTTGTTGTTCCCCCGGCATGGAAACAGTTAACAGGGTCACTCCGTTTAGGGCTGCCAGCTTAGCTTCCTCATCTGCCCGTCTGTTTCCAACTGCCACGGGGTCATTCCCCTTCTGGTGCCCCGACAGTGCACTATAGCTAGTTCTTTAGGGCCTTTTACTGCCGAGAGAAGGTGGAGGATCTCATCTTTGTTCTTTATTTCCTTCCCAGGGGAGGTTAATAGCCCCCTTTGCTGGTAAGTAGCCCCATGCACATGAGCAGTGGCGAATGCATAGTGGCTATCGGTGTATATGGTGGCTCTTTTGCCTGATGCTAGCTCCAATGCTTTTGTAAGGGCAATTAGCTCTGCTTTTTGAGCTGATGTTCCTTCTGGAAGACCAGAAGACCAGATAACATTAGTTTTGCTAACTACTGCTGCTCCAGCCTGCCGCTTACCGTCTTGGAGGAAGCTGCTCCCATCCATAAACCATACGACCTCAGGGCGGGGCAGTGGCTGATCCTTTAAGTCTCGTGGTACATTGGTCTCCTCTGCCAGTATGTGTTGACAATCATGAGCGACGGGTCCTGATGATTCTTCTGGCAGCAGTGTAGCCGGGTTGAGTGGAGCAGGGGGTCCCAGCGTTATTCTGTCCTTGTCAAGCAAGAGGCTCTGGTAATGGGTTATTCTGGAGTTTGATAGCCACCTGTCTGGAGGCTGACAGATGATGCTCTCCAGGGCATGGGGGGCTATGATGGTTAGCTTCTGCCCCAGTGTTAACTTATCAGCATCCTTTGTTAGAAGGGCTGCTGCTGCTATAGCCCTTAGGCAATGGGGCCACCTGCTAGCCACTGGGTCCAATTTTTTTGATAAGTATGCTACCAGTCTTTTCCAAGGTCCCAAAGTCTGAATGAGCACTCCCCGTGCTATTCCTTTCTTTTCCTCGATGTAGAAAGTGAAGGGTTTTTCTACATCTGGGAGAGCTAAGGCTGGGGCGGATAGCAGCACCTTTTTGATATTATCAAAAACCTGTTGGTGTTCAGGGGTCCATTGGAATTGGGCATCCCCCTTTATCAGCGGGTATAAAGGGGCAGCCAAAGACACAAACCCAGGAATCCATAACCTACAAAAGCCGGCAGTCCCAAGAAACTCTCTGAGCTGTCTCTTATCAGATGAGGGCGGTATCTGCACAACAGTTCATTTTCTGGGTTCAGTAAGCCATCATTTGCCACCCCTAAGTGAATAACCCAGGAAGATTACTTCTTGTTGACAAATTTGGGCCTTTTTGGCAGAAGCCCTGTATCCGAGCTGAGCAAGCTCGGATAATAGTGCTTGGGTCCTAGACTCACAGTTCTCCTTGGTATTGGCTGCCAGCAGCAGATCATCCACATATTGGAGTAGGGTGACTTCGGGGTGTGCAGTTCTGAAGTCGTTGAGGTCCCTGTGGAGAGCTTCATCAAAGAGAGTGGGGGAGTTTTTGAACCCCTGTGGGAGTCTAGTCCAGGTTAGTTGGCCAGATGTTCCTATTTCTGGGTCTATCCATTCGAAAGCAAACAACAACTGACTGTCCTTATGCAGGGGCAAGCAGAAGAAAGCATCTTTTAAGTCCAGCACAGTGTGCCATTTCTGCTCCGGATTCAGAGTGCTAAGCAAATTATATGGATTAGGCACCGTGGGGTGAATGTCCGAGCCCTGACTTTCCTAATCATTTTCTAGAGTCAGCATGGCGGGCTGACGTGATTGCTTCTTTTGGGGCCCTCTTTGGCCCAGTGTCCTTTTTCTTTACAGTAGGCACATTGATCTGAGGCCAGGGACAGCCTTTGGCGTGGGCCCAGGTATCCCTTCCTGTCTCCCTGCTTTCTAACTTCTGGCCTGTCTGCGGCTGTGACCAGGACCTTAGCCAATGCTTTAGTCTGCCTTATGTTTCTCTCATCTTCCTTGCGTTCCCTTTCCTTCTCCCTCCTCTGTTCCTTCTCTTCCTCAGTTTCTCTCTTATAATATATTTTCTCAGCCTCTCTGACTAAATCTCTTAAGGTCATATCTTGTAGTCCATCTAAACATTGTAACTTTTTCTTAATATCTAGGGCAGCCTGCCCAATAAAAGCCATTGCAACAGATGCTTTTTGGTCCTCTGCCTGAGGATTAAAGGGAGTGTATCTCCTATATGCTTCCATAATTCTCTCCAGAAGCATGGAGGGAGATTCATTGGGTCCCTGAATTATCTCTCTTACCTTGGCCAAATTAGTTGGCCGCCTAGCGGCCGCTCAAAAACACACTACAAGAGCCGGGCGATAAGTGGACAGATGCTCCCTACCTTCAAAGGTGTTAGGGTCCCAGTTGGGTCGGTTTAAGGGGAAGCCAGCTTCTATGATGTTAGGGAGTTGAGTTGGTCTCCCATCTGGTCCAAGAATATTCTTTCGGGCTTCCAAGAGGATTCTCTCCCATTCCTCTGTTGTGAAGAGAGTCCCCAGAAGCTGTTGGCAGTCATCCCAAGTGGGCTGGTGTGAGAACATCAGCGACTCGACTAAACCTGTAAGTCGGCTGGGGTCCTCAGAAAAAGGGGGATTGTTATTTTTCCAGTTGTACAGATCTGAGGAGGAGAAAGGCCAGTATTGGTAAGCCTGCATTTCTCCCCCGCGCCCATCATCTATCGTGGGCCCATAGGGGCGAAGAGGAAGCATCACCAGGGCTTCCGAGTTCTCCATTATCCGCCGCCTGCGGGTTCCTTTAGCTGGTCCAGGTTCCTCCGGTGGGGGAGGGGCTGCTGCCGCTGCTATGGTTGCCGCAGGGAAATCCCTGGAAGGGCTTGGGTCTGACCCAATTACCTCTAGCAGCAGGGTGACCGAGTCAGCGGCGGGAGGATCATCTAGGACAGGTTGGAAGTTTGGGAGCATGGGTAGAGAATAAGGAGGGGGAGAAGAGTCCAGTAAAGTTAAATCCTGTGACTCAGGGAGAATGAAGGAACAAGGGGGAGGAACGGAAGGTTTGAGTGATAGGATCGTGGGGCAGGGGGTTGGAATGGGAGCTGGGACAAGAAAAGGCTTCACCCACGTGGGAGGAAATTCACAGAGGTCCTGCAAGGTTAAAATATATGGCTGTTGATCTGGATGGCCACGCGGCCCCGGCTGAAAGACAATATCCCTGACTTTGCAGATTAGAGGGAGGTAGAAGGATCCTCCTGGGGGCCATTTAACTCCGAGGGTGGGCCATTCTGAAGTGCAGAGTGTCTGCCAGGTCTGGTGTTTCACTGAAAAAGAAAGATTCTGGGCCCTTGAATGGACGTCAGTCCAATGTTCAAGAGTCAGGGACAGAGGCGTGGTATGGTTTTGTCCCATACTGGATGTTGTTCAAACAGAGACAATACAAACGTGACACAGACACACAGTAAACGTTTAACACAAGTTCAGAAGCAAAAATTAAAGACAGACAGTCAACTTAACCTGAAAAAAAAAGAATAGCCGGCAAAGCCAGACGGGTTGGCAGCAGAACACCTGACGAGGGCGCCTCCGTCCCTCTAAGGGCACTTCCGTCCCTTTACCAGATGAGGGCTCTTCCGTCCCTCCCCGAGTCCTCCAAGGCGTCCCTTGGAGAACGTGGCCTGTGGCTTCAGGACACGTCTGTCCACCACCGCCAGGGAGAACTTACGCTCTCCGCTGGCAGCCACCCTGCCAACCCAAACCGAAAAACCAGAAAAGCTCTGAGAGCTCACGCACTCCACTGAGCCAAAAACCAAGCCCTGAGCGATCGCAAAGGAAAAACAAGAAAGAGAAGAAGGAGAAGAAGAAGAGGAGGAAGAAGAAGAAAAAGAGGCGCCTTACTTATTTACCCCCTAAAAGGAGTCCGTTGGGGTCTCCCTGTCCGGCGATGCGCAGTTCCCGGCCAACGCACCAAATGTAAGGGTCTGGCGAAACGTCGGAGGAAGAGACCACCAAGAGACTGACTCATGCAATTGCAGAAGGGGGTTTATTGGGGATCCATTCCAACGCGCTGGGGCTCCTGGCCCACTCAAGAAGGGCGAGCAGCCAAGAGCCCCAAGCAGGGGTTGAGCAGAGCTTAAGTACACTTCTTGGGGAGGGCGGGGGCTTTGCATACATCAGAACAAATCAGCATGAGGCGCGGGAAAATTGAACAACAAATCTGAGACATGATTTGTACATTTATTAGCGGGAACAGATTGGGCAGGGGTGATTGGTTCAGGCCCTGTATGCTCTAGGCTATGAGTCAGCAAAATAGCCTAGTAGGGCGTTGTCTTAACTGCCGCAGGGTGTAGCAGAGGAATTTAACAATACCTGGTCCTTCACTTTTTAACTTCAATTTCTTTTACTCTTACATTATTAACTATAATTGTGGATACATCCTAAATTATTCATTAAAATTAGGAGCATCTTCGTTGAAATTCATACCAACAATTTAGGTAGAAGCCTATGACCAACAAAGGCACAACTACAAATTTACCCAGTGAAAACACCTACAAGTATCACCAAAACACCCTGAAGAAACTACACATGGTGCACACCATGAGACTTTCAAGTAAACAGATGGTTACATATTGTTTTAATTGTTTATCTTGACATAGCCATAGGCCTGGGGTTGGAGCTTGATAAAGAAATTTACTGAGTTCACAGTTCTGGAAATTAAGCACATGATACCAGCATTTTCTCAGCAGTAGTGGGTGCTGCATATCAGAAGATATGGAATGATGGGAGCACATATATAAGAGACCACAGGGTAAGACATGGAGTGAGAGATAGCAGAGACATCCTGAGCTCACTCTAAGAAAATCATTCTTTTGAGAACTAATATCTTCCACAAGATCACTATTAATCACTTCCAAGGATGAATACCTCTCAAAAGGGAAATGTTTGAGGAGGGAGATGGTGGGGAAAATAAAACAGAATCTCTGACCCTATACATTACAAATAAAAAACAGTTGAAAGAAGAGAGTTGGTGACAGAAAATTACTCTAAAAATAAATACTGCAAGACTAGAAGATCTTGCAGTTTGGTCACAAGAACAAAAGATAAGGACAGAGATTCTCATTCCTGAACCTTGACCAGGGTCGGGCAGAGAGAGAACCAGGGAAAAAAACAAAACAAAACATAAGCTCACTTTCTTAACAATAGCTGGGAAGAAAATCAGACCAAGTTGAAACACAACAGGAACAGAAAAGCCAGTGAAAAAAATGGAGCAGTTTAAGCCAAGTTCTGCACTGAAATCTAGGCAAAACATAGCTGCCATTTTGTTGAATCCACACCAACCCAGCCTCGCTAGAAAATTAATCTACACAGCTTCTCCCCACCTTCAGAGGGCAGCAAGTAAAATCAGAGAAAACCCACTTAGAAGGAACTAGCAAAGGGACTGCTGCTAAAGTTACTGAAATAGCCTTGGACAAAAGTAGTGGAGTGGAACATACCTAGAGCACTCCTAGGGAGTGCCACTTTTCAGAGAGCACTCAACATTACTTCTACAGGAGGCTTAGAAAACAATGGGCAGCTCATATCTCACCCAAATCCTGGAGACAGATAAAACCCCTGTGAGCTACACCAACCAGGACAAGCTTCTGTGCCATAGAAAGCCAACAGAGGGCCTGCACCTCAAGGCCCAAGGTTGCACAAGGGAGGTTACTGATGGCACTGTCCCAAGGGGATCTCAACAGAGAAGACAACTGATATTCATGATAGTGGGCAATAAGAGCTCATACACAGGTATACCAACCTCCCCTTTATCTCAGAGAGTTGAGAAACACAGCACACAATTTACAATCACAGGCAGCAAGAACTTAGATGCATGTGGGCCCACAGATCCTTTCCCAGTCACAGAGATGGTACCTAGGTATCTATTTCCAAAAAGAGACTGCAGAATGGGGAAGATCCTTGTGAAATGCTCCTCAGATAGGGCATTCATATCCAGTATAAAAACTCAAAAAGCATCAGAAAAATGAATAACCTAATTAGTAAATGTGCAAAAGAACTACACAGACACTTTTCAAAAGAAGATATAACCAACAAAAAATGAAAAAAAGAAATATTCAATATCTCCAGCAAGAAGGAAAATGCAAATTAAAAACTATACTTACATTTCATTTCACTTCAGTCAGAATGGCCATTTTCAAGAATACAAACAATGATAAATGCTGGTGAGGCTGTGGGGGAAAACATACAGTAATACATTGTTGTTGATACCATGAATTACTACAGCCATTCTGGAAAGAAATATGGAGATTCCTCAAAATACTAAAACTGGAAAAATCATATGAACCAGCTATCCCACTCATTGGTATTTATTCAAAAGATCTAAAATCAGCACTCTATAGAGATACTGCTATATCAATGTTTAAAACTGCACAATTTGAAGTATCCAATGTATGGAACTAGCCCAGTTTCTTGTCAAAAGATAAATAGATTTTTTAAATGTGGTTCATATACATAATGAATTTTTCTCAGTGATAAAGAAGAATGAAATTATGGCCTTTGCTGATAAATGGAGGCAAGGGCAGAACATCATGGCAAGTAAAATAAGCCTGAATTAGAAAGTCAAATATTGATTGCTTTCTCTCATATGTGGAAGTTAAACCAAAATCAGAAAATAAGAGGGGGAGGAAGTCTCACAAAAACAAAAAATAGTTATGTAGAGGATGGGGAATGAGGGTGTTAAAGGAGGGCTGGTAAAAGAAAGAAAGGGTGAAATGGAATTGACCAAACTATTCAATGTACATGTATGAATATAGCATTGAATTTTATCTCCATGAGTATCTATAAAACACTGTTTTTGAAATATTTTAAATAAACAAAAGGAAGACTATTAGAGTATAGGAAAAGGAACAGGGGGAGATATTAGTGGTGGAAAAGAAAAAGTACTGGTGACTGCACAAGAGTAAATCATGTTATTGCTGGTATAATTATGTTTATTAACTACAATAGTATGTATAACTATAATGTATAAAGATAAAACAATTTTTTTTAAAGAATGCTTAATTAGGGGCTGGGAATATAGCTAAGTTGGTAGAGTGCTTCACTTGAATGCACAAGGTCCTGGGTTCAATTCTAGGCACCAAAAAAAAAAAAAAAAAAAAAAAAGCTTAAATATTTGATATTCCTACAGTTGAATTTCACCACAGGTAATTTGGAAACATGCTAATTTAAAAGAAGATAAAATTTTAATATCAAATATAAAACTGTTGATGCTGAACTCTCACCTGTTATACAGTTTGAGAGAGGTGAAAGTGATCTATGCTGTTAGCTTTCACATACTTGTCAATCTTGAGGATTTTTAAAAATTTCTTTTAATTTACTTATTTCAATCAGTTATACATGACCACAGAATGTTTTTTGATTCAGAGTACACAAATGAAGCACAATTTTTCACTTCTCTGATTGTATACACAATAGGATCAAACTATTTGTGCAATCATACCCGTGGCTAGGATAATAATGTTCATCTCATTCCACTATTTTTTCTATTTCCATATCCCCTCTCCTCCCCTCCATCCCCTTTTCCCAAATGAAAAATCTTACATTCATCTAATGTGCCCCCCTATAATGAACTAGCATCCAGTTATCAGAGAAAATATTTATGGTTTTAGTTTTGGGGATTGGCATGTTTACAGCAGCTCAATAGTCTTTGGGCTATTTCTCGAGAGACAACAAAGCATTTCAGGCTAAAGATATTGTTTTTCTATGTAGGAATTGTATGCAGTGGTGGGTGCCTGGTTTGTAAAATTTCACTGAGCATTGCATGATAACTTGTAAATAAAACCCCTTAAAATATATATCAGTTATTAAAAATTAGTGACAGCAAAATATTACTATCCCATTTCATATAATGTCAAGGTGGATAGTGAAGGCATTAAATGAGTGCATATTCTGATCATTTTTTTTTTGAAAAGATAAAATGTATCATCTTGGAAATAACAACAGAAATCAATTGTAGAAAATTAAATAGAACAAGGATCATAATGAAAATATTTGTTTAACAATGTTTTCCATTACATCCAATATCATATGCAAGATGTAAGACAACACTCATTTGCCAAAAGCAAAACATTTTTGAAAATATAAACACTGATATTTTCTTCAAGAGACATAACTAACACTGGGTTCAATCCTCAGCACCACATAAAAATGAAATAAAGATACTGTGTCCACCTAAAACAACTACTACTACTACTACTACTAATAATAATAATAATAATAATAGTCTTGACATCAGAACATGAGAAAAGAGGGTCAACTTGGCTCTGGGCAGACTCAGGAACTACTCCGTTTATTAAACTGCTGCATGAATTTCACCCCTAGTCTGCATACTATTCATGGGGAGCTAAAGCTGGAGACGTATTTGGACATCTTAACTACAGCAGCACTAATTCAAATTGGGAACTTAGATCCATGTGGGGCTCAGTCTGATACATGAATCTGGCAGACAGTAGCCACAAGATTTAAACTGAGCCTAGCAAATCAGGAGAATTTCTGGCATGGATAGCATTTCTCTGGGGGAAAATGCAAGTCAGAAAGGCTGAAGAAATCTTTCCTTCCTCCCTTCCCTTAAAACAACAGTGCCCAGGACCAGAGGAAGTGTCTTAAAAATCTGAATGAGCAGGAGTGATGGAGCTTAGTGATTTGGGTAAGATCTCAGGAGGCCAGAAAGAACAAAGAAACAAAACTGGTGAAGGTCTGGCTTCCCTTCTCATGAGTGTAGCCCTAGGGAGAAGGAGTGCAGTGTACTCCAAGGGGTTCACTGATTCATATATGCCCAGTAACTTTCCATGCAATAAAACACCTGGGGCAAAGACTAGACTTTAATGCCTCCCCTGAGAACATCTTGTAGAACCCAGCATATTATATACCCTGGAGGTGCAAGCTGACAGCACCTGTCACAGCTCTCCATACCATTCCATGGATAAGGGAAGCTAAGAGATGGAAAGACACACAAAACAACAAGCACATATTCTTAGTGACACTCCTGTGGATTTTTCTTTTTAAGTTTTTCAGTGTGTACTGATGGATATATGATGGACATTTACATACTTGTACATGTACATATTTGTTTCTGCTTTTTCATTTCTAGCATTCTCAAACAGTTATTTTTTTCTTACTCTATGTTTGAGGGTTAAAGTTTTCAATTAGCATATTTGAATTGATTTTTGTATTCTGTTTCAAAACATTTATTTCCCTTTGTTTCTATTTCTCTCTTTTCTCTTACTATATAAAATTCAATTATTCTCTCTTTTTTCATTAATTTTTTACTTCTTAGTTTTTCCTATTTCCCCTTAATAAACAACACATTCTACATCACCTCTGCATCTGCCCTATTCATGTCTTGAAACTGCAAATCCCCATTGCTTATTTCCTCTTAATGAACTCTATTCTTAACTTTTCATAACACTAATTGGTTTGTAAAACTACAGATGCCACCACAGCAACAAGTAATACAACTGAAACCACAGGAAATGCCTATTCCTTGATTTTATGAAAGATATAATTTATGATTACTTTTGTCTTTACTGACAAAAATTGATACTTTCTTGTTTATTGTGCCAATTAACATTGTGTGAAAATAAAAAGTAAGTGTTTAAGTTAGTGATATGTATTGTACACATAGTTGTTTTCAATTATTTGGCTCCCCCCTAATCCGTGAGGCACAGGATATCTACAAGATCACAAGAAATTCATAGAGTAGAAGCTCTGGTGCTTCAGACCCATTTAGATACATTAGTAGACAAAAAAAAAAAAAAAAAAAAAAAAAAAAAAAAATGAACAAGCAAGAGAACAAAGCATCCCAAACAAAGGAGAAAGACTCAACAGCAGATTTCACAAAAACCACAGTAGAAGAAATGTCAGAGAAGAAATTCATAAAGTTTATAGTTCAAGTGATGTATCAGATAAAAGATGATGTAAGGAGTGAAATCACATGAAGATATAAAAAGTAAAAGACTATTCAATAAGAAAATAAAAGTTGTAAAGAAAAATCTATCAGAAATTCTCAAAAAGCAGGAATCAATAAACCAAATTAAAAATTCAATGCAAATTATCACCAAAAGAATAGATGACTTGAAGGGCAGATGTTCAAGTAATAAAGAAGTAGTACATATTCCTGAAAATAAAGATCATCGTAGAGAAAATATGTTACCAGACCATAAACAGAATTTTCAAAAATAAATAAATAAATGATAAATAAATAAATAAATAAATATATGCAAAGGCCAAATTTAAGATTCATTGGGGTATAAGAAGGCACTGAATTTCAAACCAAAAAAAAAAAAAAAACAATCTTTTCAATGAAATGACAGAAAATTTCTAAAATCTTAAGAATGAAATGGAAAATCAAACACAGGAGGCATATAGAACTCCAAATATATAGAATCACAATAGACACACTCCTAGCCACAACATTATAAAAACACCTAACACACAGACTAATGATGGAATTTTAAAACCTGCTAGAGAAAAATGATTGGTCACATTCAGAGGGAAATACATATAGATCTCAGCTAATTTTTCAAACAAGACCCTAGAAGCTAGAGGTCTTGAAATAATATATTCCAAGCTCTGGAAAAAAAAATGGATTACACCAAAAATACTAAATTTGTTCAGATTTGAATATGAGGTAAGACTTTCCATAATAAATAACTTAAAATAATTAATGACTAGAAATTTGGCTTTACAAAACATACTTAATAAAATATTATGTGAAGAAAAATTATATATATATATATATATATATATATATATATATATATATATATATATATAACATATATACACACATTCATCAACAGAGAGGAAAACTACAACTAAAGAATAGTTAAAGTAGAATCTAAAATGTGAAAACTAGAAATAAATCAAAATAATAGGAAATAAAAATAATCTCTCAATAATAACACTGAATGTGTTAATTGAATCTACTCACCAAAAGACATATGCTAGCAAAAACAAAACCCAACAATATGCTGCCTCCAAGAGACTCACCTCATAGGCATAGATTACTATTATTATTATTATTATTATTATTATTATTATTATTAATTGAGACTTTACAGAATTTCATAGAATAGTTCAACAATCAATGACTGAATGCACTTTCTTCTTAGCTGCATGGGGAACATTTTACAAAATAGACCATGTTTTAGTACATAAAGCAACATTTACCAAATACCAAAAATAGAGCTAATACATTGCACTCTATCAGATCATAATGGAATAAAATTAAAAATCAACAAGATAAAAATAAAAACAAAAACTAGGAGACTAAATTCACTACTGGATAATGAATAGATACCTAAGCAAATCAGGGTTGAATATAAAAAGAATATTTAAATGTAAGTGAGAATACTGGCACAACATATAAAAAATCTTTGGGAAACTATGATGGCAGTTCTTAGAGAAAAATAGAGCATCGAGCTCACATATTAAAAGAATAGAAAATTACTGAGTAAATAATCTAACATTATATCTCAAGATCCTAGGGGAAATGAAAAAAAAACAATAAAGTAACCAAAAGACAGGAAACAATAAAAATCAAAGATGAAATCAAAGAAATCAAGATTTAAAAATTTTAAAAAATCAAGATGTTGGTTCTTTGAAAAAAATTGATAACTGATAAACTTTAGCCAAGCTAACTATGAAAGAAAAATGCAAAGTACCAAAATCTATGGTGAAACTGGAAATATCACCATAAATACTACTGAATATAAGGATAATTAGAAGCTATTTTACAGAAACTATAACCCAATAAACTAGAAAATCTTAAAGACATCAATAAATCCGTAGAGACATAAGCTACCCAAATTAAACCAAAAGGAAATAAACAATTTAAATAGATCAATTACAAATAATGAGAATGAAGAAGTCATCACAATCCTACTAACAAAGAAAAGCCCAGGACCAGATGGATTCTCAGCCAATTGCTAACAAACCTTTAAACAAGAACCAATACCAATCCTCCTCAAATTATCCCATGAAATAGAAAAGGAGGAAAGTCTTCAAACTCATTCAATGAAGCTTATCTCACACCAATACCAAATCCAGACAAAGACACATCAACAAAAGAAAAATTCAGACTAATATCCTGGATGAACATAGATGCAAAATTCCTCAATAAAATACTGATAAATATACAAAAACATTAAAAAGATAGTGCACCATGACCACCAAGTGGGATTCATTCCAGGAATGCAACATTGTTTCAACAAATGGAAATCAATAGATGTAATCTATCACACAAATAGACACAGAGATGAGAACACATAATCTTCCAACTAGATGCAGCATCTATTTTTGTCAAAATACCACATCCATTCATGCTTTAAACACTAAAAACAATAGGAAGGAAATATCATACCTCAACACTGTAAAAGCTATATATGACAAACCCAAGGCCAACATAATTCGAAATGGAGAACTACAGCATTCCTTCTAAAAATTGAAATGAGACAGGGATGCCTGCTTTCACTTCTTCTACTAGTACACAAAGCAACTCTTAGCAAATACAAAGTGTAGAGATAATATTCTGTAATCTATCAGATCATAATAAAATAAAACAAAAGACCACCAACTTTACTAATGAATGTTGAATAGAGAGCTGAACAAATCATGTCTGTTAATCTCTAGCCAGAGAAATTTGGCAAATTACTGTAATTAAAGGGATACAAATAGGAAAAGAAGGCCTAAAACTAGCTCCATTTGAAGAGGACATGATTCTATATTTAGAAGTCCCAAAAAAGTCTACCAAAAAACTTCTAGAACTCAAATGAATTGATCAAATTGCAGGATACAAAAGTAACAAACTTAAATCAATTGTTTCTATACTATAATTATGAATGAGCTAAAAGAGAAATTAGAAAAACTATCCCATTCAAAATAGCATAAAACAATCTTGGAAAATATTTAACAAAAGAGGTAAAAGACCTCAACAATGATAATTACAAAACCCTCAAGAAATAAATTGAGGAAGACCATAGGAGATGGAAAGACTTCCCATGTTTTCGGATAGGCAGAATTAATATTGTCAAAATGGCTATACTATTTTAAAAGCTATATACCAAAAAACCCAAGGCAAACATCCTTCCAAATGCAGAAAAACTAAAGAATTCCCTCTAAAACCTGGAACAAGACAAGGATGCCCTATTTCACCTCTTCTGTTCATCTCAGTCCTTGAAATTCTAGTCAGAGCAGTTTGGCAAAAGAAATTAAAGGGGTATGACTAGCAGAAGAAGAGCTCAAGCTATACCTATTTGCTGACAACAACATTCTCTATTTAGATGACCCAAAACTACACCAAAATAACTTAGAACTCAAAAAAAAAAAAAAAAAAAAAACTCAGCATAGTAGCAGGATATAGAATTATAATCCATAAATCAATGATGGTCCTCTACACCAATTATGAATCAGCTGGTGAATCACAATGGGCTCAAAAAAATTTAAAATACTTTGGAAGTAAAAGATCTCTATAACAAAAATTAGAAAACACTAAAGAAAGAAATTGAAGATGACCTTAGAAGATGGAAGATCTCCAATGTTCATGGATAGGCAAATTAATGTTATCAAAATTGCCATATTACCAAAACACTACATTTTTATTGCAATTCCTAATAAAATTTCAATGATATTTTTTTCATAGAAATAGAAAAGGCATTCATGAAATTTACTTGAAAAAAACAATAGGCCCAGTACTTCCAAAACAATCCTTAGTGAGAAAAGTAAAATAATCACAATATACAATCTCAAATTATAGAGCTACAAAATGTCATGATTTTGGCAGTAAAAAAAGCAAGAAATCCAATGAAACAGAAAAGACAAAACAGAAACAAAACTACATAAATACAACTATCTCATAGTAGACAAAGTCATTAGTAAAATACATTAAAAGAATAAAACAGCCTTCTCAACAAATGCTACTGAGAAAACTGGAAATATGTATATGGCAGAATCAAATTGAACTCCTATCCTTTACTGTGCACAAAACTCAACTCAAAGTCATCACTTAGGCATTAGATCAGAGATCCTGTACCCACTAGAAAACAATGTAGGACCAACACTCCATCATGGCAACCTAGGAACTGACATCCTCAACAAAACTTCTAAATTGCAACAAATAAAATCAAGAGTCAATAAATGGGAAGGTACAAAGTAAAAAGCTTTTTCACAGCAAAGACAATGATCAAGAACATGAATGTAGAGCCCCCAAAATGTAAAAAAAATCTTTACCACCTGAATCTCAGAGAGAACATTAATCTCACAGACACATAAAGAATTCAAAAAACCAGCTCAGAAGGCTGAGGCAGGGGGATCAAGAGTTTGACGCCAGCTTCAGCAATGATGAGGCACTAAGCAACCCTGTCTCTAAATAAAATGCAAAACAGTGCTGGGGCTGGGGTGCAATGGTAGAGCACTTGCCTCACAGGTGTGAGACCCTGAGTTTGGTACTTGACCACCACATAAAAATAAATAAATGAATGAATGAATGAATGAATAAATAAATAAAGATAGATATTGTGTCCATCTACAACTGAAAAAAAAAAGTAAAATAAAATAAAATTCAATTTTTTTTTAAAAAAAAATGCAGGATATGAAATAACAATTAAATACAGATTTTGAAAAGAATCAATTAGAAATCTTGAAAATAAAGAGCTCAACACCTGAAATAAAAATATCAAGTTGAAGTCAGACCTGTAGAGTAGATCAAGTGAAAGAAAAAATATCAGAGATTGAAGTTGATCATGAAATATCACATTCAGCAGTACTAACTCCAGAGATGGGAGTTCAAATCATTCCCACAGGAGTAAGAGGACCTCTTCCCCAAGGAACAGTAGTCTTATTATTGCGACACAGTTCTTCTACACTAAAAGGACTTATGATAAGTCCTGGAGTAATTGATCCCGATTATGTAGGTGAAATAAAAATTATAGCTACTTCTCCAAGAGGTATATCAGTAATTTCACCAGGAGATAGAATAGCACAGTTGTTAATAATACCCAGACTACATGATAAATTTTCTAGAAAGAGGTTCCAGGGAATTAGGCTCCACAGGTATAGATTGGACTATGCTGTCTTTAAATTTAGATTCTCGCCCAATGCTAAAACTAAATATTCAAGGACATGAGTTTAATAGGCTACTGGACACAGGTGCTGACCTTAGCATCATATCTCCTCAAGAATGGCCAAAACATTGGCCATTACAACAAGCCACTCAAACGCTTCGAGGACTAGGAGTGGCAACTAATCCTCATAGAAGTGCAATGGTATTAGATTGGAAGGATCCTGAAGGCTGTGAAGGAACTATACAGCCATATGAATTGGATCATCTTCCTATAAATTTATGGGGATGAGATGTCCTAAATCAATTAGGTTTGACTTAACAAATAACATCAATCCTAATGCGCCCACTAGGGCTAGACAAGGTTTTAGGAAATAAAAAAGATTAGGAGAACAAGAACAAGGTATAGCAGCACCAATTTAAATAGATCAAAGAATAAATAGGTATGGATTGGGTTTTAAGAAGGGGCCACTGAGACAATAAAAATTACTTGGAAATCAGAAAGACCAGTATGGGTTTCTCAGTGGCCCCTGACTAAAGAAAAGATACAAGTATCCCATGATCTGGTCAAACAACAATTAGCGGAAGGACATATACAACCTTCCATATCTCCCCATATTACTCCCATTTTTGTCATCAAAAATAAATCTGGTAAATGGAGATTATTGCAAGATTTAAGAGCCATTAATAATGAGATGGTTATTATGGGACCTGCTCAATCAGGGATTCCTCAGTTGTCTGCTTTGCCAAAATCCTGGCATGTTTTAGCTATATATATTAAAGATTTTTTTTTTCAATTCCAATTCATCCTGAGGATAGTCCACGTTTTGCATTTACTATCCCTGCACTAAATCATGAAGGTCCTGATCAGAGATTTAAATGGAAAGTACTCCCTCAAGGGATGGCTAACAGTCCAACTATGTGTCAAATCTATGTTAACAAAGCAATCCAGCCACTTAGAAATCAAAATCCTGAACTACAAATATTTCATTATATGGATGATGTATTATTAGCACATAAAGATGAAAACACATTGCTGGAATGTTATGCCATACTTACAAACTTATTAAAAAGTTATAATCTAAAGATAGCAATAGATAAAGTACAATTAAATTTTTCAATTAATTATTTAGGAGTTCTATTATCCTCAACAATGGTCCGTCCACCAAAAATTCAAATACGAGTAGATCAACTCAAATCACTTAATGACTTTCAAAAGTTATTGGGAGACCTAAATTGGATAAGGCCTTATCTAGGTGTACCAACAGGAGAGTTGGGACCTTTATTTGATATTCTAAAAGATCCATCACATCCAAATTCACCCCGTATGTTAACTCCTAAAGCAAGAAAGGCATTAAAAATTATTGAAACATATATGGAAAATATGCATTTGGATAAAATTGATATAAGTTTGCCTTTATTATTTATTGTACTACCAACAAAAAATATTCCTACAGGAGTATTTTGGCAAGAAAGTCCATTATTGTGGATACATTTATCTTATTCTCCTAACACTATTCTTACTTGGTATCCTGAGGCTGTAGGACAATGAATACTCAAAGGAATAAAAGCAGCGAAGGGAGTGTTTGAAATTTCTCCCAATAAAATTATTACTCCATATACTATGGATCAAATTGATGAGTTAGCTAATGAGTTAAATACTTGGGCAATAATCATGTGTAAATCTACTGTTTCATTTGAAAATCACTTACCATCTAATTACTTTGTTGTCTTTTTGGTCTAAGCATCCTATAGTTTTTCCAAAAATGACAAGAAAAACCCCTATCATGAATGCTCCAAATATATTCACTGATGGGTCAAATAATGATACAGCAGCAGTAGTTACCCCTGATCAAACTTTTACATTTTTAGTACCCAAACAATCAGCTCAAAAGGTAGAGTTTAATGCAGTATTACAAGCTTTTGTGATGTTTAAATATTCTGTATTTATTTTCTGATAGTCAGTATATAGTTAATGCTAGAGTATCCCTTGAAGATGCTGGTAGGATTTCTCCTTCCTCTACTGTTTTCTCTTTGTTTTCCACTATACAAAGTCTAATCTGAGACAGAAAAGATCCATTCTTTATAGGACATATCAGGGCACATACAGGATTGCCTGGAGCCCTTAGTTTGGGCAATGATTTAGCAGATAAAACTACACATGACATACAAATTTTCTCTACACTAGAAGAAGCTACAAATTTTCATAAAAGGTTCCATGTTAATGATAATACTTTACAAAAGCATTTTAAAATAACTAAGGAACAAGCCAGACATATAATAAAACAATGTCAAAATTGTGTGACCTTTTTACCACAAGTTAATCTTGGAGTCAATCCTAGAGAACTGATACCTAACCATATTTGGCAGATGGACATCACACGCTTGCCAGAATTTGGAAAATTAAAATATTTGCATGTTACAGTTGATACTTCTTCCGGATTTTTGATGGGCTCCCTTCATGCCGGAGAAAAAACTAAAGATGTTATAGCTCATTGCTTACAAAATTTTGCCACTGTGGGCATTCCAAAACAGTTAAAAACAGATAATGGTCCTGGCTATACCTCTACCTCTTTTAAACAATTTTGCTCATCATTTGGTATTACTCATATAACAGGAATCCCATACAATCCACAGGGACAAGGCATAGTTGAAAGAGCTCATCAAACTATTAAAATGTACTTATTAAAGCAAAAAGAGAAAATTGGAAAGGGGTATATATCCCCCAAAGATAAACTTAAAATAACCATTTTTACTCTAAAATTTTAAATTTGGATTCATCAGGGCTTAGTGCTGTGGAAAGACATATGTATCCAAAAAATGTACATAAGCCTAACGTACTTTGGAAAGATATTCCAACAGGACGATGGAAAGGTCCTGTTCCAGTGATTGTCTGGAGTCGGGGTTCTGTTTGTGTGTTTCCACAGGGAGAACAGCAGCCAATTTGGATTCCAGAGAGACTAACCAAAGTAATTTCTAAAGACCAAAAAGAAGATGATTTGACTCAAATCCATAACAGCTGATATCCAGAGCTCCAGCTTGGCTATTCTTACATCTGTGACAGTGATTTACCAGGATGCTTTTTTTCAATATCTATTTTATTGTTGCATTTTTCCACATCATAAAGTTCTATTTTATTTTTTGAGCTCATACAAACCTAGGTTAATGTTTTTCTGATCAGTTTCATTTTTTGACTGTGGAGTTTTTAAACATTGCAATGGAGATTTCACCTGTGTAAAGCTACAAGGCCTTTACTGTTAAGGATTGTTTTTAAAGGAGGTTAACAGATCTGTTTGTTTACTTTCACCTGTCCTTTTCATTATATTTAATAATTCTGTTCAGGATAATGTCTCTTGTCATTGCCAGAATTCCTATCTTCATCCCAGTGCCAAACTAAAGGTTCTATGATAGCTATCACAGTAAACTGTATAAACTGATGCATCAATGAATATAACTCAACAAGTAATGCTCAATCAAGGAGTCGATTTACTTTGGGAGGAAATGGATATATTGATAGACTCCTCTGCTTTGAACTGCTTGCAGAACTTGCCTGGACTATGTATCACTTGTATACATTGTGAACTATGGTTTGGTGCAGGGAATTGTGGTAGTGCTGGCATATCTTTGCTGACGGTGTCACCAGTGATGCAATTTTTCCAAAGGAGCCGTCAATTGGCTTGGTGTCGTGGCATTTCTGTATCCTCCACCCTTCTACTAGTGATGGTCTAAATTTGGGGGCCAAAAAAGGTGAGGCAAAGAACCTCACCCCCCACTGGCACCAAGGCCAAATTTGGGGGCCAACAGAGGTGAGGTAAAGAACCTTACCCCCCCCCCCCACTGGTGCATAGGCCTATCCACAAGTATGGCTATATGCTGGACCGGTAGTCAGTGACGGGTATAATCCAATTGCAGTGGTATCAACCTAAGACAGGAGGCTGACGCCTAGAGGTCAGTTCATCCGATGACGGGTAAGAACCATATGTTGAATTGGACAACCTAACAGGCACGGTCCCTAAGCCACATTGCTTGTTGTTTAATTAATCAGAAGGGGGGAGATGCTGAGAGCCATAGCCAAGTAGGAATGATGCATGGAAATTTCCTTGTCAGCCTACCCCATGTTGCTTAGAGGGAGGACTCTCCATTGTGGAAATGGGCTTGCCTTGGACCCAGGTCATTTGCAGTGACATTGCATGATTGTTTGAGAAAGGTGACCCTGCTCAAGGACCAAGGTGGATCCGGGTTTAGGGAGGATCCTGCTGGATTAGGGTGGGTCCAGGTTTAGGGTGTATCCTGCTGGGAATAGGGAGTACCCTGCTGCTTCAGGTGCCTGCTCCTTGGGTTTAGGGCGGTTCCAGGTTTAAGGTGATTCCTTCTGGGAATAGGGCGTATCCTGTTGCCTCAGGTGCCCACCTGCTCCTTGAGTTCCCGTTGAGTTCTTGCAGGATTCAGAGAGTATTTGGGATTCAGAGCCAGGTGGAGAGTGTGGATTTTCCCAGAACGTGCGTGTAGAGTGCCGGTGAGAGTTTGGGAATAAAGAATTGCTGTTTGAATCTACAAGGCTGTGAGTGGCTCGTGATTTTGTGCCCAGCCAGACTGCAGCAAATAGACATAAACATCTTGGAAGATCAAGCCTTTATCTTTGAAAATCATATGTAAGTCTAAAAGGAAAACAAACACACAAAAAAAGAAATCTCTTGTCCCAAAAGGGGAGAGTTACAAACTTAAAATCCTTCAATGGACAGTAACTATGATGAGGTCATTCATCTGGAGTTGGCAAATATTTTGATGAATAAAGCTTCTTTTGCTTTCTAGGGTGATGTAACATTGTAATTCACAGTCAGCCAAAGGTGAAGAAGTAAAAAAGCTATTTGCAGGTGTAATACAATAACAGTAGCACTATAATAATAATAGTCATTGTTGCTTCAGTCACTCACTCTGAGAAGCACTGTCCAGACACTGAAATCAATCCTACATGTATAATCTTGCAACCAGCCTTCAAGCATATGTTACTCTCTTTTTCATCAGTAATTGACAACATGTGTCAATAGCAATTAAAACTCACTTAGAAATAATAAAAAATAATATTTCACAAAGAAAGTAATTTAAAGCAAACAATCATCCAAAGAACAAAATTATTTTCAATGTCTATTTTAGGCACAACAAAGCATTTCCAAAAGGAAATTATACCAAGAGAAGATAAAATCTAAAAAAAAAGTTTAAAAAGTTCAATACTAGAGAAAAAAAGCAAAATAAAGTCCATATTTATAAAACTAAAATGAAAACTCTAGCTAACACAAGACCATGTGATCAATAAAATCAAATAATAATCATCAGATAATAATTATAAGGACATGTGAGTGATACGACATACTCTTATTTTCATCAGTCAGTTTGAACAACTGCTTTTATCCCTAATTGTAGTTCATCTTCATATATTTCACTGTATTCCAATGGTTATGTCCTTCCCATTAATTTAATATTTTTAACTTAAGTGATTTTCCCTATAATATTAAGCCTTTTCAAAAAAAAAATAAATCATGTGTTATACCTTCCCTTATCATCAACTGCATGTATGTTTGCTTTCTTCTAAATCAAAATTCTACCATCATCAGTCTGTTTTTCTTTATGGTGAGTAAAACTGGTTATTGGCCACTCTGAGAAAAAACATAAAGAATTTACTCACAAAATTAATACTTCTCAACTGAATTTAACCTTACAAAATACTGTATGAATATAAGCATATAATAATCATGTAAATTAAGAGTAGCTTACTTCCTACTCTTCCCACTCTGCTTCCATATATGCTCCTGTTTTACTTTGAAATGCATCTCCTTTGCCAAAAGTGGCCACATGAACTCCAGTCATTTCCCAAACTGCTTCCAACATTTACTGTTTCCACAAATCCTTGCCTTTGTCACAGCATTCATCATGGCATCTTGGAATTATGTAAACTGCACTCACCTCAACCAAGAGCATCTCAAGAACATGAACTGTATCTTCTATCTCAGTAGCCCCATTCCTTAACACACATTAGTAAAGAATTTAAGTATTATATATTTAATTAACGAGCAGAATTCTCAAATTGCCAGTAGAGTGTATCAATCATATTTTGAAGAATGTCTACTTTTCCAGAAATACCAATCCTCATCAGTAAGATTTCTTGTTTTATTGTTAGAGAAAATTTACAGAATTGTGCATTGTATGTCCAGTATTACAGAAATAGCTTTCTCATTGCTTAACACCTATTTAACATTGATTTTTCAAAGGAAACATTCACATGTAAAGAATTTAAGTTGCATGGATATAGTTCTAAAAGCTTTCAAATGACATGAAAATTTTCTCCATGTTATACAAGTCCTCTTGATTCTATTTATGCAATCAGAATCCCAGATACCAATGTCAGGCATTCCTGTTCCAAAAGGGTCACAAAGATAATGGGCTCTGAATTAAAAGAGATAGACTTTGCATAAACTATGTTGCTTTTTCTTAATTAGTCCCCGTGTCTTCTCTTATTTATAAGATGAGAGATATTTATCTTACATGTTAGAAAGCTCAATACAAAAATGTATTTTTTCCTACAGAAATGGAGAAAATTTTTGCCAGCTAATCCAATGTTAGGGCATTAACAAACACGGTACTGTGAATGTTTATTATCTACTTGTGTTTCATTTCCTGTGAATTGTCTACTTATTTTGTCTATTTTTCAATTCCATTGTTTGTACAGTTTTTGTGGCTTTCTTGTGATGCTTCATAAATTGGGGATACTGTGTTTCTTTATTTTCAAAATGTCCTCTCCCACTTTGTTTCTTGTCTTCTCCAAATGTTTCAGAGTAGCTATTCTTGTGCTCTTTCTTTTATATGAAAATTAAGTGTCAGTTTGTTCACTCTAATTGAAGACATATCATTTGGATTTTGATTGTGATAAATTAATTGTATTATTTGGAAATAACTGAAATCTTTGTAAGATTAAGATATTTCAAAAGACAGTAAGTCTTCCCAATTATTTATATTTCATATATATATAATATATATTAAGAGAATAAATATATGGGTTCTTCTCTTTGTCCACCAAGGAAAAAAATTGTGTCAATATATTTTCTGATATTGAGTCATACTTATATTTTAGGAAAATACCCTAATTATTTATAAAGTTTCATTTCTTTAATATACAATTAGAATTAGCCAGTTAAAATTTTATTTGGAATTTTCCTAAGTAGGATTGTTTTAGTCAGCTTTTTCACCTCTGTGACAAAAAGATCTAACAAGAGTAATTAGAGGAGGAAAAGTTTATTTGGGGGCTCACAGATTCAGAGGTTTCATTCCATAGATAGCTGACTCCATTCCTTGGGATTTGAGTTGAGGCAGAACATCATGGCTAAAGAGTGTGGTGATGGAAAGCAGCTCAAGATATTGAACCAGGCAGCAGAGAGAGACTAAGTTTAGCTTGTAAATATAGATCCCAAGGACATGCCCAGCAACATCATACAGGCTTTCATAAACCAATCATTTCACCTCTAAACCTCTTACATTTTCTCACACTTGAGCTTTTGGGGGACACCTCACATCTAAATCATAGGAAGGTTCACAAATAAAACAAGCTTGATGTTTTTCTACTGTATTCTAGTTTGGATTAAGGTTATACCAGTATGTCTTATTCTCCATTAACTGAAAAACATGCATTAAATGTAAGATGGATCTTATTTATTCTGTGCAATTTTGGTAAACCACACATGAGGTGCTTTGTGGGGGGCAGTACTAGGGATGTAACCCAGGGACACTAGGCCACTGAGCCACATCCCCAGCCTTTTTATTTTTTATTTTTTGTATTTTATTTGGAGACAAGGTCTCACTGAGTTGCTTAGGGCCTTGCCTTTGCTGACGCTGGCTTTGAATTCATGATTCATGCCTCAGACTCCTGACCTGCTAGGATTACAGGCATGTTCCATGGCTCTGGCATGTTAGGTGATTTGAGTGGAGAATTTCCACAATAAGGTGGATATTCTCATGGGCTTACACGCTACTTTCTGTTATTAGTCTACCTTCTTCTTCCCTGTATTATAGTTTGGATCTTAAGGGTCCTCCAAAGACCCATGTATTGAAGAATTGGTCCCCACCCAGCCAGGGTGGTACTGGGAGGTGGTGAAAGCTGTAAGAGGTGGGGTCTGGTGGGAAGAAGTTAGGCCATTGGGGTGTGACCTTCATTGGGGATGTTACCTTCATTGGGAGTGTGGCCTTCAAGAAGGTATTGGACCAGAGCTACTTTCTGTCTCTCTTTTTGCTATCACCAGATGAGTGGCTTTGCACCACCATGTGCTCCCCACTGAGATACTGTGCCTCATCACCACAGGCCCAAAGGTAATGCAGCCAGCCAAACACAGACTGAAATCTCTGAAACCATGAGCCAAAATAAATCGTTCCTCCTTCTTGTGGATTTATCTCAGGTGTTTGTGACCAAGACAGAAGGTAAAAGCTTATCAGCTTTCAGCTGTGTTTATTCCTGAATCTATGTATGACAGGTTTACCTGTTATAATCATTTAACTTAATCCTGTATTATGTAAACCATGAAATAAGTGGAAGAGAGTTTTTATTTCTGTGAAGACTAAGTTGAATGCTTTAGTAGGAATAGATAGGGTTGAATAACCAAGATCAATGAATTAGAATTAAATGTGCTAATAGTGGGTGGGTGCCAGGAATCATAAACATCTTTGTGCTTGCTACTCAAAGTGTGGTCCGTGGACCAGGAGCTCCAGCATCACCTCAAAGTCTGATAGAAATGCCAAATGTCAGAGTTCCCTCCACATCTACTGATCAGAGTGTGCCCTGTTACAAGATCCCCAAGAGATTTACATACACTTTAAAATTAAAGAAGCTCTGGTTCAAAAGGATTCTACAATCAGATTACAGTAAATGTCTTAGTATTCTCCCTCTGTGGAAAATGTTGACAGTGAATTATAAGTATGCCTATATAAGAAGATGATCCAACTGACAATCCTGTTTTCAAATAAAAAATTCTGACACTACATTAAAAGACTGGTGAGTGGATGTATGTTTTTATGTTTTCAATAAAAGTAAAATGTAATGAAATTGTATTATAATCTCTCCCCTTAATGAACTTTTTTTCATTTTTCATTATTGGATGCAGGTCTGGACTTTGTTAGATAAGAGAGATTCTTCGCTCATTCCTATTTCCTTGTATTAGCACCATTTTTCATCTGAAGTCTTAAAAGTACTAGCATAGAGTCATGTTCAATTCTAATATTTTTTAATAATGCAGATATGGACAGTTTTTAATTTCTAATGCTTTAATTTGTGTCTTATTGCTGTTTTGTATTTTGGTTTTTGTTTCATACTTGTTCAGAGTAGCCAGAAATTTGTTTAAATTATGTTTTTGCTCAAAGCACTATTTTTTGTTGTTTTTGTTTTCCGTTTCACTGATATTTAATTTTACTTTATAATTTTCTTACTTCCACTATCTTTGAGATTATTCTATTATTATTTTTTCTGCCTCTCTTATTTTCTAACACCAGGATTGAAAGCTACAAGTGTTCCTCTAATTATTGCTTTGTCCACATCCTCCATGTTGTAGAACTCACATGGGCATTTTTTTCTAAATCCACAATGCATATATTTAGCTTTAGATTTCTTTTTATTTCAAAGGGATTTGTCTGTTGCTATAACAGTTTATATTTAAGACTGGGAAATTTATAAAGAAAAGAGGTTTATTTTGGTTCCCAGTTCTAGAGACTAGGAAGTCCAAGAATTAGGTGCCAGAAAGGGCTTTATGCTGCCATAACTCATGGTGGAAAGTGGAAGGGCAAGAGGGCATGCATGAAAGAGTGGGGCCATTAGGAGCAGT
The DNA here is from genome assembly GCF_048772815.1 of Callospermophilus lateralis. Taxonomy (NCBI): domain Eukaryota; kingdom Metazoa; phylum Chordata; class Mammalia; order Rodentia; family Sciuridae; genus Callospermophilus; species Callospermophilus lateralis. Next base: position 9,722,626 of record NC_135317.1, read on the forward strand.
CTCCCTCTATAGCAACCTTCTCTCATGGTAGATAATCCAGCTCCACAAGAGTTCACATACTCAAGAAAGACATTCACCTGCTCATGAGGACTCTTCCCATAACCCAGATATCTTTCAGGAGATTTCAGGATCTTGCAACACACTTATACAGGGGACCAAATTTCTTTTTCTTTTCTTCCTATTTTTATATTATACATACTGGTGAAATTTGCACACAATATAACAATATAATCTGGCCACTATCATTTCCTAGTACTCACCCCTTCCTCCCTTTCTTTATCGCCACTGGTCTCTTTCCTCTACTGAGGAACCAAATTGCAACATGAGTGTTTTCAGAGGCAAACTACATTTGAAACCATAGAAGTTGTATTTTTAAATCTTGAAATGAACAATTTTCTAGCCTCTCAATATTATCCTTTTTTCCTTCTTTTTTGCAGTCTCTTCAGAATGTGACTAATATAATTTTTGAATTTTGAAGTTCACCAAAATGTTCTACTTTAGCAACAATTTTAGTAAATGTTCTATTGGTGTTTGAAAAGAAGATACAGTTTCCTGTGGCAAAAAAAAAATGTGTCTGCATGTATGTATTTACACATATGTATATATCAAGCTTGTTGATCATGCTATTCCAGTTTTATCATCCTTTGGTGTCTCACAGAAGATACCATTAACTTCAATCCCAAGAGTCATTCTACACCACTGCTCTTTGAGCACATTCCCTGATTATTTTAGGGTTGGTAGTAACATCCCTGAACTAGGAGATAAGTCAAGATTAAATCTAGTCCAGTATTTACCAACAGAGAGAAAGCTTTCTTTTCCCACTTCTGCTTGTGATGCTACAATATAGCAGATCTAGAGGTATGGCAACCACCTTGTGACCTTGAGGCATCTTTACTCATTTTGAAAGCTCATTCACTCACCTTCTTTAGTGTGTTCTGGTTTGTTTGTTTGTTTGTTTTTAAGAATCCATCCTAGATGATCTGGGAGTGTCCCACTCCCCATTACATTGACCTTGGGCCTGATCTTACTCCCACTCCCCATTTCATTGACCTTGGGCCTGATCTTCCCAAAGCCTCCTGCCTTCAGGGCATCTTCTGCATTTATTTTGTTCCTGATTATCTCTGGTGGGATCTGATCCCCTCTGCCTCCTGTCTTTCAGAAATCATTTCAAAGCTCTGCTGCTGATCACTTAATTGTTTCATTTCCTTGCAACATCTTTTTCATTTTTTTTCTCTTTTTTCTTTTTTGTCTTTTTGTGGGAAATAAAATTAAAATGATGGTGGATTTATGAACTCAGTCACTCATGGGAATTCAATTTTAAAAGTAAAATTAGTAATTCATTCTTTAGACATGTACGGGGCAATAATGGTCTCCAAATAATTCTGTTGGGGTTCAGAAATATACTGATTGCATTTCTGACCTCCCTTGCTTGGCCTTTTTACATTCCTTAACATGTTAGACATTTGCTGAAACTATTTAAAATATGCACGATCTTCTAAGAAGGTCCCCAGCCAAAAACAGAGGAAAAGTAGAAATATGCGCTTCACCAGAGGCTCCGGCCAATGGGGCATCCAATTGCTGCTCAACCTGGGTTTGCATGATTTCAAATACACCCCCCTCAACCTTGTCCAAATTCCTTGACAACATTGTATGCAAATAAAAATGTGGTCTCACAGGGACATGCCAGGCAGATTTGTTTAAAGTAGATAATGTGCCAAAACTAAATGACAGAGCCACAGGAGTCTGTACCCCTGGCTCAGGCCCATGAGGTCAGTTTCTGGGCTCCTGAACAAAATCCGCCCCCATATACTACAGGATCAGGGATCCATAGCAGCCCAGCTTAATGCTTTAGGTGCCTCAGAGCCAATGTCCACTCTCCCTATGTCAGCACTTGAGCTTCTACAGATGCCATGTTCTTGACCTTGAGATGGTGAACTAGCACTGACAGCTTCCTACTGCTGTTTTGATGATTAAATGGCACTCTTCAGGCCATGATCTCTGTTCTCATTGTGATCCTGGAGGACCTGTCTCTGCAACCAGCTTCAAATTCTGAAATGAAGCCTAGAAGCCTCAATCATCAGTGGGAGTCACCAGCAGGTCATACATTGCCCATCTTTTCTACAGATAACAGTGAAATGGATACACAGGTCACACTGCCTGATGGGCTGTGAATCTAGCTCATGCTTCACAAGCACCTATGCTAATGCTATGGTGTGGCTGTGAGAGGTCCCTGAAAGCTCCTGAGCTAATGCAGAAGGTGAAGTGATTCCATCATGAGAACAGTAACCTACTTAGTGGATTAATCCACTTGATGGGTTAAAATCAGTCAATGGGGATGTGCCTTGGGGATTATATATTTTGTTCCTGCTCATCTCTCCTTTCTGTCCTCTCTCCCTCCCTCCTTTCCACCGTCCTCTTGTATGCCACTAACTGAGCAGCTCTTCTCCACTATGCCCTTCTGCCACAATGTTCTGCCTCTTCTCAGGCCCAGAGCTAGGAAGTTATGAAGTTACCTAATCATAACCTGAACGTCTAAAATCATGGTTTTCTTCCACTAAGTGGCTCTTGTCAGGTATTTTGGTCACAGCTTATACGGGTGTGTTTCTGGGGTACCACCTGTTTGTGCATACAAATAGTCCTTTACTTAACCTTTTTTTATGAAGGTGTACCCACATGACCATTCTATTTTTCACTTTTAGTACAGTCATTTGAAAAATCATATGAGATCCTCCACACTCTACTATAGAATGGGCTTTGTGGTAGATTGTCTTGATCAACTGTAGGCTAAGTATCTTGAGCAAGTTCAAGGTAAGCAAGGCTGAGCTGTGATGTTTGGTAGGTTCATAGTAGTGAATGCAATTTTGACTTTGGATATTTTTAACATACTATGGATTTATTGAGATGTGGCCCCATAATAAGTAGAATAATATTTTTCTATATACATGTAGGCAAGTGTGAAGGCACATATTTCTATGTGTGCATGTGTGTTCATGTTTTATATGAAGATATACCTGTGTATATGTGTGCATGAATATGTGTATATTTGTAGGTAAGTATTGTGTGTAAGGTTATATGACATGCACATGGTCCTGTATGTGTTTATATCTGTCTTGGGGGCAGAATCATGACATGAGGGCAGAAAACTGAGTGTCTTATTTCTCCAATCCATCCTAATTCTCAAAAGTTTGTCAGTTAACACACAAAAAATCAGCAGAAATCATTGTCAAATACAGCTATGCTGAGACTCATCCCCACAATGTCCAAGGGGATGTTCCAACTGGCTTCCCAGGATTTGCATTAGCATAAATATTACATTAACAGTACTTCTTAGCATGTGCTTATCTCTCAAGAGACTCCAACACAATCCTTGAAACACACAAGCTTGACAAATGGGGATCATATTTAAATAAAATATCAAGACAACTCAGTTCAGTGACTGACAGCCAGAGGGGGAGGGAGGCACAGATTATAATTTCTTCCTAAAGAAAAAAATTATTACTAAAATATTTATGGACTAGTTTTTTAAATTGCTTTATAATATATAGAGGAAATTATCCTTTAAACATATTCCATAAAATGAATGTCCTTTTAAAACCATTTTAATATTTTCCATCTATTTCATCATGTCTCCAAGTTGTCATGAGTTACAGACTCTTCCCTAAGGTCTTCTTTCCTCCCAAATTACTATAAAATTCAATTATGACCTAATATTTGGTATATCATGTAATTGGAGAAGCTGCCTAGAGAAAGCTAAGCAGACGTGTATTTATTTATCATTATATTTATTATCAATTTGGTGGCAAAGGTTTTCTAAGCCAAGGAGGCATATTTTAATTGTGTGTCCAAGATCCTCATACACAATAGGCAGGTTACATGGAATGTCATTGTCTTGTCAGTATTTTCATAGAAATGTTCACTTGGTTTGCAGATAGGTAACAATAGGTGGTTTCCAATTCATCACGCTATCCATTCTTGTTCACCTGAAAAAAAGAAAACCTACTTGAGTCCCTTCAAGTAGCATGCACAAGAGGCATTGAAAGGGCTTGGGATATTTTTCAGAAGCCAGCTTCCCACTCCCCTCTCCCCAGTAAAGTCAATACATGGATGAGGTGATATGCACCCACATTGCCATAGAAAACCAATTTCTTGTTGGCCAGCAAAAACAACAGTTTCTCCTCACCTCTGCCTTCCAGATGCTTCCAGGGAGCCTCTGAACCCCAGCACATCGGTCACCAGGTTGATGCTGGTGTCAGCCTCTCAACCTTAGGAGGAGGCAAGGTAGGTCACATGCAAATCATTCTACCTACCTTGACCTCATAGTAGGTACCACAGCCCACACTTCCTGTGTTATCAGGAAGTGCCCAACAGGAGAACACACTCTCACAAGGATGCTAGCTTTACCCCATGCTAATTATAGGTAATCTAGAACCATGGGTGTTCAAAATGGTAATCCCCAGCCACAGATGGCCACTGCATAGCTGACTTGGCTGATTCTGAATTGAGACACATTCTAGGTAAAAAAAAAAAAAATGTGCACCAGACCCCAATGCTTGGGTACAAAACCAACAAAAGCACCTCAATTGTTACACTGATTACACATTGGAATTGTAATATGTGGTGTTTACAGGATTAAATAAAGTACATTATTAAAATCAATTTTATATCAGCAGAACTGATAGATAAAATATAGTATGTACATACAGTGAAATATTATTTGCCTTTAAAAAGAAAAGAAATTATGACATATATTACAATACGATTGACCCTTGATGACATTGTGCTAAATGGGATAAGTCAATACTCAAAGAAAAAACACTGAATGATTTTATTTATGTGAGATCCCCAGAGTCCTCAACCCTAATCCTCACCCTGATTTAGAAGAGGTGTGTGTGAGAGAGATTAACTGTGCATAAACAAACTAGAATTAACAATAAAAATGTCAAATGGCAGGTGTCCTCTAACTGCATTCCTTCTAAATAAAATGTTGCTTTAGATGCAAAAATCTTTTAAAACTAGAAAAAATCTTTTAAAACTAAAATCGTATTTATTTTTGCTAAATAAGTAGATTTTAGCTGCTCATGTCCAAAAACTAATTATTTGAGATTATGTGTTCATCGGCTTCACTACAGTAATGTTTTTATTTTTTTATATGTATCCCATAGCATTATTTTATAAACCACAAATGTACACAATAAAACATTTTTTACAATGTTGTTTTGGACATATATTAAATTTCTGTATACATTTGGACCTATCTCAATTCAACTGATCTGTTTCATTTTTTCCTGCCAATTCTATTCTGTTGGGTTACAGTAGTATTATATTGTTTCTATCATATTTTATATATCAGTTTCTATATTATAATATCATACATTATAAATTGTTTTACATTATTATATTGTTTCACTTTAGATAGAGCAAGATAACCCACTCTATTTTCCTTGTCTATAATTTTCTTAACAATTTTTACATATTTATTTTTCTTTAACAAATTTAAAATATTTCTGTTAATTTAAATAAAATCCATTGAAATTATACTGGGAATTGCATCATCTCTGTAAAATAAATATATAAAAATTATTAATATTTTCAGTATATTATATATATATATATATATATATATATATATATATAATAAACATAAAATTTAATTATATATGATGTTTGCACATGTATTTATCAACGATTTGTGTTTTTATGCTCTAAGCACTACTCATAAGCCCAGAATGCCTCTCCATGTATTCAGTAACTAGTTTACACTCTACAAAGACATTTTATATTTTTCTTCTAGTGTGTTTTGCATGTTTTTGGAAAAAAAGAAGTTTTTAGTAATTTTATGTTTGGGGAGATATTCTATTCGCATGAAAAAAACAAATTTCTATTTAAAAAGAAAAGATGTCATTTTTTAAATCCATTGAATTTGTTTCCAGACACTTCTTTCTATATTCCAATTCTGTTGTTTATTTCAGCAAAAGTCCTTCAGTTTTCTAAACATATGTTCTTATCATTAGTAAAATAGAAGATCAAATTCCCTGGACTTCTGATGTTTACTTCATAAGATATAAACTCCTTCAAGGCAGGATTGTTATTTAGTTCTTCAGTAACATATCTCAAGCTGTCAAACTGGGCACATACTAAACACTCAGTACTCAGAAAACTCAGTAAGCACTATTCATAAGGAAGAAAGCAAGGAAGGAAGAGATGGAGAAGAGAGAAAGGAAGGAAGAGGGGAACAAAAGAGAGAAGGGCTCCATATTCCACTTTCCACAGTCATGTTCATCTTTGGGTTTCAACAAGTCCCTTAATCATATATAGACAACAAGCCATGGGGCCATATTGGTGCCTGGCCCTTGACATCCAACCTGGATTAAGTACCTTCATGACAGCCTCTGGCATCTCCAGCTGTTACCACTAACAAAATAGGTCCCTGCCACCAAATTCCTAGGCCTGTGCCTTCCTCCTTCAGAAATAAGAGGGTACAGAAGCTGGCACCTGCAGAGAACCACTCCGTGCCACCCAATGCTGGGTGAATGCTGTGGATACTCTGTCCTGCAAATGTTCTCAGAGCCTGGGGTGGGACTTACTCTGGTTCTTAGGCCTGTCTTCTTCTCACTCCTGGTGAACATATATATTGGAATTTACGATTCCATAGAGGAAGCACTGCTTCTTTAACTAAGAAGCACACCACAAAAAGTAGATTTTGTTCCACTGTCACATTCTCCAAGTTAGCCTGACCTGCTTCACCAAAATTGCCCTGGGTTTGATCCCCAGCACTACAAAAATATTTGAAATATTAGTTTCTTAATCTCAGCATTGTTATTGAAATTATTTTTCAATAATATCAAATTATTCTTTTTTAAAATTCATACCTCACATGGCCATTTTATGTATTCTTGCATTTCAATACATAAATTCAACAGTATCTGTGAAGTTCTCCATTTTTAAACTACAGTCTGGGATACAAAGGTAGATTTGAGGCACTCCTAACAAATATGGTAAAGTAAAAATGACAACTCAGTTTTTAAAACTAATAATACAGTGGAAACTTAAAAAATAAATTTATTGAAATGAACTCCGTAAATGATTAAGAAAGTCAAAGATAACTTTGCATAAAAATCTAATAAAGTTCCAGCCAGAAACTGTCATTGTTTGTTTGAGAAACATTTAGAAACTTTCCTTTTACATGACAGTATTGAGAACAGTGAGATAGTGGTTTGGCTAGGCATATATTTTCATACTTGGAAAGCCATAATATTAGGGAAAGTATTGGGATACAGGTGGTAGGCAAGTCACAAAAACCATTTTTGAAGAATGTGATAGTTGGATGTAAGCTAGTTCAGTTGCTACAAAAAACAATAAGAAGGCTCCTCCAAAAACTAAGAGTAGAGGTACCACGTAATCTTGCAATTCCACTTTGGGTGTACACAAAAGGGAATGAAATGGACATGTTAAAGAAACACCTTAACTACTGTGTTGATTGTAGCACAGTTCATAATAGCCAGGAAATGAAAACAACAGAAGTGCCCATAAACTGAAAAACTGAATAAAGAAAATGTGATACATAAAAAGAAATATTATGAAGCCATAAAATTAAATGAAGTCCGGTCATATGCAACAACATGGATGGACAGGGAGGACATTATGCTAAATAAAATAAGCCAGGCACAGAAAGACAAGTATTACCTGATTTGACCTACATGTTGAATCTAACACAATAAATCTCACAGCAGTTGAAAGAATAGTTGTTACCAGAAGCTGGGAAGAGTGTAAGAGGATGCAGAGAGATTTGTCAATCAGAACACCATTACAGTTAGGAGGAATAAGTTCTGGTGTTCTATGGCAGAACTGGGTGAATATAGCTGACATAATGCATTGTATATCCAAAACTAACTATAGGGAAGATTTTTTAAAAATATATTTACAACAAAACAATGATAAAAGTTGAGATAGATCATTACCTATGAAAGAAAATGATTACACTATACCACATCAATATGGACTTACCATGTGCCAATCGAAATAAATCTTTGAGAAAAGAAATATTACTCATGAAGTCAGAGTAAATGAGAATGAAATCCAGGCACAGTGGTGGACACCTGTAATGCCAATGAGGTGGGAGATGAGACAGGAGGATCCTTCTAGGGAAGAATAGAGCTACTTTCAATTAGGCAGAGGTGAGTGGAGGAAGGAGAGGGGGGTAAAGGAGTAGGAAGAATACCTATGAATGAACATTATTACCCTAGGTACACATATAATTACATGACCTATATGATTCTATACCACATACAAACAGAAGAATGAGATGTTAAATGCCATTTATGTATGACATCTCCAAATTCATTCTACTGTCATGTATAATTAAAAGAAACTTAAAAAAAATCAAGTATGCATCCCTTCTCTTAATTTCTACCACCATTATCCTAAACCAAACCATCAGCAGCACTTAGCAAGATGTACAATGTCCAACTAGAGGAGCTTATCAGGGACTTTGAGGCCCTAGGATGCTCCACAGAACTGGTGTGGGAAAACCAAAATTCACATATTTACTTTCCTCATGAGAGCCTTCATTTGCATTTTGAGGTATTCTTAATGGCAAAAATTATAAAGTGAACTTAGACAATTGTAACCAACCCCCAGAAAGTATTCTACGTATCGAAAATCAGAAGGTGATATGATTTTAGGGTTTTAGTAGTTCAATTAAAATATATGAGCTTGGTTGCATCTAGGCAAATTTATTAAGATTCTACACTTAAAATAACTTCTAAGAGATATTCCTCATGTAGTTCTCAATCCCATGGTGAAATCTCAAAAGCAAAACAAAAATTAATTGTAATAGTGCTTGTTAATATGTTAATATTCTTAATTGTCTATTTTGGTGTTAACTTGTGTAACCCCTAAGTAAAATCTAGTTATGACATATGACCCTGTGGTAAAAATGAAAATTAACCCTAACTTGTTAACAGCTTTTTATCAGGATGCTGATAATAAATTTAATAAATCCCCACCTATTGAACATTTTCATATGTTCAAAACCATTAAATGTTAAAGTGAAATAACAATAACAAAAAATTTTTTCTTACTATAACTGGTTGTATAAACAACAAAAGGCATGCAATATGTGTGTCATTACAAAGACACGCATTTATAAAATACATGTCTCAATAGAGATAAATGTCATCAGAAGACATTAGGTGAATGCCTTAAAAACTTGACCATTTCAGTTCCAGTGCTTATCTCTCATTTTAAGACAAAACCAACTGATTTTCCATGAGGCATGCATAAGACACACTGGAAGAATGCACATCAAAGTATTTCAGACGGAATATATCCTTTGCACAGCATAAAGAAAAATGTCAATGGAGATTAAGTCTACTCATTGGGAAATAGTGAAATATAAGGCAAAGTAAATGAGGACTTTCAAAAATGGTTTCCATAAAATTTGTCGTTTTAAAATATGGAAGCCATTGGTATATTTTTTAAAAATGAGTCATTACAAATCAGCTAATGGCTGGACTTACACTGAAGAATCGGAATTTACTTCTGTGAAGAAAAAACAAAACAAAACACTTGCAGATATAGTTCAGAACAGTTTTTAAAATATAATACATCCATACTTTTAACAATAGAGACAAGCTTCCCTTGAATTCACGTGTTTTACTCTTTTCCCTTTCCCCTCCCCAGTTTAGGCGAGGGGCTCCACCCCCAGCAGCTTCCCAGTGCAAGTACACCCCCACCCACTGTCCCACAACTACACCCAACTATGAGCTCTATAACCCCGCCAAACCCACTAAGCTGCCTGAAGGAGCCAGCACCAGGAACAGCATACTCCCTCCTCTGCCCCACCGGCCTACAAATATAATCTCCAAGGCATCCACCCAGCATCCACCCCACTTGTAAGAGTACCACGGCCTCCCAACGACAGGAAGCTCGCCCCCTGTCTACGCACTGCCTCGCCCAACTCCTCGCCAGATGCCTCTCCAGCCAGGCCTGTACCCGCTGCCACACACTGCTGGGTATACTGAAGTCCGCCCTACCTGAGGCTCTCCTCCCGGCTCCAGGAGAGCCAACAGCAAAATGGTGGTGAGAGCCAGGCTGCCCCTGTGGGAGTCCTTAGGACCTCACCAGGAACTGCAAAGGGGAAAGGTGCCACCATGCCTACCCAGAAGGCGACAACGCCGTGGGACCAGGAACGAGGAGCCCAGGCAGCAGTCAGCAGGAAGTACCTGGGGGACTGGAAGGTACGTTCTTCTCCTCTGTCTGCCGGCCTCTTCCAGGCCTCCCAGAAACCTAGGGAGCAGAAGCAGTAGGCGATGCCTGCGTGCCAGCGTGCGAGCAAGAGCTCCTGTGCCAGTGCATGCACCTTTGCGTTGAGGGCAGGGCTGTGCCCAGGGGTATTGGGGCGGAGCTACGAGATGGGGTGTGGACCGCGGATTCCTGCCCTGGGTCAGGGGACAAAGGGAATGGGCCTTGAAACGGTTAGTTTTCGGTTTCCATAGGTGTTTTACCCTTTTGAGAATGGAGTTCTTACAAATGCAATGGACGTAATAAGGAATCATTTACTTTTTTCTTTGTTCACGGTTCTAGGGATGAAACCCAAGGCCTCCTCTATGCCAGTCAGGCACGTCACTGCTGAGCCACGTCCCCACACCCAAAGAACATTAGGAAGGGAAGGGAAGATAGTCCAATATGATTGGTGTCCTTATGAGAAGAATAAACTTTAGACACTGACTCAGGAAGAATACCATGTGACCGCAGAAGCAGAGACCATCTTCTGGGTGAGGAACTCCTGGGTCTCCAGACATTGAAACAGCATGCACATTCTCCTGAGGCTGCAGTCCTCTGGTATCTTGACTTCAGACTTATAGCCCCCAAATGACTGCTGTTTTATTCCAGTTCACTTTTAGTTAATTTTAACGCAGTCCTTAGACACAATTCATTATCAAAGAAATTATTAGCAAAGCAACTCAATTGCTATAGCAAACTTAATTTCTTTTCTTCAAAAATTAAGTTTATAATTAATAACTTTAGCCATTAACTCACACTTTCTCATCTTCTTGATGTTATTGGCCGAGAAAGTATTCCAACAGGAAGTGTCTTTTTTTCCCCCCCCTGAATTTGGTCATGAATGTCTGATTTCAAATGTCTGGGGCAAAGGCAAGCCTTTACAAAAGAAAGCTGGGTAGAGGTGAAACTGTATATGCAACACCTTTCTAAGCTTTCTTCTCCTGAGTCTGATGTACTAGCAATATAGCCATGGTTGAAGGTATTCTTCTGTTTCCTGAGATTATTAATTTTTTCCAGTTTTGCTTATTTGTTCACTAATAATACTCATATTTAGGCAAAATAGGTGGGCATTGCATAACACATGATATTTTTAACAACATAATTAAGAAAGGCTGCTGTGGTGGTAGACTGATGAGAGTAAACAAACTCTAGAATTGGGGAAATGAGCACTAGAATTGTTGCCAAAACCTATTCATATAAAGTGAGAATTGTGTTCTATAGGAAACTACAGGCTACTTGATTTCTAGAGGACACAACACTATTGATTTATGAAAGATGTTTAATGTGAGTGGGAGAGGATATGGATGGAGAGATAGAAAGAGAAAGATGCTAAACATTTATTAATAAGACTATTCCATTATTTAAAAAAATAGGTTTTTTATTAAATGAAATGAATTCATTTTTCAATCTTGAATAACTTTTAGGAAAAGAAACTGCTTTAAAGTGTATTTATTTTTTAATGAGAAAAACTTCTGGAAAAATAGCACAAAGGTTTTTGATGGTGGCTGCTCAGGGTCATTGCCTTAAGTCTGGTTCCGTCTCCACAGAGTTTACTCAGAAATGTCTTATCTCTGTAGCCTGCTCAATCAGGAAACTGAAATACAGAGAGAAAAAAAAACAGAACCAAAGTTATTTCATATAACTTAAGAATCAAGAAAAAATTTTTTTCAGGAAAATATGTACCTGTAACTATAGCAGTAAGAGAACATAAGAGTTAAAAGAAATTCAGAAGTGATGAACTATATTAATTGACAAATTATGAAGCTAATTTATATTACTTTATACTGAAAGTAGAGCACACTTGACAGCTATAAATCCACACAGTATTTAAGGTTAGTTTTGCAAGCTGGAGATACTATAAAAACTTTATGCTGCAAATATAAAATGTTTCAATGGATCATAATTAACACACAACTTCAGTTTCTGATTAATCATTTTTGTTAGATTGTAGATTATGCTTAATTAATATAAAGGAATGTAAAATTTTGATACTATATGTTGGAAATCCAAAAAAGAATCACAGTTTGACTTTGGCATATTCTTCATATATTCATTAAAGTTTGTATAACTTTCCTATGAAATTATTATTACCTCAATGTTGTACTTCATTAAACAATTTAAATGATGCTTTCACTTTCTTTCTAGCATCCCGAAGAACATATAATAGTAATGCTATAGGTGAATTTATTCTAAGTCATATATGATAATAACTAAATACAAAGAATTTTTACTCTGATTACTTTTTTTCCTTAAAACTTATTTTTTTTTGGGGGGGTAGTGGGTATTTAACCCATGAGTGCCCTACCACTGAGCTAATTCCCCACATCTCCAACACTTTTAATTTCTTATAATGTCGGATATGGGATCTCCCTCAGTCCGATCTAGGACAAATGGATTAGAAAACTATGTCCTGTCAAATCTAGCCATTTTCTCTTTTGTTGTTGTTGCTGTAAATATAGACATATGAAAACAGAATCATCTTTATTCATTACCTATTGCCAATAGCTGCTGAAAGCAGAAAGCAGCTACTGGCAATAGGTAATGAATAGTGAATTAATTAACATCAATTATTAATTGATATTAATATTGCTATTAATATCAATTAATAATTAATATTAATAATAAAGGTAGATGGATGTGACAATGTCTCTGTGGTGTACAAAGTCAAAAATATTTGCTACCTGGTGCCATATAAAAATGTTTGCTAACTCTTCCTATAGAGGAAGATAACTTTGACTAACTACTATTATACTTTTGTACATGAACTCTCTGAAATTAAATGTTAAACTAAGAAAGATTGCAAGCTGCAAATATTTTCTGTTTACTAGAAAATGTAAGTCCAAAATTTAGGGTTTTCTTGCCTTATAGAATATTATCCAGTTTTGTAGACACAGTACCCCCAGTATGTTGCAGTTTTCTTACAATGTTTTTTTTTCTTTCAACAGACTTTATATATATATTTATATATATATATATATATATATATATATATATATATATATATATATGATTTCCCCATGTTCTTCCAACCAACTTTGTCATGTTTCTCAATTTCTCATTTATGAATTCAATCTTTGGCACATGGTCAGTATATATTTCTGTGAAAGTCTCTACCTTATAGAATAATACAATGACTACTTGGGACCAGGTGGTGCCTTCTCATGAATTTTCCATTTTGAGGCAGTCACTTAACCCCACTGGGACACAGGTTGCTTTTCTGTATATAGGGAAAATTACAACCAGTATCTCAGCCAAATTATTCTCTCAACCCTCTAATATTATCCATTGGACACAGTTTTGTAATTACATTAAAGGATTTATGTGGGACTGGAGTTGTGACTCAGTGGGAGAGTGCTTATCTAGCATGTGTGAGGTACTGGATTAAATCCTCAGCACCACATAAAACTAAGTAAATAAAATAAAGGTATTGCGTCCATCTACAACTATAAAAAAATTTTAAAATGATGTTAGGTGAAAACATTTTAACTGTAGAAATCATTATAATATATAATATAAAAGGAATAGCCTATTGATAAACAGATATTTTAAGTCATCAATAAGTAAATAGTACTTAAAAATTCTCCCAGGCTGTAATACTGAAAAAGGGAGCAAATAACATAATACATCTGTTTTGTTTGGAAGTGGGCTAGAAATCATTCATTTCCTTCTTATTTAAGGAAAAACAAATGATACTTCCAATATTAGTAAATAAAAAAAAGGAAATTCTTGTAAGTGAAAATGGAAATGCCAATTCTTTACTTTTTACAGTATTGTCAATACTTTTCAAACCACATTATTTCTTGCAATATTTCATAACAAAACAAAATACCATGTAGAAACCTTTTGAAAAATACTGGGTTTTGAAAATATTTGCAGATCTCAAAGAACCAAACTACCTAAGTGCAACATTCCATTACTTGTTGGTACATCAATCTTGATCAAAAAGAGCTCACCCCTGCTCAACTGAGCATACTGTACACTAAACACCTCAATCAAAACTAACAAGTATGTTAGGTCTAATTAGTAATGCAATACACAAGTACATAGGTGATAACATTTCTTTTTAAAACCCATTAGGGTGAGCTTTGAAATAAAGAGGAATCCCTCTCTGTTCTACCCATACTGTATTATTTTTTATCTTCTCCTCTATTACCTGTCTCTCCCTCTCCTGCCTATTCTTTTTTTGACTTTAAACTTAGTGGTTTCAGGCCATCAGTCAGATTCTCTGCCAGGATGCACTCTTCACCTGATTCTACTCATTCCTCTGTCCTCTGCTGTGAAAAGTGCTATTAGTTCCTTCTCTCAAAAGGGCTCTTTCAACTAAGAAATACCTGGCTCTAAATAATTATCAGGGAACCCCATATTGACCAGATTCATCAGTCTCAGGAGAATTTTAAAATTTAGCCATTTGATAAAACTATATTGGACATAGGGAGAAGCAGACATTCAAGAATGTTTAAGACTAGGTTCTAAAGATTAAGAGGTCATGTGGAAGCTTACATAATGGCAGGGATAAAAAAGAGATTATGCCCTAACTTGGAGAAAAGAACTTTTAAATCTTCAGTAAGCCTGGATTAAAGACATTTTCAATAACAGTATAATTCTGAACACAATTTGGATCATTCTATTTTCCACAAATAAAGGCTGATTCTTTTATATAACACATAGGAGAGGCTGAGCCTCATTTCTGATGTCATAGTATTACAAAACTTCTTAGAGTTCCATGGGTGCCTTATGATACTTTGTAACTTTTTATTTGCTCAGTGTGCAGTGTGAGCACTGACTTGAATTCCTTTCTGTTGTTTAGAGACCGAATTAGCTTGGATATCTTTCAAGATGTCACTAAACTTGTTCTCTTAAATTGCAACTGGGGGTACATGTTCCCTACTTTGGGTCCTTCAGAATATAATTCCTTCTTAGTATCTATCATATAATAATGAATTAAGATGCACAGGTGTTGTCTGTCTTCCATTTAGTCATGCCATATGCAGGGTCCTGTGCAGAGTGGATTCAGTCAATGAATGCTCATTACTGAAATATGAGAGAGTAGAGAATGGGTGATTCAGCCTGCCTAAGCCCCCATAAATACTTTAAAAAACTGAAAAAAAAATTTTAAAAAGTCCTACACTTATCAAACCAGGAGCTGCAGTGCAGGTAAAGAGGCCCGGGGAACATCACTTGCCCCTGATTCAAACTTTGTGTTGTTGTTTCTTGGTTGGATTTTTTTTTTTTTTTTTTGCTTTTTGTCTTGTAACTTTTCAAATATGTTTCATATAAAAGTTGAAGTGTTTCTATTGACATTTGCATACTTCAAAGGATATATACTTCTGATCAAAAAAGGATGTGACCTTGAAAGAGAAAGAAAGTAAAGGACAGAGAAGGATATTCCAATATTTATTTATTGAAGGAACATCAACTGTGTGCTCAGCAAGAATAAAACAAAGTTCATCAATTTCTTTCCTTACAGCTTAAGTTTTGGTGGGGAGGGATAAAAATAGAAAATATATAAAAATACAGAGTGTATCAATGATAAATACTATGGAGAAAAGAGAACAGTAGGGTGAAAGTATTGGGAATGGTGGAGTTAGGAGCCACAATTTTAAATAGTATGGTCTCTGAGGTGGATGCTGCAGGATAGTACTTCAGGGTAGAGAGTGTCTCATGAACAGAAGAATTGGAAGAGTGGTCAAAACTTAAAGACTGGGTGTTTCAAGATAGCTCAGGCCCTATAGATGAGTCAAGAACCTGGATTTTATTTCTGGGAAATGGAATCTCCTAGAAGACTCTGAGAAATTCTGGCTGATGCTGTGACATACCCTATACCCACCACTGTGATGGATAGTCACATAAATTGCCTAATGTTACCTTCTAAAATACTATGTTAAGAATTTAGTATGATGATAACTTTCTATATGACAACTTTCATAGCCTTTATGCAAGGTAATATGTGCAGTAAGTGAGGGAGCCAGAAATGCTCTTAATTTTTCCAAACCCCAACATTGTTCTCTGTAAAATAGGAATAATAGCCATAAGCACTAGAAAATTGTGAAAATCAAATGGGAATGTAAATGCATAACCCTGGGTTAATGACTTGAGAAATGCGATGGCAGAATTGACAGGTTCATCCCAGTGCCCTATTTAGGTATTATTGAGACAAAGGTCTTGTCAGAGGTGTATAGTCCTGGACCCCAGGGAAGATTTGGAGTTTCTGAAAATGAGTTTAAAATATAAAATATCAAATGCTTACCAAGAGATGCTAGACTGATCTTGCCTCTAGTGTCATTCTTATTTTCTTATAATTACTTTGACCATTATTGATTCTAATAGATTTATGTATTTATAAAAATAATTCAAGTATGTTGTCTTTATGCAGTTGCTTTGAAACAAAGTGTAAAATACTTTAGTAGAAGAGATAAATTGAGTTTTTATTTTTTCACCTTTTCTCTCTTTCCTTTTCTCATCTCTCCTTCCTTCTCCATTTCTCTATTATATGAAACATAAATTTCAATAGAATTTTTCATTAAACATTTTTTAAATGTTCAAATAAAAGATTTTCCATTCAGAGAGCATTTTTTTTCATAATGGGAAGCTTTAGCAAGACTAATCCCTAGCCCTCCCACAGCCCTCCCACATACCGTCTATGTTGCCAGTCACTCATTACTATTGCTAAGGCAGCTTTGCCAGCATTCTTGAGCATGCTATTAGGAGAGGATTCCATTTGTCATGAAAGTACACTCTAGCACTTTTCCAAAGTTGTACAAACATAATTTTGGGGAACCTATACATTTTTTCTTTATCACTCCAATTCCACTTCTCAGATTTATCCTCTCTCATGCCTGGGGTTGTAGCTCAGTGGTTCAATACTCACCTATCACATGTGGCACTGGGTTCAATCCTCAGCACCACATAAAAATAAATAAAATAAAGGTATTGTGTCCATAAACAACTAAAACTTATATTTAAAAAAAAAGACTTATACTTTTTCTATTTCTTCAACTCCTTCTGTTATGAGATGATTGGTTCATAGTAAGTGTACACTGAAAATATAAGCCCTTATCACCTAATTAAAAAAAAGATAAAAGAAAAAAAATGGGGTTGTTTTGCTTTCCATTTCTTTCGTGTTTGATTTTTTTATTCCTGCCTGTGGAAGTTTGTTGATTTTGCTTTCACTGACAAAAGACACACAGCCTCATTTGGTCATTGGGTCTCAAAGTAGGAAGGCCAGGTCTAAGTATGTGGAGTTTGCAAAAGTTGCAGGGAACTTGAGAATTGAAGACACACTTGATTATTTAAGGACTTGAGAACTGGACTGGAATTAGTTCCTCTCTCCCCACATTTCTCCCAGGTACTTTCCAACTGTGCCTGATTTTGAAAACAATTTGAGGACTTTTGAAAAATACTGAATCAAAGTCCCTTCATTCTACTGTCATGTATATCTAAAAACAAAGTCATGTTGCTGAAGGTGATTCAGCAGGCATGCCATAGAACTTGGGAAGCAGTTTAACAAATACCACGATGATCTTTATCACGTGTACCAAACAGGAAATATGCAGACCAGCAAAGAAGAATCTAGAAAAGTTTCAGTTGCAGATGTCTTTCTGTGACCTCATTGGTTCTCTCTCACATTAATTTATTTCTTCATAAAATATTCTGTAGAGGAGAATTAGGGTGCTTTCTTTGGCAGCCAGATCACCCTCTGAGTAATCTTATCAACCCTCAGCAAACACATGCAACAAAAGGATCACAGATGATCTCAGATTAACTGATAGACAATTCAAATATGAGCTATTAAGTTTTGTGTGAATTCTTATACAGAGATAGACAACAATATACCCACTGTAGGCAAGATGTCAACATTCAATTACATGTGGTACACTAATTATCTGGAAAATAGCAGCTATCTTATAGAGAGTGAATTGCTTTCTCTAGTTTAAATTTAAAGTTACATCTCCCAATATATTATTGAATTATTTAAAAATATGTGTAGACAGATAAGACTTTGATTTGTGAAAACATTCTCTCAGTATGTCACATCAAAGGGGAAAAAAAAAAACAGATATCACAACTTTGCCACTAGGCTCAATAAAATATTCCAAAAAAGAATTTTCTTTATTGTGTTTATATTCTATTGTCCGGGCTACTGACAGATCTGAAAACCTAGCACCCTCCACTTCCTAGGATACCATTTTTTTGTTTCTTTGTTTACAGTGTGATATCTGAAATGGAAATGGATCTGTGTCCAGCATCTTTTGAAGCAGTATTCACTTTTGCACACTTCGGTTGTAGAAGTCACCTCTCTCAAAGTGTACTGTCTTCCCTGTGCTTTGGCCTTGATGAGAATATTGTCCAGGGAATGTATTCCATGACCTATGACACAAAAATGAATGGTCTAGACTTTTCACCTTGCTGAGATCAAATAATTCATAGCTCTAAAACATTGAATGTGGCTGCAGTGAACTGAAATGTGCCTGAGACTTCAAGTAAAGAGTAAATTTTAAAATGAATTTCCAAAAATACACATATTCATTAGTAAATTTATACTGTCAAGCCATGATTATATTCTACATATAGTGCTTTAAGTTATTTTTTTCTTCTTCTTCTTTTTAAATTTTATTTATTTATTTATTTTTAGACAGAGGTCTTACTGAATTGTTTAGTGCCTTCCTTTTTTATGGAGGCTGACTTTAAAATTCTGCTCCTCCTGCCTCAGCAACCCAATCCCCTTGGATTACAAAAGCCCAATTCTTTTTCATTTTTAATGTGAATACTAGATGCTTTAAAATTATTTTGTGAGTCACTTTTTTAGTGGGTAGTTGGGAACGTTGCTACCTCAGGGAATTAATTGCTTATAAGTTTAAGTTCTAGTTGTTTTCTCATAAAACCAGAGAACAGAAATTTAAATGTAATTTTAAAGTAATTGTGAGATTATTAGGTATCTCAAAATATTAGTAAGAGGTCTGAGGTTTTGGCTCAGTGGTAGAGGGTTCACATGATACATGCAAGGCCCTGAGTTTGATCCACATAAAAATAAATAAAAATAAAGTTATTGTTTCCAATCTCAACTAAACAATAAATATTTAAAAACGATATTAGGAACAATTTGTGATTTGGTTTAGATTTCAAATTGGCTCAGTATAATTTGTTTTTAGTTTGTCAGTGGACATTTGTTTTATTTATTTATATGTGGTGTTGAGCATTGAACCCAGTATCTCACTCATGCTAGGCAAACAGACTTGCCAGGAGCCACAACTCCAATACCTCATTTTGGATTTTAATATTTTATTATTTGCAGTCAATTTTCCATGTTCTAACACTTAAACATGAGACTTTTGATTTTAGCCACAATTTGACCAATATTCTAATTTTTATTTATTTATTTATTGTTTTCTTCTCAGTACTGGGGATGACACCAAGTGGAATTTACCACTGAGTTGTATCATTTTTATTTTTTATTTTGAGACAGGTTGTAATAATGTAATAAGTAACTGAGCATGTCATTGAACTTGCAATCCACGTGTATCAGACTTCTTAGTTGCCAGGATTATTAGCATGCACCACAACTCATGGATTAACACATTTTTTATAATGATTTTTTCCCAATAAAAAGTCCTTTGTACAGTGAGGTTGTTTATGAAATAGGTACTTAGAACTGTGTCCTTTGCATGGTGTATTCTCAATAATTTTTAATTAGATTTAGTGAGGAAAAAAAGGCTATTAGAGATCAGTTTATGCAGAGGATGTCAATTAGACAATGCAGGTGCTCTGGTTTGGGTAACTGCCCCATAGTGGTTCAGGTATTAAAGGCTTGGTCCCCAGAGTTTTTGAAGTGGTGGGACCTTTACAAGGTAAAGGATGATGGAATTTTTTTAATTTACTGCAGAGCGTGCACTTGAAGGTAACTTTGGCCCTCTTGTGCTTTCTTTAGTTTTTTGTTGCCATGTGCTTCTGCCATAATATGTTGCCTTACATCAGGTCTAAAGTAATACCAATCACTTATGAACAAGGATCTCCAGATCTTTGATTCAAAATAAGATTTTTTTGTTTATTATATGATTATTACAGGTACTTTTTATAGATAGTAAAACCTGACTAAGAAATTGGGTGAGCCTGAAATGCCCATGCCATGAGAAAATATCTTATATGTATTTGCAACTCATTCATCAAAATATATTCACTTAAATCAGTGGTTTTCAGTTTTACTACACATGACATTCTTTCCAAATCTTTGATAAACACAGAAGACTAGGTCCCTCTGCAGGCATATGGATTATCTTGTTTTAATGCAATTTGGATTCTGTGAATTTAAACAGCATTTCAGGTAACTGTACACATCAGCCAGAACCAGGAACCATTAGTTAACAGTTGAAAATGCATTAACACTGTGTGCTTTCTATGTGTGCTGTGTGGATGTGCCCATTTTAGCCTTTCAGGTTGGGGTTCATAGAAAACAGATTTGCCATGTTTGAAAAACTAAAAAGAGAGCAGATGCAAGCTTGATTCTCCTAGAACAGGTTCTTGATTGCTGCTGCCATCACTTGAGGATATCTGACTCTTGCTTCTTCCCTCCTCCAAAGTGGACTCTGCCAGAAATTGTCCAGGGAGTTTCCAGAAGCCTTCTGTTCAGACTAGGGGAGCGCTGCTGATCTCTCTTTTTTCGGAGGCTTCATCCACTTGTGCAGCCACTGGTTCCTCCAACTCTACAGCCTGCAGATGGCCATTGGGGACTACCCAGCTTCTGGTCAAGATTGAAGCAAGCTCCACCCATGCTCCCAGTCTGTGGGTGGAAACTCACTGGAGGCCAGAGGAGTTTGAGAACACCAAACCTGCTGCCTGCTGAGTCCCACATGCTTGGTGGTACCTGATGTGAGACCCACAACACCATGGAGCAGCACTTTCCCTGCTGTGTGCCACAGGGTTGGCATTCTGCAGACCAGGCGCCAGGGATCCAGAGGCCTCCAACCCTGGGCTTAATATATCCTGGGCCCTTGCAGGTGCCATTCTATATCCAACTGCCAGATATTTCCGATGACTGCCAAGACTTCCACTTTGACCTGCATCCCACAACCCAAGGAAGTGGTCACTGGCTTTGGTCATGGAAAGATGACTTTCCCAGTGCACACGACACCTTGCACCATGACACAGAGCCGCCTGTCCTGGACCTGGCATCTGCAACCCGGAAGAAGACCCAGGCACCCCCAGGAAAGCCAGGGGTCTCCAAGGTGCCCCACCATCGGCCACCGGCTGGGGCTCCCTTGTGTTCCAGGTGCTCGGGTGCCAGAGGCCTAGAGCCCAAGACCTCTGGTGGTGGTGACCCTTGTAAGAATCCTCTTCCTTCTGGCCACACCAGAGGCCAGGAGACCAGCCAAGGCTGCTGGGAGTGGATCCGGGCCATTCTGCGCAAGACTCCCTGAGGCTGCTTGAGTCTGCAACCTTTGGGACCCAGGAGCGCTGAGATTTCCCCTGCACCCATGTTTGGAGGAGCATTTTAGAAGGGATCATCTAGAAGTAAAGCTGTGTTTGCTAGTCCACCATGGAGGCCTCAGAGCTCCTGTGCAATTTTCTTCTGTTTTCTCAATAAAATCGTGCCAAAATGTGCAAAAAAAAAAAAAAAAAAAAAAAAAAAAAAAACTAAAAAGATAATTTTCTTACATGCTGAGCTGTTTACACAAAATGCTGGAGGAGTAAACATGTTCTAAGTATATCTATCTTGGTCTTTTGCTTTCATGTTAAGATTTTTTTTTCAAGCAAAGAAAGTCTAGGTTTAGTCTAGGTTAAAAATTGTACATAAACTGGATGCAGTGGCACATGCCTGTTATTCCAATGGCTTGAGAGGCTGAGAAAAAAGTATTTTGATTTCAAATCCAGCCTATAAACAGCAAGGCACTGGCATCTCAGTGAGACCCTGTCTCTAAATAAAATATAAAACAGGGGTGAGGATGTAGCTTAGTGTTCAAGTGTCCCTGAGTTAAATCCTTGGTACCAAGAAAAAAATGTAGACTAAAAATACCAAAAGAAGGAATGAAAGAAGTTGCAAGTAGATTGTGTTGTGCACAATTTTAATATTACCACATGATGAGAAGTAAAAAAAATGAATCATTCAGCCTTTATTTTCTAAACATAAACCAAATCTATGTACCCAGATTTTTTCCTGTTTTAAAAATCACCTGTGAATTCTTTTGAAAATATTTTAATAATTAAAAGTAGAAAAGATATGTGAAGCTAAAAAATAATTTTGCTTCTGTTGAAAAGGTGGAATTCTTCAGTTACTTGAATTCCTAGAGAAGTTGCATAATTATTTTGGCCTAGCAAAACTTTGAGTTCTTGAGGAAGGCAGTAGTAATTGAGTACCAATCCTGACTAGCCTCTTAGTACCTATGGTTTAATAAAATTTGATTAATTTTGAATACTCACACAAATGTCATCTGAAAGAAAAGAAATAAAAGGTATGAACTCCAAAAATAGTTCTAATTCTTCATCCTTCTCTGTATCCAGGCAATTGACAATGTTATTTTGTAGTTGTTCTTATTGACAGGTAGGATTTGTTTTCCAATACTTTAATCTAGAATGGCTTATTTTACAGCCAGTAAAATACAGTGAGTATAAAAATGTACTAGTATTATACCTGGGTTTAAAATGTCTTGAATTCTTCCTGATTTTCTTTGTATACCCCACCATCTAAAGAAGAGAAGCTAATATGATCATGATTGTGATGAAGAAGAGGTCATGTTGATGAGAAGAAAAATGCCAGAGTGGACAGTCATCTCTCTTCCACGAGCAGGGCTACCATGTCAAATAGTAGAGCTTATGCAGGAAGGATCCTAGCTGAAATCAGAAGAATAGACCAGCTTAAGCCAGTCTAAGCAGGGCTTTCTCATACGCTGATCATTTCAATCATGAATTTGTAAGTTTAGTGTCATTTGTAATATTTGATAGCTAATCAACAAATATATCCAATGCAAACAGTAAACCAGAGTTCAAGACTTGCTGATTTCAAAATCACTAAATAAATTGGACATGCAGGAAGTATTGATTTTTCCCCCTGATTTAATCTTGGAAATCATATTAAATGATTTTGAATTATGCAGAAATGTGTGCAGACATGAACTTAAACTCACACCATACTCCTCACCAGAAGATGAACCAGACAATAATAGCCAGATCACTAGGATCAAGGTCCAATGGCAAGATAAAAAGTTTTCATTTTTTCCTTCACATCTAAATTCTGATATCAAGGTGTAGACACATGTGAAGACATAGAAATTCTTCCCCTTGTTCACATTCTAATATCTAATAGGCCTGAGATTTTACAGGTAGTCATTTGGAAAGATGACTTTGTAATATCTAGAAGGCCTGAGATTTGCCAGGTAGCATTTGGAAAGATGGGTTGCCTTTGTGAACTCTCATTTCATAGCACCCTCCTGTGTCCAATGGAAATCATTTCTTATTCATTTGGTCTAAAGGAGGGATATTGGGCAGGAAGACATAAGATAAAAAAGAAGGTTTAAGTCATTCAATTTCCCATGGTAAGAAGAACCAGAGCCCTCAAATATACACTTTCAATGTGGCAGCCATTTGTCACATATGGGTATTGAGTTTTTGGAATATGGCTGATATACATTGAGAAGTATTAGAAATGGAAAGCACAGTGAGGTTTGAATGTATAATGAGAAATAAGTGTAGTTGGCCTGGGGTTGTGGCTCAGCAGTAGAGTGCTTGCCTACCACATGCAAGGCACTTGGTCCAATTTTCAGCACCACATAAAAATAAATAAAAAAATAAAGTTATTTTTTTTAAATGTTAAAAATATATTAAAATTTTTATTAGCCATATATTAAAATGATAACATTTCAAATGTATTGGGTTAGAATTATGATTCATTTACAAATTATAATCTACTGTATTATATAAAAAATTTTATGATACTTTATAATTTCTAAATTACTATGAAGTATCAACTTTGTAACAACTTATAAATTATAAGAATTTATAGTAATTTACTTATAAATTATTATAATTATTTATTTTAATTGTTTTGATTATGAACTCTAAAAGTTTAGTTACACATATTTTTTCCTCTTATTTCTACTGAACTTTGCTGCTGTAGAAGATTGTATACTTTTTTCAAGATCTGATGCATCTCCAAAATTCCAGAATATGAACTGGGTGTGTTGGTACATACCAGTAATTCTTGTGACTCAGGACACTAAGGAAAGTGGATCACAAGCTGAGGTCCAGCCTCAGTGACTTAGGTAGACCTGGGCAAACTTTTTGAAAATAACTGGGGATATGGCTCAATAATGCATCATTGGGGTCTATCCTTGGGACCAACAAAACAAACAAACATAAACTTCATGAAGCCCAAGCATGAAGATTATAAAACTCCAAAAATGTAAAGTAATTTTAATGTACTATTTGCATTTGTGAATATATGTAGTTGATATTATTGTTATTGATAATTGACATAAATTTTTATTCACCTTAAATATAAATGTTCCCTTGTATGGCCAAGTCTTCTTCCACATAGAAAGCTCTATCTGAAAAAGAAAATAACCAAGGACCTGTCAATCATTGATGCAGCAGCCTGAGTTCTAATTGTTTCACCTGTCACTCAGTGGCAGAGGGGTCTGAGGCAGGTATTTTGTCCTTTCAGTTAAAAATTATCCAATCAGAGGTGATTTTGATGGTAATTATTGAATCATAAACAATCAAAGAATAGAGGACAAGTTTCAAAATTCTGGGAGATCTTTATCTCTGGACAAAGTAAATCTCTAGATCCATCAGGTTTTGTAATACCTGGGAGGTTCTGTCACAGGTTCTTTCACTCTGACCTTCAGGGGCTAGAGTATTTGTAGAAATGGTAAGTCTGCAGGGTTGGGCATTATGAAACAGAAGACAGGGGCTGGTTGAAAATAGAACTAATTGTGGGAAATTGAACTTTCCTGATGTCAAATTTGGAGTCTGTTATCCCTAGTCAAATTTTGATAGGGCACAATATTCTATCACCTCTGGCCCACATAATGAAGCTTGACAGCATACTTCTATTATGTCCTGTGCCAGATTGTCGGCCTCATCCTTGGCTTAAACTCTCTGTACCTCCTTGCAACACACCTTCATAGCACATATTAAATGTATGGTTATGACATAAGAATTCTGACTGATGTAAATAATTCATATTTGGGAGTAGTTGTGGCCCATTAGGTATTCAATTTCTTTTTACTTCCAAGATGTTATCCACTTTTTTGTGTATTTTCTAATAGTACGGTAAGCATGAGTTTCCTAAATGCTATGTTTTCTTGGTTAACTCAATATATTGTTAACTCAATATTCTCTATTGTACATTTCAAATAACATAACATTTTAATTAATCTTTCTCTATGAGTTCTGGATAAATTTTTTTTAAAAAAAATATGTCTGTGTGCATTCACAAGAGACAAAAACAGGATTATTACTTGAAACTGTAAAAAAAAAAATGGCATCTAATGCCATGTGTCAAAGCATGTCTACAATTCCAACCTCAGGAGGCTGAGGCAGGAGGATCACAAGTTTGAGAATAAAAAATAAAAGGGAGAATGTCTCTCAGTGCTTAAGCACTACTGGGTTCAATCCTTGATACCAAAATATAAAATCATATAACTTCTTATCTATTTGTCTTCTGTAAGCATAGATAGCAAGTTTAGGGGCCCCTTAAAAAACTGATGTGTCTTCAATGAATGCCATGTCTTTTACTGGTCCTGAGTGTCAGCAATGCATGAAGGTAAACCAAGGTGCCCACAGCTCCCATGTTTGATGAATTAGAGAATATTAACATTTGTGTAATCATTACTTCCTACAGAGCAGCTTGATATTGGGAAATGGAGCACCTGGTCAGACTAGCTGGTTACTCTAGAGATTACAGGAGTATCTTGTATAAGTTTTATTTAAATGTATCATGTATTGAAACATTAATATAATTTTCTTCTAATTTTAGATTCAGCTCCCCAGAAAAACATTGCAGTTCAATCACATAACTTCTGGAATTAAAGAAAACAGGAAAATGATCTCTATTATTTTTCCTTTTACTCATATAGGGAGGAAAGATGAAAAGTTACAATAATGCAGAAGGACAATAAACTATGACAAAAAATCAGGAAAAAATGCTAGTCTATTTGTGCAGGAGTCTTCAAGGGAAAACTCACTACATGCAGACAGGAAGGCATAGTGTATTGCCTCATGGTCAGGGTGGTCACCAAATATTTAAACCAATAAGATACTGGATAAAGACTGTCTCATTTTGGTTTTACTTTCTCATTAGCTATTGAATGTAATTTATGACTAGTATTAGAAAGATATAAAATATTTTTCCTAAGAGTAAAGATAGAGTTAATTTCAGGATAAAATCATACACAAACTAAGGTCAGTTAAGTTAGTTTTTAATAACATATGTAGCTATATTTTTATTGTTGTGGAGCTATTTCTAAAATATCAGATTAGACAAAATCAGATATGCATAATGAGTGAGTTTTTAAAATTCTAAATGGATATTGCAATAATGGGAAAGCATCAAATGTAAGATATTAATGCATCCCAAAATTTAGCCTGTAAATGGCTTGTTTTTATTGGGATGTGTAAATAAAGAAGTTGAAAGGAGAATGCATCAAAGAAGGGTAAAATATTCATATCCAACTGGCATATTTTATCATTCCAATAATTACAACTACTGGAAGGTTAAGCAAAAAGTTCACAAGTTCAAACTTAGTGGAGCAACTTAGTAAGACCTTATCTCAAAAAAGTAATTAATTAGTTAATTAATTAAAAAGACTAAGAATATATTCAGTGCCCCATTATCACAAGAAAAAATCAAAATGAAAAATTATTTTACTCAAAAGCCAGCCTATACTTAGGAGTTTTTAGAAAAGGAAAGTTGCTTATGTTGCTTTAGGCTGACATGACATGGTTTAGTGTACAAAGGGTAGAACATAGGGGGAAAATTTAAGATAAGGTTGGATAACCAATATTTTGTTCTGATCACTAAATATGAAAGTTTTAAATTAATTGATTTTGATGGTAAAAAATGGAAATATTGCAGAGTGTCTGAATCACCATAGTTTAAATAGGGAGAATTTTCTAAATGATGATGGTAAGAGAGATTTTGTTATTGAAGCAAAATACCCAAACTAGAGGGTATTTCTTCAACCATCTATTTCCTAAAATGTTCTGTGTGCTCTATTTTCCTCTAATATTTTTCATGTTCTCTATGTATTTTCCATTATCAGCTTCCTGAGTTTCATATTTTATAGAAGCTGGTATGTATAAGTAAATTGTGTTTATTTGTTCTGTAAATAGTTTTATTAGAACATGTAACTTCAGAGTGTAGTTGTAGAGACCCAAATTTATAAAAAACTCATCACAAATATAGATCTTATATTGGGGTTTGCAACTAATAACTCAGATTAGTGAAATTCAACAGGAGTGAATGCAAAACTTGTGGCATCTCTACTAAGTGGTAACAGTGTTGAATTATTAGACTACTAGTTGTTGGAATATTCATTGTTGTGCAATTTTACACATTTGGTATTAAAAGTGGTTGCAGAGCCAGGGGGTAAGGCACACTTGTAATCTTACTAATTTCTGAGAATGATGCAGAAAGATGTCAAGTTTGAGGCCAGTCTCACTAATTTAGAGAAGCCCTAATCAAATTGGTGAGTCCTTGTCTCAAAAAAAGTAATAATAATCAAAAGCGCAGGGGATGCAGCCCAGGGGTTGGGTGCCCCTGGGTGAAATTCCTAATTTCATTTTTTAAAATTGTTATTTTTATTTGTTTTTAGCATTACAATAGAATGCATTTTAACAAATTGCACACAAATGAAACATAACTTCTCATTCCTCTGGCTATACATGGTGCTCAGTCACAGAAGTTGTGTAATCATGTATGAATATAAGATGATGATGTCTGTATCATTGTATGATCCTTTCCATACCCACACCCCACCTCCTCTCCTCACTCTTCTCTACATAATCCAAAGTTCCTTCATTTTTCACTACCCCTCCAACTGTAGAATAACATCTGCTAATAAGAGAAAATATTTCGCTTTTGTTTTGGGGGGATTGGCTTATTTCTTTTTAGCAAAATATTTTCTAATTACATCCATTTACCTGAAAATGCCATAATATTATTTTTTAAAGCTGAGTAATATTGCACTGTGTATATGTAGCATATTTTGCTTATTCATTTATCTGTTGAAGGGCACCTTGCTTGTTTCTGTAGTTAAGCTCTTGTGAATTGAGCTGCTATAAACATTGAGGTTGCTGCATCACTGTAGTATTCTGATTTTAAGTCCTTTGAGAATATACTGAGGAGTGGGATAGCTGGTTCAAAGGGTCCTTTCTTTTCAATTTCCTGAGGAATTTTCATACTGCTTTTCATAGTGGTTGCAAAAATTTGCAGTACCAGCAATGTATGATTGTACATTTTTTCACACATCCTCATCAACACTTAATATTGTTTGTATTCTTGACAGTTGCCATTCTGCCTGGAGTGAGATGAAATCTTAGATTTGATTTGCATTTCTCTAATCACTAGAGATGTTGAACACTTTTCGTGTTTCTTAATCAATTGTAATTCTTCTTCTGTGAAATGTCTGCTTAATTCCTTCACTCATTTATTGATTGGGGTATTGGTGATTTTGGTGTTAAGATTTTTGTGTTCTTTATGTATCCATCCTGGAGATTAAGACTATCTGAGGTGTGTGTGGTAAGGGATTTTATTCTTTTGTGTAGGCCCTCTCTTCACATTATTGTATCCTTTACTGATAAAAGCATTTGTCCTTTGAATCCATCCCATTCATTGGTTATTAATATTATGTCTTGTGCTATAGGAGTCTTTTTTAAAAACTGAAGTCTTAAGTCAACATGATAAGTGTTTGGGCCTACTTTTTCTTCTGTTGTGCATGTTTTTGTTCTACTCCCTAAGCTTTTGGTTCACTTTGAGTTGACTTTGGTGCAGGATGAAAGGTAGTGGATTAATTTCATTTTCTTACATATGGATTTCCAGTTTTTCCAGCACCACTTATTGAATAGGGTGTCTTTTTACTAATGCATTGTTTTAGCAGCTTTGTATATATAAGATAACCATATTCATTTGGGATTGTCTCTGTCTTTTGTACCATTTGTCTGTATTTCTAATTTTGTGCCAATACCCTGCCATTTTTGTTACTATTGCTCTGTAGTGTAATTTAAAGTCTGGTATTATGATGCCTTCTACTTTATCCTTCTTGCTAAGGATTTCTTTGACTGTTCTGGGTCTTTAATTTTTGTAAATAAGAGTCATGATTGCTTTTTCTATTTTTATGAAGAATGTCATTGGAGTTTTAATAGAAATTGCATTGCATCTGGATAATGCTTTTGGTAGTTTGGCCACTTTGAATATATTAATTCTACTTTTCCAAGAGCATGGGAGATCTTTCCATCTTTCAGGGTCTTCTTCAACTTCTTTTTAGTGTTCTATAGTTTTCTTTGTTGAGGTCTTTCACCTGTTTGGTTAGATTGATTCCCAGTATTTAATTTAATTTTTTTTCTAGTTGTAGTTGGACACAACACCTTTATTTCACCCACTTTTATTGAGGATGAAACCTAGTGCCCTGCACGAGCCAGGTGAGCACTCTACCATTGAGCCAAAATCCCAGCCCCCAGTATTTCATATTTTTGTGGCTATTATGAGTGGGGTAGTTTTCCTAATTTCTCTTTCAGTGGACTCATCACTGATTTATATGGGAATGCTTTTCTTTATGGGTTTTGTTTTTATATCTTATTACTTTGCTGAATTTCCTTAATACTATTAGAAGTTTTCTGGAACTTTTAAATATAGAATCATGCTGAAAGAAGTAATACTTTTAGTTTTAATTTACCTATTTGTACCAAATTAAATTTCTTTTGTCTCTCTGATTCTTTTGGCTACAGTTTCAACTATGTTTAATAGAAGTTGTGGGAGAGTGCATCCTTGTCTTTTTTTAGTTCTTCATTTTTTTTTTTAATGTAGAATGATGTTGTATTTGGGTTTAGCATAGATAGCATTCACAATATTGAGGTATGTTTCTAATGTCCCTAGTTTTATTTATTTTTTATTTTTGTTTGTTTGTATGTTCTAATTCTTATAGTTAAAGCAACATCTGGGGTTTCACAAATTGACTTCCAGACCAGCATGTAATCGAATCAAACCTTTATTGAAGAACACATAAAATCTGTTCCCTGATCAGCCCTGAACAATTGCAAGGGCACTACTTTTAAGCCTTAAAACCACAAAAGAGATATTTGTTAGGTTAGCCAATGCAAGCAAGCCAAGTTACAGAAGCTGGAGAATGCAGTCAGGTGGCCAGAAGCTTAGCCAATCACAATACTCAGTTACAGAAACAGAGTCCCATTACCCTAGTTACAGAAACAATGCACGGTTAGGTAGTTCTGTGTTCTTAAGGGTGTCTATAATAGAAAAAGAACAACAACTTGCCCCAGTCATGACCTTTCTATTTGGCATGGCTGTTTTACAAAATGGAGTTACTAAACAAAATGGAGTCACTTTTGCTTGGCTATCACATAATTAGTTATACATGACAGTAGAATGCTCTTCCATTTTTTACAAATTCTCTCTAGTTTTTCTAGTGTTTTGAACATGAAGAAGTGCTGTGATTTTTCAACGCTTTTACTGCAGCTATTGATATAATCATATAATTTTTTTCTTTAAGTCTATGATGTGATATATGACAATTATTGATTTTCACATGTTGAACAAACCTTGCATCCCTCAGATAAACCTCACTTGATTGTGGTGCAATATATTTATAATACTTTTTTGAATGTGATTTGTCAGAATTTCATTGAGAACTTTTCTGTGTATGTTCATAGGAATTTCATTGAGAACTTTTCTGTGTATGTTCATAATGGACATTTGCAAATTGTCAGGGAGACATGTAAAGGTACAAGAAACATTCAAAGATGTTTTCTTACCTGGTTAGTATTACATTACTCCCTACTTCATAATGAACCATCACAGTGAAAGCGGTTCCTCAAATCTGGGATGTTTAACCTGATGTGTCAGTTTTCTTATGAAATGTGGGATTAATACTCTATTCACCTAATTTGTTTTCTGTTGTTTCTTTTGTTATATCTTTATGCCATGTAATTCAAGTTTTCCCAAGAATTTGAGTGCTTTGTAATAGTTTGATAGTTAAGATTTTTATTTTATTTAAAAGTGAGTTATTATATTGTAGTCTAAAGAAGCAAAATATATTTTTAAATAAAGTACTTGTTTTATGGTATAATGAAATAATGAGAATATAGACAATGTTGGAGATTGCCATTCAAATAAATATGAAGGCTGATGAAAGTTTTAGTGTGTCTCACTGATATCGTACATCTTCTACACACAAAATAACAACTATCCTATGAGTCTTCTTATTACTTACAATTTTCCTATGTGTATCTCAAGTGTCATTTTTTAGTTGTTGGGCTTCTTTTTAATATTCAGTCACTTATTGCAACTTTAATTTATTCATTAAGATTATGTCTGATTTTTTTATTAAATCTCTCTTTCAATGTTTTCTTTCGCATGTGTTGCTCTCTTGATTTTATTATAACAAATTATTTTTTACCAATTTAATTGCTTATAACAAATTATTGGGGTGGGGAAATACCTCGGTTGGTAGAGTGCTTGACTTGCATGCACAAGGCCTTGTGTTCAATATCCAGTTCCACAAAATAAAGTATCACATGGAATGATTGAGGTCACTTCCTGATGTGAGAGCCAGCTCTTTTAAATCTCATTACAACTTGTTTCAAATTAAAAACTATCAATGATCAAATGCTGATATGATATGTATTTACTTATTTTTATTTCAGGAACCATTGACAATCAGGGATGTGGCTATTAATTTATCTGAAGAGGAGTGGAAATGACTGGACTCTGCTCAGAAGATTCTATATAAAGATGTGATGTTAGAGATCTATAGAAACCTGGTCTTTGTGGGTTAGCATATATTTTATTCAGAATTCCTAATTGACCATAGATATTTAATTTTTAATGTTGTATAATGTCCAGTGGCAGCTTCTATTCTGCATGAAAAAGTTTTAGATTCTTGTTTTTAGGATGAAGATTGGGCATTAGCTTATTTAGGAAGAAAATGTTAAAGATTTTCTTTTCATTTTCTTTTCTTACCTATCTTTTCTTTATTCTCTTTTGTTAGTTAATGTAGTGCTCACAATCTAGAGATTGAAAATGGTTTCAAACTATTTTAGTGTTCCTGTCATGGAAAAAAAATTCTCTATTATCTTCTATTCTCTCTCTCTCTCTCTCTCTCTCTCTCTCATAGAGGACAGCATTAAGAAACATCAGAGTTACAAAGAGAATACCAAAATGAGTCATATTTCATTTTCCAATAAACACTTCTTGCTGACTCTAAGTCATCCTTGGTCACCTTTCTGTTCCCCCCAAAATAATATGGGAATTTGAAAAAAAAAATAGGTACAGTAGATATATATCCAAGTGGGTAGAAATCAATGAAGCAAAAAATACAGATAAAATTTCCAATTGTCAAGGAGAAAGTCACCTTTTTAAAATGTTGAGAAGCTAAAATAAAAGTTTTTTAAAACCAGATTTATTTCTCTTTAAAACATTAAAAAGCATAAGCTGTTCTGTTTTTACCATGCTTCCTAATTCATTAAGCTCCTTCTTTTTCTTCATTGATCTTGCTACATTCAAATTAACAAAGAATATTCTTACGCCTGTTAGGATTTCCATAATTTGACTAATGTTTATTGATCTTGGAGGGGTTCCTAGAATATTTGTGCAAGTCCTAAATATTTCTAGGTTAAACCATTGTAATATATTAGTATCATATAATATCTTAAAGAAACCTTTAATATAATTTAATTATTTACTCATTCATATTTTTCACATCAGAGCATTTTATGAATGCTTACACTGGATTTTCTGTGGACTTTCTCTCCTGTGTCATGAATAGCAGTAATTCTCAATGGCTGCTCATAGTAGGTTATATAAGTGCAGCTGAAAATTGTGGTTTAAATAAATATTTCTAAGGCTGGAGCTGTTGCTCAGTGGCACAGTGCTTGCCTAGCATATATGAGGCACTGTGTTTGATCCTTAGTACCACAAAAAATAAGTAAGTTAATTAATTAAATCAAATTTTAAAAAGTCTTTCTGTCTATCCATAACTAAAAAAAATATAAAATAAGGATTTCTAAAGTAATATATTTATTCAGAATTTTGTGGGTTACAATTTCTCTAATTCTTGTATCTCCTTTTGAGTTACACTATTTAGAGTAGCTTCAGTGTTGTTAAGTAGCTTCAGTGTAGTTAAGTTAATACTGTTTTTATTTTCATGCCCATGTGATATAATTGAATAGAAATTTTCATAACTTTTCACTGTAGGACAATATTAGGTGAAATTTAAATGCACATAAACAATGTGCCTATTTTCAATAAACTTTTATTTTACTTACTTGTATAAATATTACCCTTGTTTTGTTTACTCTGTTAATGTGATTATTTACATAATTTATCTAAATTTTATAATATAAATACATATAGGCATAAATGTATGTATACTGAAGATTGAAGTTGGGTGCTATAATACTGAGCTATATCTCCAGCCCCTTTTGACTTTTATTTTGAAACAGATTCCTACTAAGTTGCTGAAGCTAGATTTGCATTTCCCTGTCTCAGCCTTCCAAGTAGCTAGAAGTACTAACACATTCCTCATCTTTATACAAATAAATTTGTTCTTTTGTTTAGGAATAAGACTTTAGATTTTAAAGGTAACAAAGATTTTCAAATTTCTGTTTATCTATAAAAGGTTTTTAAAATTTCATTTGTGATCAAAACCATTAACTTACTTATAATTAAATTTACTGTCTTTTAAATGTTCTGTTCAATAATGGTGATTCAAATGGTTTTGTAACATATTTCTAGAAAGTTTGTATCACATAAAAGTAAAATTCAGTTCTCTCCAAAACAAGTGCTCATTTTTCTTTCACCTTTCCATCCCAGACACCATTCCTTTTGGCCTTTATGTTTTGTTAAATTATATATCTCATAAGTAGAATCTCATGATATTTGTTTGTTAATGACTTATTTCACTTAGCATACTATACTAAAAGTTGATCATAGTACATATTATGTAATTTATTATCTTCATAAAGTTTGAAAACATTTCATAGTTCTTCCCAAATTGCCTACATCCACTCATGTGGAAGGACATTTGATGGGCTTTCCACATTTTTCTCTACTGAATGATGTTTTAATGAGCATAGATCATTAACTATATTTTGAGTTGATCATCAAATTAAAGGTTAATTTATGTCTTCTCAGTTTTGTTATATGTGGCTTCCTCATTTAACTTCATGTTAACATAAAACCATTCAACATGCAGCTTTTATTATTTTTATATCAGGAAGCAGTTTTTTTATTTTAATATGTCTAGTTATTTATGTAACCTGGATACCTCTTAGAAATTTTAAAAATAACTTAATTTGTTTCTGCAAAAGTAATATTGAATGTTTTATATGTACTATATGGACTTCTTAGATCACTTTGGGTAGTATAGGCACTTTTTCCTTTTTGTACTAGTGGTGCTTAACCACTGAACCAAACCCACAGCCCCTTTTTTTGAATACTTGGAATTGACTTCAGGGGTATTGCCCACTTAGACACATTTCAAGCCCTATTTTGTATTTTATTTAGAGACATGATCTCATTTAATTGCTTAGCCCCTCACTTTTGCTGAAGCTAGCTTTCAACTCTTGATCCTTGTATCTCAGCCTCTCTAGCTGCTGGGATTACAGGCATGGGCTACCACACCTGGCTGACAGCTCTCTTTATATATATTTCTTTATTGGTTGTTCAAAACATTACAAAGCTCTTGACATATCATATTTCATACATTTTATTCAAGTGGGTTATGAACTCCCATTTTTACCCCATATACAGATCGCAGAATCACATCGGTTACACATCCACGTTTTTACATAATGCCATACTAGTGACTGTTTTATTCTGCTACCTTTTCTATCCTCTACTATCCCCCCTCCCCTCCCCTCCCATCTTCTCTCTCTACCCCATCTGCTGTAATTCGATTCTCTCCCTTGTTTTTTTTTTTTTCCCCCTTTCTCCTCACAACCTCTTATATGTAATTTTGTATAACAATGAGGGTCTCCTTCCATTTCCATGCAATTTCCCTTCACTCTTCCTTTCCCTCCCACCTCTCATCCCTGTTTAATGTTAATCTTTTCCTCATGCTCTTCCTCCCTGCTCTGTTCTTAGTTGCCCTCCTTATATCAAAGAAGACATTTGGCATTTGTTTTTAGGGATTGGCTAGCTTCACTTAGCATAATCTGCTTTCCATCTTCTAATTTTCTGTCTGGATTACAAAATGCCAATTAATTCACCAACATTGCTTTTTTATGTAATTTCACATACTAATAGTGTGAGATACCAAGCCTGCACCATTAAAAGTATTACATAATTTATTAAAATTCAGGACAAATTCATATTTTATTTATCTAGTAAATAAGAACTTCATAGGGATATTTTAATTATTTTGGAGAAAACATGAGTTATGATATATTAAGCAGGAAGTTTCCCTTCCATATTATTAGAATTTATTCTTAATTATTCATCTAAGAAATGCCCCAAATGTAATTACATATCTTGAAATAGTCATCTTACTTTCTTTATGAAGATCTGAATTAAAATATTGGTAAAATCAAATAATATGCAAAATCCAAGTATATACCCAATTCCCTCTGAATATAAATTAGTATTTTTGTCTGAAATAATAAGTATAAAGAAGAGAGAAATGAATAATTGATAGATATCCAGAATAATATTTTATTTTACTATAGAAAACTCAAAACAAATAAAAAGTCAGTATGGTCATTGATTAAAATTCTATCATATCAAAGAACAAAATAGATACAACATTATTTCTGTTTTAACATGGCCCTCTAATTTTAATTTTCAAAAAATTTATGGTATTATGATTCCTATATATTTTACATAAATTTAATATACTCCATGTCTGTCACAAAAAAATGAAAATAAATCAATGTAAAATTCTTATGAGTGTGAATAATTTTATCATTTTAATATGTCCAAATCTGAGAAACCTGAGATGGTACCAATGAAGTTTGGGATACATGTGAGCTCTGTAATTTTGGATTATTTTCATCTCCATCACTTACCATTATGTTTTATCATCATGAATATAAGGTGTGATCTATGTGTTTTCAAATTTCTCCTTCAATGAGAAATTTAGAAATTTATTTGCTGGTCCTTGATTTCCTAGCCCTGTATGTGACTTTCTTCTGCCTTGTAGGTGCACTCATTTACCCTAAACTGAAATTGCCCAGCTTTCAGGTTGAGTTTTTCTCAGTTACTCATGCAGTTGGAAATCTAGGACCAAAAAAAGAACAAATTTCACTTTCTTAATGTGTCCAGATTCCAAATGACAGTTTTTCTTTCCAGAAATTTATCAAAAATGAGGCCCCTAATTCCCTGACAGAAAGGCCAGAATGTAAAATTCTAAGATTGTATCAGCCAATTCTAAAACTACTTGGTGTCAGTGTTTGGAAGAAGGAAGAAAGCAGGAATGTAAAGGCCTTCACCATTACCACTCCTCTGGATGGTTTGGAAACCCCATAATACCTGTGAACAAAGACACAACATTTAGCACCCCTTAGTAGGCAAATGTACCCAGCCTGGGACACCACCTGTCTCCCTCAGCATGGCCTCAGCATGGCAGTGCAGTTTGATGAAGGGATGAGAGCCTCCAGAGCCCCATGCTAGGTATCTGGGACCGAGTGACACAGGCCTAAAGACCTTGTTTCAAAATTTCTGGTGGATGCAAATTAGGGCCTGTCAGTTATTTCTAATGTGAGCTTTGGGGACAGCAGAAAAGTGTGGCTCTTAGGCTTCCCACATGGAACTAGGGAGGTTGGCTCTCACCCAGCTATAACTTGTTGAGATATCATCTTGCTGCCATCAATTAAAAGATTTAACATGAAGCATTCATAATCAAAGTTCCAGAACTCTTCAGATTTGTTTTTGATAGAACTAAAAAAATACATTTTATTTACAAAGATACTTATATATGGTTGAGGGTTAATTTCTTAGCAGAAGACTTTCAGAATGGAATTGGAGAATATAGTCGTGTGGGTAAATAAAAGGAAATCAGCCTAGAATACTATAAGATATGTAAATGCTCAAGAATTCCCTCACATTTAGATCTGGTCTAAGAGAAATACTAAACAAAATCCTTCCAATAAAATAAACTGGCAAAGCAAAAAAAAAAAAAAAAAAAAGAAAAGAAAAGAAAAGAAAAGAAAAGAAACCAAAAAAAAGAAAAAATTATGTAATATTTGAAAATTTTTGTGGAAAAATAAAAAATATACAAATATAAATTTCATTTTACTGTCATTATGGTAGATAAAACATTTAATTCTGCTTATAAAATTTGAAACAATAAAGCATAAAATTATCATAATATCTGTGAATGGGTATAAGGTAGAAAAGAAGCTTGACATCATTAGAAAATCATGACAAGTCACATAAACACACTGATCTATGGAACACAAATTAAAGCAGTTTAGTTAATAGTAGACAAAACTATAGGACACCAACAAAACTTGCAAAGCTACAGTAGTAAGTTCTTCCTTATCAGGAATTTAAATATAAATAAACTATTATGAAACACTAATCACAACAAAAACATGACCAACAAGAGTAACATAATAATATGGTAACTATGTCAGATCTAAATAAATGGAAGATTCTGTTTAGATCTATGGTCACAAA
Source organism: Callospermophilus lateralis (assembly GCF_048772815.1). Lineage (NCBI taxonomy): Eukaryota > Metazoa > Chordata > Mammalia > Rodentia > Sciuridae > Callospermophilus > Callospermophilus lateralis. The sequence goes on from NC_135317.1 coordinate 9,760,748, forward strand.
TATACTAAGAAAAAAGCAATGAAAGGAATACTACACTTAAAAATTGCAAAAATGATAATAATTATATAAAATAATCAGACACAAGTAAAATATTATATAAAGATAAATATAGCCAATCTCTGGACTATATTAGTAAATACATATGTAACTTAAATCATATTTCATAAACATAGAACAGAAACACTGAAGAAATTCAGTTTCATAAAAAGAAAGAAAGTAATAATAAAAGACATATATCCCCCATTAATGTAAAAGAACAAAATAGAATTGGAATAGTACTCAGGGATTAGAAAACTTCAAAAAGTATTATAAACAAATTAGGATTAAAGAGGAAATTTTCTCAGTAGTTTATGGACCATTATCCAATGGAGACCAGTTTAACAACATAAAACAAATGTTAACAGATATCATATGAACATTGAAATTTCTTTCTAACATAAAATAATTAGTTGAAAATTAAAAGTGGAAGTAATAACCAAAAATTTACAAATATGAATTCAAAGCCAGATCCAACAATTTAGCAAGCCCATAAGTAACTTAGAAAGAGCTTTCAAGCTAAAATATAACAAGGGCTTTTGGCCAGGAATGGTAGCACATGCCTGTAATCCCAGATGTGTGGGAGGCTAAGACAGGAGGATCTCAAGTTCAATGTCAGCTTTACCAAAAGCAAGAAACTCAAACAACAGATTTAGACCATGTCTCTGAATGAAATGCAAAATAGGGCTTAGGATGAGGTCAGGAGGTGAGTGCCCATGACATCAATTCCCAGTAATCAAAAAAGAAGAGCTATGGGTTTGGCTCAGAGGTAAAACACCTGTAATACAAAAAAAAAAAAAAAAAGTCTATAACACAAAAAGTGGTCTAAGAAGCCCATGTAATACCTATCAAATGCTCAATATTATTTTTGAAAAAAACAAAGTAAGTTTTTTTAAAAAATTGTGTAGTATCCAGGGTACATAAACAATTTACATATTAAAAATTTTTTAAAACTGCTTCCTGATATAAAAATAATGAAACTATAATATTAAGCAGTTTTATGTTAACACAAATTTAGATGTACAAGGTACACATAACAAAACTGAGAGTACACCAATAAGTCCTCAATTTGATGCTCAAATTAAAACTTCATAATAGATCTATGCTTATTATGACAATACTTAATAGAGAAAATATGGAACGCCAATCAAATGTTCTGTCACATGAGTGCATAAAGGCAATTTGGAATGAACTATAAAAAGTTTTCAAACTTAACTGGGGATGGGGACTGGAGACCACGCCTGATATTCAAGCAGCTCAGGAGGCTAAGACCAGAGTTACAGGTTCAAAGCCAGCTTCAACAACAGAAAGGTATTATGAAACTCAGTGGGACTCTCTCTCTAAATAAAATACAAAACATAGCTGTGGATGTGGCTCAGTGGTTGAAGTATTCCTCAGTTATAACCCCAGTGTCCCCTCAAAAAAAGTTTTCAAACTTTACAAAGATAAGAAATTATATAATACCTACAATGACCAACCTTTAGGATAGTATGCTAAGTGAAATAAGTCATTCACAAAAAGACAAATACCATATGATTCTATTTATGATATTTCTAATGTACCAAACAAATAGGCCAAAAGGAATGACATCAGGAATGGAAAGATGAGAGCCAAATAAGCACTTTTTAGAAGGAGAAATGAATTTTACTTTTATATGATACAAACTTTTTAAAATATGCTACAAAATAATTTGAATCAACACTACTGAACAATAGGTTTAAAATAGATGACAGTAATTTTAAGTAAGTTAATGATTTTGATGATAATTATAATTTTAATATATATATATATATATATATATATATATAATAAAATTTAGATAAATTATATGAATAATCACATTAACAGAGCAAAAAATCAAGGCACTATTCAAATCATAAAGAAAACAGAGGCAATATTTATACATGTAAGTTAAAACATATATAACTTTATTAAAAATGGGCACATGGTTAACATGTGATTTTATTTCAACTTGTACTGTCTTCAAGTAAAAAATCAGGAGAATTTCTATTGAGTTATAACATATAGGCATTATATATATATATATATATATATATATATATATATATATATATATTCACTAATATGAGAAAATCTACTGATCAACACTGCAGCTACTCTTAACAGAGGAACTCAAAAAGAGACAAGAATTAGAGAAAACATAATCCACAAAATTCTGAATAACTCTATTACTTTAGAAATCCTTCTTTTTAAAGCTTTTGTAGTTATAGATGGGCAGAATCCTGTTATTTTGTATGTTTGTTTTTAAGGGGTATGAAAGATTAAACCCTGTGCCTCACTTGTACAAGAAAAACCCTCAGCCACTGAGCTCCAACTCCAGCTCTAGAAATCTTTCTTTAAACCACATTTATGAGCTATAATTATATTATATAGTCACTAGGAGCAGATATTGTGAATCATTGCTATTCATTACATAGCAGAAAAAAGATTTCATGGAAAATCCATATAAGTATTCATAAAAAGCTCTGATAAAAATTGAGTGAATAAATATTTAAATTATATTAAAGAAACTCTTCTGTGATATTGATATATTACAAAGCTTTAACCTACAGATATTCAGAAATTTGTGCAGATTTTCTAGGGAGTCCCCCAAGATAAATAAATATCTGGCATATGCAAATCCTCTCAGGCATTACACATAGAGCAGGGTATGCTCTTTAATGAATACAAAAAAAAAAAAAAGAAAGAAATCTAGGTTTGGAAAAATAATTTCTGCTGAATTTTAGCCTCTCATTTAACATTTTAAAATGTGACTTCCTCTTTGACATTTAGACATCTTATTTTCGCTTCATTAATTTCTACACAGTTGGATATAGAGCTACTATCACTTTACTCTTGAAATTACAAGGTTACTCTTTAGGGGACAAAAAAATAGCCAAAGATGACTTAGAGAAAGCAAGACCTGTTTGTTAAAAAACAAAATATGGCTCATTTTGTCATTTTTTGGTAACTTTGCCTGTTTCTTAATGCTATTCTCATTAGGAAAAAAGAAAAAGAAGATATAATAGAAGATTCTATACAATTATTTTTCTTTTCTTTTTTTCTTTCTTTTGTTGTTTTAGACCAAAGACTAAAATACATTGAACGATTTTTAATCACGAGATTGTGAGCACTATTTTGCAAATATAGGTTAAACATTAAAAGAAATATTGTGGGGACAAGTGCATGGAGTACTGCATACATGGCATACATTAAGGGCATCTGAGTGGCAGGCCACTCCCCTCATGCTAGAAATGTGCATGGCAGGCCACAGTCTGGGGCATAAGGCCATGTGTTGCAGTCCCTGAAGTTGCTCCACAGCCCACTCCTCAATTGGGAGCTGCAAGGATAGTTAGCAAACATTGGATTGGTGTGTGTGTTTATACACACACACACACACACACACACACACAGTTACTGCACAATAAAATCAGACCTGCTTCCTGCTTGGTCTCTGGAGATCTGGATTAGCGACTCTGCAGCCACACTCTTCTATACCCTGTTCTGCGGACCTCCTTGTTGTATGAGAGAGAGCCTACACAGCTGGTACCCAAGCAAGGGTCTTAGGTAAATTTATAAGACAAAGTGTGGCTGCTTACAGAGTAGTGAGGAAGGGGTAATGTGGAACCTACTGAGTTCCACCACAGACTCACAGCTGCAAGGGCTGCACACTCTCTTAGATACTAAAGGTTTAATCCTGAATAAGAGAGAAGCCCAGAAATTCTGAGATAAAACTCTAACCAGTGGATCCATGCTACTGATGTTTCTGATCCTACTATATGGGACAAGATAATGGCAAATAGATGACAGGCTGAAGTGAGACAGGGGAATACTTTACCACTATATATTTTTTTCTATTGTGTCAGCCATTCAGCAAAGTTTAGGGTGCCCTGCTATACACTCTTATCATATAAAGATGGCCCTGAGGGAAGATGATGCTGTGAAAGACAGGGGGGAAAAGATGAGGGCAACAATCTACCTCAAAGCAAGCAACTACAGCAGGCATAGGTAAGCAGGGATGAGAAACTACTTCAAAGCAAGCAACCTCAAAATCTGCAGGAGGAAGACAGATGAGAAATGGTACCTCTAGCCTTCATGGTGCAGGAAGAGGTGACGACAAATAGTGCAAGTGCATCTTCTACACACAGGCAAAGATTATATTTTACATTGAGTCAATGGCAACTACTTTATTGTGAAGCAATGCCAGAGCCAGCAAAAGACTATGACAGTTTGGATATGACCAGGCCACCAGACAAACCCAAGCCATGGTCTCCCAGAAACCCATCCCTGGAGGCCAGAGATCCTTTTGAAGATCTATGTAAGACAAGAGATGAAGTGACACCCACTTTCTCCACAGAAAAGTCTTAACTGGGCTTCTCCAGAAATCTTCACCATGACTGATTTTAGGACTCTCAGCAAAAGAGTTTCTGGAAAAGAGTTCAATGTAGATAAACATCCTGTTATCAAGTTGCCCCCTTTTACTTGGCCACTGGTCAAAAAGATACCAGCACTAGTTTTTACTAGTTTTTCACAAGCATATCTAGTATAATAGTTTGAAGAAATGTGCAAATAAGATCTCTGGCCTTGAGATGGGGCTTCACAGAAACGTCTACATTTTTAAGATAAGGTAACAACTGGCAAGGGAGAAAAGAAAGGGAAGAAGAAGCACTCCCCTTCTCAGATGTTGTCCTTGAAGAGCTAACTTGCCCAAAACAGTGGGAAAAAACTACTTTTATGTGAACTTCTGAAGACTGTGAACTTCTGAGCCTCTCCCTTTACATGCTGCATATAAAACTCTAAAACTATCTGATCTTGAGGTTCAGGGATTGATTGACTGCAGTAAATGCTGTACCCTCTGAACCTGACTGCAGCTAAATAAAACTGTTTTCTGCTATCTTCCCTGCATCGCTTCATTTATCTATACAACAAGATAAGGGAATAAAAGCCTTCCCACTCAACATGGAACCCACACCACAGCACCCTACCACTTGGTATTCACATGAATTAGGTGCCCTGAAGAAGTTAAAGATGGAAGTAAAGAAGAAGAGCCCTTTGCAGATCAAATACTCGAATCACTCAGTCTTGAACTTAATTGCCCTCCAGACTGGAAAGACATAGCTAGAGCATCTCTTGAGCCTGCAACAGTTTTGATTTGTAAGGCATTTTTCTATGATGAATGTGAACAGCAGGGGGATCACAAGGATACCATGAATGTTGACCTCCCAGCTAAATGCTTGCAGGGAGAGGGAATCTAGAGTTCCCTTGTGGTATAGGCTAAAAGCCCACTGAATTATTTCTATCTGGTGTGCCTCTGTGTTTTGAGAGCCTGGAGAAAGTTACCAGTTGGGGGAGGTACAGCTTCTATACATGGCTTAAGGTAGAAAGCCACTGAGTACTTGCCATAGTTTATTGACAGGGCAAACAAGGCGGTAGAAGGGAAGGTGTCTCATGAAAGAGCTAGGGCAGCCTTATCCAAGGAATTTATCTGGGATGGACTAAATAAGAAACATAGGATAGCAGTGGCACTGGTACACAATGACACACTGGATGAATGAATTTTGGCCACCCAGGATATAGGGACAAAAGAAGCTCAATCATCTTTGGAGCCTCAGCCATGGCAATTGCATAAAAGCAGGACTAAAAAAGCTTGTAAATAGCTAGTAAGATACGGCAAAAAATGTGAATCTTTTTTCCCCATTGGCCCTTTACAACCTGATGGAGTGAATCCCAAAGAGTTAAGATCTAATGTTTTATGGCAAATGAATGTCACCCATTTTGCTCCTTTGAGAAATTTATCAAATATTCATGTAATTATTGATGTCTATTCAGGCTGTGGAGTCGACACAGCCTCCCCAGGAGAAACCACAAAAAGATCATTTCCCATCTACTTAAGTGTTTTGGAATCACAAATATCACCATGTCTATTAAAACAGACAATGGCCCAACCTATACTAGCAAGACATTCAAGCAGTTTGCAATGATTAGCATATACAACACTTAACTGGGATCCCCTACAACACTTAGACTCAAGGCATCATAGAAAGAACAAACAAGGAATCAAAGAGAATGCTACATAACAGAGGGGTGAAATTGTACAAAGTCACCTAGTGATGCCTTGAAGAGAATCTTATTTGCTTTTCATTTTCTTTCAACTTCAAAATTTTCTATAGAAATAGCATCCCATAAGCATTGCCCCCTCCCCCACTTGAGGCCTTCCCATCTACCTATGTTCTCATGGAATGATCCCATAACAAATGCAAGGGATGGTCCTGAGCCCCGTCTAACCATGGGTCAAGGGTTTACATATATTAACAGAAGCCTCTCCCCATCTGTGTGCCTGCCAGAAAGTCAAGCCTTGGACTCCCATAGCCACCAACCAAGAAGATTAAGGAACTATCTCTGGAGGAAAAAACTCAAAAACAAAAGACTCAGTAACACAAATGGTCCTCAAGTAAAGTAACCTGGGGTGATATAAAGGTCCTGTTGAACAAGCCACCAAATTGGCTCTTTTGCCTCATGGTAACTCCATCCCTGGGTCTATGACAATGGTCCTAGTATGCTCAATGTTCACTACTAGCAGTGAAGCCTCTCATGAAGTAAATTGTGCTTTGGTCACTAGGTCACCAACTTTAGCAGTGGCTAATTCTTAAGGGGCTTTACTCAAGCTCTTCCCTAATAATTCCAATTTTATTGATCCTTAGTTATCCATTCAGGAGGTAACCGTACCATGGAACACCAGCATTTCTATACCTACTTTGCCCATTTGTTTCTATGTAGTAGATAATGAGACCTATACTCCACGAAGTCCCCTCTGTTTTGCTCTTAACAATGAAACTATTGTAGATAAGTATGATAAGTCATATGTTGGACTATCTCTCACTGAGCTTATAGTTATAGTTAATGCTACCTATACCAATAGACTTCCCCATGGCAAATATAAGAAACTCTTGCTGCCAACATGGCCAAAAATACATTTGGAAAGCCCCCTTGAGATAATCTTAGCATTTCATGGAATCAATGTGTCACTGCCATACCTTATCTCCTTGATAAGAGGAATTTCTCTCAGGAAGAACAACATCTATGTTCCTGGGCAGGTTCAACTCTCTGGAATGTAACTGATGTGCCCAAAAACCAGATGGGCTACTGCAGCAACTGCTACATGGGACAAGCCGTTACCAACTGGTATGAAGAATATCAGTGTGGCATGATGGGTACCACACCAATATTACTAGCTGCTAGTCCAATCAAATGGGCAACAGTCAGCTGGGAGAATGGCTCTATGTTGAGTCCAGACCCTGACCATGAATTTGCCTTTGTGCCAAATTATAACCATACCCACTATGCACAAGCTTCTGTGATGCCACTCTTTGCCATGCTAACAATCAATCATACTTATGGCATAAATATCACTCTTACAGAGATTCTTTGTGCAGCCAATACATCCTGCTGTTTTACAAGTTGCCTAACCCCTGTTATGAAATTTTAAATGTATATTTATCCTCAGAGTGCCCCCAGTAATCTGGCTTTCAGTGAATATGTCCAGAGAATGGACAAGTTCATGGGACATGGAGATGAAGAATCTTCTGAATGAGATCCCACACTGGACAAGGCATGCAATTAGCCTCATCATTGCTGGGATCATTGCCCTGGTAGCCACCATTAACCACCACAACTGCTGCCGCTGCTTTGCTCAACAGAGTATTCAGACTGCTCAGACTGTAAACAATTTGTCCACTGCCATGGCAGTAGCCTTTTCCATTCCAAATGACTTTGTTGCAGTCCCTGAACTTGTTCCATGGCTCCATGGCTCCAGGGCCCACTCCTCAATTGGTAGCTGAAAGAACAGTTAGCAGACATTGAATTGGTGTCTGCCTATAATCTGCTTAGCTACTGCCTGAGTGTATATACATGGTAACTGTGAAATAAAATCAGACCTGCTTCCTGCTGGGTCTCCAGAGGTATTGATTAGTGACTCTAGAGCTGCAGTTTCCTCTATCCTGTTCTGTAGACCTCCTCACTGGATGAGAGAGAGCCCACACAGAAAATCTTAAACATCTTCTTTTCTACATCAACAAATACCCAATCTTCATCATAAAATCAAGAATCCAAAACCTTTTCATGTAGAAAAGAAGCTGCCAAAATATATTCTACAAATTAAATAAATAATGACAGTGAATTAGAAATTCTGAAGGAAGTTTATGCTTACCCACAAAGACCAGGTTTCTATAGACCTCTAACATCACATCACCATATAAAGTCTGCTGATCTGGGTCCAAGCATTTCCACTCCTCTTCAGAGAATTCAATGATCACAACCCTGAATGTCAATGGTTCCTAAAATAAAAATGAGTAAATATAGTTAATATCAACTATATGATCATTGACACATTTTTAATATACACAAGTTCTAATGAGATTTATAAGAGCAGGGTTTCACATAGGAGAGTGACATTAATCATTCAGTATGATACTTTTTATGCTGTCCTGGGGATTGAAGTCAAGGCTTTATGCTTGTTAAGGCAAGCACTCTAACAACTGAGTTGTATTCCCTGCACCAATAATTAGATATAAGCAGTTAAATTGGTGAATAAATTTGGTATAATGAAACCCAGAGAGCAGCACCTGTGAAGCAAAATGCTGAAAAAAAAGGGTAAAAGAAAAAAAATTCCAACAAAATCCTAATGTATAAATAACAGTTGCAATAAGTTATTGCCTATTCAAAGAAGCTCATACAAACTAAAAAGTGATTCTTGAGATATGCATAGAAAAATTATAAGTAATAACAAGACTCATAGGACAGTGGTCACCTCTATGTGTAGAATATACATGAGATCAATTAGACACACTGAAAATTCAAACAGTCCACATATTATTTAAATGGCAGTCTTTAGAACTGTCTATATTCTTATTATTTAAGCAACCTTAAATATATATATTTACTTTTTCAGCCTACAGTATCACAACTCATTTTAAAATCAATAAAATAAAAATTTTAAATATCAATCTATTATAAAACACTTAAGGTATTTGGGCATGCTTAAATTATATGACACAGAGTTATAACCAAAGGAGCAATAGAAAAGCAAATTAAGTGAACAGAGTATTAATCCCACAGTTCATAAGAAAACTCACACATCAGGTTAAATATTCCAAGATTCGTTGAACCACTCTCATTATGTAAGTGTATTCCCACAAGTAGTGAGTGAGAGAATACTAAAAAAGGTGAGGAAAATATTCTGAATAATTCTTGCACTTTAATTGCCTCCCTGAGGGTGTGAAAATAGTCCCTCTTCCAGAGTTTCAATTTTCACCAATGAGCAAACACATACCTAGAGTTAGTTTAAGATTCTGATCTCTGATGTCTTTTTTCTTAAAGAGCTTTTTTTAAATTAGTGATTTAAACCAGGGGCACTAAAACACTGAGTTGCATTTCCAGAATGTTTGATTTTATTTTATTAAAATTTGAGAAAGTGACTCACCAAGTTGCTTAGTTTATATCTAAATTACCGAGACTGCACTCAAATTGGCCATCTTTCTTCCTCATTCTTTCACATTACTGGGATTAATTACAGGTGTGCACCACCACACCTTACTCTGCACCCACTTTTGATACCAAATATGCAAATTTGCACAGCAATCAATGTTCCAACGACTAGTTATCCAATAATTCAGTTCTGATGACCCTTAACAGATGCCAAAAGTTTAGGTTTACTGCTATATAATTTCACTAAATTGAGAAGCCAGTTGCAAGCACCAGAATAACATCTGTATTTCTGATCCATTTCCTATAAATTAAGGGTCTCTACAACTACACACTGAAGTTACCCAATCTGATAGAACTACTCATGGAACAAAAGAGCACAACTTTGTATACAAGGTTCTCATAAAATCAATAAATCAGAAAGATGACAATAGAAAACATACATAAAACATGAAAAAAGTCAGAGGAATATGGGGCACTACATTTTAGGAAATACCTGGGTGAAGATATTATCTTCAGTTTTGGTGTTCTGCTACAACAGTGAAGAGCCCCATTCCCATTATAATTTAGAAGGTCTTCACTATTTTAAATATGGTAATTCAGATACTCATTCTGCATATTCCCATTTTTTCATTAAAAAAATTAGTTGAACACTTTTACATTCAGTGGTCAGAACAAAATATTGTGACACAATGTAACTTAAAGCTCTCCTTTATGTACAACCCTTAGAACATTGAGCCATCTCACGTCCACCCAAAGAAACACATACACGATTTTTCAAAAAAATTCTTAAGTATTGACTGCATTAAGAATAATTAACTTTTCATTTGGAATTTTGATTTATTTTTGTGATACTGGGGCACTCTATAAGTGAGGTACATTTATAGTCCTTTTAATTTATTTTTCTTTTGAGACAGAATCTCACTAAGTTGCTCCACTAAGCTTGAATTTGTAACCTTTCTGCATCAACCTCCAAGTAGTTGTAATTACTTGCATGTTCTAATATGCCTAGCAAGATATAAATGTTCTACCCTCCTTTTAACTTCTTTATTTGCTCTTCCATTTAAAACCCAGCCATTGACATCCTAATATTTGAGATGCATCCATATCTTATATTTGTTGATTTTCCAGTATTGCAATATATATTTAGGAAAAAAGTGCCACTTTTTACACATATCTGAATTTGTCCAATCTGACAGTCTAGAAACAGTTCCACAACAATGAAAATTATAACCATGGATAGAATTAAGAACTGACTTAATCATAAGTAGTATTCTTTTACAGTCTTAAAAATTGACCATAGTGTGAATATAATTTTACTCTGAAATTTGCCTGTATCTTTCCTGTTTGGAAACATTTTTATCTTTCAAATATTAGTGATACATTGCATTTTATATCTAATGAGAATGTTAGATTAAAATCAGTCATTCTTCATCCACCATCCTATTTCCTTAAATATTTGCTGACAACCGCAAACTTGAGACATTGCACTATTCCTTACAATCTGCATGTAGTAAGTTTTCACTTCAAGACTTCTGCACAAACACAATAGGATGTTTTTTTCCAATTATTTGGTATAATTTATTCTCCTTTCAAATTCTGACACATTATCATCTGTTTTTCAAAGATGAGTAAGAGGAAAGAAGATACAGATCATCTTTGCCTTTCTATTCAGTTCCAGAATCAATATGGCTGACAAGCAATGTGTTTCTGGGACCTGAATCTAACATTTGGGAACAATTAATGTTCCAATATATGATCTATTCAGATAAAACCTATACAGAATATTCCTGTAATCTCTATAGTATCCAGCCAGTCCAACCTCAAAATGATGTATAGGAAGAGATTATTATAAACAGGTTGGAAGTCTCTAGGTAAATCTAAAAACATGGCAGATATGGACTCCTTGTATCAGCTTCATGCAATTCTTACACCCAAGGCCAGTCAGAGACATGGTAGATACCAAAAAAAAATCACACTCTAAAGTTTCTTAAGGAGGCCCTTAACTTACTGCCTATGCTGATGAAACACAGAGATAAGAGGTTAAAAGATTATTTATTTTAGTAACCAAGGATTGATCTCAGGAATGCTTAACCACAGGGTAACATTCTCCTTCCTCTTTTATTTTTTATCCTCAAACTTGTGAGCCTCCTGCCTCAGCTTACTAAAATTCTAGGATTATTGATGCTCATCTTCACCAGGTATAATTATGTACAAATACTTTTTAGAGAGTTTCATGTTATAATACTTTTTTATCTCATGTGAAAGTGTATATACACACACACACTTTTTTTAAACAAATTTTATCCACAACTCAGAGAAAAAGATTAATTAAAATCCTGTGTTATTTGAAATGTACAACAGAGATACATGTTTCATAATATAGTGAATTAGCTGAAAAAAAATGACATTTAGAAAAATAATGCTTACCATACATTTGGAAATTGCACCAACAAAATGAAAAATACCTGGGAAGGAAAAAGAAACTGTAAACCCCATGGGCCACATCTGTTTCCAAATATGAATTATTTACATCACTCAGAATTGTCATGCATGACCCTTTCTTTAACATCCACTGAAGGGGTTTGGGATAGAAAACACAGTTAGTTTTAGGCCAGGCTGAGGTCACCATTTGACACAGGACAAAAATGTAGTAACAGTCAACCCCATTATGTGGACCAGAGTTGATATGATATTCAGTTATATCAAATTTGGACTAAGGTTAACAAATTACAAAGATGACCTCAGGAAAGCCCAGATTTCCACAGTTAGTTCTGACTACTGTCACCCAGCTCCTATCATCTGTTTTTCTATTGCCCAGTCCTGCAGACTTACCATTTCTACAACTAGTTTAGCCCCTGAAGGTCAGAGTGAAAGAGCATGTGACAGAGGCCCCAAGGCATCACAAAACCTGAACATGAATTCAGAGATTTGCCTGAGACAGAGATAAATGTCTCTCAAATTTTGAAGCATATCCTGTATTCTTTGGATGTTCCTCTGATTGAATAATTATCCCCTCAATCACTCCTGAATGAATAATTTTTACCTGAATAGAAAAAATACCAAGCCCAGACCCCTCTGTTCTTGAGTGTCAGGTGAAAAAAATTTAACTCAGGCTACAGGACCCAAGATTGGCAGGATCTTGGTTATAATCATTTTCAGAGATACCTTTCATTGTGCAAGAAGACCTGGACATACAAGAGGGTTATATGTATTTAATGTTGAATATAATGTTATATCAATTATCAATGACAATAAGATCAGTGACAGAATCACAATTGCAAATGATACAGTGAGACTTATTTTATATTTTTAAGTTGCATAATCTTCAAACCCTGGTTTCATTTTTAATTTTTTTATGGTTGCATGCATAGACCCCATATATACATTACTGAGCTATATCCCCAGTTGTTTTTAAATTTCATTTTTTCCATGGTCTCATTAAGTCTCTGAGTTTTGTCCTAGCTGGTGATATACATTCTTTAGTCTCATGTGCCACTAGAATTACAGGTATGCACCAATACACTGAGTTCATCTTTAGGAATTTTGAATATGTAAGTAGATTTTAGAAAAAGTAGACAATCTTCTACAGTACCAAAGTTCAATGAAAACAAAAATGAGAATTAAATGTGGAACTACTTTTAGAGGTCATAAGTAAAATAACTGCAAAAATGTAATAATTTATAAGTAAATTACTACAATTCTTATAATTTATAAAATCTCAAATAATTTTCATTAAACTTTCAAATCTCACAATGTTTTCCACTTCTAATACTTCTCAATGTATATCAGCCACATTTCCAAGAACTCATTAGCCACATGTGGCAAATGGCTGGCATATTGCAAGTGTATATCTCAGGGCTCTGGTTCCACTGACTGCAGGAAATTTAATAAGTAAGAAAACTACATTTTTATCAGAAGTGTGAAAATATGTCTTTTTTTGCCAATACCCCTCCCTTGAAAAAATAAAAAAATGAAATTATTTTTATTAGACAAAGGACGATGGTATGAGATGAGAGTGACAGAAGGCAGGCCATAATTCACAACTACTATCTGGCAAGGTCACTAGACCTTTCAGATACTATACAGTTTACAAATGATGTTGCAACCCAGGGGGAAAGATTTAAATGTCTTCATATCTCTACATACCTTGACATCAAAATTTAGTTGTGAAAGAAATGATACAAACTTTTTGTTTTGCCATTGAGTTTTCACCCTAGTAATCTAGCTATGGTTGTCTGGTTCATCTTTTGTCCTATTGTATTCTGTGATTTAAAGAATAATAAAATTTTTATGTCTACATGAATTTCTGCATAACACAAAATGATTTAATAAAACTTTCAACATTACATCAAAGAAAATAAAATCAGTTCTTCTTGCATGCTACATCTATTCAGTTAACTTGAAATCAGAAATTCTTGAATTCTGGCATGCGTTTAAATTGTATATATTTGTTGATGAGCTATCAAGGATGACATACTACCCTGAAACTGACTAATTCATAATTAAAGTGATTAGTTTATGAGTAATCCCAATTCAGCAGGGATCCTTCAAGAATATGCTCTGCTATTTGGCATGGTATCCCTCCTTCTGGAATGGAGATGACAGTCCACTGTGGCATTTTCATTCTCATTCACATGGCCTCTTCTCTTTCATAAGTCTAATGTGAGCTTCTTCTCTTTATGATGGTTGGGTTTACAAAGAAAAAAACAGAAATAATTCATAATATTTTAGGCCAAGGCACAATACCAGTACATTTTCATACTTGCTGTATTCTACAGGCAGTAATGTATAAGCTATTTTTGATTCATATCTTGGCAAAAAGATTCTGCCTGTCAATAAGATTAGCTATAAATAAACATTGTCAATGACCTAGATACAGAGAAGAAAAAAGGAGTGGAGACATTTTGGCAATTCATACCCTTTTTTCTTTGTTTTTTTAAGATGAAATTTATAGGACTCTTCTAAGTTAATAAAATGTTTCTAAACAACACATACAAAAATGCTAGTCATATTTGAACTCAGAATCATGACTGCCTTCTTAAAAAGCTCATTTTTTTTTTTGCTAGGCCAAAATAATCATGCACCTTTTCTAGTTATTCAAGGATCTGAATAATGACACCTCTGTAATAGATGCACAATTCTTTGTAGCTACATATATCCCTTCAGTGCATTTACTATTAAAACATTTTCAAGAGAAACACTTGAGTGTTTTTTAAACAAGGGGATAATTTGGGTAAATAGACACAGGCTATGTTTATGAAATAAAAGCTAAATGATTGTTTTTTTCTCATCATAATAGTAAAATGTAAATAAATAGCAGTGTATCTGTAACTTCTTCATTTTTTTTTGTTTGTGTTTTTTGGTATTTGTAGTCTACTTACAATTTGTAATCTAGATGAAACCTAGACCTTCTTTTCTTGAGACAATTTCTTAATATGAAACAAGAGACCAAGATAAATCCACTCAGAAGACATTTTCTTCACCAACAGTTTATCTAAACACCTAAGTATATAAGAAAATCATTCTTTTCATTTCTTTTATTTTTTTTTAACATGGCAAGTCTGTTTTCTATAAACCCTAACCTGAAAGTATAAAGTGGACAAATCCAAAGCACACATGGAAACCACCAGAGGTAATTCATTTTCAACTGTGAACCAATGGTTTCCAGTTCTAGATAAAGTACACAGTCACCTGAAAGGCTCTTTAATTTCCAAAATCCAAATTGCAATAAAACAATGTAATCCATATCCATGGAGAGGAAATCAGGCAACAGAGTTGTTTTTTTTTTTTAATTGTTGTTGTTTTGTTTTGTTAAGATTTAAAAAAAAACATGTGAAGAAAACTAAACAAACAAAAAAAAACTACTCCATTATATAAACAATGTTTGATGAATGAGTTATAAATAATCTATATGCTCATGACTTTACCCATTCAGGGTCACTCAATTTTCAGTCAGGTTTTTTTTTTTTTAACTATGAAAATTCCTGTGATAATCACTTAACAAACATAAAAATCATATTTTGAATCAAAGTTCTGGAAATTGTTGTTGAGAAATGATTGGTATTGCAGCTTTAAGCTTGAAGTGAGCAAGGAGGAGCACATGGCAACAGAAACTAAAAAAAAAAGCACCAGGGGCCTACACACTCAAGTACATACACTATAATGAACTAAAAAATTCCCACTATGCTTTACCTTTTAAAGATTCCACAAAATCCAACTCGCTAGAGACCAAGCATTTAGTACATGCATCATTATGAGATAGTTATTCAAACCAGAGCACCTGAATTGACTCATTAATATCCTTTGCATAAACTAAATTTTGATATGTTAGAACAAGAATAAATGCCTGAGAATATTAAAATATTAAAATCCATTATAAACAAATTTGAGATTTTTTCCAACTCACAAATTTTTGCTCAGATTCTAAGATACATAATCATTTTACAAACACAAATTTTAAAATTTCCAGTGAAGTATTATGTACATATAAAAACATAAAGCATTTATGTAAAGGATCAGAGATTATTCAAAAGTCAACACAATTTTAATTAGCCTTGCTCAGAGCATACTAAATCACTTTCTCCATTCTGTGATCTCTAAAAGCAAACAAGACCTTATAAACCAGCATAGGAATATTTATTACATAAATGTAGAAATTATATATATATATATATATATATATATATATATATATATATATATATATATAATATTCCCGTTATTCAGATTCAGTACCTGCTTATTACATGCCATTTTAATTTTTTCTATGCTTCTACCCATTTCCCAACCTAGAACATCCTTCCTCCTCATATATTTATTTTTTGGTGAGGTCATATGTACACGCCTTGAATGTAACATATATTAATTATACAGTTTTGACAAATAGAATGATAAAAAATTTCACTGCTTTTAAGCACAAAATATGTAAAGCATCCCAAGAAAACTATTTCCTTTTACATGCAACTTTTTTATTCACAGAGCATGTTACTGCAATGGATATTTAACCATAATTTTATTTTGCCTGACATCACGTTTTATAATTTTAAATATAGCTGCTGAACTATAGAGTATCTGTGAGAGCAAATCAGGGTGTGTGCTTCTGTAATGTGTTTCTTTATAGTGATGATTAATATCATATTTTATGGGTGCACTATAAGTTGTTCATTTCGACATTCAAGAACATTTGTTTCTTATTTTGGACCATTAGCACTACTGGGGCTATCAATATTCTTAACAAAAACTAGATCTCTCAGTTTATTCTTCCCTAGTATTTCAATGACACAAAATTCCACTTATACTGGTTGCTATGAAGATTATAATTTCTATCTTAAATTTAAATTTAATTGGAGTCAATATTATATGAGTTTACTAAACACAAAATACAATACCTTACTACAGACTGTTTAGTTTACCATATCCTTTTTGCAACTACTATAAATGTTTATCTATGCATTATAGATCTCAAAATACACTGTATAATTTTTGGTTCAAAGTAATTATAGATCATTAAAAAAACTAAGATAAAAAAGTATCATCATAACATTGCTCATATATGTCAACCATGGTGGCACACACCTATTATTCCAGTGACTTGGGAGGATGAGGCAAGAGTATCTATCACAAGAACAAGCACTGACATGGCAACATAGCAAAGCTCTCAGCAATTCAGAAAAACCTTTCTCTAATAAATTATGAATAGGGTTTGGAAGCTTGAGATATGGCTCAGTGCTTAAATGTCCCTGGGTTCCATAAAGGGTACCAAAATGAAAAAAAAAAAAAAAGCTAATATGTGATAAAATTTGGGCAGTGAGTTATAATTGTGACAATGATATATCATGTACAGAAATTAACAGATAATACTAAAAATTTATAAAATATTATTAATAACATATTTGCTGCGATATTGTTTGGCATATTTTCTTTCCTATGTGCCACATACTCCTAATTATAAATTTTCAATGTCATTATTTATTGGCTCAGAAAACATTTAAAGAGTGGAATATATTATTAATTTTACTGACTGTTTTATTTTCTACAGATAGCTTGATCTTAGCTTTTTAAAGTTTCAGGAAAGGAAATTCAATTATGGTTTTAATGTCACTGAACACTACACAATAATGAGTGTAGAGACCGAGTAATATAATACCCTGGATGGCAAAACAGACAAGTTAAAGATACAAAATGGTTCTATGTGGACATACTGAAATTAAATCTTGCCTCTCAAATTTTTATCTACACATATAACAACACATCTAAGAGAACATTCAAGCAGAAACTCACCACATTATTCATATTAATCACCCTTCCAAGCACATATGCTTTGTTGGCTTTTTCATTTTATCTCATTTTTTTCTACTTTTACACAATTTATGTTTGGTTGCACTAAAAATATGGTCTTTAAAAACTGTTATTTCTCAATTGGGGAAAGAACAAAATAAGACAGCAAGAGACACATGTAAACTACAATAGCCCTTATTTCGACAACATTAACAACACTGGTGGGTTAGGGTTTGGAGGAGCTTTAGATATAGCAAAGGGGAGGGGGGAAATGAGTGGGTAGAAAAGATGTTTAAATGAGATGGACATCATTACCCTAAGTACATGTAGGAAGACATGAAGGCTGTGACTACTTTGCGTACAAACAAAAACATAAAAAAAATGTGCTCTGTATATGTACTATGAATTGAAATGCATTCTGCTCTCATATATAATGAATTAGAATAAATAATAATGAAAAAAACATAAGTGGTAATCTCACAAACACTTGTACCTACAAATCAGAAACAAAAAGAGAAGATGACAAAACAGAGACAAACATATTCACTCATCACAAGATAAAAGAAACATGAACCAGAAAATGTCTTGTTTTCAATGAAGTATAAGAGAGTGCAGGGAGAAATGTGCTGATCTTCAAAAATTAAAAAAAAAAAAAAAAACATGTCTACTAAGAAAATTTGTTAGAATCAATCCTACATTTTTTAGAAAAAGATATGTTATAAAGAAGTGAGAAATTATATAAAAGATTGAGAGAATACTTCCCCAGATCAAACCACATAGGTCACATTCTCACAAAGCAGCAAGTAAGAAAATATAAAAATACTGAAGAATTTGAAGAATTTGCCTGACAAAGCTATTGCTGTTTCTGACAATAGGGCAGGCATCTTGCAATTATAATTTACTCTTATGTCCAAAACTGGGAAAACCACTACTTATATTTAATAACTACTACTTTAGCAGCATTCAGTTTGGTCAAATAATGAATTCAGTTTGCAAAGAAATCCTGGATTCCTATTACTACTAATGTGAATAATAACAAATATGACAACTAAAAATAATAGAAAATCATTCTTTTATAGATATGGGTAGTTTTGTATTATTGTGATACAGTATTCGTATCAACTTGTTAGCATAGCAATACTTCTTCCAGAAGCTCTAAAAGAGAATCATTCTAGCTTCTAGTGGCTGATGGTAATTTTTTCTGTGGTTACAAATGTCTCTTCTCTCCTTGTGGTGATGCAGCCTTCAAAAGCATAAAGAGAGAAAAACTATCTTTTTATATATAGAACATGGTGCTGTCAAAACAGGTTACTACATTCAAACACCACAGAATATGATAGCACTATAGATGGCAGATCCCCAAATGAGATGATTTTTATACTTCCACAGAGTATTTGAGAGATTATAGAAAAGGAAATGTCATACATAGTGGATGAAAAAACAGATGGGACACTTGGCTAGTAGAATGAAACAAGACAATCAAAGAACCACAAAAGTGAGTGAGATGGATAGAGTGGCATCATACATTGTATCCAGGTGCAGAGCAGAGGAGAGAGCCATGTCCATAGAGCAGGTCTTATATATTTTTGCAAAGAACCATAAAAACTCTTTCAATCATGTGTAACTTTAGATTCTCTCAACTAATATTTTATTCACTCTTTGTGCCTTTTCTTGAACATACCCTAACAATTAATGTGCATAGTGCTTTTTTGAGTACCAGCAAGAGAGAATCTACATGAATAGGTTTTCTTGGCCACTCAATTTTTAAGATATTTCCCTGTAAATTTCTATGGATTTATATACCTGAAGGCCATTTTTTAAAAATTTAGAAAAATATACACCCAGAGATTCCAGCTAAAACATGAAATGGAAGAAAATATTTGCAGAGTACATATTTAGTGAAAAGTGAATATAACAGAATGAATGAGATGTTGCGTTTGTGAGGGGAAAAAAAAAAGACATTCCAAAAGAGTAAATCACAGTCAAAATATCTCTAAATGCACTTAACAAAAAATAAAATATTCGACTTTTGTAAGAGTATAAATCTCTACCACTAAGGCAACTTAATACTAAAGCCAATTTCACTATGGCATATCTACCAGGAAGGAAAACATGAAATAGAATGGCAAAACATCTAAAAAAGACTAAAAATTACCAACATGTTAATTGACTGGAATTGTCAAACCCTTCCATTGACCATGTAAAATTTTAGAGACACTTTGGATATTAGTTTGTTACTACTAACATATGCATACATTCTACTCTTTGACACCAAAATATTCTTATAATGTTCCCACAGGTATCTGCAACTGCTGCTTTCACCAAACTAGACTGCATCTGACACCTCCTTTTACTATCCACGCCCCCTAAGTCAGGGCCCTACAAAACCAAGATTCCAATGGGTCTATGCCCAGTTCCACAACAATTTCAGAGAAAAGCATAGAGAAAGTGGTATAACTTAGATTCAAAGATCTGAATAAGGAAACAGTGTAAGAAAAGGTAAACTGAAAAGGGCAGAAGAAAAAGTGGTTAGGGGTAGAAGAATAGATCTGAGGAGAAAGAAGAAACTGCTGAGGATGTATAAGATGCAGAGATGAG
The DNA here is from genome assembly GCF_048772815.1 of Callospermophilus lateralis. NCBI lineage: Eukaryota > Metazoa > Chordata > Mammalia > Rodentia > Sciuridae > Callospermophilus > Callospermophilus lateralis. The sequence continues at coordinate 9,781,142 of NC_135317.1, forward strand.
AAATTTTGGATCCTAAGTGGGAGAAGACAGGAAATATTTTGACAGCATAATAATTATGCCAGTGTTTTCATTTTTGGAAATTCCTAAAAACCAGGAGTTAATGGTGTAATTAAACAAGTATGCCACACACATGATTCTCTCCTCTTAGAGCTCTAGTAGAATGCCACATACTTTTTTTTTTCCTCTAGACTTGTAATTTCTTCCTCTCCGAGCACTCGTCATCCACCTTATATGTACTATGCCTCTACTTCCTGACCTGGTCTATCTGAGCTTCCTCAGATTTTCTCCAGTAACTCATAACCACAATTTTTCTTTGACCAATTCCACAAATTTTTATGCTCAGATAATTTCTAATAACTAAACTCCTAATGCCCCAACCCTGACATTCTGAGATGCACCTATGTCTTCTCTTTTCTGGATTACCCTCAGATTTGTTCCACCAACAATGCATCAAGCATGATTGTTGTCAGATTTGGTTTCCCACAAAGTAAGCTACCTAATTCTACCCATTTTTTGTATAATTAATTAAATAAATGATCCTAGTTCTGTTTTTTTTTTTAATAATACTTAAAAAAATAGTTGGAAAAAGGAATTGAAGTTCCAACAAGGAAGATTGAAGGATATACTGAAAGTAAAAGGAAATGAAGATATTTTCTGTAGCATCATTGATGTTCTATTTCTTGATAGAAATAGTGGATATGTAGTATGTTCCCTTTGTAATAATTAATTGATCTGTACAGTTTCAATGCTGGTTCAGATTTGGCCGTGTTAAATAAGATCAAATTCATTTCATGAAATGTGGTGGGAAATAGTATAAGAAAAAGACTATAAAAGTGTACTAGAGGGCTAGGGGTGTAGTTCAGTGAACTAGGTCTGTAGCTCAGTGGTAAAGCACTTGCCTTGCATATATGAGGCACTGGTTTTGAACCTCAGACCCACATAAAAATAAATACAGATACTGTGTGTTCATCTACAACTAAAAAAACAAAAGGGCACTAGAAAATACTTTGGGGGTAATGCATCAATTAATTGATAATTGATCTGGTTTTTTTGGATGTGTTTATATGTCAAAACATAAAAGTATACATCTTAAATACACCTTAAATAGGACTGGGGATATATCTATATTGGTAAAGTGCTTGACTCACACACAAAAGGCCCTGGGTTGAACCCCCAGAACCACAGGAAAAGGAAATATATAATAATTATATCAATTAACATGAAAAATGTGTCTAAGTTGAGATTAAAAATAAATCATACTATTAAATGATAACATTTAAAATAAAGTAGGAATTCATAGCTAAATATCAATCTCAATATTTTGACAAAGGCAATTTTCTCAAAAAAGAAAAAAAAATACTAACCCAAGGAGCAAAGTTTGAAACCATTAACAGTGAAATAGCATAAAATTATCAGTAATGCCAGATGTTGCATTTAGAACTCAAATTAAATTAAAAGAGCTCTGAGAAGACTTAAAAATTTTATATTACTTACAAATTTTATATTATTTGTAACTTGTATGGTACATATAATGATTTCTTAGTTAATGATGCAGATACATCATGGAATATGCATTTTATGGTGAATCTGTTATTTTAAAAATGATACAGCATACTGACACTATCTTAGGTGCTATACACCACTACATACATAGGTTATAATTTAGACATTAGTGCACATTAAAGCCATCATTAATAAAAACATTTTGGCACATATGACTATAGGATTTAACATTATAGCATTTAGTATAGACCTCATAATGAGATGAATAATTAGCCCTATACAACTAAAGGCAGAATCCTTTAAAAGAATGTGGCCATTTAGACAATAAAAGAAACAACAACAACAAAAAACACTGCAATGCAGTATAAAAGAATAAAAGGACATCCTTTCAAAAAAAACTGCTGAAACAATGGGCTATCTGCCTAACAAATAATGCCATTTTATTCTTTTCTGGTATGAATTAATAAACCATTCACTGTAAAGAAATACTTTAATATAAATTAAAAATATAAGATGTCAAAGTTTTTTAATAAGATATTTAAACACTGTAGATAGTGGTGCATGACTCTAAAATGTTATATACCTGGAAAGAAAAAGTAGAATAATTGCAAGGCCAACATCAGCTTATGCAACTTAGTGATATGATTACACAAAATTTTAGAAAAAAAAGTATGAATGTGGCTGAGTAGTATGGCACACCTTTCCTCAATCATTCAAAATAATAAAATAATAATAATAAAATAAGGATGAAAAGACAGAAATATCATTATTTGTTTCCAAACTTAAATACTACCTTTAAAAAATGGGAAATATTAAAATAAGACATATTTATGATATGATATATTTAAAGGGTACAAATTGAAGTTAGAAATTAGAAAAAACTAATTGCCTCCACACTTATGGAAAAAAATTCTTCAAATATAAAAAAGGAGGGAAGGAGAATAAGGCAGGATGATTCCAAGTTTAAAGCTAGCCTTATCAACCAAAAACACAGATGTCAATGAGGAGAAGGTAAGAGCTATGCATGGTGGCACATGCCTATGCTCCCAGCTGCTTGGATCAATGAGGAAGTAGAATTGTGAGTTTGAAGCCAGTCTTAGTAATGTAGTAATTTCCTAAAAAATTAAGTGGGAACCTATCTTAAAGGAAAACATTAAAAAAGAGCTAAGTATATGGTTCAGTGAGGAAATATCTCTGAATTCAATTTCATTTCTAATAAAAAAATGGAAGTGAGTTCAATAGCCATTTTATAAGAAGAAACATAAGGGTTTGATAATCATAAAATAGCTCAACAGCTTTAGATATAAGAAAATGGCAAAATCAAAGCACATTGTGAGACAAAATTAAAAAGTGTCAATAAACACATGGAACAAATAAATCTTCATGAAATGAAGAGAAAGTAAAATTTTAATTTCTTTGAAAAAACTGGATATTGGAAAATACATGATCATTACCTAGCAGAAGATTATGATTATAAAAACTACTTCATATCTGAACCATGATAACATATAAGGAAATGGAAGCATTGGTCAAAACAATTGAAAAATAGAACATGAAGAAAAGACAATGAACATTGAGAAAGATATAAGGAGAAATAGGTGGGTTAAAAAAAAAGTCCAAAACTCATTTGTATAATAATGCATCCAGTTAAAATTATATTGTGAATCATCAACTAGTTTTATGTAGATTTCACATATATATGATATTTTACATACATATATTCAAAAATATGTAGAGTAATACAGAAAATATGCAAATAAATACACAAAAGATCATGAAAAAAATTGACCATGCACACCATTTGTGTACATGATAAAAATCATCATTAGCAAGATGTAAAATTCCCCCTAAATCTAAAATATAAACCCATTAAAGTGTTAGCATATTTTACTTTTAATGGAAGAAGAGATCAGAGCAAAAATTCTAAAATTTATATTAAATGTTTTACATATATTTCACTCCCATACTCTGAATTAAATGGGAAAAATATTTTGCAATAATAAAAAGCAAAAAAAAAATAATTGAAAGCAAAATTCAAAAGTTAATGTATATGTATATAAAATTTATGTATTTTTAACACAAACTGAAAGGCCAACATAAGTCTAAACATCTCAAGAACAATATCACATGTGAATGAATGACATGGCCAAATATAAAGAAGACTGACTTGGAGGCAGAATTCACTAGTGTGGTTTGTGTCTACAATCTACAAGGCCCTGGGGTTAAATACAGCACAAAAATAAAAGGCATATTTTAATTGAGGGTGATGTTGGGAATATACAAGAATAGGAGCTTCTGATTCTCCCAATCCATAGATATATTTAATACACATATTATGTTTCAAGTCATTCTAAGGCAAAGTACAAAGAAAATAGTGGGGATATTTATATGTGCACAACTGGAAACATATTTGCCACTCGATGATTTTCAAATGCTAGCATAAACTTAGGCCTTATTCCAGCCTTAGAGAATGTGCTATATAATTGAAATAGAAAGACAAACAGCAAGTGTCACCCTGAGAAGTGTAAGACTGGGACCATATATATGACACTCTAAATAGTTTTTATTTGTGCTTTCAATCTTAATTTAGTTTTTTTCTGAGAAAAGATCTACACATTCATAAGTGCTAAGATGATAGAAAAAGTGATAGTTATCTATGTTCAGTCAAGGACACCCATGGGCTTTAACTCCTAGGATCAGGAGAAAGAAGTTAAAACTTGAAGAACTTGGTTTATGCCTTTATGAGCATTGAGCAAACAAAAAGCTCCAATCTCAGGCTTGCCCCTGTAAAAATTCCAGAACTGCCAATTGTTTCCAAAATAAAAATTTTTCATCACTGAATGTCTTATCTCTTCTTATATTTCATTCAATGGAACAAACTAATTTCCTCATATATAATAAATACTCTGCAAAAGAATGGCAGGAGGCTTATGCAGAAGGACCCCAAATAGAAGATCAATTTAAATCGTCAAGCTATGGGAATAAAGTTTACTGATCACATGCAAATCTTCCCTAGATCACAAACCAGTAATTTTCCATTGATGTGCAAGGTTCTTGATAGGCTGCTAAAATCCCAAGCAATAGTTCAGAGAAGAGGTTAATAAGAAAACATGTTTGTTAATCCCCAGGAAAGATTTGCAACACACAATCTCTGTTGCTACATGACACACTGGACCCTGCAATCTTCAATCAGGGATTTGATTCACAAGTCAAACAGTGAACAATTGTATACAAAGCACAATTGTTGTTTTTTTTTTTTTTTTTTTTTTAATTTATTTTTTTTTGTCTTTTTATTTTTTTTTTTATTTTTTCATCTTCCATACATTTGATTTAAATGAGTTATGCATTTCCATTTTTACCCCAAATACAGATTGCAGAATCATATCAGTTACACATTCACAATGCTTACATAATACCATATTAGTGACTGTTGTATTCTGCTGACTTTCCTATCCCCTACTATCCCCCCTCCCCTCCCCTCTCATCTTCCCTCTCTATCTCATCTGTTGTTGTTCCATTCTCTCCCTTCCCCCCCTTTCCCCTCACAACCTTGTATATGTGATTTCGTATAGAAATGAGGGTGTCCTTCCGTTTTCATGCACTTTCCCTTCTCTCTCCCTTTCCCTCCTATCACTCGTCTCAGTTTAATGTTAATATTTTCCTCATGTACAAAGCACAATTGTTAGAATAGCTTTTATCACCAGGTGTGGTGGTGCATGCCTATAATCCCAGCAGTTCAGGAGAATGAGGCAGGAAGATTGAGAGTTCCAAGCCAGCCTCAGCCACAGCAAGAAACTAAGAAACTAAGTGAGCAGGACTCTAAAGAAAATAAAAAAAAAAAAAAAATAGGCTTGGGGATGTGTTTCAGTGTTCGAGTGTCCCTGAGTTTAATCCCTAATAGCCTTTCCCAAAAAAAGAGAGAGGACAGATTTTGTCAATAAGATAATAATAAAAAGACTCAAGAAACTATGGGTATAAAAAAAGAAAACCCTTGTACACTATTAGTGAGAATACAAGTTAAGGAAATTCATTTTTGAATTCTAAATGTTTGTGTTTTAAATGCTTTAAGATCTAAAGCATTTAAAACACAACTAACATATAAAATGGTTAAGTTAATTCTGGGTATATTAATTCTGGGTTAAATTAATTTGGAGCATGATTCTAATTCAAGGAGTTAGAATGAGGAAGTTAAAGAAATAACTGCATGCCAATTTTTATGTAGCAGTATTGTCAGTAGTTAAGAAAAAAAAAGAAATACAGTGTCTTTAAATGAAGAGTGTATCAGGAGTTTTTTTTTTTTTTTTTTTTTTTTTAAATGCAGGATGTACCAGGAGATTTTTTTAACCTGAAGGATAACTTCCACACCATATTTTGGACTTCTTTGTCTGGGAATGACAGGACACAAAGACACAAATGAGCCATACACTCCAAAGTATATAGTCATGAGACTTGTGGATACCTCAGGAAACCCTGAGCTAAGAGAAGGATGAAAGTGACTTAAGAACACATTATCCTGTCAAGTCTACAATGGGGAATCCCCACTGAAAGACTTTCCAATAAGTTATCTGTATCAATGGAAGAAAAAGAAGGGCCAGGAATGAGCATTGTTTATTACATAGAGTCAAGTGAATCTTCTCTTTTTTTCCCCTCATATAAAATACTCACCAACAGGAGGAAAAAAACCTCATTAGCAGTGTCATCTAGTGTTGGAAAAAATAGCTAAAAAAATACTGCATCTATTTGAAATATAATGAGAAACAGGAAATTATTTTGTGGAGTAATAAAGTTGGTATTGAGAATGTGAACAAGAAAATAAATATATAGGATATGTTCTGAGACTGAATAAAAAAACTAAAGATAATTTCCAGAACTGTGAATTTGAGGCCCTGCTTCTCAGAAAGTTTTAGAAGAAAAAGCAACTCAGTCATCTATATATCAGCAAAATTTTATACAGAGAAAATGAAAAAAAAAATTACACCTGGATTTGAAATTCTCTCCTGATGATCACAGCAATCATTACTACACAATCTGGGGAGGTGTCAGGCTTTCAGAACAAATCTGTTGACATGGACTTCAGGCCATTATAGAAGATACCATGAATGAAGAGAACAGAATTTCCAAAATATCAGCTGCTGATATATTTCCCCGTTGATTGGCCAAAGGAGACTTAGAAATGAACTGCTCCATAGAAGGATTAAATTTTGCAGACACAAGAGACTATGCTGGGTAGTTCCCATCTACAAAAACCAGTTTCAGCCACAGCCATTGCTGTTTAAAACTTCTTCCATTTTGACTCCAATTCCAATCTACAGATGCAGTCTCAAAACTCTGCACAGCCATTATTCTGTGGCTTTTATTGTGCCTTGCATTCTCTCTATAGATTTTGTATCATCTCTGTGGCAGCAGAATCTGTGTTTTCTGAGCATTTATGAGGAAGCCTAGAAATGGATCCCTAAGAATGCCAATCCCCAGAGATAAAAACTGGATCATATAGTGGAAACCACACATTTCATACTCATTGTATATTGGATTGAACAGTTCTCACCCAAGAGCCCCTGGTTGGAAAAGTCCTGCCCTCTGAGTCTGAATCCATTAGCCTAGCATCCAAGTGACAGTAGATGCCATCAACCCCCAAAATGATGAAGGCCACAATGAATCAGGATTGGCATGTTCTTGGGTGCATTTACTTTTCTTTTAAGGTGATTACATTTGAATAGAGATAACAGAGTTTATAAAGATAAGATTTCCCTAAAGTGTTGGAATCTAGTCTGGCAGTAGGATATTTAAATTTAGCTTTGTATATAGGGTGATATTAGTATGTATTATATGCATACATATTGTTAATTATTGGAAACAATATAATAGGCAATATACTTTTCTGATCTATTTTCTGAGAAGACAGCTCAAGCTATCAACTGGGAAGCATTCCCCTAATATCCAATATAAGTAAAATGTGAGGCAAAGGTAAAGTTTTAACTTTCCTAATATGTACACTAAAAGAAAAAAAAAATACAAGACACAGTTTAAATTTATTATTATCACAAATCTGAGTATATCAGGAATACTATCATTACATGAGAAAAATAAAATTTCTAATGTCAAATATATATGTGTTTACAACTACATCCTCACAACTAGCTCTATTTGAAGCCTCCAGCACATCTTAGTTCAGAGTGGTCACATTCCATTTTGAGAGTTATGGCTCCTCTGACTTTGGGGAGTCAAAGAGCCTGGACTACTGCATTCCATACAAGAGGTGTGGTAATACACTTCTTAATCAACATTTCTCTATAAATCTAAACAGCAGGAGTGACAGTGCCCTCAGGAAGAGTAGAGAGGTCAAACAAGGCAGGATCCAAAAGGAGATGATTGTTTACCATCTGATGCTGGACACAGATTTATTCCCATTTCAGATGTCAGAAAGCAAAAAAGAGAAGAGAGAGTCTCAGGAGTTGGAGGCCTCATGCCAATATATCTTTCCAAAGCCTTCACTGTACAACTCAAATACATTAAAGAAAAAGATCTTATTTTTCAACTTATCCCTTGACCTAATACCTAAGCTGTAATGTCTGTTTCCTAATTTGGTGTGAGGTACTGTGAAAGTTTTAGAACCAATCTGATGTATACATGTCTGAACAAGTTAATACCATTTCAATGGAGACCCAGAATTAAGTTAGAAGAAAAGAAAATTAGTATCAATAAGATGACAACTGTTTTCCAGAGAATTCCCTCACAACATGTGCAGAATTCTGGTTTCCACTTATAATTGGTGTATGCATCACTGAACATCTTATTAGATCATGATTTGACTGGGTTATCTATTCATAAGGGCTGTGTGTGTGTGTGTGTATGTGTGTGTGTGTGTGCTTTGAGATATTGATGGATCTTTATTTATTTATTTATCTATATGTGGTACTGAGAATCAAACCCAGTTACTCACACATGCTAGGCAAGCACTCTATCACTGAGTCACAACCCTAGCTCTCTTATCTCTGTTTTTTGTTTGTTTGTTTCTTTGTTTTTGTTTTCTGGTAGAAAAAGTTACCTGATGACTACTGAACTTCAGAGGATGAGCTATCCTCATCACATGAAGCACCTTGATTCATCTGCTCCTCTAATGTGGGCTTTTTATTTTGGACATAGTAGTGTTTGAAAAGCAAAAGCAAAAGAAATATAGGTCTTTGGAATGTACTTAGCAGACTAGGCTTTTCATAGTTACAGCTTTCTACAACCCATAGAAAATAAAGAAATGTGATGCATTGTGGCATTGCCTGTAATCCCAATGGCTCAGGGGACTGAGGCAGGAGGATTGTGAGTTATAAGCTAGAGTAAGCAATGGTGAGGCACTAAGAAACTCAGAGAAACCTTTATATAATAAAATATAGATTAGAAGTGGGAATGTGGCTCAGCAGTCATGTACCCCTGAGCTCAATCCCTGGTACTCCAGCCCCAAATAAATATCAGATCCAAGGACTTGGAAACAGATTCTGTATTTTCACAGGTAAAGATAAAAAAATACAGTATAGCTTATAAACACAAAAAAGGAGGAAAATTTTTCTGACACTGTGGCACTCAACATCATTCTACCTTTTCTTATACATAAATTTTATATAATAGTTTGAAGGAAAGAAAAGTGTTCAAAGTCCACAGCTATTTAGCAGGCCAGGTAGAATTCAGAATCTACTCTAGATGACTCCAATTCCAAAGAGCTCCACTGGAACAGATTGTATGTCACTTTTCTTACTGTCTTAGTTTTTGGATAGAGATATACCAAAAAGACAGGATCTGTGTCTATATTGTACACATCACCAGTGGGAATAATATCCTCAATTCAGTATGCTTCTGAAGCTTCCAGAAAGAACTAGAATAAAATTAGTAATGGTTCATGTCTAAAATAGAAAATCAATAATCAACAATACATTTTTAATTTTTTTCCTTGAGAAATATGAAAATGCTATAATACATTTCACAGGAATGTTGATAAAATATTCTATGAAAACTTTAGAAAGAGAAGACTGCATCTGAGCCCAATAGTGCTAAAAATAATAAAAAATTTTGAAAACCCATAATAGTGTAGGAGAGTACAGCATGTTTAAAGAAGATGCCTAAAAATGCAGTAGAACTCCCTGATGAAATTCTTATCTAGAGCTATAGGAACATGAAGCTACATGAAACTTGTGTCAATACAAAAGAATTTCTGATAGATTAAAGTGGAAAATACTTTCCATGATTATGGTATATATACCATAATTAGAAAGCCATTTCAAACTTAATTGCAAGAAATTATTCTAAATATTTAATGGAAATAAATACAAGTATGAGTTATACTAAAAAATTAAAAATGCAAATAAATAGAAGACACCTAATAGTTTAAATAAATCAATACAAAAAGAAACCTGATATAAATAAAGCCACTCCCATCTCAAGAATTGTCAGTAGTGTACAGATGAACATTCACTTCCAGCTTTCAACTTTACTGACTATAACAACTCTGATAATAAGTGAGAATAATTTCCAATAACTTGTATGAAAAGTATCTTCACTCCTAAAAAACATAAACTTGATATCCCTGCTGAGTAGTTACACAGGTATCAGTTCTATGGGAACCTCAGCCTCCTAAATCCTGCTTTTCCTCCAGTTCTGTATTGGCAGTCTCTCTTACCTATACTAGTGCATAAGTCATGGGTCTGACAATCTCTTTACCTATGCTAGTGCAGCAGTCCTGGGCCTGAGTCTAGCCCAGCAAGGCACAGAATCATACTAAATTAACAAAAACTCTATTTTTGTCTCATATCCACTTTCAATCAGAAGAAACTACTCAAAGGAACACTCAGATGCATAAAAGGCAGTTGTATAATATTTAGTAAAAGACAAAATGAAAACTGAAAAATAAAATCCTGAGCTCGAAGATCCCATGTTATTTATACATTGTCATATGAGCAATGTACAAAGATCAGTTTTAGACAATTTATTATATATTTGTAATCTGAAAAACTGGGGAGGCTAAGGCCAGAGGATTACTAATACAAAGCCAGCTAAGCAACTTTTTTTTTTAATTCCAATTGTGTTTTCTTACAATATAATATCTTTACAGGTGCAGTGACACACTCCTGAAATACCAGCAACTTTGGAGGCTTATGCAGGAAGATTGCAGAGTTCAAATTCAAAATCAGCAATGTAGTGAGACTCTAAGCAACTTAGTGAAAACCATCTCAAAATTAAAAAGGCTCAGGCGATGGCTCATTTGTAAAGTATCAATGGGTTAATTCTCTAATACTGTGAAAATTAATACCTGCAATTTAGTAAAAAAAAAAAAAAAACTAATAAATTATCTATGTATCCTTCAAATTAAAACAAAACAAAACTCAGTTCTCAAAATATTACCCACACCTTTTTAGCCTCACTTTTAGTTTCTATATAAAAGTGATAACTTAAATTTGTAAATCTCAGGCACATGATATATATTGTAACTAACCAAAAAATTGTAAGGCCCTGAGACCAGGATATATACTTTTTTAATTCATTATTATAATTATAATAACATGGAGTCAAAAAAAGGTGAATGTTAATTTAGTAGTAAAATAATAAATTTGAATTGTGTGTATTCTATCTATATTGTAGTAATTAATTTATATGCTGGAAATCACTCAGCATCTCACCCAGGCTTGGCAAGCACACTACTATCGAAGCACAACCAGAGTCTCTAAGGTATTATTTTTGTACTAGGGATTGAATTCAGGGACAGTAAACCACTGAGCCACATCCCCAGCAGTATTTTGTATTTTAATTAGAGACAGGGTCTCACTGAGTTGGTTAGCACCTCACTTTTGCTGAGGCTGTCTTTCTACTTGTAATCTTCCTGCCTCACCCTGAGATTACAGGAATGTGCCATCACACCTGACCAGGTATGTTTTTCATCAGATACAAAATGTTACAGTTAGTGGTCAAAACACGATACAAAGTATAACTTGATCTTCTTCACAAAACCACCAATTAATGTTTAAGGAACAAAGAGAGTGGAATACATGAATTAGAATGTAACACACAAGAAGTGAATAAATTTAAGAAAAATATGCAACAGATATGGTGGTGTATATCTATAATTTTTGTAAGTAGCAAACAATAGGGAGGCCAGCCAAATAAGTTCAAGACCCTGGTAATGATGGTGCCTGCCTGTAACTCCAGCAGCTCAGGAGGCTAAGGAAGGAAGTTCTCAAGTTTAAAGGCATGCTCAGCAATTTAGTAAGCCCTAAGAATTTTACTGAGGCCCCATCTCAAAAATAATAATAAAAAATATTGACACCAAATGGAGAAGGGGCAGAGCAGAGCCACCTCCTGAGCCCGGAACAGGCCCAGCGGCCCGCAGGCATGGTAGTCACATCACCCCAATTGGAGTAGGGGCAGAGCAGAGCCACCGCCCGCGCCTGCAAGGTAGGCAGACCTGCGTCCGACTGGCAGAACAGGCCCAGGGGTTCACAAGTGTGGTAGACATGTCACACCAATTGGAGGAGGGGCAGAGCAGAGCCGCTGCCCACACCTCCAAGGTAGGCAACCTGTGACCCACCGGCAGAACAGTCCCAGGGGCCAACAGTGGGAGGTAGGACAGTAAAGGGGGGAAAAATAATCAAAAAGGAAATCAAACCATGTTTAGTAACATAAATAAACAAATATGGCTGGAAGAACAACCCATATCTCAATAATAACCCTAAATGTTAATGGCTTAAACTCACCAATTAAGAGACAGACTAGTAGAATGGATCACAAAACAAGACCCAACAATATGCTGCCTACAGGAGACGCATTTGATAGGAAAATACATACATAGACTGAAGGTGAAAGGTAGGGAAAAATCATATCACTCATATGGACTTTGGAAACAAGCAGGAGTGTCCATAGTCATATCAAATAAAATAGATTTCAAGCCAAAGTTAATAAAAAGGGATAAAGAGGGACACTACATACTGCTCAAGGGAACCATACACCAACAAGACATAACAATCATAAATATATATGCCCCAAACAATGGTGCAGCTATGTTCATCAAGCAAACTCTTCTCAAGTTTAAGAGTCTAATAGATCACCATACAATAATCATGGGAGACTTCAACACACCTCTCTCACCACTGGACAGATCTTCCAAACAAAAGTTGAATAAGGAAACTATAGAACTCAATAACACACTTAATAACCTAGACTTAATTGATATATATAGAATATACCACCCAACATCAAGCAGTTACTTGGAGAATGAACAATAGGTTACTGAATGATCAATGGGTTATAGAAGACATCAAGGAGAAAATTAAAAAATTCTTAGAGATAAATGAAAACACAGACACAACATATTAGAATCTATGGGACACATTGAAAGCAGTTCTAAGAGGAAAATTCATTGCTTGGAGTTCATTCCTTAAAAAAAGAAAAAAACAACAAATAAATGATCTCATACTTCATCTCAAAATCCTAGAAAAAGAAGAGCAAAACAATAGCAAAAGAAGTAGAAGGCAAGAAATAATTAAAATCAGAGCTGAAATTAATGAAATCAAAACAAAAGAAACAATTGAAAAAATTGACAAAACTAAAAGTTGGTTCTTTGAAAAAATAAATAAAATCGACAGACCCTTAGCCCTGCTAATGAAGAGAAGATGAGAGAGAAATAAAATTACTAGCATATGGGATGAAAAAGGCAATATCACAACAGCACTTCAGAAATACAGAAGATAATCAGAAACTATTTTGAATCCTTATACTCCAATAAAATAGAAGATAGTGAAGGCATGGATAAATTTCGTAAGTCATATGATCTGCCCAGATTGAGTCAGGAGGATATAGACAACCTAAACAGACCAATATCAATTGAGGAAATAGAAGAGACCATCAAAAGACTACCAACTAAGAAAAGCCCAGGACCGGATGGGTATACAGCAGAGTTTTACAAAACCTTTAAAGAGGAACTAATACCAATACTTTTCAAGCTATTTCAGGAAATAGAAAAAGAGGGAGAACTTCCAAATTCATTCTACAAGGCCAACATCACCCTGATTCCTAAGCCAGACAGAGACACTTCAAAGAAAGAAAACTACAGACCAATATCTCTAATAAGCCTAGATGCAAAAATCCTCAATAAAATTCTGGCGAATCGGATTCAAAAACATATCAAAAAAATTGTGCACCATGATCAAGTAGGATTCATCCCTGGGATGCAAGGCTGGTTCAATATACGGAAATCAATAAATGTTATTCACCACATCAATAGACTTAAAAATAAGAACCATATGATCATCTCGATAGATGCAGAAAAAGCATTCGACAAAGTACAGCATTCCTTTATGTTCAAAACGCTAGAAAAACTAGGGATAACAGGAACTTACCTCAACATTGTAAAAGCAATCTATGCTAAGCCTCAGGCTAGCATCATTCTGAATGGAGAAAAATTGAAGGCATTCCCTCTACAATCTGGAACAAGAGAGGGATGCCCTCTATCACCACTTCTGTTCAACATAGTTCTCGAAATACTGGCCAGAGCAATTAGACAGATGGAAGAAATTAAAGGCATAAAAATAGGAAAAGAAGAACTTAATTTATCACTATTTGCAGATGACATGATTCTATACCTAGCAGACCCAAAAGGGTCTACAAAGAAACTATTAGAGCTAATAACTGAATTCAGCAAAGTGGCAGGATATAAAATCAACACGTATAAATCAAGGGCATTCCTGTATATCAGCGACAAAACCTCTGAAATGGAAATGAGGAAAACCATTCGATTCACAATATCCTCAAAAAAAATAAATAAATAAAATACTTGGGAATCAACCTAAAAAAAGAGGTGAAAGACTTATACAATGAAAACTACAGAACCCTAAAGAGAGAAATAGAAGAAGATCTTAGAAGATGGAAACATATACCTGTTCATGGATAGGCAGAACTAACATCATCAAAATGGTGATATTACCAAAAGTTCTCTATAGGTTTAATGCAATGCCAATCAAAATCCAAAGGCATTTCTTATAGAAATAGAGAAAGCAATCATAAAATTCATATGGAAAAATAAAAGACCCAGAATAGCAAAAACAATGCTAAGCACGAAGTGTGAATCAGGCGGTATAGCGATATCAGACTTCAAACTATACTACAGAGCAATAGTAAAAAAAACAGCATGGTACTGGTACCAAAACAGGCGGGTGGACCAATGGTACAGAATAGAGGACACAGAAACCAATCCACAAAACTACAACTATCTTATATTTGATAAAGGGGCTAAAAGCATGCAATGGAGGAAGTATAGCATCTTCAACAAATGGTGCTGGGAAAACTGGAAATCCATATGCAACAAAATGAAACTGAAACCCTTTCTCTCGCCATGCACAAAAGTTAACTCAAAATGGATCAAGGAGCTTGATATCAAATCAGAGACACGGTGTCTGATAGAAGAAAAAGTTGGCTACGATCTACATACTGTGGGGTCGGCCTCCAAATTCCTCAATAGGACACCCATAGCACAAGAGTTAATTACTAGAATCAACAAATGGGACTTACACAAACTAAAAAGTTTTTTTCTCAGCAAAAGAAACAATAAGAGAGGTGAATAGGGAGCCTACATCCTGGGAACAAATCTTTACTCTTCACACTTCAGATAGAGCCCTAATATCCAGAGTATACAAAGAACTCAAAAAATTAGACAACAAGATAAGAAATAACCCAATCAACAAATGGGCCAAGGACCTGAACAGACACTTCTCAGAGGAGGACATACAATCAATCAACAAGTACATGAAAAAATGCTCACCATCTCTAGCAGTCAGAGAAATGCAAATCAAAACCACCCTAAGATACCATCTCACTCCAGTAAGATTGGCAGCCATTATGAAGTCAAACAACAACAAGTGCTGGTGAGGATGTAGGGAAAAGGGTACACTTGTTCATTGTTGGTGGAACTGCAAATTGGTGCAGCCAATCTGGAAAACAGTATGGAGATTTCTTGGAAAGCTGGGAATGGAACCACCATTTGACCCAGCTATTCCCCTTCTCGGTCTATTCCCTATAGACCTAAAAAGAGCATGCTACAGGGACACTGCTACAACGATGTTCATAGCAGCACAATTCACAATAGCAAGACTGTGGAACCAACCTAGATGCCCTTCAATAGACGAATGGTTAAAAAAACAAAATGTGGCATTTATACACAATGGAGTATTACTCTGCATTAAAAAATGACAAAATCATAGAATTTGGAGGAAAATGGATGGCATTAGAGCAGATTATGCTAAGTGAAGCCAGCCAGTCCCTAAAAAACAAATGACAAATGTCTTCTTTGATATAAGGAGAGTAACTAAGAACAGAGTAGGGACGAAGAGCATGAGAAGAAGATGAACATTAAACAGGGATGAGAGGTGGGAGGGAAAGGGAGAGAGAAGGGAAATTGCATGTAAATGGAAGGAGACCCTCAGGGTTATACAAAATTACATACAAGAGGAAGCAAGGGGAAAGGGAAAAATAATACAAGGGGGAGATATGAACTACAGTAGAGGGGGTAGAGAGAGAAGAGGGGAGGGGAGGGGAGGGGAGGGGGGGATAGTAAAGGATAGGAAAGGCAGCAGAATACAACAGACAGTAGTATGGCAATATATAAATCAATGGAAGTGTAATCAATGTGATTCTGCAATCTGTATATGGGATAAAAATGGGAGTTCATAACCCACTTGAATCAAAGTGTGAAATATGATATATCAAGAACTATCTAATGTTTTGAACAACCAACAATAAAAAAAAATATTAACCTGGGCCTCGTGGTGCATTCCTGTAATCTCAGTGCCTCTGGAGATTGAAGAAAGAGGTTTTCAAGTTCAAAGGAAGTTTTGGCCATTTAGAAAGGCTATAATGAACATTGTAAGACCTTATCTCAAAATGAAACATAAAAAGACTTAAGGATGTGGTTTAGTGGTTATGCAACCCTGGTTTAAGTGCCTGGTATAATCATCATCATCATTATCATCAAATTAATAAGGGCTCAGGATTTGACTTGGTGGTTAAGTGCCCTAGGATTTAATCCCTTTTCCAAAAAAAAAAAAAAAATCAAGAAAGAAAGAAAAGAAAAAGAAAAAGAAAAAAAAGAAAGAAAGCAAAAGTACACAACCAATTGGACAACTTGGACAGATATGGTATTGCTCAGAAATAGAGCACACCTAAATTTGTGTGTGAACAAGAAGAATAAAATATACTTGTTTCATAATGGAGATAAAGACATATAACCATGGAGATACCTAAAAGAAAGTATCTAGTATTGGGATAGAGCCATAAATTTATTAAAGTAATTTCCAAGTAGAACTTAAAAAAATAAATTAATCAGTACCTGAGTTAAGTTGGTAGATATACAGAATTTACAAAAAAAGGATTTGCTCGTACACATTCAACAAGGAAAAAAAAAAAAGCTAGATAAACTTAAAATAAATGAAGTTTTCTTCTGTGCCCATATTGAGTGACTTATTATCTATGTTTCTAAAGGACTCACTGTAGTGACACATTAACTACTAAGAAGAATTAAACTGAACAACTCTCAATCGCCTATAAGTAAGTCACCCTATTATATCATTACAGGCTTTCCAAATGTGATGATAACCTGATCTGGTTGTAATAAAGTGATGAATTTGAGAGCAAACACTAAAAAGTGTGTCTAAAACTAACTACACTGGACATTGGATCATATAAAAATGGAAAAAATATGAGCTCATTTATTTTTAGTTACAACATAGCTACAAAATATTTAAATGTTGTAAAACACTATCAAGAATATTAAATTAACTTTATGATATATCATATATTTAATTTAATAAGTAATACTGAAAAATCATAGAGTAACATACCACAAAACTTTTGCTACCACATCAACAGGTGCCTACTCTGTGGCAATGTTATCTCATCCAATGCAATTTAGTTGCATGTGCAAGTTTTCCATAACATAATATTAAAAGATTTAAGATTTATCTTGGCATGGTGGCACATGCCTGCAATGTCAGCAGCTGGGGTTGGTGAGTGAGGAGGATCAAAAATTCAAAAGCAAGGTGCAAAGAAAATTATTGAGGCCCTTTATCTAAATAAAATAGAAAGAATTGGGATAGGGATGTGACTGATTGTTTAAGTGCCCCCAAATTCAATACCTAGTACCCCTCCAAAAGAAAGGAAGAAAGAAAGAAAGAAAGAAAGAAAGAAAGAAAGAAAGAAAGAAAGAAATATATATATATATATATATATATATATATATATATATATATATATATATATATATATATATATAAAATAGGGCTGGGAATGTGACACAGTGGTTGAGTACCGGTGAGTGAGAATATCATTTTTAACCTTAAAAGCAGTCAAAAAGCATGAATTATTATATTTTTATACTAAACATACTATTTTAGCTTTTTTTGAGATTTTACTTCTCATTTTATAGTTAAGAAAAATGGCAACTAAATGTGTAATTTCAATTTCTTTGGACACTGCTAAGAAATAAGTACACAGAAATTTGAGTGACGCTGGATACACCCAAAGTCTAGTTATTGATATAGAAGACAATCTCTTACATATTCATACATACTCATACGTACTCCTGCACTTATCACTTATCTTTTTTCTCTATAGTAATGCATATGTGTATAAATATAGTTTTCCCACATTTCCCAGAGTCTTTCTTAAAAATTTCTGTGATAACACTTTTCTGAAATGCATTTTTGTTAATTTAGGTCAGTACATTTAAATGTTACATTTCCTATATTTGGAAAAGATGAGACCATTGTAAGGCCCTTCTTATTTGACTATTTATACACTATAATTAAAGGTCAACCTCAGCACCTCCAGAGAACTTGAGTCTCATTCAACTTTCTCATTCATAGTGCTTTATTTTTTCAAGCAGGTAGCAGAAATTTGTTTTTGAAGAAGAGTAAAAGATTTAAAGCCATTCATGATGGTTTAGAGGATCCCAAAAACCTAGGGTGGTGGTTCTTATACAACTATACCATTGAAACATCTGGTTTGCACTCCAGGTCAAACACTGGTACTATGCTTTCACTGGAAATGGTCTCTTGGTTGTGAATATTGTTCTTTCCCTGCCCCCAATAGTCTTGGAAATGTGAGAATTGCATGAACTTTCTAGAATCATTATTTTCAACACATTTACCATGGACCCATTAGATAAGAGGAGACATCCATATTCTGGAAAAATAAAAAAAAAAAAAAAAAAAAAGAAGAAGACACTTCACCAAGTAAAGAGGTGATAAAATAATCTCTTGGGAAAAAATAACAGTCATTTATTAGATTAGTTTAAAAAAATACTAAGAATAATTTTAGTTAGTAATACATTATTGTACTAGAAAAAGTAACATAAATGCAATTTTAATTTATAAAGTTTTTACTTATTGCTTCAAAGAGAGTATAAAAAGCTGGGTACATGGGATGGAGTTGTGTCTCAGTAGTAGAGTATTTAGCTAGCATTTGCAAGGCACTGAGTTTGATTCTAAGCACCATATATAAATAAATAAAGGTCCATCAATAACTAATATAATATTAAAAAATATTTAAAAAGCTTTGTAAAGTGCTGCATGCCTGTAATCCTTGTGGCTTAAAATACTGAGGGAGGAGGATTTTGAGTTCAAACCCAGCCTCAGCACAAGTAAGGTGCTAAGCAACTCAGTGCTACTCCATCTCTAAATAGTATACAAATTAGTGCTCAGGATGTGGCTCAGTGATCAGGTGCCCCTGAGTTTAATATCAGGTACCATTATAAAAGGGGAGGTTATAGTGTTAATATAATAATACATGCCTCTAATACCATCTACTTGAGAGAATAAGGCATGAGGGTTGAAACTTTAAGGTGAGCTTGGGCAAACTACTAACATCCTGTCTCAATATTAAATTCAAAAATAGCTGAGGATATAATTCAGTGAAATGGCACCCTTGATTTCAATCTCAATAATCACAAAAAAGAGGTGTTATTTCTCCTCAAAAAGTTACACAAAATGTTAAAAATTCATAAACTGGACAACATTAAAATAAAAATTTTATTTATAAATTATACCATTTACCTTAGAACAAAGAGAGAGACAGTGGGAATACTAAACCTAACATACAACTAAGCACTTTTAATAAAAAAGGAAGTGAAAGATACACCAAGAGAAAAGCAGGTAAGAGCCTTCATTAGTGACTTTATATATGTGAAATATTAAAAAAATAACATTTTAACAAATTGAAAAAATAGAAAATAACATCAGATACAAAAATTACATAGTATTGATGAGGACATAAAAAAAATCTCTTGAACTAAAGATGGAGTTGTAAATAACCATTATTCATTTGTGCAAACTGTTTACCTATTTAATATATATAATGCATAAGTATCAGTGAGCCATGATAATATATAGTTACATGATAGCATAAGGCTACTACTATATTATTATGTACAGTTGAAATATGGGGACTGAGATAAAGAGGAGGTATATTCAAGAAGAAAGAAATACTGAAGTTTGATAAAAATTAGATTTTAGGGCCCAGAAACATATTTTTCATTACTTCCTATTTAACTAACCTAACAAAATATCACATATGTATTAAATAAAAGTGGATGAGGATGGCCTTAGGCCTAAGCATAAGCAATTCCATTTTGAAAACTCCAGTTTGAAACCTGCAGCCTCACCAGGCACACCCACAGAGCCCTCCAGTATGGCCCCAAACAAGTTACTTCTGCTCACCCTGATAAAGAGAGTGAAGCCCCTAGCAGGCTGTACTGATAAGAGGGAAAGGTGAGAAGATCAGGGTGGAGACCACCAGACCAGAAGTTTCTGACCACCGGGTAAATGATGTCAGTGAGAAATCCAGTGGTAGCTGATAAGAATTGGAGGGGGGTCAAAAGCCCCCAAATTTAGTATAAATAATAGAGATGATGAATAAGGATTTAGCCAGCTGAAACAAGGATGCATTTGAGCTGGAGAGCCTGATGAGGGCCTGGCATCCTATCACTTGTCATCATTCCTGATACTCTGTGTGATCCTCACTGCTATCAAACTCTACCAGCTCATCTGGACCTTGGTGAGACTAAAACTTCTTCATAGTACCCTCTCCTCAACCAGTCAACCACTCCATGCCAGGAAAAGTCTGCCTTGGTTCCAGACTTTGTCACTGCAGTCTGAGTGAGTGTGCATCTGCTGGACATAAAGTCTAAGTCTTAAGACATTTGAACTTATCATGTAGATGGAATGTCTGTCATTAGCCTGTCATGAATAAGTGTGTTTTGCAGTGCTTAGAATTGATCTAGATTTGTTTTCAGTGAATTAATTAATCTAGAATTGTTTGCTGTAAATTGATTATGTCTATTGCAGTGCCTAGCATTAAGGATTGACATTTTCTTTATTAAGAACCTATAGAGTGAAATTGTAATGAGTAATTTGAGTGAATAAAGCATTGAAAGGGGCAGAAGTGCAAGGACATTGTTTTTTTCTCCCCTCGGCAGCACATGTCACAATTTTGCCCCCTAATGACAAAGTGATATCTGAGTAACACATCACATGTATAGAGGCTTTCAAGGAAATTATGTAGAACTTATTACAAAACATAAATTTTCAGAAACACAAAAAATACTTAATTAGAAATACCATGTGTGTAAATAAACCTCATCATTGCAAAAACAACCACTTTTCCTCAATTTAAAGTATAATATTTTCCCATAGAAATGTTAGCATGATTTTGTTTTAATAAAATAATTGACAAAGCAAATTTTTTTTCCTAAAATTTATATGGGAAGTAAAATATGTAAAATACTTAGACACTTTTAATTTTGAAGAACAAATAGAATAGTGATTGTTATGTGACACTAATGTATATTATAAACTATATTGCAATAATACAGAACAAAGAATTATAACACAAACATAATCTGAATCCATATTTATGTCCACTTTTGGTATTGTTAATAGTAACAGAAAAGTCTACCAGTTTTAACATGTGAAAAATAACATTAGACATGAATGAATGAAACTGACCAATCTAAAGTTAGAATCTGGGACTGGTGGCACAATTCAGTGGTAAAGCATGTGTGCATAAGGTGAAGGGAACTGGGTTACAACCTTAGCAACACAAAAAAAGCAGATGTTAATGAGGGAAATGATGTTTTAAAATGAAGCAGAATATGAAAATTATGGATCATCCTTCCACCTATAAACACACTTAATATTATAAGGGTCTCTTTTTAAAGTCAGAAATGAGTAGAAAGATTAAGATACATTGGACAACTTAGAAATATCTACATTAAATCGGCAGGAAAATCTGAATTATACTGGGCAATAGTTCTGTCTTGAGCAAAGTAACACATTTTTGACCAAATCCCCAATGGACAGAATTACCCTCAGTAAAGAGAAATGTGGGAGAAGTGATATACAT
Source organism: Callospermophilus lateralis (assembly GCF_048772815.1). Taxonomy (NCBI): domain Eukaryota; kingdom Metazoa; phylum Chordata; class Mammalia; order Rodentia; family Sciuridae; genus Callospermophilus; species Callospermophilus lateralis. The sequence goes on from NC_135317.1 coordinate 9,803,066, forward strand.
GTATCTAAGGCAAAGAAAATATGGTGATTTTAAGGTATCAAAAATGTATTTCTAACTGTTTCATGAGCTGGATCAATGCAAAGAAATAGACAAATATCAAAGGTGCAAGTTGAGATAAACTTGCAAGACATTTATCAGCATATTTTCTCATATTTTCCCAGTTGCTGGAGAGGCTGAGGCAGAAGGATCAAAATTTCAAAGCCAGCCTCAGCAAAAGTGAGTCAAGTGGTCTTGAGTTCAATCCCCAGTATCCCTCTTAAAATGTACCAGGGGACTGGGGCTGTAGCTCAGTGGTTGCTCATTTGTCTTGCACAAGTGATGCACTGGGTTTGATTCTCAGCACCACATATAGTAAATATAATAAAGCTCTATCAACAACTAAAAAACTATTTTTCAAATAATGTACCAAGTTATTGACATGGCCTTTGACCTAATTTAGTGTGTATTTTAGTCCTTGAAATTGAGTTGTTCAGGCAAGGAGGTGCATGCCAGTAATCTCCTCAAAAGCCAGTATCAGCAATGATGAGGTGCTAAGCAACTCAGTGAAAAACTCGGTGAAACCCTGTCTCTAAGTAAAATACAAAATAAGGGTAGAGATGTGGCTCAGTGGTAGAGTGCCCCTGATTTCAATCCCTGATTTTCTCCCCCCCCAAAAAAATGGAGCTGGGGATATAGATCAGCTAATAGACTGCTTGCCTTCTAAGCATGAGGCCCTGGGTTCAATCCCTAGTACCACACACAAAAGAAAGAGAGAGAGAGAGAGAGAGAGAGAGAGAGAGAGAGAGAGAATAAGAAAGATTAACCTTGCATGTAATTAAAATTCAAGTTAGTCCTACTTTTATTTTCCTGCCACAACAGGAGAAAAAAGTTTACTAAAATGTTTGAAATGTTTCTATGGGTCATTTTAATAAAATTGTCTGACAAAAACCAAAGAAACAAAAAAACTCAATTGAGAACCAATTCAGTGTTTAAAAATCCTTAATTGGGACACATAAGTTTCATTTAAGAGCGATTCATTCTTTTTAATGTCACCTAATTTTATTCTGCTTTCTTCTTATGTGAAGAGCTCAGAATGATATATAAAAATATTTTTAAAATGCCCTCCAGTTCTTGATGAAAAACATTACAAATAATGCATCCATTCAAAATAAGACATGGGAAAATAATAATTGATAATGCTGAAAGTGGAGTTTGAGATGAACCAAAATTTCTCACTTTTCCAATTGCATTTGGGTGCTTGTCTCACAAATTTTGAAGAATAGAACTCCAACCATGTGGGATGGGGAATGTTACCAGAAAAAAACTCATTTTGGTGTGCCATCTTAGAAGTTTACTGATGGTTTTGGGCAGAACATGGAGCAAAATTTATTTTAAATAGGCTTTGGAAAAGGCATCTTGACTACTAACTATATGGTTTCACTTCCATCCTTTCTGTGACCCAACCTCCTTTCTGCAACTTCATCCGGAAAAAAGGATTTTGTTGAAGGTGTCCCCACAAGTGGGCTTCAAGGTTTTTTGCATTTGAATTAGGCCTTAATGGTGCTCATTAATATATCTTCTAGTTAGCTTAATACATTTCCCTTAGCCTCCAGGTGTGGTTTAATGAGGCCCATTATCCTGATTATGAAGCCAGATTTAAAATTAGGTAGTCAGTGTAGTTAGGTAAATCGGGTCTAATATCAAGTGAAAGCTAAAATGGAGGCCATGCTGAGAATGACTCAGGGAAAACGCAGGACAACTCATGGAATGTTCATGAAGTCCTGAAAAGGCCCTAGGCCAAAGTCCACCTCAAAGAAATGTTAATGGAGCCCAGGAAACAGCCCCCAACAAATTTGGAGATAGCCCATCCTAGAGAAGTGATAATCCCATCCCAAAAGGTGATAATTAGGTCCACCTGTGTCCTAACCCCTCCAACCTACATTCCATCACCAAACCTATAAAAAGCGAAACACATTTGCCCGCCAACTGGATTCCACCTCTTGGGTCCCCTTCTTCCTCCGGGAGAAGTCTTTTCTGCTGTCCTTTAATAAACTTCTAATCTCTACTCTGACCTTGCCTCAGCATGTGCTTTTCAACATCGGGGAAGCAAGGACTTGTCACCGGCCAACAGCGGTAACAATTACACAGTCATTTTACTATCAATTCTATTTTATACTTAATCACTGTGAACAGAAAACCCTAGATTTGGATATGTGAACAGAGAGCTAGAAAACTAGGGGTTTATTCTCAGACCTAAGAAGAGCTAAACTGAAGTTCTGGATTTCAGATTTTTGTTCTGCATTTGAGATACTGCTTCTCCTACATTTACAAAGCTCAGGAGTCATGAGGAGCTTGAGTTAAAAGCCAGCAGCAGCAACTTAGTGAGGCCCCAAGAAACTCAAAGGGACCTGTCTCTAAATAAAAATCCAAAAAAGGCTGGGGATGCAAATTAGTGGATGAACACCTCCAAGTTGAAGTCCTGGTACCAAAAAGAAAACAACACACACACACACACACACACACACACACACACACACACACAGAGAGAGAGAGAGAGAGAGAGAGAGAGAGAGAGAGAGAAACAAAAAATCTCATGTGTAACAAGCCCTAAAATACACAGCCTCTCTCATGCATAAATAAAACAAATGGAGTTGGGGTTCTCTCCTGATAATTTTCCCAGTCTTCACCACACAATCCAGGGACATGCTGGACTCATAGCACATAGATGCCCAAAAGGAGATTCAGAAAGAAGCTGAAAACACCATACAATTATGGAATGCCCAGGTTTTCAACTGCTGATCTAAGCTTCACAGGAGTAGTCAAAGGGGGGTGGGGTGATGGGGGTGAGGATGAAGACTTGAAAAACCAGCCTCTACCTCAGAGCAAATCCTATCCAATGAAGGGGCATGACCTTTGTCCTTGGAAAGACCCACAGAGCACTCCTAGTCACATTCCCACCCTGCTAAGTTGTTTATCTACAAATAACAGGAGAGATGTTCTGTGCCAAGTGTCCCAGACTCAGTCAGGCTAAGTGGGGATCCACAGCAATCCCCTAGCAGCCACCAGTCAGCATGAGACAGGGAAATACCTGGGATGCCAGATGTCCCACCCAGTAGATCATGGTGGTTGATAACATATTGGGAAACCATGTAGTTAAGCAGGAACACCCCTCTTGACTTAAACCAATCAGTTCAAACGAATCCCCCTCTTGTATTAACAAATTTTCCCTACCCAACTTGTTCTCACCAGTGAATTTACTAATCATGTTTTAGAGTTGTTTTGTGATTTTCCCACGGTGTGTGATGATTTGCTAAGAGATACTATGATGTATGTGAAGTCCCTGCTTTCCCCAAAGAGTGTATAAAATTGATGCAAACCCTGAGCTCGGGCTCTCTCAGCATCACCAGTTGCTGTGTGCGCATGGAGGACTGAGCTAGCTTGCAATAAACACCTCTTTGTTGCTTACATCCATCTTGGTCTCTGGTGGTCTTTTGGGGGTATTGAATTACAGCATAACAGATTGAGCTGCCACAGAGAGACCCTCTGGCCACAAGACTCTTGAGAGGACCATGAGGAGTCTTTAGCCACAATTCCCAGTTTCTGCCATTGCCACTCCATTCAGCTTCAAACAACCTTCCTACCCAGTCTGAAGATAACAAGGCACACTTACCATTTCCTGGCTTTCAGGATTCTCAGCGTTCTCCTGTGATTTGTTTTCAGCTTCTGTGTAGCAAAGAAACCTGAGCTCCTTATCCAAGATGAAAAGCCTACAAAAACATTGAAAGTATAGCGGGCTCCAGGCACAAAGGGAACAGAAGACTGTGGAAGCCCTCCTCCTCATCACTGACTGTGTGAGGACTGGACAGTTCTCACCTAAGAGACTGATTGGACAAGGCTTCAGGTACTTCCTCCAACCTGAGTCAATTGGGCACAGAATCAAAGTTTGAATTACAGACTGCTTCATTTTATTGTTAAAAGATAAGAATAGGGGTGGTAATATAGCTTAGTCAGTAGAGTTTTTGTTTTTCTTATATAAGGCCATGGATTCAATCTCCTGCACAGCACACACACACACACACACACACACACACACACATGAATAGGTAAAGGACTTTGGGGACTGGAATTATGATTCAGTGGTAGAGTGCTTCCCTAGCATACATGAGGTACTGGCTTGAACATACAGCACCACATTAAAAAATCCAACCAACAAACAAACTAATAATGGTATTGTGTCCATCTACAACAAAAACTATTTAAAAAGAGAGACTGTATATTTGACTTGTGCATCCTTGCTACAGAAACCCGTAAACACTTTTTAATATATAATATATACATATATGTCTTCAAACAGGGTAAAAATTCTCCAGTGATGGCTTTTCAAGTAACTTATATTACAGGTATGATTCACAACCCTGAAAAATCCCCACCATCTATTATTATTTTTGTTGTTGTTGTTATTATTATTATTATTATTATTATTATGTCTGTGAATTGCATTTAGTGCCTTGGGATGGGGTTATTTTAAGTCAAAGTTTTCTGCCAATAATAGGACCTAGCCCAGACAGAAGTGCATTGACACTTATCACTGTATATAAGGTTAAAGCAATTTGTGAATAAATATGTGTATATTTTTGTTTATGGAAATGATAGGACAATTACTTTATTTTTTTTTTAATTTCTCTGGTCTTATTAAAAAAAAAAAAAAAACAACTTGAGCTTTTAACTCATTAGAAATTCCTTGAGGTGGCAATGTCCCCATATTCCCCCCCCCGCCAAAAAAGTGACTGAAAAGTATAATTTTAAAGTTTCTACTATTTACATTAAAAATGAAATACAAAAGTTGGGTGCAGTAGCACACCCCTATAATTCCAGTGGCTCAGGAGGTGGAAGCAGGAGGATTGTGAGTTAAAATTTACCCTCAGCAAAAAGTGCGGCACTAAGAAACTCAGTGAGACCCTGTCTTTAAATAAAATAGAAGGGAAAAAAAGAGAAGTAGGAGGATGAGGAAAAAATAATATCTTCAACAAATTGTAACAACTAAAAGCACTATATTCAAAATAATACCATGGCTTGATATTATGGGTTTACTAATACATACATGTACTTTTAGAAATCCATCTTAATGGTCACTATTTACCTGAAGTCTCAGGCATATCTCAGTTTACTGCGTCCAAATTTCATGTTTGAGAGCTATGAATTCCTTGACCTCATTGAGGTGAAATGCCTGGACCACTCATTTTTATGTCCTAGGTGATGGAATATACTTCCTGGACATATTCTCTACAGGGCTGAAGAACAGGAGAGACAGTGCATTTTGAGACAGCTGGCAGCTCCAACCCAGAAGTGTACAAATGTGGGCATGGCTTCTCACTAGATTCTGGGCACAGATCCATTCCCATTTCAGATACCACAGGGTAAACACAAAAAATTGGTGTCCCACGAGGTGGATGGTGCCAGGTCTTCAGATTTTTCAGTAGCCCAAACTCTAGAGTATAAACATAATAAAGAGAAACTTATTTGCAATTTTACCTTTTGTCTAAAGGCAGAGTTGAAATATCTAGGTCCCCTTTTTTGGTATGAGGTACCAAGAGAATATTAGCAAAATTAAAGGTATATATGTCTCCAAATATTTTTCTATAGTTCAATACTGTCCATAATGAGAGCCAACAAAATTTTAATGAAGAAAAAATAAATCACTATCTATCAGATGACTGCTATTTTTCATACAACTTCTGTACATCATGTGATTGAATCCTATCATCCAACATATAGTGAGTAGATTAATTAATTATCCATCACTAGATAACAACTCACTCTAAAACATTCATGTATGTGCTGGTCATCAATTTAGGATGGGTTCATCTGGGATCTTTGCTGCATGTGATTATCTGAGAGTTGGTACTTATACTGAACTTTGGAGTGTGATCTGGCTGTCAAAAAATAACTCTGATTCTCTTCCCCAAGATAACTCATGATCAAAAATAATACACTGGGCTTGTTCTCATGAAGATGACAGTGTTCTGACAGCAATTGCAAAAACATTCAAAATGTTTCCTGACTAGGTATTTGACTAATACTCTTTCATTGCCATCATATAATCCATAAAAAATAATGAGACCAGATCCAAAGTTTTGGAAACACATTATATATTTAGCTAGAGTAAGAGTAAAAGCACATCCTCAAATTTGTATACATAGATAAATCTGAAGAATTGCTAACATGTTGGCAATCATTATCATTCTGCCTTCTGTAATAGATGAGGTTTACATACGTGTTCAGTATAAAGGACATTTGCTAAGTCTCACAACTACTGAATAACTTTACTAGAATTCAGGATCAACTTTATCTGATCCCAAAGCCAAAAGTCACTTCTGCTAGGCTACATGAGTTATCAATGTTTTCATATTCTCTTGGATATTAGATAGTGACACTTATTCAAAGGAGCAGATTTTTAATACTAGAGATTGTACCCAGGGGCACTTAAGCACAAAGTCACATCTTCAGCCCCATTTTATTTTATTTTTGGTACCAAAGATTGAATCCAGGGACACGTGACCACTTGGCCACATCTCCAGCCCTATTGTGTATTATACTTAGAGACAGAGTCTCACTGAGCTGCCTAGAGTCTCACTTTGGCTGAAGGTAACTTTTAATTTACCATCTTTGTGTCTCATTATCCCATCCTTCTGGGATTACAGCTGTGTGCCAGCTTGCCCAACACAGTCACATTTTGTTTTGAGACAGTGTCTCACTAAATTTCTTTGATACTTACTCAGATTCTGAGGTGGCCTTAAATGTGAGATCTTCCTGCTTTAACCTCTTAAGTCACTGAAAATTCAGAAACACATCACCATATTGGTTCTTTTCAGGTTTGTACAACAGGAAGAATTGGGATGTTAAACAGAGAAAGAGTTGTGATAATCACCCCTTTCTTAATGGTGTCTTATTTCCTAAGGTTTAAACATTGAACTTGTTTGGACATATACTGAGAAAATACTATCTCTTTTAGTCAGGAGTGTGTTGATTCTCATTTTATCTACACAATTTGTAACTGTGTAAAACTTGTTTTAATTTGAAAATATAATTCATCATGTTAAATTTCTGTGCTTTCTCGGCATGATTTTATAACACTTATTTCAATGCCCATGGAAAATTATGATGAATTTACAGCTAAAGGGAAATCTATATAAAAAATAAAATATTAATAATTCTTTTGTTTCATATTTTCTTACTTAGTTTGCAATAGTAGGAATTAAACTCATAAGCCTCTATCACTGAGTTATACTCTCAGAACTTTTTCTTCTTTGTTTTATGATAAGGTCTTTCTCAGTTGTCAAGGCTAATCTCAAACTTGTGATCCTCATGCCTCGGCAACCTGTATCACTGGTATTGAAGTGCATGACCCTTCACCAGTCTTTTTTGTAATTTCCTTAAAAGTACAGTTTACACCTAATGGTGCATGTCTGTAAGTCTAGTGACTCCCAAGAATGAGGTAACTTCATTTTATTTTTATTTTTTAATTTTTTAACCCATGGTGACTGAGATGCAAATATTTGCTTTGAGAGATTACATAGCACAACCCTTAAATCATATATTGCAGGGTCTATTTCTAGTGAATGAAAAAAGCATCAGGTGCATAATGTTGTGCTGCAAAATCACATGAAATTTGGTTTGTTAAGAGCAGCACAGTAATGAGTATGTAACATATTCAGTTGTATATGTATTCTAGATCATGAAAAGAATATTAGTATGACTTCAGCACATATGGTTTCTGAAGTTGCAACCACACAGCAACTGAACAATGATAATTTGCCAGAATGTGGAGCTTGTCTGGGTACCACCTGGAGATGGTTTTTAGAAATCCTACGCAGGGGTCTTGTGTTCTGTTCATATGACTTTGCAGCATACATTTTGCTAAGGCATAATTGCAGAAGACTTCAGATCCTTAGATTTTATGATGAGGGATCCTACAAGAGTGGATTTTGGGTAGGCCCATGATGCCTACAGATATGCTGTCTTGCTGATGCTTCTAGCAGGTTGTTTTTTATTATGCATTCAAGTTAATAAACACCCTGAATCAGTATATATATTCAAGTTCATAAATATTTGCTTTTCAGAATTTATTCACTATGTAAAATGATTGCAATATTTTTTTCATAAATATATACTCTCTATATATGCAATACTATATATATGCAAGAGAACCCCTGACTTGTTTGTTTGTACGTCTGTATGGTTTATGGTTTATATGTATATAGTACGAGGCAGGATCTGAGGCTGAAGGGTGTGTGCTGTCTGGGGATATGGCCACCTCAACATAAGCATGAATACTATGCCTTATTTGCCTCATGTATTTCAAACACTAGTGACCCAACTCTTGCTTCCTGGATCTAATCTGCCACAAAGCAACTGGCTTAGTCTGTAGGATCTTTTGCAGGTGAGAGATACCTGATCCCTGATATATTAGTAATGTTGGTTGGGGAATGGGGAGAACCTATGGCAATCAAGAAGTATATAGCACTTAGTTGCTACAGTCCTATTAGAATGGACCCTATGAAGAATTGAGATATGATGGAATGCATTTCCTTTAAACTTAAAGAAGGCTCTGATTGCATTGTGGGTTTAACAAGAACCTATCAAGTTGAACTGTCAATGACATTTTGAAGCCCAGGCCTCAGCCCCTGGCTATGGAAAAAAGTAGTAGCAGTGGTACTGATGACTTGTACAAATAGCCTATGGAGCCATGTGCAGCTTCTAGGACCCCAGGATGAATGATTTCTATTGATGTGACAGCAAAAACTAACACAAAGCTAGCTAGGTGTGGTGGGTCACACCTGTAATCCGACCTGCTCAGGAGGCTGAGGCAAGAGGAACCCAAGTTCAAAGCCACTACAAGTTAAAGTGAAGTGCTAAGAAACTCAGTGAGATTATGCTTCTATATAAAATACAAAAAAAGGCCTGGGGATGTGGCTCAGGGGTTAAATACCCTGAGTTAAATCCCCATTACCAAACAAAATGACAAAAGTGTATGAGAAACTGATAGAATTAGGAAATTTCAAGACAAACAAGAGGCCAACAAAGCCAGAACTCAATCAGTAGAGGAGGATCTGTGTACTTTAACAATACCCATCAAATTTCCCCATAGTGCGGTTTTAGTCTGAGGAGGAGAAGAAGGATTAAGTCCAGCAAATCCAGTCAATGGTGATGCATAAAATGAAACCAGAACAGCCAGTGGCTTCATTGAACTACTGGAATGGCCAGCCCAGGTATCCAATTTCATCATATTTTACCTATCAAGTAGAATTTGTGTACGTATAAAAATAATTAACAGAGAGAGCAAGAGATCCCCTGACTACTTTGTTAGTATGTCTGTATGGTTTAGAGATGAATAGCATTCTGTGTAGTGCCCTGAGAATGGACAAGTCAGTACTGTTCCTTACAGCCAACGTTATAAAATACTCAATGGAATGATGTTTTTATAGGGCCAAATGTGACTGAGTATGTTAGAAGGTGGCAGGGTTTCCTGAGGGCTGGACAAGGTCATAAACACATTGATTCAGTATATATACTCAAGGTTATAAACATTTCCTTGAGTTCATGCACTTACTTAAGTACAATGTTGGCAATGTGCCTTCTTTGTCTGACTTGCAGTAAAAAAAAATTAAGTTGTATAAAATAACTTAGGGGGCTGAGGGCTAGAAGCTAGAGGCTGGCTAGAGACTATTGCTGCCTTCAAATTAATCAATCCTACTATCACACCTGCTCCTCACATCTTCTTTCAACTGCTTGAGCCCTAAACCTTGTTTGCTGGGGCTGAGCCCCTGCAGAGCAGCTACATAACTGAAAATCATTTGTAATTTGATGATAATACAAACCCTTTGATTTAAAGCAAATTCCAAGGAGTATCATGGTTTTTTTTCTGTTTTTTTTTTTTTTTTTTTTTTGTTTTTGTTCTGTTTTGTTTTTGTTTGTAGCTATACTCCCAGGTGGGATTTTTATAGTGGAGATTTTTGTATCATTTGTTTTATAGATCACAGACATTGCTATATTAATTTCTCCCCTTAATTTTCTTCTGTGGGGTTTCATATTTTCGAATAAAAAAAAAATCTCGTTTTTTGTTCTTCTTTTCTTTTTTTTTTTTTTTTTTGGACCAGGGATTTATCTCAGGGGCACTTGAACACTGAGTCACATCTAAAGACCAATTCTGTATTTTATTTAGACACAGGTTCTCAATGAGTTTCTTAGCACCTCACTCTTGCTGAGACTGGCTTTGAATTCACGATTCTGTTGCCTCAGCCTCCAGAGCCACTGGGATTGCAAGCATGTGCCACTGCACCCAGCTTCAATTTACAAGACTGTTGTAATATAGATACAGACTTCTGGTTGCAGTATCCATAGCGTGTTACTTTATTAACATGTCTGTAATAAAATATATCTGTTTTCAAAATTTAACCTGTGATAAGAAATTAAAAATATATTGTTGCTTCTTGATTTCTTCAATTCAGTTCTCAGCCTTCCCCAAATATACTTCAAGTTCATGCTAGAAGTTTTATAAGTCTTTGTTCAAACATATTATTCTTATGGGAGGGGGGAATAAAACAGTACCAAATAAACACAAATTTTGCCTTTGTTTTATTTATTTACTTTTTTGTGATTTTTGTGTATTTAATTCAGGGGTGCTTAACTACTGAGCTATATCCCCAGATTTTTTTTTTGTGTGTGTATGTGCATGTGTTGTTTTGGGTATTAAAACCAGGGCCCTGTGTGTACATGAGGCAAGCATTGTAACAATGGAGCTATATTCTCAGTCCTTTTTCTCTTTTCTCTCTCTCTCTTTTTTCCCAAAAGCTTTTATTTTTTTTTAATTAATTTTGAGACAATTTCTTGCTGATTTGCTTAGGACCTTTCCACATAATTAAGACTAGTTTTGAATTTGTGATCCTCCTACTTCAGGCTCCCAATTTTCTAGGATTATAGCCATGAGCCACAACATGTGACTAATCCTGTTTTTTAAATAAATGTTATTATTTACCTTCAAATAGAACAAGAAAAGAATGTTGACTCATTTGGTCTAGAGAAGGTAGGTTCTCCCTATGGAGTCAGGCATATTTAGTTCTGAATCAAGTTTCTTAATAACTGTGAGCCTGCCGAGTGTGATGGCACATACCTGCAATTCTAGTGATTCATGAGACTGAGGCAGTAAGATTGCAAGTTTGATAAAAGCTTAAGCAACTTAGACCTTGTCTCAAAATAAAAATAAAAAAAGAAAGAAAGAATCAGGAAGATAAATCAGGAATAATAATTTCCTCAGTTTAATTACCAATACCTGTCCCCACACAAACTAATGGTGATGTTTTGAAAATGTTCTTTGACACTGAACAGCTGTATTGGCCACATCTACTACAAAAGGCAGAATGATACTGACTGCCAAATTATCAGCAGTTCTTAACCCTCATCTGTATATAGAAAGTTGGTAATATGCTTTTTCTCCTCCTCTAGCAAAAATGCAGAATGTGTGTCTCAAACTTGGATCTGGGCTCTTCTTATTTTATATGGTTAAAGTTAATCTGTGCTATAAAAATAATCTATCAGGTACCCAGTCAGGAACTATTTTAAATGCTTTTGCTGTTGCTTTAAGAATACTGTCACCTCCATGAGAAAAGCCCATGTTAGTTTGATCATGAGATATTCTGTGAAGGAGAATCAGGGTGATTTTTTTGGCAGCCAGATCACCCTATAATATTAAATAATCTTATCAACCATCAGCTGAACACATGCAGAAAAAGTATCCCACATGTACTCAGCCTAAATGGTGAACAATTCAAATGTAAGCTAGTAAGTTTAAAGTGATTAAATACACACACGCCTACTGTATGAAAATGTCAAGATACAATCACATGTGTTACAGAAATGATTTGGAAAACAGCAGATATCTTATAGGTAGTGATTTCATTTTTTCTAGTTTAAGATTCAAGTTGAATTTCTCACTATATGGTATTGAATTATTTAGAAATAAGTGAAGGCATCTTTGCCTTTTATTTGTGTTAATATTCTCACAGTACCCATTAGCAAAGAAAAGAAGACATCAAAACTCTGCCATTAGGCTAAGAACAAATTGAAAAACAAATTTTTCATTAATATGTTTATACTTTAGAGTCTGGGCTACTGAAAAATCTGAAGATCTGAAACCCTCCACCTAATGGGATACAAATTCTTCATATTTACAGTGTGATATCTGAAATTAGAATGGATCTATGGTCAGCATCAAATGAGAAACTATGCCCACATTTGTACACTTCTAGATTGAATCTTCCAGCTGTCTCAAAGTGCATTCATCATGTCTCCTTTCCTTTGGCTCTGATGAGAATATGTCCAGAAAGTGTATTCCACCTCCTAGGACATTAAAATGAGTGGTCCAGGCCTTTTACCTCACTGAGGTCAAGGAATTCATAGCTCTCAAACATGAAATTTGGATGGAGTAAACTGAGATATGCCTGAGACTGCAGGTAAATAGTGAATATTAAGATGAATTTTCAAAAATACATATATTCATTAGTAAATTCTTGTGGTCAATCTATGATAATATTCTGGATAAAGTGACTTAAGTTATTACAATTAATTTTATATGTTTTTTTTAACATAAATAATAGAAACAGTACAATAGCACTTGTGCCTCACAAATACTTTGATGGACATTGCTGCTTCGATGCATGGATTACAAATTGAAAACTCAAAAGACTTCTCCTTAAAATCAGAGAGCAGAATTTTGAATAAAATTCAAGGTATTTTTTTATCATGTAATGGGGGAGGGGTTACCAGAGATTGAATTCAGGGTCAGTCCACTACTGAGTGACATCCCTAGCCCTATTTTGAATTTTATTTAGAAATAGAGTCTCACTGAGTTTACTTAGCACCTTCTGTGGAGGGTGGCTTTGACTCACTATTCTTCTGCCTCACCCTCCTGTGTTGCTGGGATTGAAGGTGTGTATGACCATGCCCAGCATCATCATATTTTATTTATGATAAATATATACTAAACTATAACTCATGAATTAAGTTGACCTTGTATACAGTCATAAATGCAAATGCAAGGTCATAGTACATTTTTTTAGTTTTATTCATTTTATTTTCTTAATACATGACAGTGGAATGCATTAAAATTCTTATTACACATATAGAGTACAATTTTTCATATCTTTGTATACAGAGTATGTTCACTCCAATCCACGCCATTATACATGTACTTTTTTGTGCATTACAATTCTTATTGCATATATATACCAGAATTTTTAATATCTCTGTTTATATATAAAGTATGTTGTTACTCAATTCAAGTCTTCATCCATGTACTTTGGATAATTATGTCCATCGAATTCCACCACCGTTGCTAATCTTCTGCCTCTGACTTTCCATCTCATCCTTTTGTCATAATCCTCTCATGCTTCCCCTCGCTACCCAACTGAGTCAGTCTCCTCATATTAGAGAAAACATTCAGCACCGTTTTTTTTTTTCCAGACTGGCTAACTTCACTTAGCATTTTCTTCTCCAACATCATCCATTTATTCTCTTTAATGCTGAGTAAAATTCCATTGTGTATATATGCCACATTTTTTTTCCATTCATCCACTGAAGGGCATCTAGGTTGGCTCAACAGTTTAGATATTGAAAATTGTGCTGCTATAAGCATTGATATGGCTGTGTCCCAGTAGTATCTGGTTATTAAGTTTTTTGGGTACTGTCCTAGGAGAAGGATAGCTGTGTCAAATTGTGATTCCATTCCCAGATTTTCAAGGAATCTCCATACTACTTCCCAATTGGCTGTACCAATTGATCATAACACTTTTTTAAAAATAACTGAATCCTGAGGCTGTGCATTCAGTTCACAGTTACAGAAAAGAAAAAAATAAGAAGGGGTGCATCTGTGTATTCAAGTAATACCAAGTACTTTAGAGATCATGGAAGGAGGATTCAAGGCTAGCATAAGGAAATTATTGAGAGTCTGTTTCAAAGAAAGAAAGAAAGAAGTGGTTATGGGCATGTGAGCATTCATAGCAACATCCCCATTGGATTCAATGCCAGTATTTTTTTTTTAAAAAAAGCAGCAGCCAATAACTTGTCATTTTATTCTGATTGATTCCTTGGTTGGATGCAATGAACTCAGAACATAGGTTCACTAGGTTTAGCCTGGGACAGAGCCTGAAACCATGTCCCATTACACACACAGCCAGTGAATAGGGGGTGGGATTGATTCCAAAATCTGGTGCTGGTTTAGTATGGTAAGTCTGCCATTCTTCACATTCATTTCTAGGTTCCCTCTTCCATCCTCAGGAGCCCCATGCTTCTGTGCTACACAGGTGTTAAAGAACCATAGGGAGAAATCTGGGCACTCTGAAAGCCAGTAACTGGTGAGTGTGCGCGGGTATCTTGAGATTGTAGGAGGTTGTTTGGGTTCACAAGGCTGGTGATACTGGACATTATAAATGGTAAGTGGGGACTCATCATTGTTTTTTCAAGTGTCTGATTGCCACAGTGCTTTTCTGTGGCAGCTCAGCTCTTAGTCCAATCAGACCATTCTAGTGGAGTGTAGATCAGTAGCTAGCCACTGGGCATCCTGTCACATCACTTTATGGTGTTTTTAGTCATTTTCTGAAACCCTGTATGGGCATCAGTGTGCCATAGCCCAGCATGTCCTCACATTGTGTAATAAAGACTGGAATGATAATGGAGGAAACCCTAACTTTAGGTACTCTGTTTAGTCATAAAAATAGATGTGTTTTGTAGGAGCCCACATTTTTTCTTCCTTCTGAGCTTCCCAAATGTATGGAAAGTGGTATCTCAAATTCAGAAACCTGTCTTCCAGCCTAGCTCTCTATAAGTCCCAGGATATATTCCTACATTTTCAGAATTCTGTTCATATTCCCTTTTTTGGAGGGGTACTGGAATATAACTCAGGGACATGGAAATCCTGAGCCAAATCTCCAGATCTATTTTGTATTTTATTTACAGACAGAGTCTCACTGAATTGCTTAGCACCTTGTCCTTGCTGAGGCTGACATTCAACTCATGATCTTCCTTCTTCAGGCTCCCAAGACATTGTGAGATTTCAGGTGTGGGCATGTTTACATTTTTAGTGCTATCATTCTGTTCACATTTTTATTGGTATCATTCTGTCCTTCCTTTTTTCAATTATTTTTCCATGTTATATTTAAAATGAATGCAGTATTTCTAAGTTTAATTTTTTTCAAGAACTGAATGGAAGTGTTTAAAATTTTGGTTTCTCTTTGTGATCATTTTACATAGGAGGAAATAAAGACAAGTGCAACCTGACAATTTGAAAAACCAATAACAAGAACCTCTCTTTCCTTCCTTTGCCTTCCCAGGAATAGACATTTTATTACAACCTCTGATTTGAGATTTGTCATTGAAGATTAATTGTACAATTTGTCCTCATTCCAACCTTCCATATTTGAATAGTTCTGGCTTTCATAACTTCCTGAAAAAGTTTTGAATACATACCATGTTTAAAGTCTTTGGGAGTGCCTAGGGATTATAATTCCATGAAACTTTTTCTTCTATATAGTAGTATGAAGTATGCAGTAGAGGCTCTCAAGGAAATATTTGGAAGCCCTTCAGCTGGAAAGGTTCTTTTAGTAATACAAGGCTGAAACTCTGGGAAACTGAAGTAGTGTGAACACGCCCCTTTAAATGCAGATTTTTTTTCAAATAAGACATAATATTTTTAGACTTATCACTCAAAACAGCAGGCTATGAGATTATTAGAAGTGATATGAAAGAGGAAAAATGAGACAATCTGAAGAGAGACAGTGTCTCCTCATAGAGATGAAAAGAACAATGTGGCTCTATGCACTCCAGTTTTATTGGGGATCTAAGAAAATTTTCTAAAGAGTCCTGCCCCAGTTCATTTCTTGAATTTGGACAGAGAGTAGGATAACATAAAAAAACTCAATACTATCATGGAAACTTTAGGTTAACTATGCCCATTCTCATCATTTCTATTTGGATTTTAAAGCACAAACTGTTGTGAATTTTACGGTTAATAGGAACTATACTTATTTCCTGAGATCTGGTGACGGAGTCAAAAATCTCTTCTTTGGTATAACACTGGTTGCTCTTATAGACATTGTATTGGGACTGCATTTATCTTGCATAAAATATATTGTAGAGAAATATGACATGTCCTCTCCAGTTAAGCTAGGCTGTGTTTCAGGTAAATTGCTTCTTGAAAATGAAAGTATGGCATCAAGTTATTGGGCCCATTTTATAGACTTTCTCTTAACCTCCTGCTTCTACTATTTACATCTTTCTGTTCTCTCTCAATAATGTTCCAGTTATTTATTTATTTGTTTGCTTATTTTTGGTACTGTGTATTGAAACTTGGGCTACTCAACCACTTAGCTACATCACCAGCCACTTTAAATATTTTATTTTTTGAAGGTGTTTATAGTCTTGTGAGTTAAAGTCTTGCTGAATCACTTAATGGCTCACTGAGATTCTGAGACTTGCTTTGAACACATGACCATCCACTTTCAACCTTTAAAGCTGCTGAAAATGCCCAGCCTACCCTTTGCCCTGAAAGTACTTCAGTTCTTTGCCAGGTTTTATGAATAATTCTACAATGAAAATGGGAGTTCAGTGTTTTCTATAACATGGTGACTTCAATTTCTTTAGGTACATACCCAGAATTACTAATACTGAATCATCAGGCATTTTTAGTTTGAATTTTTTGCAGAATCTTAACACCATTTCCAGAAACATCTTTATTCTACTTATATTTGCACCAACATTTATACAAGATCCATGATAATATGAACAGGAGTACCTACTATCATTTAGATTTTTTTTTCTTTGTTACTCCTAAGTATTTGTTTATTTATTTATTTATACTTATTTATTTATACTTACTTTCTTGCTTGCTTACTTATATTTAGTTGTGGACAGACAAAATGACTTATTTTATTTTTTACTTATGTTTATGTGATGCTGGGGATGAAATACAATGCCTTGAATATTGAGGCGAGCATTCTACCATTCAGCCAAAACCCCAGCCCCTAAATTTTAGATTTTTATCTTACCATCTGACAGCACTGTACAGGCTGCAGAAAATTAGCTATCTGACTGATGCATTAAACTTCTAATACAATTTTGTTATATTCTAGATTGTCAAGTAGCCAGAGGAAGAGTGTGCTCTAAATCTATTCTGGTTTAAAATAGGGATCTGTGATTTCTAACCCATTTTAGGCACTACTACTGGGAATTTTAAATCTTGGAAGTTGTTATGAACAATGTAAATCCAGTTGTTTCCAATATATGGAGATTTTTACATGCTCAGTCACCTTTGCTTCTAGAGCTTGGAAGTCTAGGATATATCCCCTTGAGCAGAGGAGATAACCTTAAAATAACTCAGTGCATGGACAAACTTATTTTGGAAACATTAGGTAGGCCTGAAATTATTAATGGAGTGGGCAAGAGTAGGTTGTGGCTCAGGAAGTGCTCAGCTCAGCTGTCAATTATTCTATCAGTGGTTTGCTGAATTTTGCCCTATTAAACATGTAATTGAAGCCAGAGAAAAACTCATGTTTTGGTAGCAGAACTTGGCCAAAATGGGTTTAGGGATAACTAACACCTTTTAGATGCACTTTCTCTGCCCTAATTTCAAGTGATGGAACACATGGAAAGACTTGCTTAGCCATAGAAGATTAACACTTTGTCATTTTGGTACTTGCATATCACTTCTTCTCTAACCAATGGATAAAATAAGATTAAAATCACAGAACATTTTACAACCAGGGTATACATGATACTAATCCCCTTTATTCAAGGTATAATTGATTTTGGGAAAATTTCTTCCAAATATGTGGCACTTCACTCAGAAATTCTAATGCCAAGGTGTACCCCAGCTTTTTCTACTCTTTCAGAAGGCAGGCATTTTCTCAGTTGTATAATGTATCTAACCCTCTCAACTCATTTATGACTTTGTCAAAGAGAAACACATCACATGAGTATATATTTATATATGAGGGTCAGAAGCCTCATATTCTGCAGTATTTCTGTTGTGGTTTTGATGTGACATCGTCCCCATAAGTTCACAGTGAGACAATGCAAGAAGGTTTGTAGGAGAAAAGATTGGGTTGTAGCCTTAACATAATCAGTGAATTTATCTGTGAAGGGCTTAACTTCATGGTAACTGAAGTGGCAGGTTGTGACTGGAGAAGGTGGGAATTGAGGGTGTGGCTTTGGAATTATATTTGCATATACCCCCAAATCAAAGGGTCTTTCACTGATTCGTGATTACTATGTGAGCTACTTCTCTCTGCCACACACTTCTGCCTTGATGTTCTGCCTCACCTTGAGTCCTTATGAATGAAGCCAGCCTTGTATGGAATAAGATCTCTTAAACTGTAAGCCTCCAAATAACCTTTTTCTCCTCTACAATTTATTGTTGTGTCTTTTATTCACAGTAGTGAAAAAGCTGTCAAAACAAATTTCATCATCTAACCGAACATGTTCTAACCTTAAAATCTACTATTTGTGATGAATTTAAACCCAGTACTTTAACTTATTCTGTACACAAACTCTCAGGGAACTGTTCCCCCAGCACTAACCACTAATTTTAAATTGTATTTTATTATCTATTTACATCTAGTGTTATTTTTATTAGGACTAGATGTAGATCTTGCTTTTCACAATACAAAAGTTTACATGTTTATTCAATCATCTTTGTGTTTGGTTTATATCATGACTTCTGGATCTTTATTATTGTATTACAGTTTTAGAATATACATCAGTTTCACTTAATGATACTATTACTCATTTGCTTTTCTATAGCAGAAGTTTTGGGGGTATTTTATACATACTTTTCTTCACAGATGAAATTAATTTAATTTATTTTTACGTTACTCTCTTTTTGCATTAAAAGGCAAGCATACCAAATTTTGATGAAAATATTATAGGTTACATTGAGGAAAATTTATTGTCTTTGTAATGCTGAGTTTTATCTAAACACATCATGTGTGTAATTGAGTCTTTATGTGCTTCTGTAAGTTTTTATTTTTATGTAATGTGTATATATTTTTTATTAAAACATGTATGTAGAGTGTAAAGTAGTACACAAATGTGACATTTTTAGAATAATGATGTGGTGTTTTGTACTGTTAGTTATACTGAATGTGCTGTGACAAAAATGTGTCTGAGTCATAGTAAACTTCCTCCTCACACTTTACTATTTATCTTATGTTAAATATACTTTTTTATTCACCTTCCAAATTTTAGCTGTATAGAACAATACTAATGTATTTTTATATGTTCCTATGTTATACAGAGACAAATATTTCTATAAGTCAATGCTACTGGTGGGGAATTATTATGTGTATTAAATAGTCGCACAGGTTATAAAAACAGTTACCAACTTATATGCCATCGGTAGTTCATGATCATTTTTATTTTACATCATCATCAATACTATTTATTTTATGTTGATGTTATTTTAGTTTTTATTTCTCTAATTTCTTTTTTATGAGTATTGAACACTTAGATATTACCTATATAAAGAGGTTATTCCATATCTACAGAAAAGGCTTTTAAGTATCAGTAAACTGTTAAGCTTGCAATGTTGTAAATACAAGTTTTTGTAGATATTGTTAGTAACAACAAATGTGATTTTTTAAAATTGTATCATGTAATGTGTCAATATTTGGAAGATCTGCAAAACCACTGAACCCATATTTTCCTAATTATCAGTATAGATTGTTGCAAAATCATGCATAGACAGATGAAAGAATCAAAGTGCAAGATGCATAGAAAGATTTTCATATAATAAAACATACATACATACATCATGGGTATGATTTTAGATGTCATGCTGCCACTAACCTTTAAAAAACTACCCCTTGTCAAGTTTGGATGTAATTTCAAAAAACAAAATCCATAGTTACTTCACATGGCTACTTAAATACTTTTCATTCATTTCAAATTATCTCTCTGATGCCAGATTTTCTTCATAATTCAATCAAAGACACATAGAACAAGATTGAATGAGGAAAGAGATATGAGAATGCAATGGTCTTCTATTAAATTCAACACTCAGAAAAATATAAAACAGTGCCACTCTTCTAATTTTTTGTTTTTGAAAATATAGTTGTGTTTCAATAAAATGGGCTATTTAGATTAACACATGATGGGACCACTATTGCTACTTTAATTGAATTAAATAAAAATTTCAAGCACACACAAAAAAAGAGGTTATTCAAGATGCTTGCTGTTCTTTCTGGGTGTCATTACATTTTTTATTAAGTATTTGGTCACATGTGAGGTCATTATTTTGTCTCACCTGTCACTTTGTATTTTTAATGGTGTCATTTCATGAATTGATTATTTTAATGCACAATGTTTGAATTTTTTTAAAAAAATTATTTGGAGATGGACACAATACCTCTATTTTGTTCATTGATTTTTATGTGGTGCTGAGGACGAACACAGTGTCTCACATTTGTGAGGCAAGTGCTCCACCACTGAGATACAGCCCATCTCCAACTTATGAATTTATTAACACTTTGTTTTGTGTAACTTTTGGAAAAAAATAATTTTCTTTCTTTGTCATTCTTTTAAACCAATGGTGTCCTTCTATGCAAAATTGACCCCAGTCTTATTGTTGTTTTGAGAGGCTTTTTAGTAACACACACACACCCCATTGTTTCAGAAGCTTCTTTTAGAAAGGATATCATTTCTCTACTTATCAGCAGTGAAAACTATCATTTATCATTGTCTAGTTTGTGTCTTTTTAAACATTTTCTTTTTTCAGCTCCACAGGTCTATTTATTCATAACATTTTAACATGTATACTGATTTCTCTAAGTTTATAACATATGGTAATAAGTGGCATAATGATTTTTTTGGTCAGTGATGAAAACTATTTATAATGATAGCTACAACCTATAGCCTAGGCTTGTAGTAATATAAAATCTAAATGTCAGTTTGATGTTTACAAAAATAACAATATGAATTTGGAATGCATTTCTCAGAATGTATGTGTATCACTTAAGAAGACACCTTTGTACACATACTATATATTACAAGTAGAGATATAATTAGTATATGATTATTCTATTTCAAATTTACCAGAGTTCTTTCAATTTTACTTGTCTTATTAAACTACCAACATTTGACATTACTGACAGATTGGGCATTAATTCATTTTGAATATCTTTAAATTTTGTTCTTTTACTTAGGATTTTCTATATTCATATTCTCTCTCTCTCTCTCTCTCTCTCTCTCTCTCTCTCTCTCTCTTTAATTTGCCTTTTCCAATCTATGGAGATTCTCATAATTAGCTAATAAAGTTTAGATACTTTAAAAAATCTATTTCAGTTTGTATATTTTCTTTTTAAGCTCAGTTTTTGATGAGGGTCTGGGGCATATTAAAAAAAATTATTGTAGAATCTTATTGGTGAATATGGGTTTTTCCCAGGAGACACTGGGTTCATTATTTAGAATCACATAAAAATAAACAAAAAAGGAAAAACATTCTGTCCATACAGAACTACAATCAATCAATCAATCATTCAATCAGGTATTCTATGAGAAACTAGAAAATCTGTCAACAATATTACAATGAGATAAATAAACTTGCTTCTTTCTCCTTTATTACTGTGTAAGATAATAATAACAATAGGCAAAAACAAACATAAACTGGACATGGTAGTGCAAGCCTGTAATTTCAATAACTGAGGAGTCTTAGACAGGAGGACAGCAAGTATCAGAGTAAATCTCAGCATATTAGCAAGGCCCTAAGCTAATTAGTGAGACCCTCAGGAACTTAGTGAGACCCTCTCTCAAATTAAAGAAAAAGAAAGAAAGAAAAAAAGAAAGTGCTGGAGATATGTCTTACTGATTTAACATGCCTCAGTTAATTCTCCAATACCAAAACTAACTAAATAAATAAATAAATATATATATATAAGAAGAAAATAAAATAATTCATAAATCCTCATTCTTCAAGTATTTCCTTCTAATTAGATTCTTTTAGTTTTTTGTCTCAAAGTTTATGTACTATGTGTTTGTGTGTGTGTGTGTGTGTGTGTGTGTGTGTGTACTAGAGATTGTACCCTGGAGCACTTAACCACTAAGTCACATCCCCAGAACTTTTAATTTATTTTATTATTATAATTATTTTTATTATTAATATTATTTTAAATTTTGAGACAGAGTATCACTGTTGCTTAAAGCCTAGTACTGTTGCTTATTTTAGTTTCAAATATGCAATCCTCTTGCTTCAGTCTCCTGAGCTTCTAGGATTACAGATGTGCTCCACCATGTCCACTGGTACAGATGACTTACTACAGGATATTTCCTGCAGGTTATTTACTCATGTGCCTTGGCAGTGACAAATTTTTGACAATTACTCGACTGTTATATACTTAGTTTATTTCTATCCCTATTTTGTTAAGAGCTTTTAAAAGTTCATTTAGATATAGGTGACATATTACAGGTACTATGGCGTATTATATATACATTAAGCATAACTTATTCTAATTATCATTCCATTTTTTCTGGTCGTGTATGATGTGGTGATTCACTGTTATGTATCTACATATGAACATAGAAATGTTATGTCCAATTCATTTTTTTTATCTGTCATAATTCTATCTACCTGCTATTCTTTTCATTGCTCTTTTTCTAATCCAATAAACTTCTTTCTTTCCCTCCCTCCTTTTTCTCTGTTAGAATTGGCATATCAGAGAGAATATTCAAACTTTGCTTTTGGTAATTGGCTTATTTCACTTGGCATTATAGTCTCCAGATCCATCCATTTACTGACAAGGTCATTCTGTTTTATGGCTAAGTAATATTCCATCGTCTATTACACACGACATTTTCTTCATCCATTCATCTATTGAGGTCTCCTATATTGGTTCCATAGCTCAGATTTTGTGAACTGAGCTGCTATAAATATTGATGTGGCTGTATCATCAGCAGTATACTGATTTTAAGTTCACTGGATTTATGCTGAAGAGTGGGATAATTGGATCAAATTGGGGTTCCAGTCCAAATTGTTTGAGGAATCTCCATATGGCTTTCTATAGGGCTCTCAACAATTTTCAGTCCCACCAGCAATGTATGACTTTGCATTTTCCTCCACATCCTCAACATCATTTCTTATTTTTATGTGTATTCTTGATAATTACTCTTCTGATTGAAGTGGATTGGATTTTTAGTATAGTTTAAATTTCCATTCTCGTACTGCTAGAGATGATTATATATATGTATTTGTTCACCCTGCAATATAATTTCTTCTATAAAGTGCCTTGGCAGTAACTTGAAAAACTTTAAGAGTAACTTAATGTAACCCTGTAATCCTGCTATGCATTTTATTGCCCATTAATAACTCCTTCTTAACAGTACTCACTCTACTTAGTGATACATTCTCCTCATGATTTATCAGGTTCACGTTACTCTTCCACTTCAGCGAGACACAACCTGTGTCCCCATTTTTTAGATGAGTCCAATTATTTCATCTTTGTCAGAACAGGAGAGACATATTCCATCTAACAGATATTTTGTCATAAGTGACCATAGAAAGGGTGGAGTTGTAAAGCAAGTGGCTGCCCTGCAAGCATCTCAGTCTTTTTTTCACAATGCATAATTCATCTTCTTTCAGTTCTGGTAAGAAGTTCTCAAGACTACCTTTTCAGAGATGCCTTAAGGATCTCCAAGCACCAAATTTCAAAAACATTATGTCATTGTAAAATCTGCCCCCTCCCACACTTTGGCATCCCCACAACCTGCAAACTCATTATTACATGAAAATTTCTTTCCATGTCCAATGTATACTATTGAACTGTAGAAAAAAAAAACATGGAATTGAGAATCTTAGGCCCTTTCAGGTAATTGAAGTCTACCTGGATAGTTTTTCAATAAAATTCCTGCATGGAATAGAGGTAAAATATTCTCCTTTCAAGGAACACACTCATAACCATACATCTCAAGTTATTCTTTCTACATCTTTTATTGTATAGCCTAGAGTGGGCTTATTCATTGCCTTTAGCTACTCTAGCTTTATTTATTCATGGAAGTGCCTTTCTATTTAAATAATTAACAAAAACTCTTGGCAATTAAAATATTTTTAATTTAAAATTTCTGTATTTTCCCAAAAAACAGAATCAAAAGGTGAATTCAATTGTTTAACTGAACCCTGTTGTAACACATTTTCTTGACTTTTATATATTTAGGAAAGCTAGTCTGATAAGTAATTGATACATAAGAAAAACTCTTTGTCATTTAGTATTGGCAAATACCCAGAGGACTTACTATAGGTTAACATATGTATTCTGAAAATATAAAGGCAAATGCAAATGTTAATATCCATCAACTCACCTAGTTGTGTGTGTGTGTGTGTGTGTGTGTGTGTAGAAAAATTTGTCCCTAAGACCTAAATCAAGTTAACATCCCCAACACATGACTGGCATTGCCTCAAGGCCTAATAACCTGCTTGCATGAGATTCCCTTTCTTTTTTTCCAACCTTGAGGTAGGGCTTGGGTCTGGAGCATATCACTTTTTTATCTGAACCAAAGCCAAGCCACTGACACAGAAGAGGAGTTTTTTCAACTTTGTCAGTTCTTTCCTCAGGATCTGTCAGGAATTGCCTCAGGCTTCCTTGGAAACTATATTCTTCCAAACCACTTGCTAATAAATTTTATTCAATATTTCTCAACTTTTTGCACAGTTTTTCCATTAGGGCAAGTCATTCCAATGTCCTCTCCTTTTTTATTTCTGTCCAATGAATCCCCTCTTGGTCTAGCAAGGGAAGGTTTATTCCAATTAACAGATATTTTGCTGGAAAAGTCCCTTGTGTTTGTGGAAGTTTCAACAACAGATTAATCAGCCTAAAGGTATACTGTCATTCAGAGTTCTAAGTCTATCTTTCTAGCCTTCTCTGTGCCTCTTTTCTAATCATTCAAAGAAATCTAAAGGAAATAAACAAGCAATCCACATAGTAACTTATATCTTGGAAGATTTCTCACATATTCACCATCTTGAGCTTCCACCTCCAGTAAATGTATTATGATGCCAAGAATTTTTTCTTGGACACTGTTTGAAATCTTGACCTTTAAAAACAAACAATAAAAAAGAAAAAGAAACAAAAAGAAAGAAAGAAAGAAAGAAAGAAAGAAAAAAAACATGAGTTAGGTTTATAATAAGTGCTTTTATTTTCACTGTCAACACAATATTCCTATAAAAAACTGTCAAAAATATCTGTAATTTTTTAGAGAGATGCACTGATAATCTTAAGTGCCAAATCTTGTTTCTGAAGCACTAGGGATGAAGGGTTTTGCGTGTCAAAACGTAGAAGCTTCCAGGAATATAATTATTGAACTTTGCTATAAATTGACTTCTTTTATATTCACTAAAGTAGTTTTAAGTTTTGATAATTAGCAAATTCCTTAGTCACTGAGATATTTGCTATACTGAATTTAATTTTTCTCCACAAAACAAACAGTAATCCCAGGCTTAATTAATGGGTTGTTCTGTAGCACTTCATTACGAAAATTTTATTTTCTTCATATATATAAGAGAACTAGACTAACAAATAAAAGACACGGAGGAAACAGCTTTACTATAGTGGACTGCAAAATAATCAGAGGACTCAGATAATGGTATTATATTGAATTTTAAAATATTCATAAATGTGGGGGTAAAGTTGTGGCTTAGTGGTTGAACACTTGCCTAGTATGTTTGAGGTACTGGATTCGATTCTAAGCACTGCATAAAAATATTAAAAACTCACGAATGTATATATAAAGGTGTACATAAGAGCTCACCAAGTGTATGTATGGCCATTTATAAAGAAACGATGTGGAAGAATAACTGTGGAGGAGGCACACAAAGGACAAACAGAGACACTCAGTGAAGGTGCAGACAGATAGAAGGATGGCAGAAGAAATGATGCCTACCCTCTCTGCCTTTATAATCTCTGAAGAATAAAAAAAAGTTACACGCCACTCATTACCATGGCTACATTCTAATTAGTACTTCTTTAACTCTGAGTCCTAACTAACTGAGATAAGGTGCAGATTAGAATAAACATGGGACCACTGTTCTCCAGGGGCATCACCATGCAGACCAAATAGTGCCAGCATAGTTTTTTTTTTATTAGCTCAGAGGGAGGAGACTGTGCATCTTAGGTCTGGGAAGCAGGACAAACTTGTGAAATCAATACTATGGCAGCCAGGCATTCCTTGCTTTGGCAAAAGAGTTTCCCAGTCACCACATATTACCTAGCAACCAAGCATTCTGTGTCTTTACACAGAAACTTTCTAGTCTCTGAGCATGTCACAAGCACAAGTTTGTAGACCCCAATCCCAAACACAGAATTTCTATAGCCATTCATCTCTGAGAATAGATCCAAGATTGAGGATACAACCCAGTCGTGGAATAACCTTACATCCCAATATTAAGTAGTAGTAATAAGTAGTGAAATGCATATCTATATCATGGGTTTTTCTTTAGTTTATTCTCTTAATTTTTTTTCAAATTACTGCCAAGACATATACATAAAAAATCTTCTAGCAGATAGATCAACTTTGGGTACATAAACTTGATAGTAAAAAAATAAATAAATAGAATTAAAACAAAATATGTAATTGGAAAAATATGTAAAGAAAGATGAATGGGACTAATTATTGACAGAGTCCACTGAATTCAGGGTAAAGCATGCAGTTATGGTCCTTAGCATCTTCATATATTTTGTTTGTTTGGGTTTTGGGGGGAGTATCAGGGATTAAACTCAAGCATGTCACAAAGTAGGGGTGAGGTTGTTCCTCAGTGGTACAGCACTTGCCTAGCATGTTTGAGGTACTGGGTTCGATTCTCAGCACTGCATAAAAATATTAAAAACTCAAGAATGTTTTTAATGAGTTAGGTTTATAATAAGTGCTTTTATTTTCACTGTCAACACTGAGCTACATCTCCATCCATGTTTTCTATTTAATTTACATACAGGATCTCACTGAATTGTTTAGCACCTCCCTTTAAATGAAGCTGTCTTTGAACTCCCAATACTCCTGCCTCAGCTTCCAAGTTACTGAGATTGCAGGTACGCACCACATGCCTGGCTGAATATGATATATTCTTTAAGTTGTATGTTTGAATAACTTTTCACTTAGAGATATTTGTACCAAAATATTCATGGGGCTGTAGATGTAATTATGTGATACAGTATTTTCTTGGTCTATTGACAACTTTATGTTTAATCTTTATCACCACATACACAAAAATAAGATTGATATAAATTAAATTTTTATTATTATTTGATGATTTTGTCAGAGTCAACTATTTGCAATAAATGTGTAGTGTTTTCCAGAAAGGCCATAATGAGTATATTGATAAACAAACACATATTTGATAAATTTACTCAGATGCATCATTGGTAAAAATTGGGAAATTTAGTGAATTTCAATTTTTTAACCATATGCAACAGACACATTTTTTAAACTGTTTAATTTTTGTTACCTAAGTTTCTTGTAATGTAATCAAGTTTAATTATCTATTATGACTTTATATCTTAACACATTAAGCATGATATATGATAGTTATCTGAATATTCACTAAGTGTTTAAAAAATAAAGTCTACAAATAAATTATTAGAATAATACTGGAAATCTAGAAATAAATCCACACCTCTGGTTCATTTTTTTTGGAGGGTGTACTTAAGAATTTTACTCAAGGGCACTCAATGCTTGAGCCACATCACCATTTCTATTTTGTATTTTATTGAGAGAGAGAGAGTCTCATGGAGTTGCACAGCACCTCACTTTTGTTGAGGCTGGCATTGAACTTACGATCATCCTGTACTACAACCTAAGTAACATTCTCTTATTATTAACATGATGACTATCATTTTTTTTTCAATTTTATTTTTTAAGTTGTTAATAGAACTTTATTTTTATTTATTTACTTATTCATATATAGTGCTGAAAATTGAACCCAGTACCTCACACATGCCATACAACCACTCTACCCCAGCCCTTCATTGTTTTCTTAAGTAAATGAAATTCCACATGATCAACCAACCTTTTAACTTCTTCACAAGTGTGCTTTCTATGTATTGACATTTATTTTATATGTAATCTAAACTTGGTTTACCTGTTGTTTTTTGTGATCAATCTCAAGAATTTTTTTTATTCTAACTTCTTCTTTGAATGCAGTTCATTGTTGAAAACCCCTCTTATTTTCAGTACTGCATAGGTCTTAGATCTGAGTCTAGTAAACCTAAATACAAACAACTAAAAAAGTCTATCTTTATTTCTTCCCTCTCTCTCTCTCTTTCTGATAAAACACAGGGACATTTAATAACTGAGCCACATTCTCATCCCTGTTTATTTATTTATTTATTTGTTTGTTTATTGATTTGTATATTTATCTTTGTATTTTGATCAAGAGTCCTTAAAATTTGCTTAGGGCCTCAATAATTTGCTGAGAATGACTATGAATTTGCAATACTCCTGCCTCAGGTTCCCATGCTTCTGGTATTACAGGCAAGTACCACCACACCTGGCACCTAGCCATCTTTTTATAAAGAACAAATGATGCAAAAGGTTAGTCAGTTGTTTGAGAAGGGGTCACATGGTATTCACTAATAGACAGAATAAACCCTGAGAAATAAGAACCTAAGCATAAAGTAAACCACTCACATCATCTATAAGAGTATCACACAAATATACCACCAACAAAGAACTATCTTATAGTCACTTTATTACATAGTTGTATTACTAGCAACTTGAAAGGTTGAATTTAGAGGATTCCAAGTGAAAGATCAATGGGCACCTTCATTTTAATTTCAAATCTGCGCTCTTATATTCCAATATCTGCAATTTTGTCAGGATATGATTGCTAGTGCATTGTGATCAGATGAAATTAATAAATTGTTTCATTAATCTTTAAAATGCAAAATCAGCCTTAAAATCTCATTTTTTTAAAAAAAGAGAAATACATGCAACCGGGGAATATACTTAAGAGAAACTAATGTTGGGATAGAAGCAATAATATTGCTGTAAAATACATTCCAAAGTAAAATAAAAATATTAAAATAATCAGTTTATGTTCTGTTTTGTTTTTGTAGTACTGAAGATTGAACCCAGGGCCATGCACATGTGAGGCAAGTGCTGTTCTTCTGGGCTATATCCCCAGCCCTAAATGATCAGTTTTTAAGTTACGTTTTACATCAAGAGAATTTACAAGAATTTCTACTATACATTAAACAGAAAAAAAAGCTGGATGAAATGAAAATATGTGTACTAACACACACAAAGTGTTTAGTTTTGCTGTGTTTAGCAAAACAAGGAGTTCTGTGAGAAAGTATGAACTCTGTGTGTGTGTGTGTGTGTGTGTGTGTGTGTGTGTTTGTGTTTGCCTGGGAATAACTAACCACAAGTTAATTGATAAGATATACGGAGCACTGTGACCATAAACAAAGTTTTCCTTAGAATGTTTATCCATGCTTATAAGGATTAAGCTGCCAAAAGGATGTTTTTTCTTTCCCCTTGTTTTAATTAACAATATTGTATCAAAGAAGGAGAGAAAAAAGTAAAGACAGTGCTCATTTCTCTTGGATGTGTGTGTGTGTGTGTGTGTGTGTGTGTGTGTGCATGTGTCTTGCTTTAAGCATCATGCTGTAGCAGGAATTACAGACTGTCAGTGGGTCTCACAAAAATAAGATAGTTTTTCCACAGTCTGTTATAAGGCATATATTAAAAAATGGAAAAATAACCTGGTACTCTAAGACTGCAAGGGACAAACCTCAAGTTTTTATTACATGCTGAAAACCACAAAAAGTGGTAATATTAAATCAGTGTTTTTGAGTCAGGCAAACAGAATATGTGTAGATGGGTGAATAAAAATATTAAACCCTTCAATCTCCAGATATAGGGCCCATATTCTGTTACATGTTGTGTAAAGAAACACAGAGGAGGAATGGGGTTGTAGCTCCATGGTAGAGCACTTTACTTGCATGTTTGAGTCACTGGGTTTTATTTTCAGCATTACACAAAAATGAATAAATAAAACTAAGATATTGTGTCCATGTACAACTAAAATAAATTAAAAATAAAAGATATTGGAGTGTTTTGAAAATATTCCAACATGGTATATGTCTTTGTATCTTTAGTTACTGTGGTCCTAGAGACACAATTTGTATATATATAACTTTTAAGAACAATTAAAAATAAAGAAGGATATGCATTTGTGCTGACTTTTATAGTATCGTATTTTCTTTTATTGTGCTCTGTATTTTTTAAAGTCTATATTCCTAAACCAGTAATTGTAAGAAGCTGTATTTTTATTGTAGCTGTATTTGTTAGCAATTTTCATTAGTTTTTCTATGGAGGAAATTGCTAGTGCTCTTCATAAGGTCATGCTGAAAGACTCTGAAAAGAAAATCTATTATTTAGGGGAAGGAATATTGTGCATGGAACTCAGTGTGCTTAACCACTGAGCCACATCTCCAGCCATTTATTTGTTGGCTTGATGGTTGATTTTGGTGCTGGAGATATTACCCAGGAATGCTTAATCATAGAGCCACATCCTAAGATATATTTATTTTATTTTATTTTATTTTGAGATAGGTTCTCTTTAGGTTGCTGAGGGCCATGCTAAATTGCAAAGGTCAACCTTAAACTTGTGATTTTTTTCCTCAGCCTACCAAGTTACTTACATTACAGACATTGACCACTACTCCCAGCTCAATCATCTCTGTTTAAATGATTATATGCTTAGTGAATTTTGAGCTATGCTTCTAATGGACACAGAGCAGTGACACAGTAAATTTTAAGCACAATTAAACTGAACAAACTGACAGGTATTTATAGATAATTCACACTATTCTTTATGGGCTTTATGGACTTTTCAGATGTGATAGGTACCTGAATTAAACAAACTAAATTTTTGAGGGAGTAAATTCCAAATGTCTTCTTTTTCTGCTTATTATATAATGAAAAACATAATATAAATAAAACACTGAAAAGTATGTCTGATAGTAACTATATTGGGATCATATAAATATGATCTCATTAATTTTCAGTTACAAATTAACCACAAAAATATGAAATGTAAAACTTTGTGAAGGAGATAAAACTACAATAAGGATACATCCCATGCACAATTTACTAAATAATAATAACTTTTTAAAAAAGAAACATTAAACAAAGATTTGCTGAAATATATATAAGAATCTTCTCTCTGGAAGTTTATCTTCTCTTATGTTTTATATAATTCTATGAGCACAATTTCAATAACCCCAATTTTTATTTTATTTATTTATTTATTTATTTATTTATTTATTTATTTATTTATTTATTTATTTAATGGTTCCAAGGATTGAACCCAGGACCATGTGTATATGTAGGAGACACTTTACCAACTGAGTTATATCTCCAGCCTCTCAATAACCTCATTTTTTGAAACTGCAAGATCTGTAAAACACAATGTCTGTAAAACAAAATATCAGTGATGTATACCTGTAAGCTCAGCATCTCAGAAGGCTAAGGCACGATGGTTGTGAGTTTAAAGCCAGCCTCAGCCACTTATTGGGGCCAGTCACATATCAGTGAGACCCTTACTCTAAATCAAATATTTAAAAAAGAGCTATGGGTGAGGCACAGTGTTTAAACACTCACCAATCAATCAGTACCAGTTATAGCCTCAAAAACAATTGAATCAGCAGAAATTATACACACCCTGACTTCCAGGGTGCTTAATTATTTGAAATTACCACAGAAAAAGTTAAACCTCAAAGGGGTCAGTTTATGCCTAGAATAGATTTGACAGTGGTTTTGAAAACTGCTGTTGCTGGAAGAATTACTTTGCTCTGGCTTCAATATTGGGTTTAATAGAGTAAAATTCAGCAAACCACTGATAGGCTTAGTGAGAATTGAGCATTTTCTATTCTCTGACTTACCCTATTTCACCGCAGTAGTAATTTCTGGCCTATCAATTGTTTCCAGAAAGAGTTTGTCCATGCATTGAGTTTCACATTTTAGCATCTTTTGTTCAAGGGTGCCTATCCTATACTTTCAAACTCTAGAAGCAAAGGACTGAGCAGGTGCAAATCTCCATAGATTGCAAACAAGTGGATGTGCATTCTGAGTAACTAATTTTCATGTCTAAAATCTCCAGCAATAGTGCAAAAATGGGTTAGAAATTACAGATCTTGTGCTGGGGATGATAGCTCAACTGGTAGAGTGTTTGCCTCACATGCACAATTCCTTGGGTTCAATCCTCAGCACTATCCCCCACCAAAAAAAATAAAATAAAATAAAATAAATCACAGATATCTATATAATCTTATAAAAGATTTACAACACATTCTTCTCTTGATACTTGACAGCCTGGAATCTAACAAACTTATATCAGAAATTTAATGTATCAATCTGAGAGCAAGTTCCCTTCAGCCTGTGCAGTGCTGTCAGAATGCCTATGATAAATATCTAAAAGTTGGGGCTATGATTTTGACATAGAAATAGAGTGCTTGCCTAGAACACTTAGGGCATTGCATGTGATCCTCAGCACCACATAAAAAAATAAGTAAATAAAATAAAGGTATTTTGTATATCTACAATTAAAAATTAATAAATAAAAAAATACTAAGTGGCTGGGGTCGTGACTCAGTGGTAGAGAACTCACCTAGCACATGCAAGGCCCTGGGTTTGAGCCTCAGCACTAAATAAAAATAAATTAATAAATGCATTGTATATAACTACAACTAAAATATAAACTTTTTTTAAAGAATACATAGAAGTAAAAAAAAATCTAAAATATAGTAGGTACTAAAAAAATCCTATGAGCATGGATGTAGAGAAACACATGTACAAGTGTTGGTGAGAATATTAATTCAATAGAGCTGCTTTTGTAAATTTTGTTGAGATTCTTCAAAAATTTTAAAATAAAAATATCATATGATATAATTCTCAGTATGTATTTAAATAAATTGGAGTCTTTACATGATAGAAAACACTGCACTCTCATTTTTATAGTAGTATTATGCACAGAACCTGGTAAAAGAACTGAAGCATCTTCAAGACTAAAAGCAGGCTATACATGCTTGCACATGTCTGTATTCTCAGCAGTATGGGATACTGAAGCAGGAGGATCATGAATTCAAAAGCAACTCCAGCAAATTAGCAAGGCACTAAGCAATTAAGTGAGACCATGTCTCTAACAAAAATATAAAAAAAGGTCTGGTGAAATGGTTGAGGTCATTGCTCAGTGGTAGAGTGCTTTCCTAGCATGTGTGAGGCACTGGGTTCCATTCTAAGCACCACACAAAAATAAAATAAAGATATTGTGTCCATCTACAGCCAAAAACATATTTTTAAAAAGGTTGGTGATGTAGCTCATTGGTTGAGTGGCCCTGGTTTCAATACACAATACCAAAAGAAAATATATAACCCCCCCAAAAAAATAAGTCAATAAACAGTATTCTGGTAATAGGGGACAAACAAATGTGAGTGGGTAGGAACATAAGGCTAAGAAAAAAATGAATCAAATGGACCCAACATGCTCACCGCATGCTTTCTTTTCCAATACTAAATCTACCTGCAGCTCTGCATGGCTTAACTAGAAAGACTATGTCACATTTCTCAACGAACTATTATCTTCAGAAAAAATACAGTCTCAAAATGGTGTCCATAAGAGAAACATCTACCCTGAAAAGGAGACTTTTAATACTCTGTCAGAGACAAGATATTGGAACTCAGGAATATAAAGATAATTCTTACTAACCATAGTTTGCAAGAATTGGGGAGGACATGGGATGAGTGAAGGGATTTAAATGGGGCAAATGGGAAGTGTTGCAGGTACACAGGATAGGAAAGATGGAAAAAGGAGAAATCATTACCCTAAATACATGTATAATGACATGAATGGTATGATTCTACATTATGTACAATCAGAGAATTAAAAAAAAAAAACTGTTCTTAATTTGTTTGTCATGATCAAAAAGCCGTCTGCTGTCATGTATAACTGATTGGACCTAATCAATTATAAAAAAAATGCCATAATTTATGCTCCATCTAAATATAAATGGTAAGCCTTGGCCTAAATAACATAAAGGCATCTTAGCAGTGGGAACTTGAGAGTATGTTGTTATCCTGCCATCAGTCCAAAATCAAGAAGTGGACCTTGGCAGGACTCTTTGGAAATTTTTCTTAGATTCCCCAATAAATTTGGAGTGCAGGGGCTGGAGTTGTAGCTCAGTGGCAGAGCGCTTGCCTAGCAAGGTAACATACTGGGTTTGATCCTCAGCACCACAAAAAAGTAAATAAACAAAATATTTTTAAAAAAACCTGGACTGCAGAAGAACCACATTATTCTACTCCTCTCAGAGAATGTCCTTGGTTCTTTCTCACATCACTTCTAAAGAACTCATTTCCTGTTACTCTGACAAATAAATCTGAAAACTTTGTGCCTTGATTGAAAAAAAATATGAATTTTACAGTGGGGGACTTCACATTATTTCAGTTTTTCAGAGGGCACTATCTTTGTATCACAAAAAAATCTTTGCCAGATGAAGGGCTTCTAGAGACTCCATAAAGATTAAAATTTTTGCTCTCTGGGTCTGAGGTTGGAGCTCAATGGTAGAGTGTTGGTCTAGCGTGTGTGATACCCTGGGCTTGATTCTCAGAACTGCATATAAATAAATGAAGGTATATTGACAAAAATAAATAAATAAATAATATTTTAAAAAATTAAAATAAAAATGTGTTATCTTCTCACAAGGGTAAGTAAATGGACCTTTTGATTGTAAGTCATCCCCTGACACATCAATCTACAAAAACAAAATTGTGAGAAAAAAGTGTAATTTTAATGTTTCCAGGTATTCATATTGAAAAAAGAACATAGGAAATCAATTTTAATAACTTCAGACAACATATTCAGTATATTATCATAGCTTGACAATATAAATTAATTAATGGTTATATGTAATTTTGGGGATCTTAAAATTCACTCTCTACTTGACTTTTCAAGCACGTCTCAGTTCACCAAAGCCATATTCCACATTTGAGAGCCATGAATACTCTGACCTCAGGAAGGTGCATAACCTCGACCACTTTTTTTGTGATAGGTGATGGAAACACTTCCTGAACAATATTCTCCTCAGGGCCCAAAAGCATAAGAAACATTGCACTTTGAGAGAGCTGGCATCTCCAACTCAAAAGCATACAAATAGGACACTATGTCTTTCAAGATCCTGGGCAGATCCATTCTCATTCCAGATATCACAGTGTAAACAAAAACAATTGGTTTCCCAGAAAGTAGATGGTGCCAGGTCTTCAGATCTCTCAGCAGCCAAAAACTAAAGTACAAATACATTACAGAAAAAATTATTTGGTAATTTTGCCTTGAGCCTAATTGAAGGCTTGTGGTGACTTTTTCCTTCGTTGGTATAGGGTACTATGAGAATATTAGCAAAAACCTAAGGCATAGATATCTACACATATTTCTAAATATTTCAATCCTTTATATTGAGAGATCCACCTTTAAACTCAAATAAGAGAAATTAAAATACTACTTATAAGATATCTGCTGTTTTCCAGATATTCTCTGTGTCACATGTTATTGAATCCTGATATTATCCCTACAGTGGGTGTATTGTTGTCTATCACTGTGTAAGAAGTCACTCTAAAACTAATTAGTTAACATTTGGGTTGTTTAACAGTTCGGCTGCATTCATCTGCAATATTTTTTTCTGCATGGTAGCTGTTAAGTTTACTGAACTTCAGAGGGTGATCTGGCTGCCAAAAAAAAAGCACCCTGAATCTCCTTCACATGATATCTCAGAGTCAAATTAATGTGGGCTTCTTCTCTTGGAGACGTGTTCTAAAAGCAAAAGCAAAAACATTTAAAATATTTTCTGACTAGGTACCTGAATAGTAATCTTTCATTGCCACAGCTTTTTCTAAGCCATACAAAATAAGAGCACTGATCCAAAATTTGGAGAATACATTCTGCATTTTGGCTAGAGTAGGAGTAAAATCACATTGCCAAATTTCTGTACCCAGATAAGGCTAAAGTACTACTAATTTTATGGCACTCATTCTGCCTTTTGTAATAGATAAGGTTTATACAGCTGATCATTGTCAAAAAATATTTTTCAAAACCCCATAAGTACTGTTTGTGTTTGTGTTTGTGTTTGTGTGTATGTATGTATGTATGTATGTATGTATGTGTATGTGTATATGTGTGTATGTATGTGTGTGTGTATGTGTGTGTGTGTGTGTGTGTGTGTGTGTGTGTATGAGTGTAGTACTGGTTGTTAAACTAAAAGAACTATTATCCCTGAGCTACATCCTCATTTTTTTTCTTATTTTTATTTTTAGGCAGTATCTTACCAAGATGCTGAAGCTTTTTAAAAACTTGTATTCATCCTGCCTCAGCCTCACATGTCACTGGTATTATAGGTGTGTGCCACCGCATCTAGCAGGCCCCCAGTTTTTAAGTAGGTATCAGAATGAAATATCCCTGACCCCAAAGGCAAAACTTACTTCTCTAGAAGATATAATTCAACATTTTTTTTTAATTTTATAAAAGTTAAGTAGTGACATTTATTCAAAAATCAGGTTTACACACATGTGGTGGCTCATGTCAGCAATCCTCATTATTTGGGAGACTGAAGCAGAAGAATAACAATTTCATATTTAACCTAAATAATATGGGAAGGTCCTAAGCAACTTAACAAGACCTTGTCTAAAAATTAAAAATGCAATTTAAAAAAAGGGCTGGTTATATAGGGGTTTAGGAGAGACCTTTCCTGGGTTAAATACTTATTCTTCCCCTCTATTAAAAAAAAAAAGAAAAACAATGAAAAAATAGAAAAAAAATTGTTTACATCTGGTGCACAATTTATTAAATGGGGATAATATGTTTGAGAAAAACTTCCAAAGCTTATAGCAAGGACTTCAAATGAACTTGGAAAATGGCAGAGAACTAAATTGAGGGATGAAGAACCAACAATATATATTTTTAAATTTCTCATCAAAGGAGAAATTTGGAAACAGGTATATTTCATTACAGGCATGATAAAAATGCAGCATGCTATGGAAGCTTCAACCAGAAGACTGTATCTGTATCACAAAAGTTTTGTAAATGAATCACTAAATATGAATCACTACATAAGAAAGGGAGGGAGAGCCAACATTAAGATGATATGTGTAATCTAAAATAAATAATACACTAAATCTCCACCATAAGAATATTTTCTGGGAGTATATATACAAAACAACATAATACTTCTTGCTTAAAGCAGGGAATTTGTAGTAGTCTCAAATTACAAATAGTTTCACATCTGTGCCTGGTGTGCAGGGGCTCATACTAAAAAAGCAATGTTTAGGGCTCAAGCAGTTAAAACGAGATGTAAGGAACATTTGGGATAGTAGGCATGCTATATTTGAAAGCAGCAATAGCCCCTAACCAGCCTCTAGCTTCTATTCCTCAGCCCCCCAAATTGTTACATATAATTTCTTTTTAATGCAGGTAGAACAAAGAAGCACATTGACAACATTTTACTGATGCAAGAGCATGCTCACAAATAAATATTTGTGATCTTGAGTCAATACACTGAATCTGGGTGTTTATGACCTTGGCTACTTACTAAAAACTTAGCCCCATTAAGCCTGGCCAGGTACTAACACACTTGTTCTTTATTGTCCTCTAAATGCCTCATAGCATTGAGCATTTTACAACCTCTGCTGTAAGAAGCAATATTAACCTCTCTACT
The DNA here is from genome assembly GCF_048772815.1 of Callospermophilus lateralis. Classification (NCBI taxonomy): domain Eukaryota; kingdom Metazoa; phylum Chordata; class Mammalia; order Rodentia; family Sciuridae; genus Callospermophilus; species Callospermophilus lateralis. Next base: position 9,840,832 of record NC_135317.1, read on the forward strand.
TTTAGGGCACAACACAGAATGCTGTTTGTTTCTAATTTTTGCAGAAACAAAACAAAATAAAAACAACAAAAAAAACCATGGTGCTCTCTTGCCACCTGGGTAAATTATTTTTGTAAGTCTACCAATTCTGCTTAACAGGTAGAATGGTGTAAACTTGGATACCTGGGCTGGCCATGCCAGTTGTTCACTGGAGCAATTGGCTGCTGTTGTTTCATTTTATGTATCACATTGACTGGGCATGCAGGCCTTAATCTTTTTTCTCCTCCCCAGACTCAGTCAGCACAATGGGGAAGTTTGATTGGTATTTTCAAAGTACAGAGATCTTTTTTTTTTTTTTTCAAAGAGAGAGTGGGGTGGGGAGAGAGAAAGAGAGAGAGAATTTTAATATTTATTTTTTAGTTATCGGCAGACACAACATCTTTGTTTTTGTATGTGGTGCTGAGGATCGAACCGGGGCCACACGCATGCCAGGCGAGTGCGCTACCGCCTAAGCCACAACCCCAGCCCTCAAAGTACAGAGATCTTATTCTACTGGATGTACTTTGGATTCCTAGGCCTTTTGATTATCTTGCAATACCTAATTCTGGTAGTCTCTCATACACTTGCATCCGTTTTTGCTTCCATATCAATAGAAACCATTCATCCCATGGCCAAAGCAGCTGCATATGACTCCTTAGACTACTTTTCCAACTCATCTGTGCCACTGGTGTCACTTCTTTCCTTGGCAAGGGGCTGGAATCTGGGTTTCAAGACTTCATTGATAGTTCAACTTGCAAGGTTTATATTTGCCCAAAGTGCAGTCAGAAGCCGTCTTTCTCTTCTCAGTTAACTCATCCCATTATATCATAACTCTCCAAAGGAGTCCATTGTGATAGGACTGAGGAAACTAAAGTATTGTATGCTTCTTGGTGTCCATAGGTGTGCCCATGCCCCTAAAAACCTCCATTAATCTCTCAGTACTGAGATATCTCTCACCTGCAAATATCCTGCAGACTATGTCTATTGTTGTGCTTGTGTTCAGACTCAGAATGTAAGGTTTGCCTCTCCAGCAATTGAGAGATGTGAGGCATGGTTGGCACTGTAGTCATGCTTATGCAGAAGTGACAGTAGTTTCCAGACAGCCCAGAGCCTTCAGCCCTCAGACTCCTGCATGATTCCATAGGCCTTTTCATATATAGGCCAAAAAACGAAGGTGCATAGTCGATATTTACAATTATATATTTACATAATGAACACATGCTCAATAGCAAATTTTATGACAATTGCTGGAATAGCTTTCAGCCACTGCTAGCAGCTATGATCAGCTCAAAAGTGCTTGAAATTTCCATATTCATTTAGGCTTGACAGAAGGGCCTGCAGGATGGGGTGAAATCACATACTCAGCACTTGTGGTTACCGTTGCCAAACTACCGGACCAGAAAACCGAGAGTCAGGGGCTTCAGGGCATGAAACCCCTTACTCAGTAAGGGCCAAAGACCCTTCCAGATTGCTTTCCGCCATGACAGAAATATTTACAGTTTCCTCACAGTGTGCTTATGTTAGGCAGGAGATCATTGGCTTATGGATATTGTCTTGCTTATGTATGATTGACAGTTGTGTACATTCCAAAAATAAACTGAGCTACTGGATGATGACTAGAGGTGGGTCTCCAGCCAGTTCTCTCACCAGCTTCCAGAGTCTGTGTGTTGATTCTGTGCTTATAATGTTCTGTGTATTCCAAAAATAAACTGAGCTACTGGATGATGACTAGGTATCTCTACCCCTGCGACAAGGTAGCTGAGTGACCATTGACCACAAAGGAACACAGGAACACATACAATTTGGCACCACAACCTGGTCTCTTGCACCCTCACACCTCACTACTGTCCATCACTTTGATTTCAGGTAAGGTTTCAGGTAGAATTTTGGGTAGTAGACCCATTTGTGTTCCATGAGCTGACAGTCCCTTGAAGGTGAGCAAGGAACCCCCTCCTTTACCCCCTTTCCTTGTCCCTGTCATACCATTGGTAACCCAAGTTGAAGCACACAATGTCATAAGGCTTGGCATCACCTTATGACCCCTCTTTTCCCCTGGTTCACCTGGTGAATTCACATATGGGATTGGTCTTCCCAGAATTTAAAACCTCAGTTTTCTCTGTTAAATGGAACTTCCACTCTGGACACACTGTGTGGGCATACAGCCTTGATCTAACAAGTCAAGTTAAGTCCCCCACTAAGCACAAGACACTGGACCCTAAACATAACTTTTGTTATTCTTAGGGCCCTCCATGTCAGTGTCTTGGGCCCCTATATTAGGCATCTAGTCAAGTCAAAGACATTGCTTTAAAAACTCTTAAAAAAAGAAAAAGATGAATTTTTCAGGAATATGATCCAAGGCCCCCATGAATGGTTTCCTTACTTCTTATCTAGAGTAATCCAGGCATTCAGGAAGCTCATTCAACCTGGTCCTACTCAAGGCTCATTAGTTAAACAATTGGCATGGGGAGGATCAACTGCAGGAACTAGGCTGCAATTGCCCCAAAACTCAGTGAATCTCTTTCAAAATAAAACTCTGCTACAAAGGAGATAGCCTCCTCTTTGGGGCCCATTCAGGCATTAACAGCTGCTGTTAACAAACTGTCAGTTAACAAAAATAATGGGCCTTCCCAAACAAGATCTGATTCCATTTTCTAGGGCTGTAATCAGCCAGGCCACATTGAGGGTTACTGTCCTAAGAATGGAGCCTCCCTAGTCCCAAAATACCCTGCCCTAGATGAAAGAAAAAAAAAAAGTCATCTTTCATCTACTTAAATGTTTTAAAATTATGAATGTTCCCATGTCTATTAAAATTGACAAAGGGCCAACCTATACTAACAAGACATTTCAGACAATTTGCAATGGTTGGCATATACATCACTTAATTTGGATTCTCTTTAGCCCTTATACTCAAGGCATTATAGAAAGAACACACAAGAAACTATACTAAGTCCCCTCATGATGCCTTGAAAAGAATATAACTTCCTTTAAATTTTCTTTCAATTTCAAAATTTTCTACTGAAATAGAAGCCCATAAGCATTGAGCTCCCTTCTCAGAGTCCTCCCATCTACCTGTGGTCTCATGAAAGGATTCCATAACAAATGCATGGGATGGCCTGGGTCTCCTCTTAATCATGGGTGAAAGGTTTACATTTGTTAACAGGAGCCTCACCCTATCTGGGTAACTATAAGAAATGTGAGACTAGCCACTGATTGCCAAGCTCCAAATTGAACCTGAAGAAAGAAAGAGACCACCATGGCCACCCCACCATAGAGCTCACAAGATAGTCTTGGGTGATATCAAAGTCCTATCATATCAAGCTCAAACAATGTCACCTGCCAGAGACCAGAGCCCTGGTAGTCTCTTCTTGCTTATGTGTACAATTATAACCTACCACTCACAGGTAAGTGCACAACACGTAAGTTTGGAGGAAAAAAGGCCTCTGCCTAATGGCCTGATAACTCATGGCCCTATGCTGGCCTGTCCAAGCAAAATGGACATACTTCAAAGTATTTCCCATGAGGGGAAAAATGCTTTTCAGATAGCTATCCCTCATGAATGGCTGTCTGTGGGACAGTTCTCCTCTAGTGGAAAGCCTCTAGTACCATCTAGTGGCAAAAAACCTTCAGTGAACAAAATGCTCATGCCACTGCAATTAAAAAAAAAAAAAACATGAGATCAATCCATGCTCAATTAATCATGATCAGATGTTGTACATATTTCTTCCTCAAATCATGCAGAATACATCCCAAGGACAAAACTCAGGAGGACAATGGGAGCCCCCTGGATTAACATCATCACAAGGCTCATGATCCTCACAGCCACAACTGCAACTGCCACTCTCATCACTGTCCTGCACCCGACCAGAAGAATCACTCAAACAATTGAAAACAACTTATGCTGTGGCTGGGACTTTAATTGAACTTCCCCCTTATTTTGCATCAATGCAGAAAAGGACTCACTTTATGCTGTTGTGCATCATTCTGTCATTCAGCCCACAAGTACATGCCTGGTAGGTTGGGTCTCCATCTCCCAGGATTCTTTTACCTGTTAGTTTGGATGATACTGTATTGCCTTTCTTGTTTGCTACTGATGTTTTCTCACAATGCCCTGTTACATCTGACCCAACAGCAAGGCACCCTTGGAATATGTCACTCTCACTTGATCATTCATGGGCCTTTACTACACTAAGGAATGTGTCTAGGGCACAGAGGTTATGTCAGTCTACAACTTGTCTTCACAATGATATTCTTTGGGAGCCGGTGATAGGAGGCATTATAGGTTTTTGGACACTTTCCTTAGAAGGAGAAACAAAAGTAGTCTCTGTCAGTGGTCTGCTAATGGCATGGCCCTTCATGCTAAAGACTCACGTTTTGGGCCTCAACACTTTCTGCAGAGATGTCCATGGAGAAAATTTAAATATATCAATGAAGGTATACCTCTAAGAGCTATATCTTGGAGAAACTGTCTCTCCCTTTCCCGACTCTATTTAAATTTGATGAGCTTATTAGTTGGTAAAATGTGGACAAAATGTGGACCAAGAATAAAATTTTCAACAGACACAAATGCATTTATATTTAAATATCATACAGATTGGATAACAAATGTTCCAAATACAAAAGAAAGACAGGAGATTTTTGCAATTAGGCAGACAATTTTTATGTGGTACTTGAAAATGTACAGCTGTCAGTCCTATTGTCACCTTGGATACTATTTTTTTTTAATGGCTCTTTCAAAAAACCCTCAGCTAAACATGAAACTAAAGGCCATGTATGTGTTATCCCACCCTTCTTCTTTGTAACTTTTACTCAAAATCACAAAAATGGTCATCTTAATTGTGATGATTCCCAATTTGATTTAACCAATTGCTTGAATTCCTCTGTTAAGACAGTAGTGCTAATGAGAACACTCCCTGTGTTATGGTTTCCAACAGAGAATGAGTCCTCCATTCAAAAGGTTCACGCTGCAAAAGATATTTCCCTTCCCAGAGTTAGGTGAGATTTTGGGATCACTGCTGCCAATATAGCTGCCTCCCTCACTGCAGTCGCAGCAGCTACTGCCTCTGGTGTAGCTTTGACCCAGTCCACATCAAATGCTGCAACCATTAATCAGGTAGTGCAGTGCTCCTTTAAAGCCCTGAGCACCCAGGAGTGACTAAACCTGCACTTGCAAGGAGGTATCTTAATGTTACAACAACAGATTGACCTTATTGATGAAAAAAAAAATGATATGCTTCAATTGAAAGTTAGAGTACCCTTCAGTCCTCAATTTCTGTATGTTTGTCAAACCCCATCTCAGTTTAAAATGTAACAGAAGCTCAGCTTAAATTGGCAAATAGACTTAAGGGACCTTGGGATATGACTTTTAGAAACTTCACTATGATGCTGCATGCTCAGATTCTCAGCCTAAATGAAATCAGAGTGGAGCTAATTTTTAAACCCTCAATCTTACAGCATCTATGGGATAAATTGTCAGCTTTAATTGACCCTGCTAATTGGATCCTCACTGGTATTGGCATAGTTTTTCTTGTTTAAGTATATGTTATTTTAAGATGCTTCCAAAAAAGGCTCAACAAAGTAGAAACAAAACAAGCTGTTAGTTCATGCATTTAAGGAAAGTCAAAAGGAAAATAGTGATTCCCCCGCATCTGTACAGATGGCAGCTATGGATCGGATCTAAGTAGTACCAACTAAGGGTCAGTTTTCTATGAGAGGTCATGCCCTGAATTTTAGCACTGTTCTCCTTTTCCTCTGTGTCTCTCAGCTCTGACACAATATTACTGTTTGTCTGTCTTTGGCCTTTTTCCTTTCTTCCTGAATGCAGCCTCACCAGCCCAGTGCTGTGAGCTGGGCCCTCCATAGAGAAGAAACCTGAATTTCCCAATTCCCAAGGTAAATGCTGGCATGGAGGCCACAGGGGCATTATCTATCAAGGAGACAGAGATCCTTCTCGGGGGCAATGCCTTGCACACTCAACATCACCCTGTGTGGCCCCGCAGGATGGCTGGTTAGTCAAAGATGGGTAAGATTCCCTCAAGGGAGCAACAACCTAAGACAGGCACAGTCACAGAGGGGCCATCAGAAGAAAACTTGGGGGCCAACAGAGGTGAAGCACAGAACCTCACCCCCCCACAACTGTGAAAAGGCCTAAGTCTTCACCCCTTCTAAGAGAGGTCTCTGCCCCCCCTGGCTGCTTTGCTCCCCATGCCCAGCTCAGACCCAAGTGACAGGCAGAGACCTAGTCAACAGTGGCTGCCCACTCAGCACAGCAGGAAACAAGTGAAGCAACAAGAAAGGGCCATGACTGTTTATTTCCCCTTTTCTCTTTCTTGCTTCTTCCCCCTTTTTCTATGCTTTTCCCTTTTCCTTTCTTCTCACATCATGTTTCTCTTTTGGCAACAAATTTAATAAAAAGGGAGTAAATGTTGTAATAACATTCAGTCACAGCTAGCAGCTATGAGCAGGTCCAAATTGCTTGAAATATCCATGTTCATTGAGGCCTGAAAGAAGGGCCTGCATGATGGGTGAAATCACATGCTCGACACTTGTGGTTACCATTGCCAAACAATCCGGCCAGGAAACCAAGAGTCAGGGGCTTCAGGGCATGAAAACTCTGACTCAGTAAGGGCCAAAGACCCTTCCAGATTGCTATCTACAAGGATGGCAATATTTAGAGTTTTCTCACAGTGCACTAATATTAGGCAGAAGATGATTGGCTTATGGATATTGTCTTGCTTATGTATGATTGACAGGCACACCTCACTCAAACCGTATAACAGTTGTGTGCATTCCAAAAATAAACTGAGCTACTGGATGACGACTAGAGGTGGGTCTTCAGCCAGTTCTCTCACCAGCTCCTGGAGTCTGTGTGTTGATTTCACATCTCTGTCCCCCACAACAAAGTAGCCAAGTGACCATTGACCATGAAGGGACATAGGAACACATACAGACAATGAATACACACACTAAATCACGGTATTTATTAACTTGAATAAATAATAATAATAGTAATAATAATAATAATCTGTTGGAAGCATCAACAAGAGAGTAGCTATAGATATCTTGTGCCTGCCCAATAATCCACCTGTTTAGGATTCATCATGAAAAAATCTACACACCTAAAGTCTTCTGAGATGATCCCTTAGCCAGAAGGTAAGAGGTCTGCATCCACAGGCCACAACAATATATGCTGTAATATCACATGACCAGAACACAATTCTTCTGCCTAGGATTACAAAAAACCATCTCCAGATGGTACCTAGATAAGTTCATCATTCTGGCAATGTATCATTGATCAGCTGGTGTGTGGCTACATCTTAAGATGTCATATGTACTGAAGTAATACTGTTTTTTTTTTTTTTTGGTGATCTAAAATATATGTACAACTGGATATGGCAGAAACCCATCCCTGTGCTACTGTTAAATAAACCAAGTGCCATGTGATTTTGCAACACAACTTTTTGTATTTGATATTTTTCTTCATTTACTAGAGATAAAGCCTGCTTTGTATGATTTAAGGCTTGGGCTGTGTGCTATATATCCTATTCACCAAGGATACATAAAAAGTAAAACATAATAAAGGAAAATACCTCATCCTTATGAGTTTAAAATTTTATTTACATATAGATTTTCTTTAGCCATAAAAGCAACATAATTTTCCATAGACATTGAACCTAGTGTCCTAATATATCCAGCAGTAGAAACTAAAGTTTGAACTCATGAGTTACATTTTTAAAATAAATCAAAGTTTATGCAGTAACAAATTGTCTGGGAAAAAAATGGGGATCAACAGACTCTTGACTATAATATATAATGTTGCCTTCAATATACATTGAAAAAAGGGTTTCAATGTTTAAAACTTAGGAAGTAAGCCAGCATTAACAAAGGGGTGATTATCAAAGCTCCTTCTCTGTTTAGCATCCCAATTTTGACTGTTCATAAACCTGGAAAGAAGAGCCAATATGGTGATACATGTCTGTAATGTCAGTTACTCAGAAGGCTGAGAAAGAAAGATTTCAAGTTCAAGGCTAGACTCAGAAATTCAGTGGGGCCTTAAGCATATTAGTGAGATGTTGTCTCAATAAAAAGCTGTTTTGTTTGTTTGTTTGTTTGTTTTTGTATAAATGCCACTACCTAACTTCTAAGAGGATAATGAAATATTGATAATTTATGTAGTCTAGATGATGTGAGTTTTGACTTTGGGGTCAAATAGAGTTGATGCTAAATTCCAGTAAATTTGCTTAATATTTGTGAGACTTTCTAAATATTTTTTCACTCTGAACAGCTATTACAAAAGGCAGAATGATACTAAGTGCTAACATATTACCAATTCTTCAGCCATATGTGTACACATAAAGTTGACAATGTGTTTTTACTCATCTTCTAGCCAAAATGCACAATATGTCTCCCAAACTTTGGATCTGAGCTCCTTTTTGTGTGTGAGTTATGTAAAGCTATGACTATGAAAGTGTATTAATCAGGTATCTCATCAGGAAACATTTTAAATACTTTGCGTTTGCTTTCACAACACTGTCACCTCCATGAGAACAAGCTCATAATAATATATTTGTGAGAAAAAGGATATTTTTTGGCAACTATATCTCCCTCTGAAGTTCAGTAACCTTATCAGCTATCACCTAATTACATGCAGTAAAATGATCCCACATGAATCCAGCCTAACTGATGATAAGTCCATGCATGAGACAATAATTTTTATAGTGTCTTCTTATTCGGTGATAGATAACTAATCCACTAATCATAGGCTGAATGCCAGGATTCAATCACATGTTGTACAGAAATTATATGGAAAAGAGCTTGGGCCTAATAGCTAGTGGTTTAGTTTATCTTAATTTAAATTTAAACTTTACTTTCTTGATGGGATTTATTGAAATATGTGTAGAAATATGTGTAGACTTCTATGCCTTTAATGTTTGCTGATATTCTCACAGTACCCCATATCAAAGAAGAAAATTGAAATCACAACCCTGCATTAGGCTAAAGACAAAACTGCAAAATAAGTTTTTCTTCAAAGTGTCTAGACTCTAGTTTCTGGGTTACTGATTTTCTGATGAACTAAAATCTTCTCTCCAGTTGTTACTTCTGTTGACCGGTAATGAGTCCTTGCTTCCCCAGTGTTGGGATGGGCTCTGAGCCTTGGGCTTTTCCTGGACTTCATTAACATTCCATGAGTTGTCATGCATTACACATGAATATTATCGAACACAATATAATATCACATCTAAAACATGAATTAAAGAAAGGCTGAAAGTTTTTAACCTTTTGTAGAAAAGTAGCAAAGTACTTTGGTGTTTTACAGTATCAATCTTTACACAGATTAGACTCTCATTAACTTAAAAATACATTTAAATTGTATCTCAGTGTAAAAAGTAACATAGAATTTTACATATCTTATTGATAAGAAGTCCAGTATAGAACACAAATTATATAAATAAATCTCCAACATGTTTTTCTTTTAAGCCTAAAATTACCATACAACTTTAGAACACCAGCTTGATATAGTGCTCTTTTAAAGCTTTTACCTTACAGAATTGTATACCTGGAAGATATGAACATATTAATAGCACCACAATTACACTGATGTTTTTATATTAACCAAATTTAGTTCTTAAAGAAAGAACATATTACAATATTGCCAAATAACAGTTGTTGTTTAACCATAGTTGTATAATTTTTAATTTCTTTAAGATTACTTGCTCAAAAAACTTACACATATAACCAATTTACACAGAGCTTCTTTATCACTTACTTAAACCCTCTTAGTTACTTAATCACATAGACTCTTTTATCCAGAAACACATTTTCCCTCTATTAAATCTATACCTAGAACCTTCTAATTTCTATTTTCCATCTGTTAACCTTTTTTTTCTGTTAACATTTTGAAACAATATTTGTAAATTTCTGAATTTAGGCAGATTGTTTCTGAAGTTCCTAAAGCAGTGTTAAGTTACATTGAATCACCTTAAAAATTTTCAAAAGAGAACCACACACTACAATATATATCCAAAATTAAGCTTTAAAAATTCCCAAGACTGTTGCTATTCAATGTCATTTCAATAAGCCAGGCCAAAGTCCAAATCCAACACTTTCCTTTTCTAAATCCTACCCACTGAGTGGAACAGATAACATATCATAATTTATTATCCTTGCCCAAATTAATGCAGTGGTGCACCTAGTGAAATCTTCTCAGTCTACCAAGTTCAAAAATTGATGAAAAAATAAAACTAAATGATTGGGAGTTACTTGCTAATTTGGAAGTAGAGTTTTTAAATTTTCCATCCTAAGTATTTAAGTTCTCTGGCATGAATTATCAGAAATCACAAACTAAACAATTACCTAAACCCAACTTTTAACTGCAAGATTGTGCAATGCTTCAAAAACCCATTCAGATACCAGATTGTTACAATAAAAAATCATATTTTAGACACACATTCAGCCAAGATCATTCCGAAGAATCAATCTATAATATCAACACATTACTGCATTCACTGTCCCTTTTTCTAAGTAGACAGAGGTGGAGTAAATTTTACAGTACAGGGAAGGAAGAAGGAGTTCCCCGAAGCAAAATGGCTTAGGCAGCTGGTGGGAGTCCCTCAGTCTCTCCTTTTACTTACAGGATTAGCTCCTTCGGTTAGGTCCAATCCCAGGCAAGCTGGCATATCTTCTAACTTTTCAGTAGTCAGCTCTCAAAAAGTTAATCATCTGCTTGCAGTTGTGCTAGGTTTCCCCAAGAAAGCAGAGTGGGGGCTCCTCTAAAGTCCCCTCTAGGTGTCTAAAATTTGTGACTGAAAGTTCAGTTTCTGTCCTCAAAGCCAATTAATGTCAATTTAATAATGAGGACAGGGTTTTGAAAAAAAGAAAAAGCTAGGTATCAAGGTGCTTAGATCCCCAGCAGGCATTTCCCTCTGCAGTGGGTGCACTCAAGCCAACTACAAGAAGAAAAGAAAAGGTTGCTGCCCTAATCCCATTTAACAAAGGACAGTAAAGTTTATCAAAGTTTTTTTTAAAAAAAACACAACTAAAAGGGGTGTAAAAGTTGAGAACAGAAAAGCTGGCAGTTCTATTGACTTTTGGTCCCGTACAGGAGAAGCATACTAGGGACATTCTTAGGCTAAAATTTAGCTAAAGTTACCTCCACACATCTCAAGGATAAACACTTGGAAATGGCTAATTTTCCAAGCATCTTGCTCATAATTTGGGTCCTACTCAGGATCATTTCTGGGAACTGCCTGTGCTCCAGTTGGGTAATTAGGTTTGTTCCTAGTCTGTTCTGCTGCTGAAGGAGCAAGGTGTAGGTCATCCCCAAATTCCTTGGTTGCTCTGAGTTGCTTCCTTCTCATTGAAAGTCAAAGTCTGGTTGAGTAATAGCATAATATCTTTCCAGGTGAGGCCAAATACCTGACATAAGTTTTGAAATACCTCAATATATTTATCTGGGTCCTCCAAAAATCTTCCCAAATCAGTTTTTATCTGCCTAAAGTCTTGAAGGGAGAAGTGGGTATGCACACTGATTGGCCCAAATTCTCCTCCTGGCATCTCCTGGACAGGTAATATATTTGGTTTGCCTGTTGGGGCAGATGCAGAGAGGCCAGGATATGGAGGACAGGAGAGTTACTGTTGCTCACCAACAGCAGATGGAGATTTTTGTGGGTCCTCCTGATTCTTTCTCCTCAGTAGGTGAATCCCCAAGATTTTCTCTCTTCATGGCAGATATCATAGCTAAGTCTACTTTACACTGTTGGCATAATTTAGGATTTTTCCTTAGAGCAAAGAAAACCTGAACATATGGCACCTCACACCATTTCACTTCCTTTTTGCAAAATTTATCAAGCTGTAAAATTGTATTAAAATTGATACTTCCCTCTGGTGGCCAGGTTTCTCCATCAGGGAGTTTGTATTGAGGCCAGGCAACAGAAGAAAATGAGGTGCTTTTTTCTTCAGCCTCTGAGAGTCAAATCTATCCCAATTTTTCAATACTCAGGTTAGTAGTGCACCTGGCATATTGGAGAGAGAAGCTTCCATCTGAGTGAGAAGAAAACAGGACTCAGGTGCCCGCCCTGGAGAAAACTGTTCTCATTAGGGGCGTCTCCCTAAGCTTGAGCTTCCTAAACAGTCCAGAAAACCCATCTCTCACCCTGCTTTGCCAGGGGTGTTTCTGGTCTCCTTTGGCAAAGTGCTAGGGTCTCAATTTGCCCTGTGCCAGAGACCCTGGGAGGATTCAGACATAAGAGCATTACTGCTTATCCTCCCAGCCACTAAAAACCCATTGCAACTGAGAATTGTGAACTCTTTTGTTGCCTTTGCTTTATAGACTAAAGGAACCGCCTAAGGTTGAGTTATATCTCCTGGTTGTAAGGTAACGCTTTCTATCAGAAAGATTATCAGAGGAGTTGATTCTAGAAATGCCTCCCTCTAGCAGCTTAAAGAGAACACAGCACATTTTAAACATTGGGGCGGTAAAACAGACTAGTGAAAGTCACCTATGCACATTAGGGAACCTGGGCAGATTTTACTAATTATCCTATGCCTTTCTCTCAGTCCTACAACCTGAATTGCTAACATTTCTGACTGGCAAAGGAAGGGGAGCATCCAGGAGGGAATGGATGCAGGGTTGGGAGTGTTGCATAGCCCACATGGAAGCAAATGTGATTGGGGATTTCCCTCAGTGCCATTCATCAACCCATCACCCTAGATAACACTTAGGGCTGTTAGGAGGGGGCTCAAGAGAAAGGAACCTTAGGAATACATCTGAGTGTAGCCCAGACTGGAATTCCACAGTTATTCCAAACTTTTTCCTCCACCTCCACACATCTGAGGCAGGTTGAGATTTAGGGACACTGTGTACTTAAGCCAGTTGCTCTCCAGGAACAGAGAAAAAAGTTGGAAGCTGCCGCAGTCTCTGGCTGGGCACAAATCACGAGTCTCCACACAGCTTGTAGATTCAAACAGCAATTCTTTATTCCCGAACTCACACCTGCCGTTTACAAACACGTTCTGGGGGAATCCACGTTCTCTGCCCAAATCCACTACTGCCCAAATCCATTCTCATGGGCTTCTGTCTCCCAAAATATACTGTCTGACCCTAAGAACTCAAGAGGAACTCAGCAGCAGGATACGCCCTATTCTAAAGGGGGAACACCCTAATCTCCTATTATGCTAAACTGCCCTATTCTAAAGGGGGAACACCCTAATCTCCTATTATGCTAAACCGCCCTGGTCCTTGAGCAAGGTCACCTTTCAGAAGTCCTTCCACAGACAGCATGGAAGTAAGCTGGCAAGGAGATTGTCATACCTACTTGGCTGATGGCTCCCAGCAGGAAGCAGCTTTGGCAATACTCAACATGCCTGCTTTCTATTGAACAAGTGATTGAGAGATGCCAGGAACGGGAAACCTCTCACCGGAGTCTTGAAGAGTGGCAGCTGCACTAATTTTAAGTAGCTGTTGGGTGCCAACCTTACCCTCCAGAGAGAAAGAGAGAGAAAGATACACCTCAGACAGACATGGGGTGCATGGAGAGGTGCTTACCTCGGTGTAGAATCTCGGTGGAACCTCCAATATCTTACCTCTGTTAACCAGTGACAAGTTCTTGCTTCCCCAGTGTTGAAGAATAACACCAGAGAAGCAGGCCGAGGCAAGATCAGATGGAAAATAGATGTTTATTAAAGGACAGCAGAAAAGACTTCTCCTGAAGGAAGAAGTGGACCCAAAAGATAGAATCCATTGAAGGGCAAATGTGTTCCACTTTTTATAGTTCTTTCAGTGATGGAATGTAGGTGGGAAGCCCTGAGGGGTGGGACACAGGTGGGCCAAAGAAGTAATCTGGTCAGGAAGGACTTCTGGGTCAGCATCTTCAAGTTTGCTGGGAGCTGTTTCATTAACACTTCTTTGGGATGGGCTCAGGGCCTTGGGCTTTTCCTGGACTTCATTAACATTCCATGAGTTGTCCTGCATTTCCTGGAATTCATTCTCAATATGGCCTCCATTTTGGATCTTATTTGATATTAGACCCGATTTGCCTAACTACACTTACTACCTAAATTTAAATCTGGCTTCACAGTAATACTCATATTTTTGGGTTATAGTATGATATCTAAAATGAAAATGGATCTGTGCCCAGAATTCTGTGAGAAACAGTGTCCACTTTTGTACACTTCTGAGTTCTAGATGGCAGCTCTCTCACAGTGCACTATCTCTCCTGTTCTTTGACCCTAAGGAGAATGTTGTTTAGTAAGTGTATTCCATAATCTATGACATAGAACTGAATTGTCCAGTTCTTTCACCTTGCTAAGTTTAGGGTATTCTTAGCTCTTAAATATGGGAAATAGCTGTAGTGAAAATAGATATCTCTGAGAAGTCAGGAGTAATTTTTAAAATGAAGCTCCAAAAATACATGTATTTATTAGTAAATTTATATTGTCAACAATGATAATCTTTTGGATATAGTGGTTTAAGTTATTACAATTGGTTTAAGCTGTCCTTAATTTTGAATATGAATACTAAAAAATTAAAATTATATTCATGTGTCACATTGTTTTTTCCTCTGGGGGAATATTACTGCCTTAGGACATTGCTTAGAAGTTTAAAATACAATTTACTTTGGGGGCATAATGCCTGACCCTGAAAATCTATAGCAACCCCCTAGCAACCAGGAATCAGTGTGAGATAGGGAAAATACCTGAAATGCCTGGTGACCCTCCCAGTAGTTTCCATGATTGATAACATAATAGGAAAACATATAGTTTAGCAAGTACACCCCTCATGGCTTAACTAATCAGTTCAAATGTATCTACCTCTTGAACTCACCAATCATCCTTACCCAACTTGTTCCCACCAGTGAATGTGCTAACCAATGTTAAGAATTGTTGTTTGATTTTTCCCGTGGTATGGAATGATTTGCTGTTTGATGTTCTGACACATAGAATATCCCCTCAATAACTATAAAATGTCACTGAACAAAGAACCAAGACTCACTCCTCAGGACCGCTGAATCAGAAACCATTGTGAGACCAGGCTCGAACTTGCAATAAAGACTCTTGTGTGATTACCTCAGATTCAGCTCCTAGAGGTCTATTAGGGTCACATGAATCTGGCATTACATCTGCACCATTGGAACTCATTTTCTCTATGCAAAAATGGCTATCAGTTACTGAGGATATTTTGGTTTTATAGGGTACAATTAGGGAGTTTCATCATTTGAACTTCTGGGTATGCTAGTCCGATTGTCAGAGGCCAGTTATGTAGGTTAAAACTTTTAACTCAGGAGGGCAGCCATAAAAAGTTGAAATTCATTGTTACTTGGAGAGATAGGAGTCCAAATTTTGAGAGATGGGTATTACATTTGGGGGGATTTATTGTTTTCCAGAGTTTCAGTATTTTCCTCCTTCCTTAAGAATCAACTGTTCAGTATTTATTGTGTGTCTTTTAAGAACAAATTTGAAAGAGGGAAAGGTCAAAGTCCAGAGCCTAACATTCAGTATTCCCCTCCTTCCTTCAGGATCTATTGTTATCAGCAAAGAATTTACAGAAAGGTTAATGTTTGCCTAGTTTCTCCTCTTTTGTTTTGAGCTGCATTGTGTCTCTGCTTTTATTTGTGGGCTGTTTTGTAAATTATTAATTTCCATAACTCTTTAGATGGCAGTTTTGAAAGATTTTGATTTATAATTGTAAGACTTTTACATGCAAAAAAAATTAGGTGACATTAAAACAAATGAGTCTTTTGCTGGGGTGGTGTTATGCTCAAATTCGGGACCCCAAAAAGACTACCAGAGACCAAGATCAATGTAAGCAGCAAAGAGATGTTTATTGTGAGCTAGTTCAGTCCTCCTTGTGCACACAGCAACTGGTGATGCTGAGTGGCCCTGAGCCCAGGGTTTGCAGCAGTTTTATACACTCCTTAGGGAAGGCAGGAACTTCACATACATCATAACATCTATTAGCAAATCAGCCCACATCTCGGGAAAATCACAAAACAACTCTAAAACATGATTAGCACATTCACTGGTGGGAACAAGTTGGGTAAGGGTGATTGGTTAGGACAAGGGGAGGATTTCTTTTAACTCATTGGTTTAATCCTTAAGGAGAGTTCATGCTGAACTACATGATTTCCCAACATGTTATTAACCACCATAAACTACTGGGTGGGTCATCTGGCATCCCAGGTATTTTTCCTGTCTCATGATGATTGGTGGTTGCTAGGGGGTTGCTATGGGTCCTCACCTAGCTTGACTGAGTCAGGGACACTGGGCTTCACAGATTTCTCCTGTTATTTGTAGATAAACAACTCAGCAGGGTGTTCCCTGTAGGTCTTTCCAAGGACAAGGGTCACACCCCCTTCCTTGGACAGCCTTTGCTCTGAGATAGAGGCTGGTTTTTCAGTGGCAGCTCAGTGGTAGAGTGCTTGCTTAGCATGTGTGAGGCAGTGGGCTTGATCCTCAGTACCACATAAAAAATTAATAAAATAATCTTAAAAATCAGTCTCTCCTACTAAATAAGACAGTATAGTTATGTAGTTTGGAGGAGAAAAAAGTTGTGATGTATGCAGTCAAGAGGGAGAAATAAAGAATGTTCACATACTTCTGCCCTTTTCAATGCTCTATTCACTCAAATCATTAAATACAAGTTAATTCTATAGGTCTTAATCAAGAAAACAACAATCCTTAATGCTAGGCACTAGAATAGACATAATCAATTCACAGCAAACAATTCTAGATTAATTAATTCACAGCAAATAATTGTAAATTAATTATGATTACTGCAAATACACTTAATCATGACAGGCTAATGACAGAAATTCTCTCTGTGCTAAGTTCAAAAGCCTCAAATGTTAGGCTTTAAGTCCTGCAAAGGCACACTCACTCAGACCACAGTGGTCAAGTCAGGAACAAGGCAGGCTTCTCCTGGGATGAAGTTGATGGCTAGTTGAGGAGAGGGTCATAAGGAGAAGATGTGGCTTTCACCAGGGTCAAGATGTGGATGGAGAGTTTGAGAGCAGTGAGAATCGTGCAAATAATGACAAGTGATGAGATGTTATTTCAAGTCCTCACCAGCCTTGCTAGCACAAGTGCATTTTTGTTTCAGCTTCTCTGTGAAAGACCTAAGCAATCTCATTCTTCTTGGGACCTCATTTTGCTCTGAAACTTAACCTCTGACTCTACTGCAGTTCTAAAGTCAGGAAAATACCACAGAAAAGCTCTGTGGAAACAGTTCTTGGAAAATCTGCTGATGGTGATCACCTAAGATAGGCCAAGATATTGAAATATCTGAAATTCTAAATGGCCCCCACCTAGGTGTGCTGACCAATATCTAAACTAGAAGCCCTGCAGCTTGGCATGTACCCTCCTTGTGACATCCTCAGGGTTTAAACCAATTAATTTTAAGTCTGTCAACTATTTGAACTAACCAGTAATTTTTTCCAGATTCTTTCCCATCACTTGATACACTAATCATGTTTTAGAGTTGTTATTTGATTTTCCCACAGTGTGTGATGATTTGCTGAGAGATGCTATGATGTATGTGGGGGTCCCTGCCTTCTCCAAAGAATGTATAAAACTGCTGCAAACCTTGGGCTCAGGGCCTCTCAGTATCACCAGTTGCTCTGTGTGTGCGGAGGACTGAGCTAGCTCGCAGTAAACACCTCTTTGCTGCTTACATTGATCTTGGTCTCTGGTGGTCTCTTGGGGGCCCTGAATTTGAGCATAACAGCTGAATGTCAGTTCATTTGCTCTATTATTTATACTAAATTTTAGGGCTTTTCAATCCATATTAGTTATCACCAGATTTCTCCATGACATCATTTACCCTATGGTCAGAAACATCTGATCTGGTTGTCCCCACCCTGATCTTTATGCACTTTCTTCTTATCAGGTGAGAACAGCCTGCCAGAGGCTTCACTCTGTGTATCCGGGTGAAAGCAAGTAATTTGTTTATATCTGAGGGCCATACTGGAGGGCTTCATTAGCCATGCCTTGTGAGCTGCAGGTTCCAAACTGAAGTTTTTAAAATGGAGTTGTTTAGGCTCAGACCAAGGTCATCCTCACAATAGTGTAGTTAACGTCTTCAAAATTAAAGCATTTTATTTTATTTTTTACTAGGGATTGAACTCAGGGGCACTGAGACACATCCCCAGCCATTGTTTTGTATTTTATTTTGAAACAGGGTCTCACTGACTTGCTTACTGCCTTGCTTTTGCTGAGGGTGACTTTGAACTCATGATATTCCTGCCATATTCTCTTGAGCTATAGTGATTACAGGCCTGTGTCACCAGGTTCACTTTCAATAGAGTTTTTAAATATGTAAGACAAGTTTATTAAAATAACCTTTAGAAGCATTCCAAATATTCAAGCAAACTTCTTTGTCTTGGTGTGGAAAAATATAAAAGCAAGTTCAATTGCAAGGGCTTAATTAAGAATACAGTGAATTAGACAGTCACAGGCCATGGCACTTTATGAAAAAAAAAATATTTATATATATAATAAAACAAAAGAAATAAATAATATAATAACCAAATAAAATAATTAATTAGTTGTAGATGAACACAATACCTTTATTTATTTATTTATTTATTTATTTTTATTCTTTTTATTTTTATGTGGTGCCAGTATCGAAAACACTGCTTCATGCATACTAGCCAAGCACTCTAGAACTGAGCTACAACTCCTGCCCCTTAACTGGTAATTTTTTTAATATTTATTTTTTAGTTTCTGTTGGACACTATATTTTTATTTTATGTATTTATATTGGTGCTGAGGATTAAACTCAGGGCCTTATACATGCAGGCAAGCACTGTACCACTGAGACACACCTTCAGCTCTTTCTTGATAATTTTTAAAACCTGTTTTACATAAATTTAAATTAGTAGCCTTAACCCTTTTCCAACATCTGTTTGGATTAAATCAATAACCCAAAAATCAGTGAAGCAGAGAGTCTGGTTTTATCTCAAACTCTGGTTTTACTTTCTCTGTCTTCCCCAGACTAACGCACTTTAACACAGTGAATTTACTGTGTGTTGCGTCGACATTCCAAACTCCCATATTTTCCCATTCCTTAGTTTTAGAAAAGTCTGACAGAATTTGCCCAAAGGTACCAAAATCTCTTGAATTACTTAGAAAATACCAGTATCTGAGTCTTGGCTTTTGGAATCAGTTTGAATTATAAGTGCACAGCCTCTAAGGCAAGTAGATGAATGCTCTGCAGCTGGAAGGAATCTTTTCATCAATACCATACATCTTAAAGGCACTTCATTTGATTACTTTTGTTAGATACTGTGAATAATCTATTATGAAAATAGAAATGAAGTAGTTTCTTTAACAAAAGAGTTCCAATTCCTTTATATATATATATATATATGTAAAATTATTATTTCTGCGTTAGTTCATGAGAATTTGAATTTTTTGTGTGTCCTCATCAATAATCTGTATTATAGAATTACTGTTATATGGAATTTTTAACCCAAAATTGTTACTTACTTTTATTTATTTAGGCAATTTATGACTGTGCTACATCCCTATAATTTTGTTGTTGTTATTGTTTGTTTGTTTGTTTAAGGCAGTATCTCACTGAGTCACTTAGGCCATTGACAAGTTTCTGAGGCTGGTCTTGCCCTTGAAATCTTTCTGTTTTATCCTTCTAAGCCACTAGGAGTAGAGACATGAATAATAATGCCCTGCTTTAAAAATATATTATTAGTTTATTATATGGCATTTTTATTTTGAGCTTTTAAGAACCATAATTTTTTTCAGAAGTATCTTTATTAAGTTTTTATTGTAACCAAAATTTTTATCTATTCATATACTCTGGAGTCCCTACCATCTTTCAGATATTTGTTTGGTTTGGTGTGGCTTGGTGCTAGAAATTGAACCCCAAAGGTGCTTACCAGTGAGCTATGTCCCCAGCCTTTTTTATGTTTTACTTGGAGACAGGTGATATATCACTAATATCTCACTACCTTGCTTATAGCCTTGCTATGTTGTTGAGGCTGTCTTTCAAATGTAAAACCTCTTGACTAAGCCTCTTCAGCCTATAGAATTACAAGCATGTGCCACCACACCTGGATTTTTCAGATTATTAAAATAACCTTTACAACACCACTGCACAGGCTGTAGGAAATCTCTTTTGATGCCTTATATCCCTGAGAAACGTTTATATGAAGTAGCCACGTAGGAGTGTTCTGTAAAGATTTGTTGGAATAAACAAGGATCTTTTGTTTTTAACCCCTCTTCTGAATTACTTCTGGGTATCATAGTTTATAAAAGTGCTGGAAAAAAAAAACAATGTAAATTCATTTGTTTGCAATCTACAGAGATTTGCATAAACTCAGTCACAAGTTTTTCTAGAGTTTGAAACTTCAGGACATAGTAACATAAACAAAATATGTTAAAGTTCTGAAATTCAGTACAAACACACACACACACACACACACATTAAATAGTAATAATAAGAAACACACACACACACACACACACACACATTAAATAGTAATAATAAGAAAGAACTCCTTCTAGGAGGAATTTGTTGTTATGGCATTATTACTGGGATGACCCAGGTTGGGGCAGGGCTCAGGAAGTGCTAAAATCTCATTCAAGCTAACAGTGGTTTACTGTATTTCCCCCCTTTTCACCTACAATAAAAGCTAGAGGGAAGATCATGTGTCAGCAACAAAAGTTGGGAAAATAAGCTTGCAGATGTCTTTTTGAGATAAACTAACAGCTTTGATATTTGGCTATTTCTGTATATTGATCACAGTGGATGAAACACTTGCAGACTTTTATAGCCCATAGACATCACCACATTTTTCTGTGGCTTAGATACTTTTGTATCATTATGTATGTATACACATATTTTTTTGTAGTGCTGGGGATTGAACCCAGAGCCTGTGCATACAACTGAGCTACATTCTCAGCCCCTCTTCCAAATTTCTGTTTATTATGTGTAATGATGATTGGAGATTTTTTCCCAAATGTGGTATATTGCTCAAGACAGGACTAATATTAAGTGTATCTAAGTCTTTCTACTCATTCATGACTTTGCAAAAGAGACACTCATAGTAGCTTTTTATTAAATATATCTATAGATGAAGGGAGAGTTCAGCATTTTAAAATTCTGCTTTATTTTCAACATCATCCCCACTTAACATTTTTTAATATGCCTTTTATAGTGTCACTAAGGTTGGAACTGAGTATCTTGCACATTCTGCACACACACTCCGACAGTGAACTGTGTAGTATACCCAATTCTAACTGTAGATTGTGTAGATTCATCTATTCACATCTAATGGTATTTTTCATTGGTCGGTTTTATGTAGGCCTTTCTATTACTCTTAGCAATACTATTGACATACATATGGTTTCAGATTTGATTTGTGTTATGATTTCTTGGTCTCTGTTATTACAATATAGTTTTATAATATACATTCAATGGGTCACATAACAATAACTATATTATTTGGGTTTTAATTAAAGGTTTGGGGTATTTTACTTTCAAAATAAATTTATTTTTGGTCTCTTTTTTTCTTCTATTTTATTTGGTACTTGGAATTAAACTCAAGGGCACTTGGCCACTGAGTCACATACCCAGATCTGTTTTGCATGGCATTTAGAAACAAGGTCTTACTGACTTGCTTAGGGCCTCACTTTTGCTGATGCTGGCTTTGAACTCACAATACACCTGTCTCAGCCTCCCAGGTGCTGGAATTACAATTGTGCACCCCCACACCCAGCTGTCTCTTTTATTAAAATAAAAACATGTTAAAATTTTTATAGGAAAATATTATACATTAAATTGACATAAAGTAGTCATCTTTGTATTTACACATATGGTGTTTATAATTGAGTATTTTATGTGCTTTTGTAAATTTTTATTTACTTTTGATAAGTTTTACATATTCCCCTTGAAAGCCTTTATACATGGGAGGTATTAAACAGATGTAACTTCTGTATAATACTTATATAATATTTTGTACTCTAATGAAACAAAAAACCCGTCTAGCCCTAGAAACCAATTTTTCTCAAACTTTAGTATTTATTTCTTTTTGAATGTACCTCCTATTTCCTCCTGTGCCCCAGATTTCAACTCTATGAACAAATATAGCTGTAGTGTTATGCTATCCACATAACTATATTTTGTCATGGTAAACATATCTTATAGTTTCTATAGGTCAATACTACTTGGTGAGGAATATATATATATATATATATATATATATATATATATTCCTAACAAACTAACCCATTAATGAAACTGTTTTAGGACTAAAGTGTAGAATTCAAATATATATATTTAAAGCCAGATATATTACTTCCACATACAAAGGCAGGTTTTCCTAGGAGCAATTTACAAAAAGTAGTAGTCTGGGGTACACTGGATAATATGCAGTTCTTTGCCATGATATGCTGTGTCAAACTTAAGACTAAATTAAAGTGTCATCTACTACCATGATCCATGATAGTAGCCTGGTTCCCACATCCATAACAGTAATTTAGTGCACTGAAAAGGGTAACCACTTTCCAATCATAGCACCAATTATATACTTTCATTACAAGATGGTGAGCATGGAAAAATCAGTGAGACCACTGACATGGTTAAATGTTTCAGAAATGTCTTTTCCAGACATATAGCCAGCACCTGGTGTCGAAATACCTCAGCCACACAATCATCTAAATCTTACAATAACATATAACACATTGATCCCTCATGGTGAACTTCTTATAAATGATCCAGGGCTCTTACATAATATATTGTATCTGTGAATGGAGAAAGATCACCACAGAGACAGAATAACTGTCCATCTACTAAAGCTGTATTTGGAAGATAATCAACTAGATCTGTAAAATATTCCCGAACATTGGCATTTGAATACTTTCATAGACATTTATCATAAAAGCCATGGGCAGAAAGCACAATGTAGGCCTCGACCCTCCTCTAATTTACAAACCTCTCAAGGATTTCTGCTCCTTCCCCAATCCACCTATATTGAATGAATTTGAATCATCTCCCCCCCACAAAAAAAATGCTTATTCCTATCTTTGGACTTTCAGGCCACTTTTCTAACAAACCAACACTTTAATGAAACTGTCTTAGGGCTAAAGTGTAGAATCCAAAGTTTTCCCCATAACCTCAGATGGACAGCAGTGTCCTTTTTTCAATATTTATTTATTTATCTAAAGGGGGGGCTGGGGATTGAATTCAGAGGCACTCAACCACTGAGCCGCATCCCCAGCCTTATTTTGTATTTTATGTAGAGATAGGGTCTCACTGAGTTTCTTAGGGCCTCACTTTTTTTGAGGCTAACTTTGAACTCACAATCTCATTGCCTTGGCCTGTGGAGCTGCTGGGATGACACACATGTGTCACACAGCTCTCAATGTCTTTTGCTCTCTAGTTTGTTAAAATTTTTTTTCTTAGGATTTGGTGTCCCCAAAAAGCATTCAAAAGATCTTTTTGTCACACATCAGGCATTATATTTTGGGTTTTAAAATGCCCTGCATAATACAACTTAGCTTTCAAAATCAGATGCAGATTTCACAAGTTTAAAACCAGGTGTTTGAGAAACAAAGTTGTTGAACAGAAAAATGCAGCACATCCTGTTGTTAAATCCACACACATGTGGATGGTTGTGGCTGCTCTCACTGAACAGATAGCTGGAGGCCCATCCATGACCTTGAACTTCTTAGATTTCATCCATGATCTTGAACCCCTGGGCCTCCAGAGGGTTTGCAGAAACAAGAATGCAGCACACACCTTTCACCCCCCTCCATCAAGAACACACTATATCATTTACTAGACAATCCAGCTGAAGCACTATGTGTCTGTGTACCAATATGTGACCCTATTTGCATTTATATAAAATCTGCATTAGATAATGCTGAGCCAAAATCTGATGAAGCAGAGCTGGTCTCTTTCTCTTAAAAAAAAAAAAAAAACCTACAGCCCTGAATCTTTTTCAAGTCAGTGATTTTGTAACATATTTATTTGTTACTTTGAAAAAAGCAAGAATAAGAATGATACTAAAATGATGTCTATTATAAGCCCACAAAGTATTGAGTCCATCCTGCCAGCAACTCTTATAAAAATGCAGATATGTCACCATAGAAGGGACAAGCCAGCCCCCCAACACACTGTGAAAGCACAGGAAGTTATATATTTTACTGGACATTTCCTCAGCTCATTCTTCAAGGTTCTTCTTCTCAGGGAATGATGGTTTTAACAGCTAATAAAGTATGAGAAGACCTCTTCCACTTCAGTGCTTCTGGTTCTCCCAGAACCAGGTTCTGCAAGACTTAGTCTTCAGCTGGGCATGGTGGCACACAGATGGTATCCCAGCAGCTGGGGAGGCTGAGGAAGCAGGATCACAGGTTCAAAACCAGTCTCAGTAACTTATCAGGGATATAAGCAAGTTAGGAAGATCCTGATTCAAAATAAAAAGATTTGAAGATGTGGCTCAGTGGTAGAGTGCCCCATGGCTTAATCCCCAGTACCACAAGAAGAAAATAAAAATAGACTCAATCTTTGTGACATTCAGACCCAATTTTTGCTGTTTGTAACTCTGAAAACTTGCATCATTTAAACATGCTTTGAAAATGATAGTAGCTATAGTTAATGAGTGCTCACCATAGTACATGAAAGCAGATACCTCCACTGATTTTACTGTCACTGTAATGTCTTCAGGATAATCCCACCATATTAAGATGATGCCTTTATTGATGGGGGTTTCATTTGGTAGCCTCTAGTCCATTACTGTCTCACAACAGATGTGTTCTAATACTCCTTGCAAGTCCCACTAAACCAGATTATGTGAGCAGTAGTAGATCCTGAGCAGACCCCAAGTAGGCACAGAGACATCCATGCAAACTCCACTGAAGGTGTTGCCTTAGCTGTCTGCTGCACTGATCAGCAGTTCTCAGCCAGGGAATTGGTCACAACTAGGGGACATTGGGCCTGTCTAGAAGCATTTTTGATTGACAAAATTGCAGGAGGTGGTTGTAATACATCTAGTATGTAGGGAACAGAATTGTTACACAACATCATGGGAATGCCCCTAATCAAAAACAGCCTCTGTCCTCTAAGAGTAACCATGCTAAGGCTCAGAAACCCTGGGCTAGATTACACATACTGCACAGGAAAGCACTGGGTCTTTTCTAGTTCCTTATTTTATTTCCAGTGCTTTAAAAACAGGGATTTTCTTCTTACTAGGGGTCTCCTACTGTTGATAAAGGGAGGAAAAAACAAAAAAAAAAGGGAGAGGGCAGACACCCAGTATATTCTCAGAAGCAACCTAAAGCCTGCAGACAAGAGATTTACTAATTTGGGTCTGATGGTGGTGCAACAGTCACTCTGTCCGAGTTCTACCATCCTACCAAAGGTTTTCTAGTCTAAGTTCAGTTGTTGATATCCAGCCAGATACTGGTCTTTGAACATCAGGCAAGAGTCCTCCTAAGAGTCCTCCTAAGCCAAAATTCTATTTAGGAAGTAATCTTTCCCTCTCCTGTATCCCAAGCATGCACAGTGAGTCATTGAGCACTTCACCTGCATACACACACACACACACACACACACACACACACAAATTGCATGCAGAGCCGTCATATCTACTTCCCCATGCCAGAGATTGTTGTCTGAGACAGTCTGATGCTGCACATTCCAGAATAGTCTCTGCCATGCTTCACTTTCCCTTCCAAGGTGCCATCAGAGAGAATAAAAGCTCCTATGAGATGCAGTGTCCTGTAAAACTAGACTACTGCCTTTTTCTCTTAATCTGAGAAGTCTTTCCTCATCACAAACATTCTAAGCTCACACCAGCATCTCCTGGTGACAGATTGAGGGTCAAAGCACAGAGGAGAGACTATTGACAGGTATCTACATTCTCTGCTCAGCTGCCAAGCCTTATTTCACACTGGAAGATACTCTATTAAAACAAGAAGTCCTTCTGCTCAGCAGTCACTCATAATTCTGCTTGTTGTCCATGAAGCATGTGTCCTCGAAGACTAAACACAGGCACTAGCCTGAGAGAGTAGACAACAGGCTGCCAAGAGCACCTGCAGAGTCACTTTCTTCCTTTTGGGGGAAGAAAATTTCTTGTGTTAGCCAGGGCTTTTACTGTTGGACTCATGTTTCTTTGACAATGAGTCTTTGCTTACCCTGAAGGGCATGACTACCTAGGCTGCATGTGTGTGTGTGTGTGTGTGTGTGTGTGTGTGTTTCTCTGTGTGTGTCTGTAGGGGTGCATATATGTGTGTTGGGGGCAAGAGGAGGTACTGGAGATTGAACTCAGAAGCATAGTACAGCTGATCAACATCTAAAAAATATGCCTAATCCCTTTTATATGTTATTGTGAGACAGGGTCTCAATAAATGGCACAGTCTGGCCTTGATGCTGAGCAGTGCAGCAGACAGTTCCCTTACACACTTGAAAAACAGACATGTACCACTGTACCCATGGCATGCCCTCTTGGGTATAGCTAATTCCTAGAGTCAGCCATCTACCCAACTTTTACACCATATGCAAATTAACCAATCTATTTCCTACACCACCTATCCCCTCCCTATTGGGCTCCCACCCTTCCAGGCCACTCTCTGCTTACTCTAATTATTACTGCTGTTTACCAGAGATAAGTCATTGATTCCCTGAATGCTGAAGTATAACACCAGGGAAGTATGCCAAAGTAAGT
The DNA here is from genome assembly GCF_048772815.1 of Callospermophilus lateralis. Taxonomy (NCBI): domain Eukaryota; kingdom Metazoa; phylum Chordata; class Mammalia; order Rodentia; family Sciuridae; genus Callospermophilus; species Callospermophilus lateralis. The sequence continues at coordinate 9,867,525 of NC_135317.1, forward strand.
ACAGAGTGGAAAGTGGAAGGCTTTATTAAAATATAGCAGAAAAGACTTCTCCTCTGAGGAAGAAGGGGACCCAAAAGGTGGAATCCATGGAAGGGGGAGGTCTTCTCTTTTATATAGCTAAATCTTTTAATCTTCCCACATTCCTGTCCTTTTTTACCCTTTATCCTGCAGTGATAGAATGCAGGTGGGAAGTCTAAAAGGTGGAAGATAGGGTGACTGAAGGAGTAATCTGGGCAGAAAGAGTCTGGGGTGGTTTGATTAGCACCTCCTTGTTTGCTGGGAACTACTTCCTTAACAATTCCTTAGGATGGGTTCAAGGCCTTGGGTACATTAACATTTTTAATTATTGGTTGTTCAAAACATTAAAAGCTCTTCACATATCATATTTAATACATTTGATTCAAGTGGATTATGAACTCCCATTTTTACCCTGTATACAGATTGCAGAATAACATTGGTTACACATCCACATTTTTGACATACTGTCATACTAGAGTCTGTTGTATTCTGCTGCCCTTCCTATCCCCTTCCTATCCCCCCTCCCCTCCCCTCCCCTTCCCTCTCCCCTCCTCTCTCTACCCCATCTATCATAACTCATTTCTCTGTCTTGTTTTTTCCCTTTCCCCTCACTTCCTCTTACATGTAATTTTGCATAACAATGAGGGTCTTCTTCCATTTCCATTCAATTTCCCTTCTCTCTCCCTTTCCCTCACACCTATTGTCCCTGTTTAATGGTAATCTTCTTAACATGCTCTTCCTCCCTGCTCTGTTCTTAGATGCCCTCCTTATATCAAAGAAGACATTTGGCATTTGTTTTTCAGGCACTGGCTAGCTTCACTTAGCATAATCTGCTCTAATGCCATCCATTTCCCTGCAAATGCCATGATTTTGTCATCTTTTAGTGCTAAATAATACTCCACTGTGTATAAATGCCACATTTTTTAATCCATTCATCTATTGAAGGGCATCTAGGTTGGTTCCACAGTCTAGCTATTATGAATTGTGCTGCTATGAACATCAATGTAGCTGTATCCCTATAATATGGAACAAGATAGGGATACCTTCTCTCACCACTTTCTATTCAATATAGTTCTCAAAATACTGGCCAGAGAAATTATACAGATGAAAGAATTTAAAGTCATAAAGATAGAAAAAGAAGAACTAGCAGTTCTTCTAGTAGTTTCTACAAAGAAACTACTAGAGCTAATAAGTGAATTCAGCAAAGTGGCAGGATATAAAATCAACACGCATAAATCAAAGGCATTCCTGTATATCAGCGACAAATCCTCTGAAATGGAAATGAGGAAAACCACCCCATTCACAATATCCTCAAAAAAATCAAAATAATTGGGAATCAACCTAACAAAAGAGGTGAAAGATTTATACAATGAAAACTACAGAATCCTAAAGAGAGAAATAGAAGAGGATCTTAGAAGATGGAAAAATATACCTTGTTCATGGATAGGCAGAACTAACATCATCAAAATGGCAATATTAACAAAAGTTCTCTATAGGTTTAATGTGATGCCAATCAAAATCCCAAAGGCATTTCTTGTAGAAATAGATAAAACAATCATGAAATTCATCAGGAAAAATAAAAGACCCAGAATAGCAAAAGCAATTCTAAGCAGGAAGAGTGAAACAGGTGGTATAGTGATACCAGACTTCAATCTATACTACAGAGCAATAGTAACAAAAACAGCATGGTACTGGTACCAAAACAGGCGGATGGACCAATGATATAGAATAGAGGACACAGAGATGAATCCACAAAATTACAACTATCTTATATTTGACAAAGGTGCTAAAACATGCAATGGAGAAAGGAGAGCATCTTCAACAAATGGTGCTGGGAAAACTGAAAATCCATATGCAACAAAATGAATCTGAATCCCTTTCTCTTTCCATGCACAAATGATAACTCAAAATGGATCAAGGAGCTTGATATCAAAACAGAGACTCTGCATCTGATAGAAGAAAAAGTTGTCTCTAATCTACATATTGTGGGGTCGGGCTCCAAATTCCTTAATAGGACACCCATAGCACAAGAGTTAAAAACAAGATCAACAAAAGGGACTTACTCAAAGTAAAAAGTTTTTTTTCTCAGCAAGAGAAACAATAAGAGAGGTAAATAGGAAGCCTATATCCTGGGAACAAATTTTTACTCCTCACACTTCAGATAGATCCCTAATATACAGAGTATACAAAGAACTCAAAAAAATAAACAATAAAAAAACAAATAACCCAATCAACAAATTGGCCAAGGATCTGAACAGACACTTCTCAGAGGAGGACATACAATCAATCAACAAGTACATAAAAAAATGCTCACCATCTCTAGCAGTCAGAGAAATACAAATTAATACCACCCTAAGATACCATCTCACTCCAGTAAGAATGGGTGCATTAACGTTTTAATTTTCCCAGGTGCTGTTCCAGTTTTCTGGACTCCATTCTAAGCCAGGTGTCTCTGACTCAGTTATGCTAGGTGAGGACCCATAGCAACCCCCTAGCAACCACCAATCAGCATGAGACAGGAAAAACACTTGGAATGCCAGATGACCCTCCAGTAGTCTCAGTCGTTGATAACATGTTAGGAAACCATGTAATTTAGCACATACACCCCTCATGAATTAATCCAATCAGTTCAAATGAATCCCCCTCTTTTACTACCAATCACCCCTACCCAACTTGTTCCCACCAATGAATGTGCTAATCAATGTTAAGAGTTGTTGTTTGATTTTCCTGTGGTGTGGAATCATTTGATGTGTGATGTTGTGACGCATTGAGTATCCCCCAAAACCTATAAAATCGCACTGAACAAAGGACCCAGACTCACTCCTCGGGACCACTGCATCAGAAATGGTTGTGAGTCCCAGCTTGAGCTGGCAATAAAGACTCTTGTGTGATTGCATCAGATTCAGCTCCTGGTGGTCTTTCAGGATTCCCCCAAATCTGGCATTATAGCACCAGCCTGCTAGAACCCACTGAAATGATTGAAACGTACTAATCCTAAGTAAACCTGCTTATGCTGCCTGATCTTTTCTGCCTGCACAAATACAGTGAAGCCTCTTTCCCATATTCTCCTTCATGTTCCACACTATTTTTGACCAAATCTGGTGCTTCCCATATGGTTCTGCACTACTGTTTACAGAAAACTGTAGCTCTCTGCGATGGTATATCTGTTTCTATGAATCTGCTGTATCTGATTAAAACTAACCCAAGACAATTTTAGAACAATGCCAAACTTGTAAAACTTCTCAAAAGGGCCAGGGCAACTACATCCATAGCCTACACCCCTAGGTCTGGGTCCTGGGGGTGCACCCAGCCCTCTTTTATCTGTTAGTCCCTCCCCATCTTAATGGTGGAGAACAAAAAAGACTGTCAGAGGTGGGAGTGGAGAAAGGCCACTGAACTTGGGAAATAGGAAGTGTGCCAGCACCCTTACTGTGGCATACACTCTCTTCTTTTAATGTGGGTCACAGAAGAGACCCAGATGCAGATAAAAGCCCTCAGTAGTGAGGAATATAGTTAGACTTACACCCAAAATTCAAATGTTGGTTCTCTTCCCACCTACTCAGTTACTTTCCCAGTTAATTTTTTAAAGCTTTAAAAAAGGCAAGCCGTATATTGTGGGTGTTCATACAATCAGAGTAAACTTTTTACAGGAAGAAAATAGACTGTCACAACTTTATGACCTCTTCTCCTCCCAATTGGTATTATTAGGACCTGTGACTACAGCTCTGCTACCACCTGGACTTCATGCTATTGGGGAAATGATTAGGCTGTCCTTCAGAGAGAGAAGGACCTGTAACATCCCAAAGGATTTTCCTGCTACTGTACTACAGCCATTGCTCTCTCTAGTCAAAGCCCCTGGCTTCATATCAGTTCCTAGGAACTGCAGTAAAATTAGCCTCAGAACAGGAACACTTCAAAGACTCTGATAGGAGCGACCCAGAGAAGCCAGTGACTGGCTAGGACACACCCTTGGAGCCAGTAGAAAAATGCATGCTTGCCCTCTAATGGTCTTAACTGGCAACTGCGGTGATCTGGAAACCATGACCCAGCATCTTCATATAAGAAAATTTTGGTCCTCCCAATTGTGATCATAGCACAGTGACATGGCCTTTAGAACTTCTTAAACAACAGATTGGGTTTTGCTTCCATCTCTGAAAAAGAAGTAAATTTCAAAGTGTTTACAGGGTTTTGACTAGTAGGTGTGGATGCTGTTTTTGAGGGTCTTAAAGGGGACATTGCAACAAGATTCCCTGAACTCCTGAGCACTAACAAATCCTGGTGTCCAGGTCTTTGAATTTCAGGGTCTGTTCACCTGGGCTGGAACTGGCTAATTTTGAATACCTGCCTGCCACAGATGTCAGTGATGTCAACAGAAATATATTGGTTTATTTTATTTTTTTAAGCATTGAAACAGTTCTTGTTCTTGGAGGAGAGTTGTTACATATTTGTATATATGCTCACTATACAAAATATAGCAATATAATTTGGCCAATGTCACTCTGCAGCATTTTCTTCTCAGGCCATAGATAGCCCCAAGCATGCACCTGAATGGATCATAAAAATTAAGATTTTTTGAGCCACTCTTAGTCTAATACTGTAGGTCTTGTTTGTGACCTGAGAATCCACATTTCTATTCAGTTCTGTGGTGAAATTGGTGGTAGTCTGGGGCTCACTCTTTGAAACCTAGGCTTAACCATAGTATGACCTAGGCTGGACTGAATCTTCCTAAATGATGGAGGACAGATGTGATTGGTGGGAGCATGAGGTTCAGGGAATTATTCTGTGGTATGGGCCCATTGTGTGTCTTTATTTTCCAAGAAATGATTTACCTGCAGCCTTGCCTGTCTTAAGTGAAAAGGGCATGTCACAGTCTTCAGCAAAATGTCTGTTTTTTTTTCAGGAGAAAAGCAGGCCTGAAATAAGGTCATTAAGAGGAACAAAAGTTACCCTATAGAGAGGAATTTTGTGACTCTTTCCACACACCACAGGGATTAGTATAATTTCTCCTAACTATAAAATCTGTATAAATTTATGGTTAAAAATCCAATAAGAACCAGTCATCATGGACCAAGGTTACCTAGAGTTACCATGGCAGTGGGTATCTGACACTCTGATGTCATCCAGCTGTCAGTTCAAAGTCAAGTGGTAGGGCTGATTGGAACTCTCTGAAAATTTGGGATCCCCAATAAAAGTAAAGTGCAGAAAATGCACACTGTCTCTCTTTTCTCCGAGAGAACCCATTATCTCTCTAGAGAGAGTCCCTTTTCCATGTCTATGCCTTCAATAAACTCATACCTATTTCTCTGAGTGAAATGTCTGAAATCTTTTTGACCTGATTACAAAAAAATTGTGGTTTGAAGTCGGGGTCTTCTTGCTATCTGAAATTCCTAGAAGGCACCATCCCTTTATCACTAAACATTTTAAAAGTTCTCATGATCTACATTGTTCCAGCTACTCTGTCAAGATTTTCAGGGCCTTTGTGTCCAGTTCTTTCAGAAAAAATCCACAGGGCTAAAGCATAAGATAGATCTAAATGCTGTAACTGTCTTTCTCCTCACACTCTAGCAGGTAAGTCCACCAGGAGATAAAGTCAGACCTAGTTCCTGAGCAGCAAAGGCCCTTGGTCCCCACTACAGAATCCAAATGGTCAAAAAGGTCAGGATGGGCATAATCTACAGTCTGTGAGGCCAGGTTTAATTTAGATGTCTCCACAAGATTGATGCAAATTTCCATCACTTTTACACAAAGATTTGCATGTGAGGTGTTTCATGCTAGAGATTTACCAACACAAATGGGAAGCCTCTGTGATGGACAACCACCAGGATTTTATGAGGATTATTTTGAGGCTGCAGTCTCTAGAACAGGGAGCTCTGGTGGATACTTGGCCCCATAAGACCACTGCTAGTTCAACCAAGGAAAAATGAGAAGTGCTCTTACCACTTCCCTTCCATCCTGTTAAACCTAATCAAACCACAAGTACATTTGGCCAATCAGAAGTGATCCCTGCTCTGATACCCCATCAACTGGAATCCACTACCTGGCTATACTTGTTCTACTCACTCAAGAAATATACCTCAGTTGATGTAGTTCTTAATATGAATCATAAATCTAGTAAAGAATGATTTGCCTGAAACTAGAAACAAAATATTGGTTAAAAATATATACCCACTGAAAAACATGTATATATAATACAGAAAAAAAGCAAGCACTTTAGAGTTGATGTGTCCATTGGACACAATAGGCACTGTGCCTGTGTTCCATGGAAATCTTTTATTTTGAATTTCTAAGAAAAATAAATACATAAAATCTGCCTTGGAGTATATTCATCTTCACAACAGCCCAGGTGCAAAATGTCACTGTTAACCTTATTTTCAAAGCAATATACCCATGAAGACAGAAGAAACTAATTAGGACTCTCAAATTTGGGCTCCAACTCATAGCCAGAATTAAGTCATCCCCAAGGCTTCTAGAAACTTTATCTTCCCCACATTTTATATTGGTACATTAGAGTTGTACATATTGCTGGAATTTGTTTTTACATATTTGTACATATACACACTGAACACAATCTAGCAATATAACTTGACCAATATCACTCCCCAGCATTTTCTCCTCTGTCCCTGCCTCCCACCCCCTGTCCCTTTTCTCTACTGATCTCCCTTTGATTCTTTAGGAGAACCACCCTCAGCTTCGTTTTTCTCTCTTGCTCCATATATGAAATACAATTATTAACCTAATTTTGACTTGTTTTCCTTAACAGGATGGACTCCAGTTCCATCCATTTTCTTGCAAATTACTCTTACTACACACGAAAATTTGAAACTCAGGGAGATTAGTGTAATTTTCTTTATGGCTGAATAAAACTCCATTGTGTATCTCTACCATATTTTCTTTATTTATTCATCCATTGATGGACACCTAGGCTTGTTTCATAGTTTAATGATTGTGAACTGTGCTGCCATAAATGTGGGTAGGTATGTAGTCCCTGTAATATGATGACTTCAATTATTCAGGACATGTATTGAGGAGTTCTAGCTGGGTCATGTGGTTGTTCCATGCCTCGTGTTTTGAGGAGACTTCATACTGATATCCATAGCAGATGTACTAATTCACAGTGTAATGTACTAATTCATTAGCAGTGTAAAAGTGTTCCTTTTTCTCACATTCTCTCCAGCATTTATTACTATTTGTTTCTTGATGATTGACAATCTGACTTGTGTGAGGTGAAATTTCAGTGTAGTTTTGAATTGCATTTTCTTAATTGGTAATGTTGTTGAATATTTTTTCAGGTATTTATTGGCCATTTGTATTTTTTGAGAAGTCTCTGTTAGTTTATTTTCCTATTTATTAATTGAATTATTTGACTTCTTGAAAATATTTAACCTTCTGTTGTTGCTTGTTATGACGCTCTTGTCCCTCCACTACTATAATAGATAAGAAATTGAGAAAAGCAATAAGTTAGAGTAGTACTCTTGTTTCCAAGTGACAGAGAAAACCAACTCAAACTAAGAGGTTACCTAGTGGTGGTGAGGGTGGTTTTTTTTTTTTTTTTTTTGGTACTGGAGATTCAACTCAGGGGCATTCCCATTTTTATTTTGTATTTTATTTAGAGTCAAGAGTCCTGCTGATTTGCTTAGGACCTCACTAAGTTTCTGAGGCTGGCTTTGACCTTGGGATCCTCCTGCCTGAGCCTTCTGAGCTGCTGGGATTACAGGCATGTGCCACTTCATCTTGCCCCTATGATGTTTTCTTTTAAAAGTAAGCACCCTGTGGGTGTTCTGACTGAGGCACAGCTAGTTTCGTTGATCACTGCCTTATTATTTCTCACTTCCCATTCCATTTTTCTGGCCTCCCCTGTAGCCACAAGATGGCAGTAAGGTTTTCACGCTCACTTCCAACCATTATGTGTGGGCTTCTGGAACTGTCTGGTCCAGCTCAAGCCAGCTTAATTAAGTGTCTCTTGTTCAGGGCACTTTCATACTCTGGCTTCTCAGGACTGGTTACCTTCCCACTTACAACACATGGGGTGCAATGCAGTAGGTGGATCCCTGGGGAGGGGAGGAGTTACTTTTGGAAAACAAAAACTGGAGACAGACAATACACTTTGGGCAGATTCTTCTTTGATTAATAGGGGAACCACAGTCTACACTGGAGAACTGAAAATTCTGTCTATGTCATCTCATGGTATTGCCCAAGAACCCAGAGACCAGGACATCCCTAGAAGAGGAGAGCAGGGCTCAGAAGATTTAAATATTCTGTCTGAGGCCATGGGCCTTGTAAGTGGTAGAGTTTAAATATGAAAAAAAAATTCAGTTTCCAAAGGTGTGTTTTGAATCAGTCTTGGCCTCCCAGTTCATTGTTAGTCTCCCTTAGGTTCAAGAATATTATAATAGACCTAGAAGAGGAAGAGGGAAAGCAGGAAGGTTAAAGACTTTCTGACAGCACCTCATGGAGGCATTGTGCTGGTCAGTTTGTTGCTGAGTTTAGGAGTCCTGCCTACTCATGTTTTCTAGTGATTTCCACACATATTTATTTCCATGTTACCTTTGCCATTCTGGTACTTTCATTACTTTTTGTTCACTTATTTTTCTTAAGTAATTTTCACTGTTATACTTACAAAAATATTCTGAAAACCTCAACTATTTTTGACAAATTTTAAATCAAATTAAGTAACACTGCCTCAAATAAAAATTAGTTTCAAAATCCCATGGAAGAACTCAATCAAATACTGGTCATCTGTGCACCACTCAAAATTATTCCTCATCTGAGGTGAGGCCTTCAGACTGAGTGTGGAAAAATAGAACTGGTCACACCAGAACACAAATTACCCCTGCTGTTCTCTGCCACATGCAATTTTTCATTCTTGCAATCTTCCTTGCACTCAGAGAGCAAGGTCAAGGAAGTAGTGGCTCCTCTCATCTAGGATGCCAGGATGTTTTGACTACCCCAAATATGACCAAGTCCCCACAATTCATCATCAGGCTCCTAGTTCTGGCTACTGCATCCCTTGTTTCTGAAAACATACCTTTGTAGATGTATAATCTTATTCAGGGGACTTGGTTCCTTCCAGCACCTTTCTGCCTGACCATTGAGTCATGTCATAACCCTCAATTTACCTCTTATGTGATTATTGCTGGATAAGTGCCCTGAAAAAAGAAACCAGATTTGCACATTGTCCCCAGGAAGCTAGACAGTACTATACTGAGTATATCTTTGCTCACTATCCTTTTGTTCAGCTGCTATTCTGATGTCTCCTTTTGACCAATCTCCATGGGAAGAAAGAGGAGCCACAAAAAAGCAATAAGGGCTTTTGAGAGGAGACAGCAAATGCCACTCATTGTACAGGAAAGGAAACCAGACCTAAGGACCCTGGTCTAATCATTTGACACACACAGCTGTGGCAGAACAGTATTTGATCAATATCCCCTGGCCCTTGGCACAGGTTTTTATTATATTCAGGCTGAGACTCTTTCCACCTCAAACGACACTGATCTCCTAGCTCCAAAGACAGAGGGTGCAAACTCTTCAGTTTAAAATAATCTAGTCTCTTGGTGAAGCCATAAAGTCACATTACATTCTCTCACCTGGGAAATGAACCACATGACCTACTAGATTCTCAAAATTCTATAGAAATAGAAATAAAAACTTTGCATCAACTACAAAGTTCTAGAGAGCACCACCTCACCTTCCATCACCCTGAAGTCTCCAAGACTTTTCATCCTGTGGATCCGGAAGGCTTCATGTGACTGCTTAAATGGGAGGCTGCTCATAGAATACATTTTTCTCTTTCTCAGAAAGCAATATGAAGACATTGTGTCTTCAAGGATTCAGGCAGTGGCCTGAGCTCTTTTCTATCACATTTTGTCACTCAGCTCCCTGGTGCTCTGTCCTGTTTCAATCTGGCCATCTCTGGTTTCCCTCTCAGTACAGGTAGGGTTCACCATGGGGAGGTGCTGCATCCCACCTGCCCAGATTCCGCACAACTACAATAGAAAGGGAGCTGAGTAAGGGTGAGAGACACAAGGAGGCTAAGGGTCAGAGGTCCAATATAAAGACAGAGCTTCTGCCAAAAACTCATAATTCCAAAAAAATGTGGTTTTGTGGGAAAGGAATACGTGAGAACAGAAATCTTTCCCTAACAAAAATACTTCCTCTACACTCACTCTTTGATTTCAGTATTTTGGGCAAGAACTTTACAACTTGCACATTATTTTTTGAATAGCTAAAAACTAAGAGGACCCCAAATATTCAAGAGGAGCAATGTGGCTTGGTCAACCATGGTAGGTCATTCTACAAGCTCTTAGGCACACTTAAAAATTATGGTATAAAAATATAGATGTTCAATTTAGATAATGCTAAAATGTAAAAAAAAATAGTTAATTGCTTGTATGCTGAGATTACTACTGTGCTATCTGATGCTGAATTTCTTGAGCAAAATGTTTCAACCCATATAGAAGTATAATGGCTAGTGAAATTTTGGGGAAGTATGTAATATATATATATATATATATATATATATATTTTTTTTTTTTTTTAAATAACCCAAATACAGTCCCTGTCCCCACTTAGTGCTTCAGAGGTGCCTGGGATACCAAACTCTGGCCTGCATACCCTACACAGCTGTCCCTGGGAATTTAGGCTAGGAGACTCATCCAAGTGTGCCTAGCCTTTCCTACTTCATCAGAGGTGCTGCATCAAGAAGAATGGCACTAGATTTTGCAGAGTGCATGTGGTCTTGAGAAATATTTTTCTAAATTTTAGGGCTTGGAATGGACATTCAAATGAGATTGAATGTGCCAATTTTCCTTGGGTGTTGAATTCTTACACTGACCACAGGGGTTCACAATTCAAGGTGAACAAACAAAGGTGAACCCTTTACTTCTTGCTCCTCCTCTAATATTGTAAGGAAACTCAAGGTCATCAGACCATGCTGCCAGCTATGGCCACAATTCTCTTTGTCTCTTTCTCTGACTTTCTTCCTTCTGCTTATCTTCTTCAGCAGGATACCACAAGAAAGTTCATTCATCAGCACTACTTCAGGCCATATTTTGGCATGATGATTGTTAACACTACTATGAAACTAAAGCCCCGGTCCCCTTCCTTGTTGGGGCTGCTATCGGCACTAACCAGAAAAATCCTAGGGGAGTGTTGGTCTTATCTGCCATGACCAAGAGTCTATGCTAACAATAAGCAGAGCACCTTGACCAATGTGCCCAGAAAAGATGGCTGCATTAATTTAATCTCAATATTCCAGAGGGTATTGATGCCAAGTTGTGACTCCCAGAGACACCTGACTAACCATAGCTGGGAAGATCATGAGAACATTGGTAACAGTGTCATATTGGCTTAGATAGAAAACTGGCCTTTAGGGAAATGGCCCATCCCTCTCAACAAGATCTGAGGACGAGGTCTGGTTCTCATTCACTTACATTTCATGGAGGAAGGTGTGGCTTTTGGCCCCAAAATGTTTCATTTCTTTTCTGCTCCCTGGCTCCCTTTTCTATTCTCACCTCATATCCATTGTTCTCATTATAATGGGCAGGACAACTGTGTACTGGGCATCCCTTGACTCATGGTCATGTGCCTTAAGCCTTCCACCTAATTGTTCAAGAGAAATATTGTTCTCACTTTATAAATGAAGCAAAACTGGTCCCCAAAGTACCATGGATATTGTTGCCAAGAAGCAAAATTCAAAAACACCAAAAGACAACATCTCTAGCAATTAGAGAAATGCAAATTAAAACTACACTAGGATTTTATCTCACTCCAATCATAATGGCAATTATCAAGAATACAACTAATAGCAAATTTTGGTGAGGATGTATGGGAAAAAAACACTCATACATTGTTGGTGGAACTGCAAATTTGTGTAATCTTTCTGGAATATATTATGGAGATCCCTCAGAAAAACTAGGAGTAAAACCACATTTTTAACCAATTGTTTCACTCCCCAGGATGTATCCAAAATACTTAATATTAGAATCCTACAGTGACACATCAATGTTTATAGGAGCACAATTCAATAGCTAAGCTATGGAACCAACATAGATGCCCATCAACAGATGAATAAGTAAAGAAATGGATACACACAGAGACACACACATACATACACACACACACACACACAAAAAAAAACACATGCACAGAGAAATATTACTCAGCTATAAAGAAGAATGACTATATGACATTTGCCAGTAATTGGGTGGATATGGAGGCTATCTAAATAAAACAAGCCAAACCCAAAAAACTGAAGGTGGCATGTTTTTGCTGATATGTGGGAGCTAGACCAAAATAATGAGAGAAAGAAAAAAAAGAGAAGTTTAGTATATTATCCAAAGAAATGTTAAAGGATGGGAGCAAAGATAGGAATAGAAAAGACAGTAACATGAATCTTACTTAAGTTAAATTGTATGAATATGAAAATACATAAAAAAATTCCCCCATCATGCCCACTCAAAAAAATGGGATTCCTAATTAGAATAATTATGAATTATAATTAGAAATTTCTATGTTTGTATAATTTTATCAAAATGGATTTTATGTCATGTATAATTAAGAACTTATCAAATAAATAAATAGATAATGAATAGTAACATGAAACAAAATTGATGGCATCATAGCTTAATGATGAAATATCTTTAGGTACATTCCAAAAGTTTCTGAATCTCTCCCCCAGTGGAGTCTGCCAAGGGTGTTCAGACCTGAGAGAAAGTTAGAAATTCAGGATGCTGCACAGAGGAGAAGAAGAGACCCTACCCCTTCCACATTCATCTTCAGATAAAGAGATGCAAGGGAGCAGGCAATCTGAAGCTCCCCGCCCCACCAACATTTAACTATGGCAGAGAGAAGCAGAGTGCATTTTAGTGGGTCAATGAGTATGTATTTATTTATTGGCAAGTCTATAGAGTAATTTATAGAATAAGAAAAATCTGGAATCAGCTTTTCTGGATTTACAAAGAAAGCCATTTTTTTTCTTTGAAGAGATAGACCATTGAGCTTTTCTTTAAAAAAAAAATTCTTCTTTGTATTATTTAACTTTTTGCACCACTGGTATTTGGGGAGCAAGACACATAGATCTTTTGAATGAGATCTGCTGTGTGCATCAATTCATGTAGGCAGGAGTGTGCAGTTAGTAATGCTGTTTTTCTTTTTTGTTGTTGTTTTTTTATTTTTTTTATTTCTTGTAAAGTGCAGAGTGTCAAGTAACAATTAAGAATGCACATCTGGGCAGGGCTTTGTGACTTTTGTTGGAAAGCAGGTGAAGGCCCACAGCCAGGGATCCTGGTGAGAAGCAAAAGTGCCCAGATTGGCCTTAGTCTATGCAAGGCTACAATAATATAGTCACTGCAGATATTTCTCTCAAAAAAATGGCTAGCCAGGGAGGAAGAGAGCTCAGAGGAAGCTGAGTTTTACACATGTTTGTGCTCTCTGACATCTCTTCTAAACTGATCATTTTAGTCTTACTCCATGCAGAATTTAGGCTCAAAATGTATATTAAATTCAGTTGAAGGAAAATCAGACTTAATGTTGCCATCCAGGTTTGAGTCTTCTCCAAACCACCTACCAAAACTGCTGAGAGCCTCCACCAAAGGAGGCAGAGATGCATTGACTACTTCACAAGAGGCTGAAAGGCCATTTATGTTCATATATTTCTGCACAGATAGAGAGATAACATCTCAGCACTTTGTAGAATGATTAGGGGAGGTCTTGTTATTGTAGAAGGCCCATGTAATTAAAATTTGAAGAATCAACCTCAATTTCTTAGCATTAGAACCCAGTAAAATTTTGGTAACCAAGTACACACATTCCAGAGACAGTACATTATTCAGCTCATTTAAAGGGAGATTCACAAGACAAAAAGATGTTTTCATGATGAATTCAAACCTTTCAAGGTTCTAGACACAAAAATGCCCAGAGCATGTTCACATGTTGGCTCAGCCCTCACACAAAATCCTTATGACTATGGTCTAGAGGGATGATTCCTAAAGTCTGATTCCTGAGCACACTAGAACTTTTACTTTTATACATAAGCAAGTTTGAGGTACATCAAAGCCACAGAGTTGATGCAGTATCATTGGATGGTGAAGTCTATACTCCTTACCTAGGTATAAGCTTGTCAACAACCTAGGGACTCTTAGCTCATATAGCTTAGGTACTTCTACTGAATTAAGGCTAAAAGGAGATTATTGTAACTCATTTTTTTGTTTCCTGCTTCTGATGCCATGGTTATCTTTTACAGGTACTTTCTAGCCACTGCAAGCCTTTATGGTTAATTCTCAGTAAGCAGAGCTGCTGTTAGTAAGCAGGATATATCAAAGCCTTTCAGCTCTTAAACAGCTGAGTTTTCATTTACCTCTACAACAAAAAGCTTTTTCTGAAGAATTCCCTCACAGAAAGAAGAGTAAACAATGGTCTCTCAAGTCAAATGAACCTCCTGGGATATCTTCTCTATGCTGTCTTTTTAAAATGGGGGAAGAAATCACATTTCTCCAGATGGACATAGAACAATCCAGACTTTGGGGAGCTTCAAATGAATTTTATGCAGTTCTGTCCTGGGCAGTTCTCAGCTCTGACTTATGTTGTTAAGAGGTCATTTGATATCTAGAATATCTAGAAGCCTGTGTTTTCTCATATCTACAATTGGACTCTTTTGGAGGACACAGTTGAACAATGGCTCCAGGGAAGGTATTAATTTAAATAGGTGCCTGGCCTCCACAGCTGACAAAATGCCTTGGAGTTACTGTGAAGATACTGCTTGACTATTGTCTTATATCCCACATAAATTTTCTTGTAAGAAGCTTATAACTTTGTCACCATGAACACTCATGTCATTCACATGTCCAAATACACTATGTCACACATTCCTTGTTTGAAATTCAGATTCAAATTCTCTGATGATTTATGATACTTCCAATAATTATATATCCCTACTTTGCATTCTTTTGCTATAGGCCCTTAATAATACAATTTTCTGCTGCTTGCCTTTAAAACATAGGACTTGATGGGTTTTTTATATTCCTCTAGATCAGCCTATGTCTATAATTGATAAACCATTAGTAAACTTGCCACATTTTCCAAATCAACCTACATATTGATGTTTAAATGGTATATGTGATGGATTCTAGCTAATGTTTGCCCTTGATATTCTTATTCCCACGCTATATGGGCAATGACCAAACAGACTACATTTTACCATGAGACTCCATATCATGTAAGAAATGCTTCTCCTATAGGAAAGCCCCACCTCTGTACTCATTAATAAAATACTTGGCAACACAAAATAGCAATTTTTATACAATGCAAAATTGGTATCTTTTCTTTTCATTATTCTTGGGCAGTGTAACTTGTCAGAGATTAATTGTGTAGACATTAGTAACCATTCTCTAACTTGTACTCAATTTGTGTCATTTTGACCCACTTTCCTTATGCTTGCTTGCTGCCATGCCAATTGGCAAGCCCTGTGGGAAATACCAATGTACCCATTGCATTGTGCTGTTAAATGCCCAATTTGGATTCTGTACTTGCTTTCTTACATTGGCTAAACTCCTATATATCCCTTTCCTATTTTTTGGCTTAAATATGATGCCATCACACTGACTATCTCGTTCTTTGGAGATAAAAGTAACTGTCACTGTTAAGCAATAAAGGCTTAATTATAATGGCAATGTGTGGTGTGAGAAATGTGAGTGTGTCCAGCCAAGAAGTCATAAGAGGCCCCAATCTCAGACACTGCTCTCCCATTCTCTATCACCCCTTTCCACAATCAGAGAAAACTTGCTGTTCTCTACATTTCCACAGTCAGAACCCTTACAGGTTTTCAATATTACTTCTTTTTTCTTTCTTTCTTTCTTTCTTTCTTTTTTCTTTTTCTTTTTTTTTTTTTTTTTGGTACTGGAGGTTGAAAAGCGGAAGAATGGTTTACCACTTAGCTGAATTCCTTTTACTATCTATCTATCTATTTATTTATTTATTTTGAGTCAGAGTTCAGCTAAGTTGCTGAGATTGGCCTTTTTATGGTTTAATGTATATTGGCTTTCCTATTGCAATTAAATATATCATTTTTACATACACATGGGTTCACCTATGGATGTTGTTTAAATTATGATTCCTTGATTATTGTAATAGTAAAGTTTCATAATACATTTGTGTCAGGTGATGAAAACTCCTTTTTCTCTTATAATTGAGAAGTTTCTTGGCTATGTTTACATATATTAAACATTGTGTATGGATTTTAGAACTGTATGATTTGGTTTCTTTTTTTTTCTTTTTATATTATTTGTTGTTCAAAACATTACAAAGCTCTTGACATATCATATTTCTTACGTTGGATTCAAGTGGGTTATGAACTCCCATTTTTTACCCCATATATACAGATTGCAGAATCACATCAGTTACACATTCACGTTGTTACATAGTTCCATACTAGTGACTGTTGTGTTCTGCTGCCTTTCCTATCCTCTGTAAAACATGTTGAGCTGGGGGTTGTAGTTCAGTGCTAGAGTGATTGACTCACATGTGGAAGGCAGTGTATTAAATCCTCAGCACCACCTAAAAATAAGATATTCTCTCTCTCTCTCTCTCTCTCTCTCTCTCTCTCTCTCTATATATATATATATATATATATATATATATATATATAGTAAAGCATGCTTTTTATTAGTTAATTATGATTATACATACTATTATTCAGGTTCATTTAGCTATAATTGTACAACATGGAATATGATTGCTCCAGTTAAGTACCTATTACTTCCCTTTTTCCTCTCCTTCTATTTTACCCTTTCTTCTAATTATTTAGAGTTTTAAAATTTATTGATTTATGGATACACATAAAGGTAAAATTCACTGGGATTTATTTGTTTATTTACATAGAAATTTTGATTAAAAAATTGTAAGTTAATTTGGGGAAAAATTATCATTTTTGTAATGAGTTTTATCATCTACACATGGGCTAATTGAGTCTTTTATGTGCTTCTTATAATTTTATTTTCTCACAAATTTTATATATATATATATATTTAAACCTGTGTACATGGGAAACACCATGTGCATATGGCATATATATAAAACTTAAATATATATATGTATGTGTGTGTGTGTGTATATATATATAAATATAAATATATATATATATATATATATATATATATATATATATATATATATATATATACCATATGCATATAGTGTTTCCCAAGTATATTTCATATATATATATTAAACTGGCTATTCTATGACCAAAAATGTTCCTGGTCCCTGGTGACCATTTTCCCCACAATTTATTGTGTCTCATTTCCAAAAGGTACATTCCTTTTTAATTTTTTTTAAATTTACATATGAAAGCGGAATGCATTATGATTTTCATTACACATGTAGAGCATCATTTTTCATATCTATGCTTGTATACAATGTATATTCACACCATTTTTTTCTTCATACATGTACTTTGGATAATAATGATTAATATGTTCCACCATTATTTCTAACCCATCCCTCTTTTCTTCTCCTCCCACCCCTCTGCCCTATCTAGAGTTTATCTATTCCTCCCATGCTTCCTCTCCCTATCCCATTATGAATCAGCCTTCTTATATCTAAGAAAACATTTGACATTTGCTAATTTGGGATGGGCTAACTTCACTTAGCATTATCTTCTCTAACTTCATCCATTTACCTGCAAATGCCATAATTTTATTCTTTTTTATTGCTGAGTAATATTCCATTTTGTATATATGACACATTTTTTATTTTATCTATTCATCTATTCAAGGGCATTGAGGTTAGTTGCACAGTTTAGCTATTGTGAATTGTGCTGCTGTAAACATTGATGTGGCTGTGTCCCTGTAGTATGCTGTTTTTAGGTCCTTTGGGTATAGCAGAGGAGAGGGACAGCTAGGTCAAATGCCAATTTTCCAAGAAATCTCCATACTGCTTTCCATATTGGCTGCACCAGTTTGCAGTCCCATCAGAAGTTTATGAGTGTAAACTTTTCTTCTCTCCCTCACCAACATTGATTATTGTTTGTCTTCATAATAGCTGCCATTCTGACTGGAAGGAGATGAAATCTTAGAGTGGTTTTGATTTGCATTTCTCTAATTGCTAGCGATAATGAACACTTTTTTGTATATTTGTTAATTGATTGTATATTATCATCTCAGAACTATCTGTTCATGTCCTTGGCCCATGTATTGATGGGGTTATTTTCTTCATTGGTATTTGGCTTTTTGAGTTCTTTATATACCCTAGAGATTAGTGCTTTATCTGATGTGTGAGGGGTAAAAATTTGCTCCCCAAATGTAGTCTCTCTGTTTATTTCACAGATTATTTCTTTTGCCTAGAAGAATTTTTTTTTAGTTTGAGTCCATCTTATTTATTAATTCTTGATTTAAATTATTGTGCCAGACGGGTCTTATTTAGGAAGTTGAGGCCTAATCCTATGTGATGAAGATTAGAGTCTACTTTTTCTTCTGTTAGACACAATTCTTAATTCCTTGATCCATTTTGAGTTGAATTTTGTGCATGGTAAGAGATAGGGATTTGATTTTACTTTGTTGTATATGGATTTCCAGTTATCCCAGCAACATTTGTTGAAGAGGCTGTCTTATCTCTAATGCATGTTTTTGGCACCTTTGTCTAATACAAGATAATTGTAATTTTGTGGGTTAGTCTCTGTGTCCTCTATTTTGTATCATTTGTCTACCAGTCTGTTTTGGAGCCAATAAGATACATTCTCTTGAACCATCACCCTGCATTTTACGTGTTTGGATGAGTACTGCTGTATTCCTAAGTGTTTTCATGGTTAGATTTCCTGTAATTTCAGTATGTCTCTGTTTCTGGCAGGGAATATTATGTTTCTTCATTAGCCAAAGAGTTTCCAACAATAGATAATAATAACCTAAACTCCTTCTTGAGTTAATGAGAATAATTTTTTCCTACTTTCATCATTTCATTTTATACTTCTCTAATTTTTAAAGATTTATTTATGATTACTCAATACTTGGATATCTCTTGTATAAATTGGCAGTTTGTTTTTTACCCACATTTCTTTTGTGATTTCTTGCTTCAAAGATAAGAAAATAGATCCTAAGAGGCAGATGACGTTTGAGTTTATGGAAAAAATATATTTACTTATAATTATTAAAATTTTTATTTGCCTCTTTTACTTCCCCTATATACATATTGTAGATTTCTTGTCTGTTTTATTTTAGAGGTTATTTCAAATGAAGTTTTAGGGTTTTTTTTTTTTTTTGGAAATTCTAACACAAAAAAAAAATAAATAAGAAAAAACTCTCTCTTTCCTATGGATGCAGAAAAATGAATATTTCCTCAAAGACATTTGGTAAGTAAATTGTTGAAGGACACATTCACTAAAACATCCACTCTATGTCTTTGAAGATTTTTTTTTTTTTTTGACTGTTTTTGTCAGTGAATCAAATCCTATTATCTGGATTGTGGAGTTTAATACACAATCACATAGGATACAATTTGGGCAATCTTAGAAATATTAAGACGTCATTTTTTACTTACTGAGTGATATGTTGTGGAGATAGCAACAAAAAGATATCTTTATTTTTAAAAATAGTTACATATTTTTTTCAATATCTTATAAGTTCTTTAGATTATTTTCTTCCTTGAGTCATACTTAGAATTTGGGCCCGTGATATGATTTTTTGCACCTTGTGATCTTCAAGTATTTGCCCCCATCAAGAATCTGGGTTTAGGGCTGGATTTGTGGCTCAGTGATAGAGTGTTCTTCCAGCATGTGTGAGTCCCTGGGTTCGATCCTCAGCACCACATAAAAATAAAATAAAGGTATTCTGTCCAACTACAACTAAAAATATTAATTTTTTTAAAAAAGAATCTGGGTTAATAGCTCTTGCTTCTCAAGATTTCCTTTACCATAAAAGGAGATAAATCAGTGTGTTTCTCCTGGGATATATTCTTGAGGCACACTCTTCAAATGAGGAAGAAAATAATATATCTCCAGACTGACATCTTTTATATCAGGAGCAAACCAAACTTTGTGGAGCTTTGAAGGAATTTCATACTGTTCTGTCTTCAGATAGTTCTGTGTGTGCTGCTGAGTTGCCATTTAATGTCCAGAAGAAACCTGTGCTTCTTATCTTTACAATGGAATAACTTTAGAGGACACAGATGAACAGTGTTCTTCATGGAGCCTACAAATACTTCTCTGTGCTGTGGCCCACAGCTGACAAAGCACCTGGAAAACACCATGCAAATACTAATTGCTTAACTATTATCTACCACTCACATATATTTTCTTTCAAAGATTGTAATAACCTTTTCAACTGTAGGCCCTTGGGTCATCCACATGCACATATATAAAAAGTTGAGTCCACCATGTCTAAATTCTAGATTTCATTCTCTGTTGATTCAAGATGGTGTGACTAGTTGCATATTACTTTTTGCTTTCCTTTTCCTCTATTTCCCCAATAAAAGTTCTCTACTTAGAGGCATAAAAAATACGTATAATACACAGTATATATACGTATATACATGTGTCTATATAAATATTTACATGTGTGTGTGTTTGTGCTTTGTACATATATCCTAAGTATAGTATATGTATATATACTATGCATTATATATGTTTACTATATATACTATAGTATAAACATGCTATTATATATATATATATATATATATATATATATATATATAAAACATGTTACCTATACTATAGTATACATGTACACATACTGTATTATATATGCATACATTATACATAATATCTACATATACCATACATACATATATAATGCATAATTTTATACACACAAACACTCACACACACACAGAAGTTCCTTACTGTTTTGAATATTTTTCACTAACAAAGTACTAAAATAATAAGAAAAATTTTTGAGTTATGTGGTGTGGTAGAGGTATTTTGGCTTTTAAATTAAATAAAATTTATTTTTTGTTATTTATTTATTGATGGTATCAGGAAATAAACCCAGGAGTGCTTTACAACTTAGTTACATTGTCAACAATTTTTTTTTTTGTATTTTGTTTAGAGACAGGGCCTCAACTAAGTTGTTTAGGGCCTTGCCTCACTGTGTTGCTGAGGATTACTTTGAAGTCATGTTTCTCCTGCCTCAGCCTCTGGAGCCACTGGGGGTTTAGGCATGTGACACAATACTTGGTGATACCTGCTTACTAATTACAGGGGCTTTAATCATGGAAGAGAAAAAAGTCATAGACTGGTCATTAGGTCTAAGGCCAATTGCAAAATAAGGAGTTTACCTTCAATGCATTTAAATAACAGACTCAAATCTGTGGTTAGATTTGAAGACATGGGCACCACTTTCTGGAACTTCATCTTTTTTTTGCTTCTATTGAAAAACCAGCCTCTACCTCAGAGCAAAGCCTGTCCAAGGAAGGGACATGACCTTTGTCCTTGGAAAAACCCACAGAGCACTCCTAGGCACATTCCCACCCTGCTTAGTTGTTTATCTACAGGAGAGATCTGCTGCACCAGGTGTCCCTGACTCAGTCAGGCTAGGTGGGGATGAAACACCTAAGCAATTTCGTTCTGCTTGGGATCTTATTTTGCTCTGAAACTTAACCTCTGACTTATTGTAATCCTAAAGTCAAGAAAAAACCTACAGAAAAGCTCTGTGGAAACAGTTCAGTTCTCGGAAAAGCCGCAGATAGGCCAAGATAACCATATATCTGAAATTCCAGATGACTTCCATCTAGGTGTGATGACCAATATCTAAACTAGAAGCCCTGCAGTTGGGCACGTACTCCCTTTGCGACATCCTCATGGTTTAAACCAATCAGTTTAAATGAATCCCCCTCTTGTAGTGACCAATCCCTCCTACCCAAGTTGTTACCGCCAGTGAATGTGCTAATCATGTTTTAGAATTGTTATTTGATTTTCCTGCGGTGTGTGACAATTTGCTAAGAGATGCTATGATGTATGTGGGGGATCCCTGCCTTCTCCAAAGAATGTATAAAACTGCTGCAAAACCTGGGCTCGGGGCCTCTCAGCGTCACCAGTTGCGGTGTGTGCATGCGGAGGACCGAGCTAGCTTGCAATAAACACCTCTGTGCTGCTTACATAGATCTTGGGTCTCTGGTGGTCTTTTGGGGGTCCCGAATTCGAGCATAACACTATCTGATATCTGTAATGAAAGGGTCCATGACCAGCATTTGGTAGGAAAAAGTTGGAAACTTTCTGGTTAGATCTCCCTGCTGTCACCCAGGGCAGTGTCTCTCTTATTTTTTGGACTTGAAAAGAAATGGTAAGAAATTGTACCCCTCACCTCTACATACAAAAGGAGCAGTGAGGACCTTCAACTCCTTGAGGTCAGAGGAACAAACCATAGATCAGAAATCTGGAATGTGGTTCTGTGAACTGAGATACTCTAGAGTCTTCACATCAGTTTTGAGGGTACAGTTCAAACAATGCATATACTTTTTTTGGTAATATTTTATTGGTCACATAATTGTAATATTCCCATAATTAATATATTGGGTTATGTTATTAAAATCAATTTCTACTATTTATTTATGTGAATATTAAAAAAAATGACTATATTTGTGTTTCACATATTCTTACCATTGGACATCACTGCCTTAGGGGATTGCTTCCCAGTCAATTTTCAATCTCTTTTTTCAAAAGAGGAGAAAGCAGGAAAGTTAATTAAATTTTTACATTATTGTTATTTTATTATTTCCATTCATAAATAATATATAGACATATATAATCCACAGATTAAAAAGGCCTTATGTGCAAGGTTAAATGCAAATGTCCTCTTGGGTGGGTTGGTTCTCACTACTACAACGAAACCTTTCCTTAAATTAGCTACAACTAGAGGCTCTGGATATTAATTTCCAGCAACTGAAATAAAAACTTAAAAAAAGCTGCAACCAAGAACTTGTCATTTTGACCTCATCCTTTTCATCATTTTATGCCACCTCCTGTCACTCAAACAGAAGACTCAGTAGGCTCAGTCTGAGAGGGTGAGGATATAAACCCTGACTACTCAGGTGTTCTTAGGTCAAATCCAGCACATGGCCAGTGATGAGAGGCAGGGTTTGACTATCTTGTGTGGCTTTTGTTTCTAGAGCCTGCAAGCATTGGTTCCCTCTCTAAGCTCTCTCTTGTATGTTCAGAGGATCTTATTTTCTCTGCTTTGCAAGTGCTGAAAGATTTACTGCAAGAACAATGGCCCCCTCAAAAACTAGTAAGTGATTATTATGCTCTGGCATCCTAAGAGTTGCAAGGGGTGGGGCTCCTTCAAATTGGCTGGACTATAATGGGAACTGGCAATTGTGGACTGGAATTTCTGGAGTAATCTCTAGAGTCTGCAGGCCTTGGTCCTCATCTGGGTCAGGTTAGCCCTGAGTTCTTACTGGCCAGTCAATTTGGGCATGTGTCAGTGATAGGGACTCTGGGAGCTTTGTCCTATTCCTGCAGAGTATCTTCAGTCCCTACCTGAAGTACTATCTGAAGTTGTAGCATTCCAGCTCTTTCCCAGATTGTGTGTTGGGGTGAAGATTATTATCAGAATCACAACTCCATGAGTTGTCTTGCATGAGGGGGGCTGTGGTCTTTAGGAGTCTCAGTTATTCCCTCTCCTTAAGCTTGCTATTCTTTCTTTTTTTTTGTGAGGGTGGTGGTACTCTGAATTAAATCCAGAGGCCCTATATCACTGAGCTACATCCCTGGTACTTTTTATTTTATTTTGAGACAGATGCTGATTCTGTCCTTGAACTTGTTACTCAGTCTCCAGAGTTGCTGGGATTACAGGTGTGTGCCATCCTGCATGGATCCCCCTAAATATTCAAAATGCAAGGGAAGCAAAATGTCAAATTTAGAAACCCATCTATCAGCCTAAACCATTATATATGTGTCAGTAAATTTTTAAGATGCCAGTTCTCTGTTCACATTTCAAATGACAGTGTCCCCTCTCAACTCTTCTCTCAACTATTTGTTTCTCATGCTATATTTCAAATAGGCACAGTATTTTTAAATTGTTTTACCAAGAACTGGATGGACCTTTCTAAATGATTTGTTTTCTGTCTGGGTGCAGTGGCACATGCCTGTACTCCCAGAGATTCAGGTGGATAAATTAGAAGATTGCAATTTCATGGTCAACCTTAAGAATTTATGTAGACTGTGGACAAGTAAGGAAGACCTATCTCACAATTTTAAAATAAGTTCTATGGATAAAGCTCAGATTTAACATGGCCCTGTGCTAAATCCCCAATACTACAGAAAAATAAAAAGCAAAAAAAAAATTTTTTTTCTGTTTCTGAGCATTTCATGTGAGAAAAAGTAGAGGAGAATCACTTGAGCTTTGTGAAATTGTGTATATGTGTGTTCTTTCTTTGTCTTTCCCAAGCCAAAAACCTTTTCAGAAAATCTTTGGGTTGAGAGTCCAAACTTGTGGATTTTATGTCATCGGGATCTCCTACCCTCTCTTATATTTTCCTGGTCCCATGTTTCAAAACAGCCTCACATAAGGATCCCACACCTGGCATATGTAAGGTCTCTAAGACACGAGTTCAAGGCCAGACTTAGTACCTGGGTCCTATCCTGTTAGAGAGCAGTCTAAGTTTAGGGAGTGCCAATTCTTAAGAGAGCAGCTGAGTACCCTGCAGCTAGAAGGAATCTCCTGAATCTCCTGGTGTATCCCTAATCTAAAAATATAGATCAATATTTTTTTTGGCTTCTGTGAATAATGCTACAATGAAGATGCAAATGTAGCCATTATTTAATATATTGATTTCAGTTCCATTGGAAATACATCCAGAATTATTTTTACTGTGTTAGCTTTTAAAAAGCTCTCATGGTACTTAAAAATGGCTGTTATTAAATTTATATTCTACTTCAGTGTGAAAGTGTTTCTTTCTTTCATATCCATCTGATTGGAGTACTAGTTATCTTTCATCTTTTCAGTAGTAACCACTCTTGTTTTTCTTTAACATTTATTTTTTAGTTGTAGTTGTACACAGAACCTTTATTTTGTTTTTAATGTGATGCTGAGCATTGATCTTAGTGCTGCATGCCTTCTAGGCAAGGGCTCTACCTCTGAACCACAACCCTCAGCCCTGATAGTAGTTATTCTAACAGATGTGCTCAGACTTCAGAAAGCAAATGAAATTGAAAGAGCACTGGAAAATTTGAAATTAAAAATCATGTAAATTATGCACTATATAATGAAACATGTATGTATATATAGCATGATGTTTCACTTGATGGGATTATATTCTGTAAAGTTTATATAAAGATGATTCTGCCATTTTTCAAACAACTTAGTATAATGACAAGAATCTCGACTTGTCATTACACTCAGACTAATACACACCCAAGTTATTTGCTATAGGCATTGGTGTACATGAAGTCTACCACTGAACAAAACACCACGATGAAACCAACAACTGATGCTGTGATTTGTGGCAATCAGTAGAGCCCTAAAACTAAAATGCATAAACTGTGGAACTCAAGATAAAACTCTTAATGAACCCCTTGCTATTTAGATGATCATAAGTCATAGAGATTGCAATGCAGGAAAGAAAAATGGCATTCTTCTTTTAAAAAAAATTTTATTGTTGGTTGTTCAAAACATTACATAGTTCTTGACATATCATATTTCACACTTTGATTCAAGTGGGTTATGAACTCCCATTTTTACCCCATATACAGATTGCAGCATCACATCGGTTACACATCCACTGTTTTACATATTGCTATACTAGTGTCTGTTGTATTCTACTGCCTTTTCTATCTTCTACTATCCCCCCTCCCCTCCCTCCCCTCCCATCTTCTCTCTCTACCCCGTCTACTGTAATTCATTTCTCCTCCTTGTTTTTTTTCCCCTTTCCCCTCACTTCCTCTTGTATGTAATTTTGTATAACCATGATGGTCTTCTTCCATTTCCGTGCAATTTCCCTTCTCTCTTCCTTTCCCTCCCACCTCTCTTCCCTGTTTAATGTTAATCTTCTTCTCATGCTCTTCCTCCCAACTCTGTTCTTAGTTACTCTCCTTATATCAAAAAAAAAAAAAAACATTTGGCATTTGTTTTTTAGGGATTGGCTAGCTTCACTTAGCATTATCTGCTCTAATGCCACCCATTTAACTGCAAATTCTATGATTTTGTCATTTTTTAATGCAGAGTAATACTTCATTGTGTATAAATGCTACATTTTTTTATCCATTCATCTATTGAAGGGCATCTAGGTTGGTTCCACAGTCTTGCTATTGTGAATTGTGCTGCTATGAACATCGATGTAGCAGTGTCTCTGTAGTATGCTCTTTTTAGATCTTTAGGGAATAGACCAAGAAGGGGAATAGCTGGGTCAAATGGTGGTTCCATTCCGAGCTTTCCAAGAAATCTCCATACTGCTTTCCAAATTGGCTGCACCAATTTTCAGTCCCACCAGCAATGTACAAGTGTACCCTTTTCCCCACATCCTCGCCAGCACTTGTTGTTGTTTGACTTCATAATGGCTGCCAATCTTACTGGAGTGAGATGGTATCTTAGGGTGGTTTTGATTTGCAATTCTCTGACTGCTAGAGATGGTGAGCATTTTTTCATGTACTTGTTGATTGATTGTATGTCCTCCTCTGAGAAGTGTCTGTTCAGGTCCTTGGCCCATTTGTTGATTAGGTTATTTGTTATATCATTGTTTAATTTTTTGAGTTCTTTGTATACTCTGGATATTAGGGCTCTATCTGAAGTGTGAGGAGTAAAGATTTGTTCCCAGGATGTAGGCTCCCTATTTATCTCTCTTATTGTTTCTTTTGCTGAGAAAAAAACTTTTTAGTTTGAGTAAGTCCCATTTGTTGATTCTAGTTATTAACTCTTGTGCTATTGGTGTCCTATTGAGGAATTTGGAGCCCGACCCCACAGTATGTAGATCGTAGCCTACTTTTTCTTCTATCAGATGCCTGGTCTCTGATTTGATATCAAGCTCCTTGATCCATTTTGAGTTAACTTTTGTGCATGGTGAGAGAAAGGGATTCAGGTTCATTTTGTTGCATATGGATTTTCAGTTTTCCCAACACCATTTGTTGAAGATGCTATCCTTCCTCCATTGCATGCTTTTAGCCCCTTTATCAAATATAAGATAGTTGTAGTTTTGTGGATTGGTTTCTGTGTCCTCTATTCTATACCATTGGTCCACCCGCCTGTTTTGGTACCAGTACCATGCTGTTTTTGTTACTATTACTCTGTAGTATAGTTTGAGGTCTGGTATCGCTATACCGCCTGATTCACACTTCCTGCTTAGAGTTGTTTTTGCTATTCTGGGTCTTTTATTTTTCCAGATGAATTTCATGATTGCTTTATCTATTGCTATAAGAAATGCCGTTGGGATTTTGATTGGCATTGCATTAAACCTATAGAGAACTTTTGGTAATATCGCCATTTTGATGATGTTAGTTCTGCCTATCCATGAAAAGGGTATATTTTTCCATCTTCTAAGATCTTCTTCTATTTCTCTCTTTAGGGTTCTGTAGTCTTTATTGTATAAATCTTTCACGTCTTTTGTTAGGTTGATTCCCAAGTATTTTATTTTATTTTTTTGAGGATATTGTGAATGGAGTGGTTGTCCTCATTTCCATTTCAGAGGATTTGTAGCTGATATACAGGAATGCCTTTGATTTATGCATGTTGATTTCATATCCTGCCACTTTGCTGAATTCATTTCTTAGCTCTAATAGTTTCTTTGTAGACCCTTTTGGGTCTGCTAGGTATAGAATCATGACATCTGCAAATAGTGATAATTTAAGTTCTTCTTTTCCTATTTTTATGCCTTTAATTTCTTCCTTCTGTCTAATTGCTCTGGCCAGTGTTTCGAGAACTATGTTGAACAGAAGTGGTGAGAGAGGGCATCCCTCTCTTGTTCCAGATTGTAGAGGGAATGCCTTCAATTTTTCTCCATTCAGAATGATGCTAGCCTGAGGCTTAGCATAGATTGCTTTTACAATATTGAGTTATGTTCCTGTTATCCCTAGTTTTTCTAGAGTTTTGAACATAAAGGGATGCTGTACTTTGTCGAATGCTTTTTCTGCATCTATTGAGGTGATCATATGGTTATTATCTTTAAGTCTATTGATGTGGTGAATAACATTTATTGATTTCCATATATTGAACCAGCCTTGCATCCCAGGGATGAATCGTACTTGATCATGGTGCACAATTTTTTTGAGATGTATTTGTATCCGATTCGCCAGAATTTTATTGAGGATTTTTGCATCTAGGTTCATTAGAGATATTGGTCTGTAGTTTTCTTTCTTTGAAGTGTCTTTGTCTGGTATAGGAATCAGGGTGATGTTGGCCTCGTAGAATGAATTTGGAAGTTCTCCCTCTTTTTCTATTTCCTGAAATAGCTTGAAAATATTGGTATTAGTTCTTCTTTAAAGGATTTATAAAACTCTGCTGTATACCCATCCAGTCCTGGGATTTTCTTGGTAGTCTTTTGATGGATTCTTCTATTTCCTCAATTGATATTGGTGGGTTTAGGTTGTCTATATCCTCCTGACTCAATCTGGGCAGATCATATAACTTAAGAAATTTATCGATGCCTTCACTATCTTCTATTTTATTGGAGTATAATGATTCAAATAATTTCTGATTATCTTCTGTATTTCTTAAGTGTCTGTTGTGATATTGCATTTTTTATCCCGTATGCTAGTAACTTGAGTTATCTCTCTTATTCTCTTCATTAGCATGGCTAAGGGTCTGTCGATCTTATTTATTTTTTCAAAGAACCAACTTTTAATTTTGTCAATTTTTTCAATTGTTTCTTTTGCTTTGATTTCATTAATTTCAGCTCTGATTTTAATTATTTCTTGCCTTCTACTTCTTTTGCTGTTGTTTTGCTCTTCTTTTTCTAGAAATTTGAGATGAAGTATGAGATCATTTATTTATTTTTTTTTCTTGTTGGCATTCTTTAAAAAAAAAGATGTTGGGATAAAGAAACATGTGTGTGGCAATAAATATGAAGCAGTACTCTTCACTCACTACATAACACCTCATTTTCACATACTAAATACTGAATGTAAAAATTGTTAATAAATGATATTAAAATATAAAATAAAATATAAAGCATTAAAAAATAGTTCCAAGCCAGCCTCAGGAATGAGGCCCTAAGCTATTCAGTGAGAAACTCTCTCTAAATAAAATACAAAAAATAGCTGATAATGTGGCTCAATGGCTAAGCACTCCTGGATTTAATCCCTGATCTCTTCCATAATGGTATTGTACCCATCATTTATATCACATAACAATTCATTTTCATACAGTAAATATTGAATATATAAATTATGAATAAGTAATACTAAAATATGAAAGAAAACATAAAGCATTCAAAAGTTAATGTAATAAAGAGGGAGAGAAATAAGATGAATGTGGTAGTGTAAAACTGGATATCCAGTACTCTGGAGGCTGAGGCAGGAGGATCACAATTATTTGGGTGATCACAGCAAAAGAGCAAAACATTTTCTCAAAATAAAATTTAAAAAGGGTAAAAAAAGGGTGAGGACATAGCTCAGTAATAGGAAATCCTGGTTTAAATTCCCAATATTACAAAAGGGAAAAACAACAATAAAACCCAAAATTAGTAATTTCTTTTCAAAGTTACACAAATATTTTTAAATTCATAATTTTATAATATTAAAATAAAAATTTTGTTCATCAAATACCATTAAGGGGTGCAAGGTAAATGACAGAATGAAAGAAACTAATTTCCTTACATATAATTAAACAATGTGTGTGTGGGGGGGGGGGAGGGGGGAGGGTGCAAAGAAAATGCATACAAGAAACTTGAGCAGTAAATTTAAATGAGATAATCTTAGAGTTCAGTAGTCATAAAATACTCAACATCATTAAGAATTAGTTAATGTAAAATAAAATCACATAATATGCCCCTAATTAAAGAGTATAGATAAACCTGTAAAGTGAATTCATTATCATGAAGGAAAGATAGAGTGTGAGCTGTTTCTATCCATTTGTGCAATTATTTTGCTATTGAATATCTGATACACCCCCACCAGAAAAAAAGCACATGTATATATAGGAATACAGCAGTATTTATTTAAAGAGTTGAAACATAAAGTCTTAACTAAAAAGCATGTACATTTAGGAAGAGATAAATATTAAGCTGTGGGAAATAATGGTTTCTAGAATAAGACACAATTTTTTAGTTCACATTTAATCCAGTGGAAAAAAATAGTCTATCACACCATTTAAGATTTTTATATATGTCATGTGAATGTTGTATTTTATAGGTAAGCATATTTAAAAAGAAAATGTATGGAATTTGAGAAAATAATACATAGAAGCACATAAAAGACTGAGTTACACACCCAATATATAAAGTTGACCATTTTGACCAAGCTAATTAATAATAATACTCCTTTAAAATTTCAAAATGCTTTATTTTAATTGAAGCAGAGAACAAATCAAAAATTTCTAAAATTCTGCTGGAAGGTTACATGAATATAAAATTACCCATGGACTCTTATTATAAGAGAAAAAGCAACAGCACTCACTAACTGATATTAATGTATATTATAAAACTATAACACTACAATAAAGACCAAGAAATCACAATACAGAAAATTTCATAGATACATTTATATGAATGTACAAACCATTGTTTTTAAGTTTAATAAAAGGGTCTATACAAATGCAACAATATCAAGAAAATTATTTGATATGAATAAATGATAAAACCAAACATAAAGATAATCAATCTTGACTGGCCAGTAAGGACTCAGGATTGGCTTGGCCCGGAGGAGGACCCAGGCCTGCAGACTCTAGAGACTACCACAGGGCTTCCTGTCCACAATTGCCAAGCCCCACTATAGTCAGTCAATCTAATTTCAAGCAGCCTAACCCCCTGTCTCAAGATGCCACTGCACACTCACCACTTACTGGTTTTTGAAGTGCCCAATTTTCTCTCAGTAGATCCGGCACCTGTACAGCAGAGCAAACCAGATCTACTGAACATAAAAGAGGGACTTAATGATGAATACCTATGCTGGTAGCCTCCAGAGACAAAAACCACACCAAATGGTCAAAGCCTGCCTCTCATCACTGCCCATGCACTGGATTTGACTTAACTACTCTTGAGTGGACAGAGCCTATATCTTCACCCTCTCAGGCTGAGCCTAATGAGTCTTCTGTTTAGTGAAAGGAGGTAACATCAAATGCTGAAAAGAATGAGGTTTGAATGACAGGTTCTTGGCTGAAACTTTTATTGATTTATTTATATCTATTGATTGATTGATTGATTGATTGATTGAGGTGCTCGGTATTAAAATCCAGTGTCTCAGGCTGCTGGTAATTTTTTTTAAAAAGGTGTTTCTTGTAGTAGTGTGACTGAGTCCAGCTAAGAGAACACTGGCATTTAACCTTGCATATAAGGTCTTTTCAATCTGTGGACTATATATGTCTGTATATTACTCATGAATGAAAATGACAATACTGTAAAATATCATTAAACATTCCTGCCCTCTCCTGTTCTGAATAGATTGAACATTGAACTGGGAATCAATCATCTAAGGCAGCAATGTCCAGTAGTAAGAATATGTAAGGCACAAGGGTAATTATTTTTTTTTTACCAGCACCCCACAGCCCAGTTACATGGGAGAGAGCCTGTGAGGATGGCCTTAAGCCTGAGCCTAAGCAACTCCACTTTAAAAATTCCAGTTTGAAACCTTCAGTATGGCCACAAACAAGTTATTTCCCCTCACCCTGAGAAACAAATTGAATCCCCTGGCAGGCTGTTCTTGCCTGATTAAAGAAAAAGGTGAGAAGATCAGGGTGGAGCCCCCCACCAGACCAGATGTTTTTGACCCCAGGGTAAATGATGTCACTAAGAAATCAGGTGGTTCCACAGTCTAGCAATTGTGAATTGTGCTGCTATGAACATCGATGTGGCAGTATCTCTGTAGTACGCTCTTTTAAGATCTTCAGGGAATAGACCGAGAAGGGCAATGGCTGGGTCAAATGGTGGCTCCATTCCCAGCTTTCTCAGGAATCTCCATACTGCTTTCCAAATTGGCTGCACCAATTTTCAGTCCCACCAGCAATGTACCAGAGTACACTTTTCCCCACATCCTTGCCAGCACTTGTTGTTGTTTGACTTCTTAATGGCTTCCAATCTTACTGGAGTGAGATGGTATCTTAGGGTGGTTTTGATTTTCATTTCTCTGACTGCTAGAGATGGTGAGCATTTTTTCATGTACTTGTTGATTGATTGTATGTCCTCCTCTGAGAAGTGTCTGTTCAGGTCCTTGGCCCATTTATTGATTGGGTTATTTGTTATATCATTGTCTAATTTTTTGAGTTCTTTGTATACTCTGGATATTAGAGCTCTATCTGAAGTGTGAGGAGTAAAAATTTGTTCCCATGATGTAGGCTCCCTATTTACCTCTCTTATTGTTTCTCTTGCTGAGAAAAAACTTTTCAGTTTAAGTAAGTCCCATTTGTTGATTCTTGTTATTAACTCTTGTGCTATGGGTGTCCTATTAAGGAATTTGGAGCCCGATCCCACAATATGTAGATCAACCCAGATGCCCTTCAATAGATGAATGGATAAAAAAATGTGGCATTTATACACCATGGAGTATTACGCAGCGCTAAAAAATGACAAAATCATAGAATTTGCAGGGAAATGGATGGCATTAGAGCAGATTATGCTTAGTGAAGTTAGCCAATCCCTAAAAAACAAATACCAAATGTCTTCTTTGATATAATGAGAGCAACTAAGAACAGAGCAGGGAGGAAGAACAGGAAGAAAAGATTAACATTAATCAGAGACATGAGGTGGGAGGGAAAGGGAGAGAAAAGGGAAATTGCATGGAAATGGAGGGAGACCCTCAATGCTATACAAAATTACATATAAGAAGTTGTGAGGGGAAGGGGAAAATAAACAAGGAGGGAAATGAATTACAGTAGATGGGGTAGAGAGAGAAGATGGGAGGGGAGGGGAGGGGAGGGAGGATAGTAGAGGATAGGAAAGGTAGAAGAATACAACAGTTACTAATAGGGCATTAGGTAAAAATGTGGATGTGTAACCGATGTGATTCTGCAATCTGTATTTGGGGTAAAAATGGAAGTTCATAATCCACTTGAATCTATTATATGTAATATGAGATGTCAAGAGCTTTGTAATATTTTGAACAACCAATTAAAAAAAAGAAATCAGGTGGTAATTGAAGAGAATTGAAAGGAGGGTCAAAAGCCCCCAAATTTAGTATAAATAATAGAGTAAATGAACAGGGATTCAGCCAGCCAAAACAAGGATGCACTTGAGCTGGAGAGCCTGATGAGGACCTTACATCCCATAACTTGTCATCACTTTCTGAGCTTCTGCATGATCCTCACCACTTTCAAACTCTACTGCCTCATCTGAATCTTGGTGAGAGCAGCAACTTCTCCCTACAACCCTTTCCTCAACTGGTCGTCTACTCCACGCCAAGAAAAACCTACCTTGTTTCAGATCTGGTAACCATGGTCTGAGTGAGTGTGCTTCTGCTTGATATAAAGCCTAAGGCTTAAGACTTTTGATGTGACTTTTGAACTTAGCATGCAGAAGGAAAGTCTGTCATTAGCCTACCATGATTAAGGGTGTTTTGCAGTGCTTACAATTAATCTAGAATTGTTTACTGTGAATTGATTATATCTATTGTAGTGCCTACCATTAAGGATGGTCATTTTCTTGATTAAGAACATATAGAGTGAAACTGTATTGAGTAATTTGAATGAATAAAGCATTGAAAGGGGTAAAAGCACATTAACATTCTTTATTTCTCTCCCTGATTGCATACGTTGCAATTTTGCCCCCTCACGACAATAACTCTATCTTTTTTATTGTCAACTTTTTGTGGTAGTCATGCAACTGATCTTCAAGCAATGAAGTTTTACTTTCTTTGTTTATATATCTGCTTTCTAGAAGCTTCCCACTTTCTAAGTTGTTCATTCCTTTTACTTTGTTCATTTGGATATCTGTGATCCATCCCATTCAGTTGGCACTGTCTTTGTTTTAAGTGTCTGTTTTAGGTGTCTGTTTACTTGTTCTGCAGCCAAAGTACAGAACCTCTGTAGCCAATTAAAGAACCTCTCAGAGTACCTCTGGTCTGACCCATTTTCTAGCTCACTCGTTTTTATTTCAGACTTTGTATCCCATTGGGAAGTAATCTCACTACTAACTTTTAGGTTAGGCACATCAATATTCTTTTCTTCATGTGAACTATAGTCCTTATCTCTTGCTCTCTGGAAAGCAAGTTCTAGATTTTTCATTTATTTATTTATCTATCTGACTTTTATTGTGATGGTGTAGAGCCACAGTCAGTCAGCAGAGTGTGAATTGCTTCTTTTTCTGATCTTTCTTCACTTTGCTTTTAACTCTCCAGTCTAAAATTTTGCTCTGTGCTCTTAGCTTTCCAAATACCCAACTGTTCATTATTCTGGAATGTTTGTGTGTTTCCTCATTCAATTTGTGTGTCCTTGGAAGGTAACAATTCTTTTCTGTTAAAATTTCAGTAGTCTCAAGACACTTCTTTTTCTGGTTCTTATATTTTATTGTATCCATTTCCAGACTCCTTATAAAGATTTCATCCTTTGTCCTGTGATATTTATGCAATAGCTTGTTCTCTGTCCCATCACTAGTAGAAACCTAAGTAAAAGCAAGGATACATTTTTGCTAGCACACAATAAAATGGCACTTCATAATTTTCTCAGAAATTTAACAATAACCTGCACATTTATATGGTGAAAGGGTTTCAATGAAGATAACCCACTGAAGAAAAATCAGATGTAAAAATCTGAGCTTATAGAAATGGAAATTCCCAAGAGTTCAAAAAACTAATTCAATAAACTGGATCTATGTGAGAAAAAGGAAACTGCAATTTAAAGAATATCAGAATTGCCAGTTGCAGTGGTACATGCCTGTAATCCCAGTGGCTTAGGAGACTGAAACAGGAGTTTTGCAGTTTCAAAGCCAGCCTCAGTAATTCAGTGAGACCTTGATTCATTCATTATGATTATTATTTATTAATCAATAAATAAACAAATAAATGGCTGGGGATGCATCTCAGTGGTTGAGTGTCCCGATACAAAAAAAAAAAAGTAAGAATTGAAAAAAAATCTGAATTACAGCAGATTAAAAAAAAAAGAGTAAGTGATTAATTAACTTGCCAATGTACAAAAATAACTTTGCAGAACAGAAGAGAAGACACAGAGAGAAACCCGTGTGTGTGTGTGTGTGTGTGTGTGTGTGTACGTGTGCATGTGAGCATGGGCACATGTGCACTTATCTCATACTAGACAAAGGCACCATAAACACATTGGAGAAAATATAGGTTCTTCAACGAATGGTGCTAAGAAAACTGAAAACCGTTATGTATTAGGAGGAATTTAACTCCTATTTCTCACTCTGCTTAAAACTCAACACACAGTGTATTAAAGACCTAGACATTAGAAAAGAAATCCTAGGCCTATTATAAGACAAGACATTCCCCACTCTCTATCATAGTGGCTTAGAAACTGAATTCCACAAAAAGACTCTTAAATCAAAAGAAGAAAAATCAAGAATCAATAAATGGGGTGGTATTTTTGCAGCAAAGGAAACCATCAAGAATGTGAACATACAGGCTATAGAATGAAATAAAATATTTGCCAATGGCACCTCAGATAGAGCATTAATCTCCAGGATTATAAAAAACTGAAAAAAACTTAACACCAAAACACAATCAAATAAACAAACAAAAAAACTTTCAAATAACCCAATCAATAAATGGATGAAGAAAATGGACACTTCAGAGAACAAGATAAACAAATGGTCAAAAAAAATTAAAACACATGTTCAACATTTCTAGAAATTAGAGAAATGCAAATTAAAACTACACCAAGATTCCATCTCACTGTGGTCAGACTGGTAATTATCAAGAATACAAGTGATAAAAGATTTTCAAGATGGCAGAGTAGAGGCAATCACTTTCTTTACTGCTACACAGAGTGAAATCAAGAAAGCAAACAAGCAACTTCTTAGCAAGAGGAGTTAAAAGAAAAAAAAATGGAGGCTCTACTGAAATTTAAAACTAGACATTCAAAGCAGATCAGGGACTCCGGTGGTTGGATATTATAATATAAAGAAGAAATTCCCGGCAGCACAGTAAGTACTGTGGACAGGCCAGAAGCATCAGCCAATGAAGTCCTTCCATGAGCACAGTGGAGGGACAGGGGAATTGAAAGAACTAACATTTTTGAGAGGCCTGAAGCATGTCTGGGTATGAAAAAGTTAGAGATCAAGGATATTACCTGGCAAACCTGAAAGATGCACTGCACAATATCCACGTGGAGGAAAGAAGCCACCATCTCTCCAGAGAGCATGTGGAGGCAAAACCAAAATGATTGTTCAGCTGCAGGGAGTGGGGCACCAGGGACTGAGGGAGCTGATTTCCGGCGAATCTGAGATTGACTTAAAATAAAGCCCCAATAAGCACACATTGCACAACACAGAGTGTGCTTAAGTGACCAGGAGAAAACCAAATGTGGAGAGAGGTTTACACAGGGGAGAACTTGTAATGGAAGCCACTGGGCTCTATCCCTCCCCCTCCAAGCTGACTAATTGCAGGGCTAGATGCTGGAAATTTATCTTGCCTGGAACTTTAGTGGATGGGGGCAGCAAAGACTGACTGGAGATTGAACCCAAGACAAAAAAAAAAAAAAAGAGGGAGGAAGTACACTAAAATAGTCAATCAAATGAGAATGAAATCCAATTTAATGGTAGAAATAAATCAAAATGGCAAGGAATAACAATCATCTCAATGACAACATTTAATGTAAATTATCTACACTATCAAATCAAGACGTAGTTTGGCAGATTGGATTAAAAACAAGACACAGCAATATGTTGTCTACAAGAGACTCACCTCACAGGCAAGGACATCCACAGGCTCAAGGTGAAAGGATAGAACAAAACATAAAACTCAC
Organism: Callospermophilus lateralis; assembly: GCF_048772815.1. NCBI lineage: Eukaryota > Metazoa > Chordata > Mammalia > Rodentia > Sciuridae > Callospermophilus > Callospermophilus lateralis. The sequence continues at coordinate 9,904,520 of NC_135317.1, forward strand.
TTGGATCTTGAAAATAAGCCGGGATTAGTATTGTCATACCAGATAAAGTGGACTTAAAGCCTAATCAATCAGAAAAGACGAAAATAGATCATTTTACTCTGCAGAAGGGAATCATATATAACACAATATAAAAATTACAAATATTTATGCCTGAGAAAATGAAGTATCTACATAAATCAAACAAACCCTTTACAATATTAGGATCAAATAGACCACAATTCAATAATACTGAGTGACTTTAACATACCTTTCTCATTACTGGAGAAATCATCCAAACAAAACTACATAAGGCTACTACAGAACTAAAAATTGTGAAATAATTTGAATCTAACAAACAACTTTAGAATATTTCATCCATTAATGACTCAATTTACCTTCTTTTTAGCAGAATATAGATCATTTTCTAAAATAGACCACACTTAAGTTCATGAAGCAAAACTTAGCAAATACACCCCCCCCCCAAAAAAAGAAAAAAGTTGGGGATAATGGCTTGCATTCTATCAGATAATTATGAAATAAAATTAGAAATAAAGATTAAGAAATAGAAACCACTCTAACATCTGAAGAACAAAAAAATACACATTTGAATAATGAATGTATAGAAAAAGAAAAAAGGGAGAGTAAAAAACAGACTGAAATGAGAAGAGTGATAGAGCATATCAAAATTTATAGGATACAATAAATAAAATTTTAAGAAGAATGCTAACAGCATTGTTCTAATACACTAAAGGAATAAAAAGATAATGAATAAATAATCTAACATTACATCTCAATGACCTAGAAAAAGAATAAGGAACCAAGAGCAAAATCAGTTATAGACAGAATATAATCAAAATCAGAGCCAAAACAACAAAATTGATATTAAAAAATACAAAACATCAGCAAAACAAAGAATTGTGTTTTTGAAAGGATAAAAATATAAACCATTAGCCACACTAGCAAAAGAAGATGAAAAATGGGGAGTTATTAAAATTTGAGCTGGAAAAGGAAACATAACAACAGACACTACTAAAGTAAAAGGAAATATCCGTAATTATTTGGAATATTTATACCTTAGTAAGCTTGAAAATCTTGAAGATATTGAGATTTCTAAAGACATATGATCTTCCTTCATTGAACTAGAGGATATAGAAAGTATAAGAAAATTAATTTCAAGTTATGAAATTGAAGCAGTGTTCAAAACCCTTCCAATAAAGATAAGTCCAGAGCCAGATGATTCTTGACTGAGTCCTGGTAAATCATTAAAAAAGAACTAACACCAACCCTTCTCAAATTATTCCATGAAAGAGAAAATGAGAAAACTCTGTCAAATTCATTTTCTGTAGGCAATATCACATTAATACCAAAGCAGACCAAGTCACACCAAGAAAAGATAACATCAGACCAATAATTGTTTTTTTGTGTGTGTTTTTTGTGGTGCTGGGAATTGAATGTAGGGCCTTATGCATGTGAGACAAGCACTCTACAAACTGAATTATATCCCCAGCCTCCAGACCAATATTCTTGATAAAACAAGATGCAAAGATTTTTAGTAAAATATTAGCAAACCACATTCTAAACTTGCTAAAAAGAGTACACCTTGAAGTGTGTTTCACCCAAGGGGTAAAAAATTGGTTCAACATTTGGAAATCAATAATTGTAACTCACCACTTAAAATACACTTAAAGATAAGAATAATATGATTATCTCGATAGATCCAGACAAAGCATTTGACAAAGTATAGCACTCATTCAGACTTAAAATATGAGAAAAAGTAGAGATAAGGACAACTTTCTTCAACAGCATAAAGGCTATCAATAACAAACCCAAGGCCAACAGTGTTCTAAATGCAGAAAAACTGAAAGCATTTCCTCAAAAAAAAAAAAAAAAGAACCAGATGAGAATGCCAACTTTCACCACTCCTATTCAACATAGTTCTTCAAAATCTCGCCAGAGGAAACAGGCAAGAGGTGAAAATTAAAAAGATACAAACAGAAAAAAACCTGAAAATTTCTGTTTGTTAATGATATAATTCTACATTTAGAACACACAAAACACTTCACAAGAATACTTTTATAGCTCATCAACTTATTTAGCAAAGTAGCAGGATACAAAACTGACATTCAATAATCAATCATGTTCCTATACTCCCGGGTTGAATCCACAGGAACAGTACTCAGGAAAATGCTCCCTCTCACAATACTTTCAAAAAATAAAATTAAATACCTGGGAACTAATCTAAGAAAATATGTGATGGACCTCTACAATGAAAACTATAGAACATGAAAGTAAGCAATTGAAGAGGACTTTAGAAGATGGAAAGATCTTCTATGTCCTTGAATAGGCAGAGTTAATATTGTCAAAAACACTATACAGATATAAAGCAATTCTCACCAAATTGTCAATGATGTTCTTCACAGGAATAGAAAAAAATATATAAAATTTGTTTGGAAAAATAATAAGCTCACAATACTAAAAGCAATTCTTTGTGAGATAAGTGAAAAGGAAGCATCACAGTGCTGGACCTCAAATTATACTACAGAGCTATTGTAACAAAACCAGAAAGGCACTAGCACCAAAATATGCAGGAAGACCAATGAAATAGAAGATGTAAAAGAAAAAGCTCACATAAATATAATCATCTGAAAATAGAGAAAGATTCCAAAATCATATATTGGTGAAAAGATAGCTTTTTAAGCAAATGGTGCTAGGAAAACTGGAAATCCCTACATAGTAGAATGAAATTTAAACCCTATCTCTCACCCTACACAAAACTCACCTCAAAGTGGATCAAAGGCCTAGGAATCAGACCAGAAACTCTTCATCTGCTAGAATAAAATGAAAGCCAATAAGTGCAACATGTCTGCCCAGGGACAAATTTTCTTACCAAGACTCCTAAAGTGTAAGAAATAAAATTAATAATAACAATAATAATAATAATAATAATAGAATGACATCAAATTAAAAAGCTTCTTCACAGCAAAAGAAATACTCAAGAAGGTGAAGAGAGACTACACAATGGGAATAAAAAAAACTTTGTCACTTGCTCCTGAGATAGGACACACATATCCAAGATATAAAAAAATTCTCAACAACAGCAACAAAAATTAACTCAATTAATAGATGAGCAAGGAACTAAACAGATTTCTCAAGAAGAGAAATAGGTATAGTGAACTAATATATGAGAATAAATTCAACATCTCTAACAAATAAAGAAATGCAAATTAAACTTCACTGAATTTACAAATTAAACTTCACTGAATGAGAGTGTATCTAATTGTAGTCAGAATAAAAAAATTAAGATTACAATTAACAATAAATGTTAGCAAAGATATGGGGATCAAGGTCCACTCATACATTGTTGGTGGAACTTCAAATTGGTGGGGCCACTCTGGATACAATGATGGAGATTCTTCAAGAAAGTAAGAGTGACACTACCATATGATCCAGCTGTTTCATTCCTCAGTCTATATACAAAAGATTTAAAATCAGCATACTCCAGTGATGCAGCCACATCAATATTTATAGTGACACAATTCACAATACCTGAGCTATGGAGGCAATCTAGGTGTCCTTCAAAAGATAAGTGGAAAAAGAATATGTGGTATATACATACAATAGAGTAGTACTCAAACATAAAAAAATTGTGGTATTTGCTTCTAAATGGATGGAACTGGAGACTATCATACTAAATGAAATAAGCCAGTCTTAAAGAGTCAAAGGTAGAGTGTTTTCTTTGATATGTGGAAGCTAATCAAAAGCAAGATGTGGGGATACAAATGTAACAAGAGCTTAGTGGAGTAGAAAAAAGAAATAAATGTAATGAAGGAGATATGGCATAAGTAATACAGTGAAATCAATTTGACTTATTTTCCTATGTACATATAAAAATATGCTACAGTGCATATCAAAATCATTTCCATTTACAAGACATTAGTTAAAAAAAAACCTATGAGTAAATAGTGAGAAGTTCATTGAAGTACAGGGAAGAGAAACAGGGTTTGCAGGAAGTGACGGGAAAGGAAACAATTTGGGACTGAATTAGAACAAATTATATTCCATGCTTGTATAATTATGCCAAAATGAGTTTTATTGTTTAACTAAAAATTAGCAATAGAAAGGTTGAATTATTATTCAATAATAATATTCAATAGTCACTCGTTTTCTTCATGAAATAAAAATAAACTGGAGGGTTATTTTTTGTACCCTAACAGCAAAATTCCCATTCTGAAAGGTTCAAATTTTTTTAAGAGGCCACTGTGTATTTGTTTTGAGCCCATTATCTGCATCAGTATAGACACTAAGATCAAGGCAGAATGGAATCTTTAGACTTGGTATGAAAGAATGGTAATATGCAATTAAAATTTTGAGCTATGAAAAAAAACTGTCCTTTAGCATGAATTCATTCAGTGGCTATTGCAGTTTCATATGTTCATAAATTCAACTGGTTATTCTTAAATCTCATATTTAATATTAACTTCTTTACTTACAGATGTTATACAAGTAGTAGCACAAGCAATATTTAGAAAATATTTGCTTCAATTACAAGAAAAATTTACATGATTTCTAAAGTTATTTTCAGATTCATAACCAGTTAGTTCTTTTTAGACTTAAATATAAACTATTTAAAAAGTATATGCTCAATGGTAGAATGCTCACCTAGCACATGCAAGGCCTTGTGGGTTTGATCCTCAGCACCACATAAAAATGAATAAATAAATTAAATAAAGGTATTGTGTCCCTCTACAACTAAAAATAAATATTTTGCAAAAGGGTATTTTTCATTTGACCTAATTTAACTTATTCAAGCAAAAAAAATAATAATAATAGAAAACCAGAAATTTTAAATTACATGTTTACATATTTGTGGCTTGTCACTTTCAGTGATATCAAAATTTTTTTGCTCTTCTGCTGATGCTATGTCAAAATATGGGTCTACTGATGTGCATAGATTTAAACTATGTAAAAGAGCTAGAGTGACAACATCTTAAAATAAAAAAAAGATATAATATTATACTAATAAAACCTTACACCCCCAAATGTACTTTTATATTATGCCTAATGTTAGGTAAATAATTATTTTAAAACTTTTCTTATTGCTATTGATATGTGGACCCTGGGACTGAACAGAGGAACCTCAGCTTTCTTGACAAACACTCTAATACTTAGTTCCATCCATAGGCCACTTTTTTCTTGAGATTCGTCTCTGTAAAGTGCTCCAGCTGTTCTTAAACCTGCTATCCTCTCACCATCCAAGGTAGCTGTGATTACATATGTGCCCTTTGCACCCAGCAAGTACTGAGATTTTTAGGGAGTGTTTTCCTGATATAAAACTTTAGCAAATCACTTGGGTAGACACTAGAGAATAAAGGTTCAATACATACAATATCTCAGTGATTCATCCACTCAAGAAGAATAAAAATTGCTCAGAAACATAATTTAAAATTGCTATGGAAACAAGAAAACTTATAGTTTTCTATTACTTATAATATTAACATTCCAACAAAACCTGTACATCATTTTCCAAAATGACTGATACATTTTATACATTTATCAATGAACACCCTTTTCCTTTTTTTTCCTTTTTTCCTTTTCTTGTCCTAGGACTCAATGTGCTTGGTTAAGCCTTCCATAATTACATTTGTTTTTCTGACTTAAAATTGTTTTGCTTTTCCTGGGACTACCTCAGCAGTCCTCCTGGATATTTACCAACTGACATGTAAATCATTTCTTTTCCTGTCTATTACTTTTGTTCCTGGACTTGAGAGGAACCCTTTTAAATTATCTTGGTGTCACACTTTTATTTACTTGAACCCATAACTGTCTGAGATCTTTATAAGTGAGAGAGAAAAAAAAGAGTGCTAAGGATGGTGAATTCTTTCAAGGTAAGACTGAGGAAAGACTCAAGGAGTGAGATTACCAGACAGAGAACATAAAATGCTGAAAGCTTGCAAGGCTGTAGCCTAACACAAAGTCAAGTATTAAAATGTTCAATCTTTTTCAGCAATATAGGGATTGATGAGGGCAGTGAAGGCACGGAAAAGAGATAAACATACAGACTTAGGCAGAATTCATGCTATGAAAGATTCTTAGTAATTTAAGATGATTGGTTGGGCTGAGGATGTGGCTCAAGTGGTAGTGCACTCGCCTGGCATGCATGTGGCCCAGCTTCAATCCTCAGCACCACATACAAACAAAGATGTGTCCACTGAAAACTAAAAAAATAAATATTAAAATTCTCTCTCTCTCTCTCTCTCTCTCTCTCTCTCTCTCTCTCTTTAAAAAATATGTTTGGTGTTTTAAAGAGAGGTTCATGGTCACATTTGTATTTTAGCTAAATCACTTCAAATGTTGGGGACAGGGTTAATGTGAAGGGCATATGCATGTACAGAGATGAATAATGAGAAAGCAACATTGCAAAATGGAGGATATGCAGGCCAGAATGAAGGAAGTGTTCCCAGAAATAAAGAGGATAGATCATTTTCAGTGACCAGAATGAAGATTGATTAAATGAGTAAAGGATGAGGCTGGTTCCTTGGAATAGGAGTCTGTGCTCCTGATTGTTACATGAGGTTTTAAATGGGATGCCTTAAGTAATTCTTCTAAAACCTTGATGAAGATTATAAATGATAATGTTTTGGGCCTACTCCTCCTACCACATTGGGAAAACAATATTATGTGTGGGAAGGCTACTAGCATTTCAATTGTTTTAATGTTTTATTTTCCAGAAAAGTTGAAGTGCAAAATTTACCTGATCTGAATGTCCTTGCTTCTGTCTTCATTATTGCTTTACATTGAAGGAAACCTTTTATTTTGATGGTGGGCTCATTGTGTTTGCAGAGGAGATAGTAAATAAATATTACATACTCCATTCAATAGGAAGTTAAAAATTTAACATAAACATGGAAATTTAATTACCTTTGAGAAAACATATGCATCCTGAGATACTGAAAAGCAAATGGAATATATACTCAACATAAGATGAATATGACAATACCATTCACACATTCTTTCTCAATCAATATGGAGCTGAGTTCAATGGTTTGTCCTTGATCAATTATGGGTTTCAGTGCTTGCTGGTTTTTGTTAAACATAGTCACATGATTGGAAAGTACTAAAGAAACACTTTGAATATTATGTGTCTCATGGAAAGGGTAGCAAAATAAGTACACAGAATAAGGGACAGCTTAGTAATCTCTAATAAGAGAAGCAATGAAGAACACCTGTAGGTTCAATGAATGACAAGGCTGAAGGAAACATGTAATGGACATATCTCAAGTGAAACTTCTGAGAATGATTCAATCCATTTTTTTAATAAGTATGTATCTTGTCCTTCCATTTGTCCAAAGATTTTAAGTAAAAGTTAAGATTCCAAAAGAAGATCAGATTTATTTCTCAATAAAGAAAGACATTTCATCTCATCAGCTTAAATATGTACTTTTAAAATAATAGTAAATAAACTTATTACTGTTTTGCCATACTCATGTGGCACAGGTGTATCTTCTTTTCCTGTATCATCTGGTTTAAGCAACTTAAAATTTCTTAGTACACTCATGTGAGAAGAGATAGGTCCCCCACCTAAGAAACAGGTATGAGAAGCATAACATATTGAGATATTTTAATCAAAATGGAAGAGATAAAAGGGCACAGGCTTTTAGGTATCAATAATACTTTATTGTTGAAAGTCATTGCTATGTATATTAGAACAATAGATTTTCTGTTCAATGAATAAAATCTATAAAAAAACTGTTTTAAAAAATGAATATGTTTTGATATATTTTGCCAGTTTTTAAATATTTTCATAAAAAGGTCTTATCAGAAAATTTTCTCTCTAAGGACAACAATATAACTCAGAAAAAAGAAAAAAAGTAGCTGTCATTAAAAACAACCAGTGATTCTTAAATGCTGTTTCTCATCTGAATGACTCATTTTAAAGCCAAATACTATGCCATGCCTGGCACTTAAGGAGAATAGAAATTAGTGGATGCAAGTTGCCCCAGTTGTACCAGTCCCTCCTTGTTCCAATCATCTCTGAACTAGTAATAGTCTCTCCTTTTGTTTGAAGACAGATAAATGGAAAATAGCTGAATTGCATTCTCCCAGATTCCTCACCATTTCCTTCAAAATTACCTAGCTAACTTCTTTTGTTTCTTTATTGTCAGGAATGACAAATGAAACATTGCTTTGAATGTCATAGCCTTGGAGAGCCAGACTCCCCTTTTGGGTTTCTCTCAGTACAATGGTGCCAAAAGACATGCCCTTTGCAGGTGGCCACTGTTAATGTAGCAGATTCCATGCCTGGCATGGGATTCATGGGTCAAATAGCTTCAAATTCAGATACCTGCCACCTTGTGGTGAAAGAAATATGGGGACACTCAAAAGTTTTGAGTTACCAGCAGTCAGAAGCAAGAAGAAGATATAATACAAATAGATAAGGCTCAATTACCTTGTTTCTGCTGACTTTGTTTATCTTGAAGAAACCTTTCTAAAAATAAATCCCTTTGGTGTGCTTCTCTTTAAATAAAGCATTTGTGGGTTTTTTTTCTTTGTTAGAGATTGAATCTATCAGGTTCAATCTGCCCACCAGGCCCCACTGTTGATACCTTCCCTGTGTCTTTTGTCCTTTATTTCTTATTAATTATTTCAGACTTTTAATTTTTCAGCTGGCTCACACCTCTCTGATCCCTCTTTGGGCAGGACACAGCAACACCTTCTCATTTCCCCTACCTGAAGCTTTTCAAAAGCAACTTCTGGATCTGTGGTCTTCATTCTTTTCATTTTACATCCTGTATATGGTTAATTTCCTCTCCCTATTAACTCACAAATTAAAAATGTATTTTAAAAATTTACATTCAATATCTTTACCTTTGAGTCTTTTTTTCTTGCCAAAAGTCATGATCAGAATGCAAACAAAATGTATGCTTTCACTTGATTTGGTTATATCCTGAACTCTAGGCTCCAATGTCTCTGCATTTATGTTTGCTGTAGGGAAGTTTTTTCCCAGTCTATTTACAATGTGTTCTATGAACCAGGATCATTGGAATCACTTAGGATATAATGGAAATGTAGAAGGAAAGACATGCTGTGTCATAATATACATTACAATTAGGGTTCCCAACAGATGATTTCTGAAATTTTGAGATTTTGTTGTATAATTAGACTGCTTCCAAGTCCTCTGTCTTAACTTACCTTGTAGGTGTTTAGCCCCAGCCTCCCGCTAGAATGGCCAAAAAAAGTGAAGATTGAGAAGGAGTACCCGCCTGTCAAAGACATTTTTCTTTGTTAGAGAAAAATGCTTTTGAAATGGAGATCACTACATAATCATTCAAATTCTTTTCTGCTTTCCCACTTGCTGTTCTGCCCTACCTATATTGTCCTTAGTAGTAGCAAAATTTTCTATGTCATTCACTACATTGTATTTTTTCATGACTGGCCATGGTTATACAATCATTTATGGCTGTTTAAGTTTTACTCAGCATGATTACATTTTTACTCCTCAATTTCTTTCCAACAGTGACTAAAGTAGAAAACAGAGAAAAATTTTACTCTTTCCTCCCATCCAATTTGGAATTGAAAACTCACAAACTCTTTCCACATTTTAAATACATTGTTTTTTTTTGTATTTTGCTTCTTGTATGTGATTATATATACCTGTTTCTTTTTGCTACATTTACTCCATGTACTCTCTGCCATTCTCATTATATATTCTGTGAATTCCCTTTTCTCCTCTTTCTTTTATCTTTTTTTATCTATTTTCTGTGGTGCTGGGAATTGGACCCAAGGCCTTGTGCATTCAAGGCAAGCTTTATACCAACTGAATTATATCCCCAACCCTTTTCTTTCTTATTTGCAGTTCTAGTGTGATCTCCTGTAAGTATGAATGAATTGAAATTAAAAGCAACACTCCCAATATAACCTGTAGCTGTGTCTTAATAAGATATACCACTAAATATCTTTCTCTCCTTCTTCTAACTACCTGTTAATAGGTACATTTGTTCAATAATTTAAAAATACAAGTGATCAGGTTTAAAATCATTATATCATACAATAAATTTTATACAGCATACAGTCCTTACTTTTGACATGTCTATTTACTCACTTTTATGCTCTGTAACATTTATCTCCAGATAGATGATGAAGAGTGATTTGTAGATGACTCTCAGAGAAACTCTATAAAATTAATGTCAATAATCAGTTGCATAAAGAATTAATATTCATTCTTTACACAATAAAGTTTACTTGTGAAAGCAAGTAACTAAAATTTGAACAAGTACAGAATGCAAAAATAATACTTTCCAAAATGTAACCTAGGAATTGCCCTTCAGATTAAGCTGATCTCTTCTCTTCATATAGTCCCTGGTTTGGTAAAAGCAGGATGGAGGTTATAGAAAAGATCTACACTGAAAACACACCAACAGCTATGTATACACCCTAAAGGAACTAAATTCATTGTAATTAACCCTACTTCACATTTCCCATCAAAGACAAACATGTTTGGAAATCTTATTTTAAACAGTTTTGAGAAATAAGATTGACATTACATCACATTACACATTTTAAACACTGGACTGACAAATTTTTATTTTAAAATATGAGACTTGAGGGCTGGATTTGTGACTCAGAGGTAGAGTGCTCACCTAGCATGTGTGAGGCACTGAATTCAATCCTCAGCACCACATAAAAATAAAATAAAGGTATTGTGTCCACCTACAACTAAAAAAACAAATGTTTAAAAATATGAGACGTGGGCTGGGGATGTGGCTCAAGCAGTAGCTTGCTCGCCTGGCATGCGTGTGGCCCAGGCTCAGCACCACATACAAAGATGTTATGTCCACCGAAAACTAAAAAATAAATATCAAAAACTTTCTCTCTCTCTCTCTCTCTCTCTCTCTCTCTCTCTCTCTCTCTCTCTCTCTCTTTACAGTCTTACAAAATCTAAAGGGTTTTCTGTAAAATTTTCACTGAAAAGAATCTAACTTAGAAAAAAGTCAATGTAGGAAGGATAAATATGTTTACATTTTATGTTTTATAACAGTCCCACAATTTAGGTAGAATAAGCAACAGTTTCCATGGAAGGAAAATCTAAAAATCTATCCCATCAAAAGTTGGCAGCACAGAAACATACAGTGCATACTATATTCACAGCTGGGATCTTACTTCCTGGTGTGTGGTTTCTGCATGAATATGAGGGTCAGTGGGAAAACACTGAAGAGCCACTACAGAGTGCAGATGACCAGATGAAACCCAGAAACATTAGATTTTAGAATAATAAATGGATCCATAGAAAAAAACGTCCTGCAGCATTGTCAGGGGAAAAATGCACTGTGTCCAAGAGGGGAAGATCTCCTCTGGTGAGCTTATATGAAGAATTTTAATAATCCTATCAGTAAATTGGAAAAAAAATAAGGGGCACGCTTCTGTCTAGTAACTGTCACACATTGTGTGTGAGATTAAAGATTAGGACTTCCACTCTGGACAGCAGTGTGGACATGCCTCAATACTACCAGAAATATAGCCACCACATAATGCAGCCATCCCACTCCATGATAATTGTCTGAAGGAACTGAAATTGTAATACAAGTGATACACATCCACAACAATGCTTGTAGCAGTGCAGTTCACAATAAGCAAGTTATAGACCAAATAGATGTTGGGCAACAGATAAATAGATAAAGAATGTGATTTACATGTAGAAAAGTTTTTCTCTGTCATTAGGAAGAATACAATTATGAAAAATCTTGGCAAATCACTGGAACTGGAGAAGAGAATGCCAAGGTGCATAAGCCAGAATTGGAAAATCAAGGGTCACATAATTCCTCTCATATATAGAACATCAGGGGAAAAAATGGGAAGTGCAGGGAAAATTTTGTCACAATAGGTACAGATAATTCAAATTTATGAAGGAAAATGAAGGCATGGGAAGAGGATAAGAAATGGGAAGAAAGATGAAATGAAATTGACCAATTTTTCTATGTAAATTCATGAAAATACATCAAGAAATTTCTTCTTTATGTATATGTACAATACACTAAATGAAAAATTATAAATAAATGGTAGAAAGACAAAAATTGTTGACCAAAAGAAAAAGGGGGCAATAGGCAAGGGGGATAATTGGATTCACCAGGAAATGAATTGATTAAAATTATTTTCAATGCTCATATAATTATGTAAAACTTCACCTAATATTCTGTATGACAACAATTCTGCAATTTAAAAAATCACTAAAAGAAAATCTACAGATTATACTCATTTAACAAATTTTGTAAATTTATGTCATTCTATTTAAAAGAAAAAGAAAGGTGGAGAACTCTAAATTCAAATATGTCAATTTTTGCAAAAAAGAGACTTGAATTATCCTTGAGATATCAAGGAAGGATGGATGTACTGTAGGTCCTTTCCAGCAGAATCAGTGCCAGATCAGGAGATCTCTTCATAGAAGGTCAATGTTTAAGTCTTTCCTTCTGGGAGATTAGAAATAAGTCTTTTTTTTCTAATATTTTAAAGACCCAACTGTGCCAATTCACTGGGTCTGCATACACCTACAAAATAAGTAATGTTGAATATGGGAGAGAAAATGAGACAAATGTGCTGAGAGTTTTGGCAAGCTTCAGAATGATTTTGTGGTCTACTCAAATAGTAGAAAATCACAGGGCTTTTTCATTTCAATGTGGTGTTTGTAATTCTGAGACAACAGAGTCAGGGATATGGCTAGTAGAAACTTGGCACATGCAGGAGCACACACATGAGCCGAACTCCTATGTGTGTACAACCTACCATGCCCAGAGGCATTTGTTATATTTGCTTCTTCTATTGCAGAGGTGGTTCTGAGCATTTTCTTTGGGGTTACATTGGAGACCTTTTGACAAGCACCTTTCAGAAGTGCTCCATTATAGGGGTTTTGTGTTAGAGATTGCAAATCACACTGCATAGACTTGTATCTCCAAGATTCATTATCCACATCTCCTCACAACATGGTGGTTGTGTTCATTCAAGTGGTTAGAGCCCCAAATACAGACTGATAGAAATGTGCTAAAAACTCTCATCAGCAAATGGTGTCTTTTGCCCATTACATGCTTGTGGAATAAAGGCCAATGGAAACATTACACATTTAAAATGAGTGCTTTGAGAAAAGGGAGAAAACCTGAGTAAAAATTCAAGAGGCAGAAGGGTCCCAGAGGGTTGGGGCAGTGTCAGGTGGAAAGAGAATTCCATACGATTCATAGGACAAAACACACATTCTACAAACTAACCACCCCTGTCATTCTCAAGAGAGTGCATGAGGAAACCACTCAAGAGATTTGGAATTTCACATGCATATGAAAATACTGAGTGAAGGAGTCCCCAGGCGCCATAGGCATAGGGTTTGTTTGTCAGGCAGTTCCTACATTAGATACACACACAAACCTGAATTTTAAAAAAATGTACTGAGGATGCATTTTTCTTTTCTTTTTTTTAAATTAGCTGCACATGACATTACAATGATCTTGGCAATTCATACATTTGAATCAATTGGGGTATAAATTCTCATTTTTCTGATTGTACAGATTGCAGAATCACACTGGTCATAGAGTCACCTATATACATACAGCAATCATGATGTCTATTCTATTCTGTTGCTCTTCCTATCCCCCCTTCCCCTCCACTCTCCTCCCATCATTTCTCTCTATCCAATCTAATATGACACACTTTTTTTTCTTTTTCTCCTCACAAGATCATACATGTATTCTGTATAACGATATATCTTATATCTATATATCTTCTGTGCAACTCCCCTTCTCCCTCCTTTTCCCTCCCATCTCTCTTCCCTATTTAGTGGTAATCATCTCATGCTCTTCCTCTGTATCTCATTTTTATTCACTCCCTTTATATCAGAGAAGACATTCGGCATTTGGTTTTTAGGGATTGGCTAACTTCACTTAGGATAATCTGCTCTAATGCCATCCATGTCCCTGCAAATGCCATGATCTTGCTATTTTTTAGTGCTGAGTAATATTCCATTGGGTATTAATGCCACATTTTTTAATCCATTCATCTATTGAAGGGCATCTATGTTGGTTCCACTGTCTAGCTATTGTAAATTGTGCTGCTGTAAACATTGATGTGGCTGTGACCCTGTAGTATGCTCTTTTTAGGTCTTTTGGGTATAGTCCAAGAAGGGGAATAGCTGGGTCAAATGGTGGTTCCATTCCCAGCTTTCCAAGGAACCTCCATACTGCTTTCCAAATTGGCTGCACCAATTTTCAGTCCCACCAGCGATGTATGAGTGTACCTTTTTCCCTGCATCCTCGCCAGCACTTATTGTTGTTTGACTTCATAATGGCTGCCATTCTTATCGGAGTGAGATGGTATCTTAGTTTTAATTTGCATTTCTCTAATTGCTAGAGATGGTGAGCATTTTTTTCATGTATTTATTGATTGATTGTATATCTTCTTCTGAGAAGTGTCTGTTTAGGTCCTTGGCCCATTTGTTGATTGGGTTATTTGTTTTTTGTTGTTTAACTTTTTGAGTTCTTTGTATACTCTAGAGATTAGAGCTCTATCTGATGTTTGAGGCGTAAAAATTTGTTCCCAGGATCTAGGCTCCCTATTCACCTCACATATTATTTTTCTTGCTGAGAGAAAAAACTTTTTAGATTGAGTAAGTCCCATTTGTTGATTCTTGGTTTTAACTCTTGTGCTTTAGGTGTCTTATTAAGGAATTTGGGGCCTGCCCCCACGCGATGAAGAATAGGACCAACTTTATCTTCTATTAGACGCAGAGTCTCTGGTTTGATTCCCAGCTCCTTGATCCATTTTGAGTTGACTTTTGTGTATGATGAGAGAAATGGATTCAATTTCATTTTGTTGCATATAGATTTCCAGTTCTCCCAGCACCATTTGTTGAAGATATTATCATTTCTCCATTGCATGTTTTTATCACCTTTGTCTAATATAAGGTACTTGTAATTTTGTGGATTCATCTCTGTGTCCTCTATTCTGTACCATTAGTCTACCAGCCTGTTTGGGTGCCAGTACCATGCTGATTTTGTTACTATTGCTCTATAGTATAGTTTAAAATCTGGAATCGTGATACCACCAGTTTCAATCTTCCTGCTTAGAATTACTTTAGCTATTCTGGGTCTCTTATTTTCCCAGATAAATTTCATGATTGTTTTTTCTATTTCTGCAAGGAATGCCATTGGGATTTTGATGGGAATTGCATTGAATCTGTAAAGTGCTTTTGGTAATATGGCCATTTAATAATATTAATTCTACCTATCCATGAGAAAGGTAAATCCTTCCATCTTCTAAGGTCTTCTTCTATTTCTTTTTTTAGGGTTCTGTATTTTTCATTGTATAGATCTTTTACCTCTTTTGTTAGGTTGATTCCCAGTTATTTTTTTTTTTTTGAGGATATTGTGAATGGGGTAGTTGTCCACATTTCCATTTCAGAGAATTTGTCACTGATATACAGGAATGCCTTTGATTTATGGGTATTGATTTTTTATCCTGCCACTTTGCTGAGTTCATTTACTATATTTATGCCTTAATTTCTTTCATCTGTCTAATTGCTCTATGTCGGGAGCCATTCTCACACGTGACTGGGTGACTCCCGGTTAGGGTCTGAGGCGCTCTGGCTGTGTCGGAGCTTTCCCGGCCCTCTCCTGTTGAGAGAACCTGTCCATGTGGGGGTGTAACTGACCACTGACCCCGGAGGCCCAATCACTGACCCTGACCTTGGAGTGTGGCCCCCCCTTCAACCTTCATTGGATGGAATTATCCCCTGAATTTCTTGCTCCCCAATAAAAGGCTACTCCCTGGTGTGCTCACTCTCTCTCTCTTCTGCTAGCCCTGAGTAATCCTTGCTGCCCTGCCAGGCGGTTAGAGATGGGAACCAGAGAGGGGAGCCGTCTCGAACCTGGTCATAGAAAAAGGTAACTGAGCCTGTGTGTTTATTTCAATCTCACTAGCTAACTTTTATGCCAGAACCTCATTAATGAAACCATTGCACTGGCTGCATGGTAGAGCTCTGGCTAGTGTTTCAAGAAATATATTGAATAGAAGTGGTGAGAGAGGGCAACCCTGTCTTGTTCCAGATTTTAGAGAGAATGCCTTCCATTTTTCTCCATTTAGAATGATGCTGGCCTGAGGCTTAGCATATATAGCTTTTACCATGTTAAGGTAATTTCATGTTATCCTTAATTTTTCTAGTGTTTTGAACATAAAGGGATGCTATATTTTGTTGAATGCTTTTTCTGCATCTATTGAGATGATCATATGGTTCTCATCTTTAAGTCTATTGATGTGGTGAATTATATTTTTTGATTTCCATATATTGAGCCATCCTTGCATCCCAGGGATGAATCCCACTCAGTCATGGTGCATGATCTTTTTGATATAGTTTTGTATCCAATTTGTCAGAATTTTATTAAGGATTTTTGCATCTATATTCATTAGGGATATTGGTCTGAAGTTTTCTTTCTTTGAAGTGTCTTTACGTGGTTTTGCAATCAGAGTGATGTTGGCCTCATAGAATGAGTTTGGAAGTACTCTCTCTTTTTCTATTTCCTGAAATAGATTGAAGAGTATTTGTAGTAGTTTTTCTTTAAAGTTCTTGTAAAACTCTGCCATATATTCATCCGGTCCTGGGCTTTTGTTCGTTGGTAATCTTTTGATGGTTTCTTTTATTTCCTCACTTGATATTGGTCTGTTTAGGTTGCTTATATCATCCTTACTCAATCTGGGTAGCTCATATGCCTTATGAAATTTATCGATGCCTTCACTATCCTCTATTTTATTAGCGTATAGTGTTTCAAACTAATTTCTAATTATCTTCTGTATTTCTGAAGTGTCTGTTGTGATGTTGCCTTTTTCATCCCGTAAGCTAGTAATTTGGGTTCTCTCTCTTCTTTGTTAGTATGGCTAGTGGTCTATCAATCTTATTTATTTTTTCAAAGAACCAACTTTTAGTTTTGTCAAATTTTTTGATTGTTTCTTTTGTTTCAATTTCATTGATTTCAGTTCTTATTTTAATTATTTCTTGCATTCTACTGTATTTGCTGCTGATTTGTTCGTCTTTTTCTAGGGCTTTGAGATGTAGTGTGAGGTCATTTATTTGTTGGCTTTTCTTTATTTTAAGGAATGAACTCCATGAAATGAATTTTCCTCTTAGTACTGCTTTTATAGGTTCCAGAGATTTTGATATGTGTGTCTGAGTTTTCATTTACCTCTAAGAATTTTTTAATTTCCTCTTTGATGTCTTCTGTAATCCTTTGTTTATTCAGTAACATATTGTTTATTCTCCATGTGATGTAGGAATTTTCCTTTCTTATTTTATTATTGATTTCCAATTTCATTCCATTATGGTCAGATAAAATGCATGGTAGTATCTCCACTCCTTTGTATTTGCTAAGATTTGCCCTCTTACATAATATATGGTCTATTTTTTAGACGGATCCATGTGCTGCTGAGAAAAAAGTGTAAGCGCTTGATGTTGGGTGGCATATTCTGTGTATGTCAATTAAGTCTAAGTTATTAATTGTATTATTGAGCTCTACAGTTTCTTTATTCAACTTTTGTTTGGAAGATCTGTCCAGTGGTAAGAGAGGTGTGTTAAAAACTCCCATGATTATTGTGTTGTGGTCTATTAGACTCTTGAACTTGAGAAGAGTTTGTTTGATGAACATAACTGCACAATTGTTTGGGGCATACATATTAATGATTGTGAAGTCTTGTTGATGTATGGTGTCCTTGAGCAGAATGTAGTGTTCTTCTTTATCCCTTTTGATTAACTTTGGCTTGAAGTGTATTTTACTTGATATAAGTATGGACACCCCTGCTTGCTTCCAAGGTCCATATGTGTGGTATGATTTTTCCAACGTTTCACCTTCAGTCTGTGTATATCTTTTTCTATCAGATGAGTCTCCTGTAGGCAGCATATTGTTGGATCTTTTTTTAAATCCAGTTTACTAGCCTATGTCTTTTGATTGATGCATTTAAGCCATTAACATTTAGGGTTACTATAGAGATATGGTTTGTACTTCCAGCCATATTTGTTTATTTATGTTACTTAACATTATTTTTTCCTTCTTTGATTAGATTTTCCTTTACTGTACAACCTCCTGCTGTTGGTTTTCATTGTTATTTTTCATTTCCTCTTCCTGTAATATTTTCCAAGGATTTTTTGAAGAGCTGGTTTTCTAGCTGCAAATTCTTTTAACTTTTGTTTATCATGGAAGATTTTTACTTCATCTTCAATCCTGAAGCTTAATTTCGCTGGATACACGATTCTTGGTTGGAACCAATTTTCTTTCAGCATTTGAAATTTGTTGTTCCAGGATCATCTAGCATTCAGAGTCTGTGTTGAAAGATCAGCCGTTATCCTGATTGGTTTACCCCTAAATGCAATCTGCTTCCTCTCTCTTGTGACTTTTAAGATTCTCTCCTTTGTGAGTTTGTAGGAGGAGTTAGCAGTGTCTGTGTATATCTGAGATTTTTGTTGAACTTTATATTCTGAGGCATTCTGTGTATGTACATATTTTCAACCTACAGGTGATTGTATATGTTTTCATTTGAGAATAGAAATTTATATCATATGTTAATAAGTATATTTGTTTGATCTGAGTCTACTCAGTTAATGAGGGAGAGTTTGTGTGATTACATTTTGGGTAATAGTGACTGGTATGTGTTTTTCTAGGGTATGAGGTTATGTGTATCTGAAACACACCAAATACCCTCATCCAAAAGACTCTTGCCATAATTAAGCCTCTCCTTTTGTCAAATCAACAGCATGTCTGAAGAGGTTATTGTGCTTGGTAGCATCCTTCTTCTTGTAAATGCCAGATTTACACACAAAATGTGTGGTAAAGTTAAAATCTGTAAACTTGTTGTACAAAAGATATTGTCTCTGTTTTCTTGGTAAAAACTTGTGAAACGTGTGTCTGAACTAGCAGATAGAATGAAAAGCATTGTCAAGTGAACCTTCAAGCCCCCACCTGCCATGGGATATAAAGTTCAAAATATTTCCAAAATATCTTTCCAGAGAATGTTTTAGGCATGAACCATACTCTGGATTGGTTGACTGCAGCCAATAAACCTGCTTCCTGAAAATTCCTCTGGTGTCCACCCTTTTCTATCCTACTTCATATCTGTTTTAAGTGTTTCTTGGAGGTGACTGGAATTATGAGACTTTATAAGAAAAATCATTGAGTGTGATTTAATTGGGTTTTGGTATGTATTTGTTTTAGATTTGGGCATGAGGAACTCTGGGTATACAGTCTAGAATTCTGGCAGATAGGAAGTTTATGCAATTGAGGATTTTCAGAGTTCCACAGTGTTGTGTGCTTGTGACTGTATACATTTGGAGATATGAGCAGTCCTGTACATACCTGTTCATAGTGACTGAGTGGCTACATGTCCTTTTGGGTCTGTGAGAGTACTGTGGATATATAGATTCAGACAGATATCTGTGTTCTCAAGCTCGTGTAATCTAGGGCTGTGAATGCATTTAGGATATGTGGTGGCTATGTATTCATTCTTGAGCTGGAGGTAGTTGGTGTTTGTTTCCACAGTGGGAATATAGGAGTTATGTTTATATGAGAATACGAGTGAGGAGGCTTGGGTACTGACAGTATATATGGTAATTATTGCATGGTGGGACTTGTGGTTATTAAGAGGAGTGTTTGAATGGAGTGTTTTTATGAATATATGTATTTTATTTGTTTGTTTGTTTGATGGGGAAGATGTGAGATTAGAGAGCACAGTGGTAAAATATATGTATTCGGGCCACACATGTGTTACATTTGTATTTGGGAAATGCTGATAGCTAGATTGTAGTTGACATCATTGATGTGTACACTTGGAGAAGGCCTAGGAAATTTTATGTGTGTTTGGGAGTAGGTGTTTGCAGATCAAATGATTTGGGGGATGTAGAGTAATGTTTATGTGTGTATGTTGGTGGTTATGACTATGTCCTTTAGGGTTATGGATGTTACATTTTTTATAATTAAGTTGTACCTGGTTGTATTCAATCTTGGGAAGGTTTTAAGGGATTTTGTGTATGTTGGGGATGAAGCAATATTACTTATGTTTATTGAGTGTGTATTTCTGTTGAGAGTCAAGTCTGTGTGATTTTTTCAGAAAATTTAGTAGTTTGTGTGGGTTTTTTTTTGTGTGTGTGTCTGTGTGTGTGTCTGTGTGTTTGTGTCTGTCTGTGTGTGCAAACTCAGTGTTTGGTGATATCATGTACACATATTTTAGGGAGTGTAGAGTATATGTAAATGTATAAGCCTACATTTGGAAAAATATAGATTGTGGCTGCATGTCGGTCAGTACCTGGGTGATCTCTGTGGCTAGGTGGAATGTGTGTGTCTGTGGCTATTAGAGGTGGCAGGAGCACATTAATGATGATGGCAAACCTTTTCCATGTGCACTGACACTTGTTCCTGTTGATCTGGAGCTTCAAAAGTGATTTCTGTTTTCTCGTCCTTATCTGATATCTGGCTACATTAGTTGTTGGTGGGTGGATATGCCTTTTGTGCTTGAGTGGTGTGGCTTCCAGGATCCTGGGCTGGTGGATGGAAGCCAATGCGGGATGATCCCTCTGGAGATCATCTGAGATGTGAAGTATGGCCATTCCTCTTAAAGATGGTTCAAAGAACCAGGAAGAAAGTTACTGGGAATTTTATAAATCCAGGACTATTGCTGAGAGAGTCGTTTATGTGTATCCACCTGTTGTTTCCTCCCTTGGTTTTTTCCTTCTTCCAAGACAAAGGCCAAGCCCTAAGTATAAGTTCCCACAGACCCCTCACAGCATGAGTCTGTTGGTGGCCCATATGTGCACATGCCTCAGCTCTTGGTGTACATTCACTGGAAAACCCATGAACTCTATAATTATTACACAGTTGCACATTAGTCACATTAGAAAAGGAGTTAAAAACTAAATGTACTCTACAGATTCAACGTGATTCTGATCAAAATCCCAATGGCATTCCTCACAGAAATGGAAAAAGCAAT
Organism: Callospermophilus lateralis; assembly: GCF_048772815.1. Taxonomy (NCBI): domain Eukaryota; kingdom Metazoa; phylum Chordata; class Mammalia; order Rodentia; family Sciuridae; genus Callospermophilus; species Callospermophilus lateralis. The sequence continues at coordinate 9,925,493 of NC_135317.1, forward strand.
TATGAAATTCATATGGAAAAATAAGAGACCCAGAATAGCTAAAGCAATTCTAATCAGGAAGAGTGAAACAGGTGGTATCACTATACCAGATCTTAAACTACACTACAGAGCAATAGTAACAAAAGCAGCATGGTACTGGAACCAAAACAGGCTGGTAGACCAATGGTACAGAATAGAGGACACAGAAACCAACCCACAAAATTATTACTACCTTATATTAGACAAAGGTGCTAAAAGCATGCAATGGAGAAAGGATAGCATCTTCAACAAATGGTGCTGGGAGAACTGGAAATCCATAAGCAACAAAATGAAATTGAATCCCTATCTCTCACCATATACAAAGTTAACTCAAAATGGAACAAGGATCTAGGAATCAAACCAGAGACTCTGCATTTAATATAAGAAAAAGTAGGCCATAATCTCCATCACGTGAGGTTAGGCCCAAGTTCCTTAATAAGACACCTATAGCACATGAATTAAAACCAAGAATCAATAAATGGGATGAATTCAAACTAAAACGTTTTTTTCTCAGCAAGAGAAATAATATGTGAAGTGAAGGGAGCCTACATTCTGGGAACAAATTTTTATCCCTTACACATCAGATAGAACTCTAATCTCTAGGGTATACAAAGAACTCAAAAAGTTAAACAACAAAAACCAAATAATCCAATCAACAAATGGGCCAAGGACCTGAACAGACACTTCTCAGAAGAGGATATACAATCAATCAACAAATACAGGAAAAAATGCTCACTATCACTAGCAATCAGAGAAATGCAAATTAAAACTACTCTTAAGATACCATCTAACTCCAGTAAGAATGGCAGCCATTATGAAGTCAAACAACAACAAATGTTGGTGAGGATGGGGGAGGGAGGTACACTCATACATTGCTGGTGGGACTGCAAATTGGTGCAGCCAATTTGGAAAGCAGTATGGAGGTTCCTTGGAAAACTGGGAATGGAACCACCATTTGACCCAGCTATTCCTCTTCTCAGACTATACTCAAAAGACCTAAAAATGGCAAACTACAGGGACATAGCTACATCAATGTTTATAGCAGCATAATTAACAATAGCTAGACTGTAGAGCCAACCTAGATGCCCTTCAATGGATGAATGGATAATAAGGGTGGCATTTATACACAATAGAATATTACTCAGCACTAAAAAATAGCAAGATCATGGCATTTTCAGGGAAATGGATGGCATTAGAGCAGATTATGCTAAGTGAAGTTAGCCAATCCCCCCCACACACACACACAAAAACCAAAAACAAATGCCGAATGTCTTTTATGATATAAGGGAGGTGACTCAAGATGGGGTTGGGATGAAGAGCATGAGAAAAAAAATACCTCTAGATAGGGAAGAGAGGTGGGAGGGAAAGGAAGGGAGAAGGGGAATTGCATGGAAGAGGGAAGGAGACCCCCTTTGTTATATAGAATACAGGTATGATAATTTGAGGTGAAAAAAAAGAAGTGGGTCACATTAGATTGGGTGGAGAGAATTAATAGGAGGGGAAGGGAAGGGAAAGAGGGAATGGAAGAAAAGCAGAATAAAATAGACGTTATTATTGCTGTGGGTATATACATGACTGCATGACCAATGCAATTCTGCAACCTGTACTCTCAGAAAAATGAGAAATTATATCCCATCTGATTCAAATGTATGATATGTCAAGATCATTGTATTGTCTTTTGTAACTAATTAAAACAAATAAAAAAATTAAAAAAAACTAAATGTACAATGATACTTGCTTCAAATTTTCCCAAGGAGCTACTGTCATTGTTATTGATCATTTCTTGGCAGGACTGAGTGATTCATCCTTTCAACCTGAACAATCCTTTCATATTTCTTACTGATCAGTTCTACTAGTGGAGAACTTCTTTGATTTTTATTTATGTTGAAATAAATAAAAGGAGTTTAATTTTTTTATATGTGATCAAATACAGCAAAATTTTACCAAGTTAACTACTTGGGAATGCACATCAGTAGTGTTCATTTCACTTATTTTCCATTCTTCTGATACCAGCACGCAGTCATAGAAATTTTTTCATCTTGCCAAACTGAAGATTATTTATTAGACTATAATTGTCGATTTTCCTTATGCCCTACAAAACCACTGTTCTCCTCTCTGTTTTGTTTAAATCTCTCTGTGTGCTGTACCTCATATAAGTAGTATCATACAGTATATATTCCTTTAGTTAGCATTCTCAAGTTTTATCTCTGTTCTAGCATAGGCCAGAATTTCCTACGTTTTTCAGACCAAATAATATTCCATCATATGCTACATGTAAAATATTCTTTCTTGGGTTAAGAAAAGGCTGAAGTAGTGGAATTAATTTGACTAAACTATCCAATGCACTTTTATGAAGAGACCATAGTGAATGTTATCTTTATGTATGTTTGTAAAGCACTAGTTAAGAAAACTATACGTGTATGGAAGGAAGACCAGAAGACAAAAAGAAAGGAAACAGAGCTAGGTATCAGGGGAGGGAATAGGCAAGTTCTAGAGACTGAATTGGAACAAACTATATCCCATGCAGATGTATAACTATAATGCACGGCTAAAAATTTTAAAAATTCTTCCTCAATGGACCTTTGAGTATAATAAACAAACCTGGAGTGATTGTGTGTGTATAAATATCTCTCCAAGCTCATCCTTCTAATGTTTTACAGTTGTTTGCTGAGAAGTAGAACTGAAGTATCATGTAAATCCACTTTTGATAATTTGAGGAATCACCAATCAGTTTTCCATAGACTCTGCACCACTTGCATTCTAACCCATAGTGCATGAGAGTTCTGGTTCCTTCACATTCTCAGGAGCACTGGTGTGTGAAGCTGAATCTCATTGTGATTTTGATTTCTCCACAGATTATTGATGTTGAACATTTTCCCTTGTGCTCCTGAACTATTTGCATATCTTCTTTGGAGAAGCACCTGTTTTAATACTGGGTTGCTGTTCCTTATTGTTGAGCTATAAGGGCTTTTTATATCATAGATCTTAACTTATAAGAAATGTGATTTTCAAATTTTATTCCATTCAGGGCATTGAATTTTCACTGATGTTTGTGTCCCTTGATGAATCATGTTTTCAGGCTTGATGTAGTTTGTTCTTTCTTTGGGTGCCTGTGCTTTTGGTGTTCTGTCCAAAAAAATTACTGTGAAATCCATTGTAATAGATTGTCTCTGTTGTGTGTTATAAGTTTTATAATTGAAGTTCTTACATTTAGGTCTTCTATCCATGTTGAGTTAATTTTTTTCTATGGTGTCAGATAAGGGTCCAACTCTCTTGTTTGATGTGTGGCTATCCAGTTTTCTTAACAGCATTTGTTGAGAAGACTGTTCATTTCCATGGAATGGTGTTGTGAAAAATCACTTGAGAACTTATGTTATTTAAAAAAAACATTTTTTGTAGTTGTAGATGAACAACATGCCTTTATTTTATTTGTTTATTTTTATGTGGTGCTAAGGATAAAACCCAGTGCTTCACATATGCTAGGCAAGTGCTTTGCCACTGGGCTACAATCCCAGACCTGAAGGTTGTTTTGTTTGTTTCTGGATTTTCTACTCTTTTTTTATTAACCTACATTTCTGTCTTTCATTTTTACACCATTTGTTATGACTATAGCTTTTCAGCAGGGAATATTGAAATTATGAAGTGTCAGACCTCCAATGTTGTTCTTGTTCAGAATTGTTTTGGTAGTTCATAGCTTTTGTATTTCACATTAATTTCAGGATGGATTTTAAAATTTTTGCAGCCAAGAATCTCCACTTCATGTACAACCACAAAACTGGGATTCTAATTAAAATAAGATGTAGTCTGTAGTTGTATAAATATGTCAAAATATACTTTCCTGTCATGTAGAACTAAAAAGAAGAAATAAAATATAATATGAAACTATAATATGAATATAGTATTCATAAAAAAAGAAATTAGGATTTTCTTAGGGATAGCAATGAAACTATAGATTGCTTTGGGTAGTGTTGACACCACAAAGACAAATTTGTGTTACCCCATTTAAGTGTTCTTGTCCATGGTATTTGATGTCTTTCACTTTTTGGTGTCATTCTATATTTCCTTCATTGTTATGTAGTTTTCAGCTTATAAATCCTTGGTCTTCTTGGTTACATAGGGTCTAGTATTATATTTTATTTGATATGATAGATTGAATTGTTTTCTTGATTTTTCCCCATATTATTAATTTAGTACATACAAACATAGCTTATGTGTGGGTGGTTTATGTATCAGCAACTTTACTGCATTTATTTATTCTGCAAATTATTTTCTTGGGATCTTAAGGTTCTTGAGATATGAATTTATATCAGCTTATAGTTAAATGTAATTATACTTCTTCTTTTCCTCTTAGTATGCCCTTTGTCTCTACTTATTGCTGATTGATCTGGTTAGGACTTCCAGTATGTTAAAAAGAGCTAGTAAAAACATGTATCTTGTCTGTTTTTCATTTTGGGGGGAAAAGATTTTAATCTCTGATGATTAAATTTGGTAGCTGTGTGTTTTCCAATTTGTGGTCTTTATTTTTTGTGTGTGTGTTCTTTTTCTTTTTCAGTATGAAGGGTCGTTTCCATGGCCTCACACATGCTAGACATAATTATACCAACCACAGAACTATATCCAGGGTCTTTTGTAAATTTTATTTTGAGACAGAGTCTGGTTAAGGGATACAGAGTGGCCTAGAATTTGTAATTTTTCTGCCTCAGTTGTTGAATAGCTTGATATTACAGGTATGCTCCAGCACACCCAGCTATTTTTCTTCCTTCTATTTATATAGTTGTTTTGGACTTCTAGTCATTAAATGGTGTTCTTGCCAGATTGTTTGTAGTTACAGGTTCTTGTTAGAAACAGAGAATTGGAGGAGGCACCCAGTAGACAGCAGGGGTAGTTACTGAAGTGAGAGTGCACTGCCTTAGAAAGGACCAGTGGGCTCATCCATGAGAATGGGAGGCCTAGATGCAAGGAAGGGACTGGGAAGATTTTTGTGAGAAAAAAACAACAACACCAAATCAGGGATGCTAAAGTTAGTGATGGGATATGGAATATTGCTTCGTAAGAGCAAGGGATGTTGATAGAATTTTTTTTCTGTAGCTTCATTTGGGAACTTTAATAACTTGAGAGGAAGTTGAAGAGTTGTTTCTCAACTCATTGTTTTCGGAGACTCAGTAAAAACTACTTTTGGTCTGGTTTCAGAAGGGCAGAGCCAAGAAGAGGAGAGATTAAAGGCTTTAGTCACTGCTCATACTTGGAGAAGTTGTAATAAGGCAGAAGTGACGTAGCAAAGAGAATAAGCAAACTTCACTTAATAATTGTGAATTAAATAATTTTGAGAAGTTATAATGCCAGAAAAGTGGTCTTCAGGAAGTTCACAGGGCATAGGATGAATTCTGTGAAACTGTGTGTGAGCCTGGAATATCTTTAGGATCCTGAGGGAGGGGTTTTTCCCAGGAGAGATTGATCCACTTGTTATGCTGAGTACCTTTATGGCCATAGAGGGAGCTAAAATAATGGTGTAAGGTACCTTCCATCTAAGTTGTAGCTGTTTTGATGGCTTCATATCTTTCCAGGTCTCAACAAGAACTTGGTCTCCTGGCTTTCCTTTCTTGTGGATCTCTATGGGATTTACTGAGCATGACCAAAAGGCATTTCCTCATTCTTGGACTGTGGCCTCAACTCATCCCAGATCAATCAGGTAGTGAAGAATCTGATTCACTTCTGGGTTTATGATTATATTTGCTGATAGCTCATATGGATGTAACATCAGATTAACTTTCAGAGTATTTCTAACCCTTTTAAGGCCAATGGGTTATAAATTTATTCAGTTATGGATGTTGCCTAACAACTTATCTGAAGTCCTCTTAAGGGAATGATTGGCCCTTTTTATATTGCTGGAAGAAAATGGTGCTTAATGGAATATAGAGAATACTATATCTCCAGTGCTTTTGCTACTAGCTGGGTAAATTGTGCCCTGAAATCCTGAGCATTGTCACTTTGTAGAGATCTTTGGAAGTCAAACTGGGGATGATTTCCTTTAGGAATACCTTTGCCACCTCCTATTCCTTTTCTCCCTAAAAGAAAAGTCTGTAGCCACCCTGTAAATGTATATAAGGGGATTATTATGAGATTATATCCTGTGTAATAGGGCATATGGGTGAAATCTTGTGTCCAGTCTCCCCTTGGGTATGATCCTCAGTGTTGATCAGGTTGTAAGATGGGTGGTGGTAGCACTTTTCTGGAGTTATTGGAGGTGTAGAGAGAGTGGTTGCAGGAGAGCTGGTGGGTGGCATTTGATGTTTGTTCATAAACATCTGAAGGACCAATCCCTTTGTAGCATGTCTCCCCAGTGGAAGGAATCATGTACTGCATCTATTGCCTGTCATTGTAATGCCTCAGGAAAATCTATTTGTTGTTTTCACATAACAAAGGGCTAGAGGAGTCTTCTTGTTTCTTCACCCACATAGGTTCCTATTAAGTCATTATTTTATTTGCAGTTAGGGTCGGGGGGGGGGGGGTCTAGTGGGAATTGAACTTGACTACTGACCCACATCCTCATCCCTATTTTGTATTTTTTTTTTTTTTTAGAGATAGGTTCTCACTGCATTGTTGACTGTCTTGATTTTGCTCAAGCTGGCTTTTTATTTGTGATCCTCCTGCATCAGCCTCCTGAGTCACTGGGATAATAGGCATGTGCCACCATGCTTGGCAACATTATTTGTCTTCTTCTTCTTCTTCTTCTTCTTCTTCTTCTTCTTCTTCTTCTTCTTCTTCTTCTTCTTCTTCTTCTTCTTCTTCTTCTTCTTCTTCTTCTTCTTCTTCTTCTTCTTCTTCTTCTTCTTCTTCTTCTTCTTCTTCTTCTTCTTCTTCTTCTTCTTCTTCTTCTTCTTCTTCTTCTTCTTCTTCTTCTTCTTCTTCTTCTTCTTCTTCTTCTTCTTCTTCTTCTTCTTCTTCTTCTTCTTCTTCTTCTTCTTCTTCTTCTTCTTCTTCTTCTTCTTCTTCTTCTTCTTCTTCTTCTTCTTCTTCTTCTTCTTCTTCTTCTTTGTAGTTGGGCCCAATACCTGTATTTTATTTATGTATTTTTATGGGTGCTCAGGATTGAACCTATCACCTTGCATGAGCTAGGCAAGCACTCTACTGCTGAGACACAACCCCAGCTGACATTATTTGTTTTCTTGGTTGCCATTCTTTTTTATTGTTTTTTTTTCTTGATTTAAAAAAAATAAATGACAACCAAATGCATTACAATATTTATTACACATATTCAGCACAATTGTTCATCTCTGGTTGTATATAAAGTATGTTGACACCAATTCGTGTCTTCATACATGGACTTTGGATAATGATGTCTATCACATTCCACTGTCCTTGATAATCCGCTGCCCCCTCCCTTTCCCTCCCACCCCTCTGCCCTATCTAGAATTCATCTATTCCTCCCATGCTCCCCCTCCCTACTTCACTGTGAGTCAACCTCCTTATATCAGAGAAATCATTGGGAATTTTTTTTTTGGGGGGGGAATTCACTAACTTCAATTAACATTATCTTATCCAAAGCCATCCATTTACCTGCAAATGCCATGATTTTATTCTCTTTTATTGCTGAGTAAAATTATTTTGTGTATATTTGCAAATGTTTTTATCCATTCATCCACTGAAGGGCATCTAGGTTGGCTCCACAGTTAAGATATTGTGAATTTTGCTGCTATAAATATTGATGTGGCTGTGTCCCTGTAGAATATTGTTTTTAAGTCTTTTGAGTATAGACTGAGGAGAAGATGGCTGGTTCAAATGGTGGTTCCATTCCCAGATTTCCAAGGAATCTTCATACTGCTTTCCATATTTACTGAACCAATTTGCAGATCTACCAGCAATCTGAGTGTGTCTTTTCCCCCACATTTTTGCCACTACTTATTGCTGTTTATCTTCATAATAGCTGCCATTCTGACTGGAGTGATATGATATCTTAAGAGTAGTATTAGTTTTCAAAATAATTTCTAATTATCCTTTGTAATGATACTACCTTTTGCATTTCTCTAAGTGCTAGAGATGATGAACGTTTTTTCATATATTTGTTGGTCGATTGTATATCCTCTTCTGGAAAATGTCTGTTCAGGTCCTTGGCCCATTTATTGATTGGGTTATTATTATTTTGTGTGTGTATGTGTTTGTTTGTGTGTGTGTGTGTGTGTGTGTGTGTGTGTGTGTGCTTAGCTTTTTGAGTTCTTTATGTACCCTAGAGATTAGTGCTCTATCTGCTGTGTGAGGGGTAAAAATTTGCTCCCAGGATGAAGGCTCTATGTTCATCTCACAAATTGTCTTTTTTTTTCTGAGAAGAAACTTTTTAAATTTGATTTCATCCCATTTATTGATTCTTGGTTTTAATTTTTGTGCCATAGAAGTCTTACTAAGGAAATTGGGGCCTAATCCCACATGATAAAGATTAGGGCCTACTTTTTCTTCTATTAGACACAGAGTCTCTTGTTTAATTCCTAGGTTCTTGAACCACTTTGAGTTTTGTGCATGGTGAGTGATAGGGGTTTAGTTTCATTTTTCTGCATATGGATTTCCAGTTTTCCCAGCACCATTTGCTGAAGATGCTATCTTTTCTCCAATGCATGTTTTTGGCACCTTTATCTAATATAATTTTAATTTTGTGGGATAGTCTCTGTGTCCTCTATTCTGTACCATTGTTCTACCAGTCTATTTTGGTACCAGTACCGTGCTGTTTTTGTTACTATTACTCTTTAGTATAGTTTAAGATCTGGTATTGCAATGCCACCTGCTTCACTCTTCCTGCTAAGGATTGCTTTAGCTATTTTGGGTCTCCTCTCTTTTCAGAAAAATTTAATGACTGCTTTTTCTATTTCTATGAGGAGTTTCATTGGGATTTTGATCAGAATTGCATTAAATGTCTATAGTGCTTTTGGTAGTATGGTCATTTTGATAATATTAATTCTGCCTATCCAAGAGCAAAATAGGCCTTTCCATATTCTTAGGTCTTATTTGATTTCTTTCTTTAGGGTTCTGTAGTTTTCATTGTATAGATCTTTCACCTCTTCATTAAGTTGATTCACAAGTATTTCATTTATTTATTTATTTATTGAGACTATTGTAAATGGGGTAGTTTCCCTCATTTCCCTTTCTAAGGATTTGTCACTGATATACAGAAATGCCTTTAATTTATGGGTGTTGATTTTATATCCTGCTACTTCGCTGAATTCATTTACTCGTTCTAGAAGTTTTGTGGTGGAGCTTTATGGGTCATCTAGGTATAGAATCATGTCATCAGCAAATACTGCTAATTTAAGTTTTTCTTTTCCTGTACATATCCCTTTAATTTCTTTCATCTGTCTGATCGCTTTAGCCTGTGTTTCAAGAACTATGTTGAATAGAAGTGGTGAAAGAGGGAATCCCTGTCTTGTTCCTGTTTCTGGAGGGAATGCCTTTAATTTTTTTTCCATTTAGAATGTTGTTGGCCTGAGGCTTAGCGTAGATAGTCTTTACAATATTGAGATATGTTCCTATTATCCCTAGTTTTTCTAGTGTTTTGAACATGAAAGGGTGCTGTATTTTGTCAAATGTTTTTTTTCTGCATCTATTGAGATGACCATATGATTCTTATCTTAGAGTCTATTGATCTGTTGAATTACATTTTTGATTTCTGTCTGTTGAACCAACCTTACATCCCTGGGATGAATCCCACTTATCTGTGGTGCATGAGTTTTTGATATGTTTTTGTATTCAATTTGCCAAATTTTATTGAGAATTTTTGCATCTACATTCATTAGAGATATTGGTATGAAGTTTTCTGTCTTTAGTGTCTCATTGCCTGGTTTTGGAATCAGGGTGATATTGGCCTCAGAATGAGTTTGGAAGTGATGCCTCTTTTTCTATTTTCTGAAATGAATTGAAGAGTATTGGTGTTAGTTCTTCTTTAAACGTCTTGTAGAACTCGGCTGTGTATTCATCCTGTTCTGGTCTTTTCTTGGTTGGTAATCTTCTGATAGTGTCTTCTATTTCATCACTTGACATTGGTCTGTTTAAGTTGTGTATATCTTCCTGATTTAATCTGGGCAAATCATATGATGTAAGAAATTTTCCAATGCCTTTAATCTTCTATTTTATTGCAGTATAAGTTTTCAAAATAATTTCTAATTATCCTTTGTATTTCTATAGTGTCTGTTGTGATAGTATCTTTTTCATCATGTATGCTGGTAATTTGATTTTTCTCTTGCCTTCTCTTTGTTATGGTAGCTATGGGTCTTTTTTATTTATTTTTTTTAAAGAACCAACTTTTTGTTTTGCCATTTTTTTCAATTTTTTTGTTTCATTTTCATTGATTTCAGCTCTAATTTTAATTATTTCTTTCCTTCTATTGCTTTTGCTGTTGATTTGTTCTTCTTTTTCTAGGGCTTTGAGATGTAGTGTGAGGTCATTTATTTGTTGACTTTTTGTTCTTTTAAGAAATGAACTCCATGCAATGAACTTTCCTCTTAGAACTGCTTTTGTAGTGTCCCAGGGATTTTGATATATTGTGTCTATGTTCTCATTTATCTCAAAATTTTTTTAATCTCCTTCTTGATGTCTTCTGCAACCCATTGTTTATTCAGTACCATATTGTTTCATCTCCAGGTGTTGGAGTAATTTTTACTTTTTATTTTGTCATTGATTTCCAATTTCATTTTATTATGATCTGATAAAATGCATGGTAGTATGTCTACTGTTTTGTATTTGCTAAGAGTTGCTTTGTGGCATAGGATATGGTCTATTTTAGAGAAGGATCTAAGTGCTGCTGAGAAGAAAGTGTATCTGATTGATGTAGGTTGAAATATTCTATATATGACAGTTAATTTTAAGTTATTGATTGTATTATTTAGCTGCATAGTTTCTTTGTTCAGATTTTGTTTGGAAGATATATTCAGTAAAGAGAGATGTGTGTTAAAGTCACACAGGTTGTAGACAATTTGACTCTGGAACTTGAGAAGAGTTTGTTTGATGAACATAGCTGCACCATTGTTTGGGACATATATATTTATGATTGCTATGTCATGTTGGTGTATGGTTCCCTTCAGCAGTATTTAATGTCCATCTTTATCCCTCTTGATTAACCTTTGGCTTGAAGTCTACTTTATTTGATACAAGGATTGAAAACCCTGCTTGATTCCACAGTTAATTTGAGTGGTATGATTTTTCCCAACCTTTCACCTTCAGTCTCTGTATATGTCTTTTCCTATCAGATGAGTCTCCTGGAGCAACATATTATTGCATCTTTTTTTTTATCCAATCTGCTAATCTATATCTTTTGGTTGGTGAGTTTAAGCCACTAAATTAACATTCAGGGTTACTATTGAGGCATGGTTTGTATTTCTAACCATAATCCTTTATTTTTGTTATTTAACTTGACTTGATTTTCTTCTTTGATTAATTTTTCTCTTTAGGGTACTACATCTCTCTGCTGATTTTTTTGGTTGTTTTTGTTTTTTCCTCTTCATGGAATATTTTGCCAAGGATGTTTTGTAGTGCCAGGTTTCTAGCTATAAATACTTTTAACTTTTGTTTATCATGGAAGGTTTTTATTTCATCTTCAAATCTAAAGCTTAATTTTGCTGGATACAAGATTCTTGATTGGCACACATTTTCTTTCAGAGCTTTATATATGTTGTTCCAGGATCTTTTAGCTTTCAGGGTCTGTGTTGAAAAATCTGCTATTATCTTAGTTGGTTTTCCCCATATGTAATCTGATTTCTTTCTTTTGTGGTTTTTAAAATTCTTTCCTTATTTTGTATGTTGGGCATTTTCATATGATGTGCCTTGGTGTGGATCTGTTGAGATTTTGTATATTCAGCATCCTGTTGGCTTCTTGAATTTGGATTTCCAATTCATTCTTCAAGTTTGGAATGTTCTCTGATATTATTTCATTGAATAGATTGTTCATTCCTTTGATTTGGACCTCTATGCCTTCCTCTATCTCAATAACTGTTAAATTTGGTCTGTTTATGCTATCTTATATTTCTTGAATGTTCTGCTTTTGGTTTCTTACCATTATCACTTTGTGATCTATGTTCTTTTCAAGACCTTTTTATTTTATCTTCATTGTCTGATGTCCTATCTTCTAAGTGGTCTACTCTGTTGGTGATGCTTTCATTTGAGCTTTTAATTTGGTTTATTGTTTCTTTCATTTCAAATTTCTGTTTTTTTCTTTGTTTGTTTTGTTTGTTTGTTTTTTAGAACTTCTATCTTCCTGTTGAGGTGATCTTTTCTTCCTGTATTTGTTTATGTAGCTCCTTGTCAAAGTGATCTTTCACTCCCTGTATTTGCTCTCTTATATCTTACTTGAGTTCACAGAACATTTTATACAAATACAGCCTGAAACCTTTCTCTGTCATTTCTTCTCCTGTGGCTGCCAATGATTCTAAGGACTTGTTGTCTTGATTTGTTTGGGGCCTTTTCTTCCCTTGTCTTTCCATGTTGCTTATGGTCTTCCTTCCCAGCTTTGTGTGTCTGGAGTGTTATTGTTTTTACCCTATGTTTGTAGTGCTCTTTTGGGGTTTCAAGACCTCTCCTTTGTTGGGAAGAACAATGTTAACAGATCCCAATATCATCCATATTTCTCCTATGAACAATTTGTTTTATTAAGATGTTTAGTAATGAAACAGCTTGGAAAGATGGAGGGCCAGAGGGAGGCAGCATTCTGTGTCCCTCTGTGATCCAGATATCACCTACTCAGAATACTGGGTATTTAAGAGTGTTCAAAGACCCCTATACAGCTGATCTTCCCATAAATCACCAATGTTGTGAACCTGTGCAGGGCTCTGGGCCTCAGCATTTGAGTAGGATGCCCACTGTTGGATCAGTACCCAAAGCCTGAAGTTCTATCCCACGTGAGACTTGGAGAGCACATTAGCAGAATCACCTATCAAAACACCTGCAGATCCCCAAGACTTCACTCTGCTCCCATGCAGGCCACTCAGTTGATACCCACCTACAGAACAACACCATTGCCCTGCTATCCCACCTCACTAGACATCTGACACCAAAAGCAGACCTTCTCTAACTTGGCACAACCTTTTTGCCATATTAGGTGGAGGTAACTTCCAGATTGGATCTCCAGCAGACAGCCATCACATCTCCAAAATATGTAAAACCAAGAACTTTGCATGAAATCGGATTTTGAAGACTGAGTCATCTGAATTATATAACATAGAGTTGTTGTATATGCCCCCATTTTTGTTTCCTTTTTCTCCTTTTATTTTTCTTTCCCCCTCCAAATTTTACTTTTTAAACATCTGTATTTTTCTAAATACAATTTTGTGTTTGTTTTATATACTCTATGTTTTCCCATGTACTTCCCTACTCTAAATTACTTCCTGTCTATTATCTTGCTACTAACCCTCTCCTTTACAGTTTCTATCTCTTGATAAATCTTTTTTGTTTACATATCTTTCCACTTTTTCTTAGTTCTGTATCTATATTGTTCATTAGTCTTTTGGCATAATTAAGTCTGACATGTGTCCTTGTGTAATATGTCTTTAGCCTTTTATTTGTTTTTTTCAGGGTTGGCTTTGGCAATTAATTCTGCTCTTTTGAGTAGGTCAGATTTTCCTTTTTTATGCATTGTTTTTTTTTAAACTGATCATTTGAAGAACAGATACTAGGCCTAGCATTTGCAGACTAGATCCACACAGGGGAAGATGTTCAGTTATCAGCCAAGTACATTTCTGCTGTGGTTCAGTCTTCCCTGGGCCTTTGTATGTGTTTTTCCACCAATTTCCCAGCATACTATTATTCATTTCCTTTTAAGTGTCTTTATTTCCCTGACAGTGTCACCCATATTCTGGGATTTTTGATTTTCTATTATATTTACTCCCCACAATCTTTGATCCTAATTTCCCTAAGTTGTGCTCAGATCAGCACATCATATCTAACAAGGATTTAAACTTTAATATGCCAGAGCTCTAAAATATGCTACACTTCCTTTCTGAACTGAGTGCTGAGTTCAGTGAGACAGAAAATAACCTCCTAGGTGTCCCTTCTGAGATATCAGAATGTTGAAAATTAATTGTTTTTTATTTGTTCAGTAATGAAGGAATAAATGGCAGTGGATGGCTTGCAGAGAGTGGGCAGAAATTCTCTGCAGTCTCCAGTGGGTTATATGCACCCACATACACCTGTGAATGTCCACCTGTGAGTGTCCACCATGCAAGAGAGCTCATCACTGCTCAACACTGCTGTTGCACTGTTCCATGCTACAAGCAAGTGGGACAGGATGAGCAAACTTGTAATGAAATTACCTGTTTGCATTTTTTTTCTTAATGATGGGAGAAGAGAGAAGGCCAGGGGTGAAGTGTGTAGTATTTATGCGGTAAAAGGTGAGTATGTAGAGGCATTAGATCTTAGGAAAAGTGAAAGAGGAAACCAAACAAGTTGGCTGTTAGCAAGAGAAAAGAGAAAAAGAGGCAACCCCATGCAAGGCTCTCTCTTGCTTCTTCAACAAAATGGTGGCTAGTAGCACACCCACCAGGGATACCTTTGGTGTAACAAATCATGTAGTTGGGTTTCCTGGCTCCAGCCAGTGTACCAAGATGGAAACTCATTCAATGAAAGATGGTGGTGGTGGCAGCACAGGTAACCCAAGATGGTGGCAAAGAGGTCCCAAGATGGAGATGAAGCTTTCAAGGATGGAGTTGAAAGGGTGGGGCTTGTGTTGGTGTTGGGAGCCTGTTGGGGCTGTAGCACTGTCCTGTGCAGTGCTGTGGTGGGCAGCTGCCTCTAGGTCCTGCCCATTGTCCCAAGGTGGAGGATACTACATGGGGAGGGTTAGGGCAATGTCTTCTGTGTCCTAAGATGGGGGCGGGCTTGGAGAGCCCTGTGTTGGTGTATGAGGGACAGCAGTGCAGTCATTCCTCTGGCTATGTGTGACTGCAGGCAGGAAGGTCCTGATTAAAGTGAAACATGGGAGTCTTGTTCATGAATAGGCTGAGATATTAGATATTAAAAAAATGAAAATTTCCATGAAAGGGTATAGGGCTCCCTGGTCAGCTTTTCTCTTACTTTGGGCTGCAGAGGATTCAAGACTTATTGCCTAGTTACTCCCTGAAAATTTTTGGAAATTGGTGGGTTTTCTTGCTGAGGCTTTGGAATTAGAGACTATTTTCCTGGGATATTAGACACTCCACATGTATTGTTTTCACCTCTGCCCATGGCTAATCAAACTTATTAGGGAAGTTTGTGTGCAGAGTTTCACTCTATTCCTACCTGAAAACCTTTATTATATGACTACTTCCTAGAGACTCAGTGAATATGCTGGAAGGAGGTGAAACATATCATCTTCTCTTCTGACTTTTCCTAGGCTTTGAGAGGTGACTCAGGAATTAAGTTAAGGAATTGCCTTAACTTAATTAAGTTAAGGAATTGCCTTAACTTAATCAGTCTCAGTTCCCCACCCAACCCCTTTGTGAGGCAAGGTCTTTTTTAACAGTGGGAAAATGAATTGCACCCCCATGCATGTTTCTGACTTTAGTCTCTCTGGGTACAAAATTTTCTCTATGCCTGTTTCAATCACCTACTTCTAGGTATATCCTAGGCAGGTGCTTGACAGTACAGCATGGTAATATTCCCTGTGATCTCTTGGGCTTGCACATTAACAGGCTGTGGTTTAGCCTCTTCAGAGGGGATCGACTCAGGTCTTTTGCTTGCAGGTCGAGTAGCACAGAGTTCTTTTCAAACACCAGGTGACTATACAGCCAAGTTTAGACTGCTTTTCTGTTCTCCATTTTGTCCATGTATCTTTGTCCTTTGTGTTTCTATATGTTTGTGTTATTCTTCCCCTTTATGGTGAACCAGATGCCACTGTTGTCCAGATGCCACTGGCTTGGCTCAGATGCTATTGTCCCAGATGCCACTGGCTTGGCTCAAAAATCCTCTTTTCCTTTGTTCAGTAGGTTTAAATTTCTGGGTCTCTAAGAGTCTTTGCCTGTCTGATAATGAATTTCAGTGAATTTCTTCATTCACCCACATTGCTGAGAATCAGTACCCCCAAGCACTAGAATCCAAGGAAATGGAGCAATTGGAAAAGCAACCTTCATTTTAATCCAGAACATTCAATCTTCTCAGATGCTGTTTTAAAATACATTTTACCAACATATGGCTTTTGATTTGGGAGTTTAACCCATTTACAGTTAAAGTGACCCCTGATGATTAAAAGACCATCAAATTCCTTTAGTTGCCAAGGGAATTACAAATAACATTCTAAAGTTATCCCAATACATTTCAAGCCAATATCTTTAATCACACCCAAGACTCCTTTGCAGCTTTTTCTCCTCCCCTTTGTCTTATTGTCACAAACAATTCATCTATTGGCTACTCATTATTATGGATGTATAATTTGCATGTTTTTTCATTTGATTATTTCAAGAAAATAAAAAGTTACAAGCCCCACTTCAAAAAATATTTTTCCATCCATACACATACATTTACATATATCAGAAAACTTTATAAAGATTTTGCTTTCCTATGGAATGTTTGTTAATTTCAATTGGAAGGACTCCCTTTAAAATTTCTTAAACAGCATCTCTACTGGCAATGTAGTTGATCACCTCTGTTTTGGGGGGAATCAAGAAATGTCTTAATTCCTTTCTCATTGTGAAGGACAGTTTGCTGGGTCTGGTATTCTTGTCAGTTTATTTTCTTTAAGCACTTTAAATGTATCAGCCCAGATGCTATTGATGATCTAGGTTTCCTGTTGATAAATCTAATATTCTTGAGTAGAATCCCTAGTGTATTAGTGTTTTCTTTTCTTAAGCTGCTTTCAAAATGTTTTTTTTTTTCTCTTTTAACATTAAGATCTCTTTACTTTTATTTTTTGTACCAGGAATTAAATTCAGGGACACATAAGAAATGAGACAAATATTCCAAGTCCCAGTCTTTTTTTATTTTTAACATTTGGGATGAAGTTTCCTTGGAGGGAGGAGGCATACCACGAATTGAACTCAGGGACACTTGACCACTGAGCCATATCCCAAGCCTTGTTCTGTATTGTATTTAGAGACCGGGTCTCCCTGAATGGCTTTGCGCCTCACTTTTGTTAAGGCTGGCTTTGAACTCATGATCCTCCTTCCATAGGCTCCCTAGCTAATGGAATTACTGACGTGCCGGTGTGCCTAGCTGAGATAGGGTTTGGATAAGTGCCTTAGGACCTGGCTAAGTTGTTGGGGCCGGCTCTTAACTTGTGATCCTACTACCTCAGGCTCCCAATTTGCTGGGTATAATGGTGTGAACCACCATGCCCAGCTATCAGTAGAGAAGTTTTCAGCCATTATTTTTCCAATTTGTCTTTCTCTCTGAATTTTCATTTTAATATTGCTATAATTCACTTTTAAGTCTGCTTTGTGATAGTTGCTGTGTGCTTTAGTAGTTGTTTGTGTTTCTTCATTAATTTTAAGAGTTGATAATTTCAAATGATCTCTCTTAGAACTTACTCTTCTTTCTGTTTGAGTTGCGGTTGAATATTCCTATTTGTTTTTAAACTTAAAGTTATATACTATTCAGTGCACAATTTGGTTCTTCTTTACAGTTTGTACTTTTTTATAATCTTTTGGTTGACATCTCTTTCTTGTTTTCCTTAGTTCTCTATACATGTTGTCCATTAATTCTTGAGCATATTTAAGTCTAACAGGTGTCTTTTTGTAATATGTCTTAAGCCTTTTTTTACTCTCTACTATTGCTTTAGGCAGATTCATTTTGATCTTTTGAGTAGGTCAAGTTTCCCTTTTTTCTTTCTTTCTTTCTTTCTTTCTTTCTTTCTTTCTTTCTTTCTTTCTTTCTTTCTTTATTTCTAACTAGTCTTTGAAGGACAGTCACTATGCCTGTAGAATTTATAGGCTAGGTTGATACAAGGAAAAACCATTCAGTTATCATCCAGAAAGTACAAGATCTTCTCAGTTCTCTTGTGGTTCAATCTTTCCTGGACCTTTTTATGTGGTTTTCAACCAATTTCCCAAAATGTTTATATTCATTCCTTTTAAGTGTCTGTATCTCAAGAGAGTCTCATAGCCATTCTTTGGAAACTTTAATGTTCTAGTATATTTACTGCCCTCATTCCTTGACCTCAGTTGCCATTAGTTGTGCAGATTAGCACCTCATATTCAACAAGGCTTTAAACTTCCACATGCCCGAGATCTAAAATATGTTACCCTTCCTTTCTGAAGTGAATACTGAGTCAAGTGAGACAGAAACCAATCTCCTAGACATACCTCTGATATGGCCAGAATGTTGAAAATTACTTGTGTTTGTTTCTTTGGTCAGAGCGAGTTAGCAGCAGTGTGTGTCTTGCTTCCAGTTTTGCTGTTCCATGTCACAAGAAAGTGGGGCAGGTCAAGCAAATTTGTCCTGAAATTTTCTGTTTGGAGTTTTTTTCCTGAAGTGGGTATTCACTCATGTGATAGCTGCAGAACTTGGATTGATTTCTATACTTGCCATAAACTTAATCCCTAGTCTGTTATTGTCATTTGGTGTTCTTATGAGAGAACAAGAGTGTGAAGCAACCTAGTCTGCCATTGCCCTCCCTTATTTTTCAGAAGCATGTTTTGTGATATACAGTTTTTCCTGTGTAATTCATCTTCTTTTTTCCCCTCTTTCTCAGAGTCACTTTTGTTTTTCAGATTTGGACAGTTTGACTATAGAGTCTTGATGTGGGTCTCACTAGGTGTGTTTTCTTGGAATTTATCACCTTGGTGTATGGGTTCATTGTAGAATCATATTTGGGATATTTAGTACACTATTTTTTCATATATGTTTTCATTCTCTTTACCCTCTTTCTCCCCCCTCTGGTGTTTACACTTGAGTACTTGTTGGCAATGTTCATGATTTTCTAGAAATTTCTTAGTTGGTTGTATTAGTCATCTATTTATCACTCTTTTCAGAAGACCTGATAAGTACAACTTTGAAGAAGAAAAGTATATTTTGTTTCTAGGTTTCAGAGGTTCAGTCCATGGTGAGTTGAGTCCATTGTTGTCTGCCCAAGGTGTGGCAGTAAGTATATCATATCTGAAGGGCATTGTATTGGAAAACAAGTCCAGATGTTGCCACCTGGAAGCAAAGAGAGCTTGAGTGCAAGTCATCAGGGATACTATAATCCCTAAGGTTATGACCCTGGTGACCTACGTCCTCTAGCAATACCATACCTGCCTCAAGTTACAACCCATGAATGTATTCAAATTATCAGTCTATCAAATGGAGTAATCCACTAATTGGTTTTTAGCTCTCATAATCTCATCATTTCACCTCTGAAATGTATAACATATGAGCATTTGGGGGAAACCTCATATTAAAAATGTGACTCTGCTGTTCATTTTTTCCATGCTCTCTTTACCTGCATGTCAGTCCAGATAATCTTGGTCTGTTCTTCTTAAGTTTGCAAACTCTTTTGCATGTTCGGATCTGCTGTTCAGCATCTTAGTGTCTTCTTTACTTCTGTACTAAGGTTTTTAGTGCCTCAACTCACATTTGGTTTCTCTTGTAATTTCTATCTTTGTTTGAATATTCTTCCTTTGGCGAGCAGCCATTCTCTGGGTTTCCTCTTATACTGTGTTCAAAGTTTCCTTTAGGGCTGGGGTTGGGGCTCAGGGGCAGAGTGCTTGCCTATCATGTGTGAGGCACTGGGTTCAATTCTCAGTACCATGTATCAATAAATAAAATAAAGGTTCATTTGCAACTTTAAAAAATTAAAAATTTTCATTAGCTCTTTAAGCATGATTTATATATTTAACTTAAATTATTTGTGTCACCAGTATTATGACATTTACTCAATATCCTTTAAATAGGGTGGAGAGTCAGAAATACTGAAGGTAAGAGTAATGTAGGAAATAAGAACAAGACACAGGAATAAGTGAAAAGTGGGGTCACAGTGGGATGATCCAGCTGTGATGGAGCCCATGAATTTTGTTCAAGTGAGTCAGAATGCCAGTGGTATTCAGAGTGAAGGACTTCCTGAGGAAAGCAGGAAGAAGATGGTAAAGACAACTTGGTTGGGGCTTAGCAAATTAAGACCACCTCCTGTGTTTGAACCTAGGACCTCTTTAGTCAATGGGCAGGGTGTCAGCATAATCTGAGCAGTTTTGAATTGGTGGAATTTCACTGAGTGTTCCCAGAAAAGCAACTCCCTCGATATGGCTCAAACAAACCCATAATTCCTTCATGGCCTCCAGCATCTCCCCCTACTTAATTTTTTAAATGTAAGTGGTGTGTGGTTACATGAGGTTCTTGGATCTTTTTTCTGAGGGTATGGCAATCTATTGTTATTACAGAGAAGAAAATTAGTAGCAAACACATCATTGAAAAATATAGCATGCAAAATGTTTCAACATATTCCCAGGATTAAAGCCATTTAAGTCATGAAGTATTTGTTCAGTTAGAGATGCAGGATCCATGAGATTGATACTGCTTTAATGAATATCCTGGATGTGATGATATAACCCCATGAGGTTCAAAATGTTGTTATGCTATGCCAAATGCCCAACAGATGATTTTTCACATTTATACAATCCCATTGGGTAGAATTATATTTGGCTGTAGTAACAGACATACTTATAGCCAGCATGGCATCTAAACCTTTGCTTAAAGTTGAAAGTGGGAAAGTTAATTACAACAGTAGCTTTCAAAGAATTTAATTTAGTCTACATCTTTTCATCAATATTTAGCTGATTCCTAGGGAATTGGAAGTATTTTGAGCCACATTATAAAGAAAATGAGCATTTTGAATGTTTTGAGATAAGGATAAAGAAGTTGTCACAGTTGAAGCTATACAGGATGTTATATGATATTTTTCTGTTTTTGTTCTTGCTCTTATATTTCCAGAAGTTAAAGCATAAGGAGATTGATCACTGGCCCGCAGGCCACAGTTGGAGCCCTCTTGCAGTTCCTGTCTATAAAGTCAGGCATAGGGCTGTTTATATAATGGAGAAAATCCAAGTCAGCCATTAAATGCCACAGATCTTTTTATATGCCATCATCACCAATCCACATGTGAGATTCAGTTTTACCTTGCTTAAGTCATAGTCGTGAATTTCAAATACCAGTTTTCTAACAACACAAGCGTACAATGTTAGGCATATGCAGCCTGATGTAGGAAGTATAGAATGAGGTATGTGTTGTGATTTGGATCTTAAATATCCACAAAAGGTTATAATATAAATATTTCCTCACCAGCCTGTGGCAATATTGAGAGGTGATAAACCGTGGGTAATGGGGCCTACTGGAAGGAGGTGGCATGGATGTGGACATGACATGACAAGACATCCTCTTGAGGGGGATATTGGGGCTTCATGTTGTCTACTTCCCAGCTGCCATGAGGTGAGCAGCATTACTCCAGAATGTGGTCCCTGCCATGATGTTCTGCCTTGCTGGGTCTGCAGACCATGGAGGTTACCAATTATACATAGAATGAAATATTTGAAATGTTCAGTCAAAGTTTTCTTCCTTGTAATTTGTTTACCTTACATATTCTTTCAGAATCACAGAAAGCTGACTAATGTAGTAAGGCAGATTAAAGATTAAAATACCTGCTCTGCAGATTATGCTAAGTGAAGCTAGCCAATCCCTAAAAAACAAATGCCAAATGTCTTCTTTGATATAATGAGAGCAACTAAGAACAGAACAGGAAGGAAGAGCAGGAGGAAAAGATTAACATTTAACAGAGTCATGAGGTGGGAAAGAAAGGGAGAGAAAAGGGAAATTCCATGGAAATGGAAGGAGACCCTAATTGTTATACAAAATTACATATAAGAGGTTGTGAGGGGAATGGGAAAAAAAATAAGGAGAGAAATAAATTACAGTAGATGGGGTAGAGAGAGAAGATGGGAGGAGAGGGGAGGGGGGATAGTAGAGGATAGGAAAGGTACCAGAATACAACAGTTACTATTATGGTATTATGTAAAAATCTGGATGTGTAACCGATGTAATTCTGCAATATTTGTAATGTTTTGAATAACCAATAAAATAAATAAATAAATAAATAAATAAATAAACAAATAAAATACCTGCTCTGCAACACTCCTTAGATGTTACAGGGCAGATACTTTAATGCTGTCTTTAATGGAGTGGAGCTTATTACTCAATTTGACAATAGTTCTTTCACATTATGGTTTATCTAAGTCTTTTTGTAGGGTTCTTGGGTCTTTTCTCTGAGAAAGCCTTCTGTTGTCATCTTGGCTTTGTCTTTTTTAAAGTTTTTTTTCTGTAGTTGCATATGGGCAGAATTTGTTTGTTTGTTTGTTTGATGTGTTGTTAAGGCTCAAACCCAGGGCCTCACATATGCTAGGCAAACACTCTGGCACTGAGCTACAACCCCAACCCTTGGCATTTTCTTAAGTAGGTATTGAACAATATGCCCTTATCTTCCTTAGAGTAATTATGTTTCTCATCCAGAATCCTGCTTCTAGATAGTTGGGAATACAAGGGTTGTTTTAAGTCTCAAAGACTGGGAGCTATTTTGATAAACATCTTCTCACAAATAATTTTCTTAATTCCTATAATTACTTCCCTGATTCCATGGCATGCCCATGGTAACTGGAAATAAGTTCCACCCCAGAAGGCCACTATTCTATTGAGGATATCATTCATGATATAGTCAGTATACAATATTCATCATTGTATTTTGAATTAAAACATTTATGTGTATAAGTAGATATATGAATCTATACACATATATGTATATATTTATATGTAGTTGCATATGTGAAGTATGGATAATTCTGAAAGTGTAAATGAGAACCACAAGATGTAATAGAGCTTTGTTCCTAAGGGACAAGGGAAAGTGAATAAGGAAGTATTGTCAATATGCAGAAGAGGGCCCTGAGGCCTACATTCAGAAGTAAGCACAAAATACACAGCTGCAAGAAAATGTAGACTGTTCCAGGTAGATGTAGACTCATATGGTGATGTGCAGAGGGAACATTATTTGGAAGAACTGAAGAACTCTCAGATGAGTAAACCTACGTGAACACTTGTTTGGGCTGCTTACAGAGGAAGTTGTTCTCTTAGTGCGCTTTCTGGATGTTGCTCACCCACTAAGCATTAAAACTTACATGTCCTGGTATATATGGGGCAGGAAGGAAATTCATAATTAGCATCAGGAGAGAAGAGATACTCATACAACATAGGCTTTTGGGGGTTAATTTAGATGCAATCACAAATTGGCAGAGTACAACTAGTTCCCTTAGTATTAGCAATTCTGAGGTTGGAGTGCCAGTAGCTCTCTGATTGTAGCATCAGCAGCACTCCCCATAGTGTTCCTGGCACCCTAAGCCAGCAACTATCTATCATGAAAAGCCATCACCAAAATTCTTCAAAACTTCATACATCTTTAAAACTCTTGAATTCAATAAAGAGAGAAAAGTATTTATGCACTGTTTTATGATATCTTAATGTGTCACTTCCTAATTACACCATGTGTAATGCATCAATTGGCAGCATTTCTTTCACACTGCACATTATCTTTAATATTCATGGAAATGCAGGGTTGTAGGTTGGGGTTTTGGATCAGAGATATGTGTGCATGCATGAGGCACTGGGTTTGATCTTCAGTACCACATGAAAATAAAAAATCTTATGTCCATCTATAACTAAAAAATAAATATTCCAAAAAATGCAGGGTTACTACTCAGAAATTGTTTTGCACCTGGGAATTTCATTGGTTCAACTTCACCTTTTTCCTGATTAAAAAATATTTATTGCCTTTTTTAATAGGCAGGAGTACCAATACTATGGTCTAAGTTTATGCTAATTGGGGTTTGGAAAAGTTCTGCAGCGGGCATCGCCACTATGGGCAGGCTTGGTTGCTGCAAGATGACAGATTGGCTTGCCTCAGCTCACCTTGGTGCTGCCCTGCCAGCCTCAGGTCTTCCTGAGGCAGGGAGTAGAACAGTCAAGGTCAATTAAATGGACTTGTCAGAGGGACCCTCAAAACAGCCAGATATTAAGGATCTGCATGCAGAGATATATAGGAAAATGCATCTTTTATGTCTAAGAATGGAAACATTTGGAATGTTTAAGAATCTGGGATAACAAGGTGTAAGGATCAGAGACCAAGGATGTATGGGAATCACTAACTCATTTGTTGATCTGAGGTCCTGTACTAGTCTCCATTCACCATTGGACTCCTGTGGGTGTATAACATGGACTGTTACAGCATCTCAAGAGGCCCTGTCACTTGAAGTTACCTATTATAACTTATAGCCATTGTTTAGTCTCTGGTTTCCGGGCATACTGTTTTCGGTGGGGAAAGGGTATAGAATCATTGAGATGAATCTGGACAGGAGCAGGTCCTATTGCTCCTGACCTTTTTCTCACTGTGTAGCCCAGACTTCTAGGTTAATGTCAATTTCTACTAGGGGGCAGACAAGCTACTAGTCCTTCTGTCATATGCGAAGTGTGATGCATAGGTGGGTCAAAATATCTTATTCCATGGGGGAGTGGGACTTTCAGGCATTATCAAAAGTACATGTGAGAAGAGATTATCCCAAGAGCAGCTAAGAGGTTGGGAGCAATATCCAGTCACAGGCTTTCCTGACACTCCCCTATGGTTGAACCATGAGAGGAGAGGAGGCCTGGGTTTGAAAGGAGCACAGAAAAAATGGCACCAGTGTCAAGAAAGAAATTAATTTTCCTTCCATTGACAGTT
Source organism: Callospermophilus lateralis (assembly GCF_048772815.1). NCBI lineage: Eukaryota > Metazoa > Chordata > Mammalia > Rodentia > Sciuridae > Callospermophilus > Callospermophilus lateralis. The sequence continues at coordinate 9,950,178 of NC_135317.1, forward strand.
AAGATCATCCTGGGATCCTGTACAGAAATAAGAGTCTGAATAGTTGGGCACCTAAGATGGATTCCCCAGGACCCATCAGTCTTTTTGTTGGACTTTTGAAGTGAGAGATTTGTCCACTGGGCCTTGCCTGAGAGTGTAGTCCAACCACCTGTGATCCACTTCAGTGACTGGTTAGGGTGTTGATGGCATCCATTTGTTTCATGGGCAGTCTTTCTTGTAATGTCCCTCTTGACCACAGTTCTAGCAGGCTATGGTGGGAGCAATACCACTATGGGGACCTTGCGTACTAGATTTATTCATCTGTAGAGCTGTCACAAGGGCAGTTGCCTTACTTTTGTCGTTATCATTGTCGTCATCGTCTCCTCCTCCTCCTCCTCCTCCTCCTCCTCCTCCTCCTCCTCCTCCTTCTTCTTCTTCTTCTCTCTCTCTCTCTCTCTCTCTCTCTCTCTCTCTCTCTCTCTCTCTCTCTCTTTCTCCTCATTTTCCTCCTCCTCCTCTTCTTGGTCTTGATTGTAAAACACTCAAGTGGAATTTTTTAGAGATTATCTAAAGTGTTGTCTCCTTTTTGAAGTTGTTTTTTGTAATTTTTTCCTAATGTCAGTAACTGATTGAGTTATGAATTTGGTTTTTTTTAGGTTGTTATGCTGGGGAACCTGGGGACATTGTGGTATATTTAATTAATGATTCCCAGAGTCTTTCTAAAATAGTTGTGGAAGTTTCTTCATTCTCCTGTGTTACCACAGACTTTGGAATAATTTAGAGATTTAGTATGGGTTTTCCTAAAGCCTTGTACCACACAGTTCTGAAAGTACTTTTCTTTCCAATGCCCCATGTGACCATCTGCATCCCATTTTTGGTCTTCCTAGAGAACTGCCTGTTGCTCTGTTGGCTGTTTCTTCTGAGTCCACTTCAGTTGGAAGGAGTAGGTCTCCTGGGCCTTGCACTACATATCTTTCATCCCCAGAGGTTTCAGCTGCCCATAAAGCATCCTAGTATTCAGTGCTAGAGAGAATTTGGTTCATTAACATCATTATGTCTTTCCAGGTTAGGTCAAAATTTGGCTAAGGCCCTGAAATATTCTCTATATTGATCAGGGTCATCTGGGAACCTTTCTAAGTCATTCTTAATTTGTCTCAAGTCTTGCAGAGAAAAAGTGACTTGTACCATAATGAGTCCTTTGGGACGCTTTCCTATGACTTGTAGGTGTAGGAAAGAGGCTGGAGTTCATTTCTCCTGATTTTGTGTTCCTCAGAATGTTGTGGCTCTGTTGGCAAACCCTGAGTAAGAAGGGCATAGGTGCTTAGAAAATGGCTTTTCTGTATTTGATCCTTCTCTAAGAGAAGTTGCTTTCCATTTTAGCCTTTCCTGATGTATTTGCCATCATACTCATACTTAGAGCCAATAAAGTTCTTTTCTATTTGCTGCAAATATTGGTGCTAATATAGCTTGAGAATCTTTGGATTGCATTTTTTTTAGTGTAGCCAAAAGTGAAGAATCTAATTTACATTGGTTGCATAATTTTGGGTTGTGTCTCCAGGCAAAAAAAAAGCTTGTTATATATAGGGTACCTGTGGCTACTTTTTTCTACCTTTTACAATCTAAGTTTAAGTGTAAACTGGTATTACAGTTTATACTTCCCTCAGGGGGCTATTTTTCCACATCCTCCATCTGGTATTCAGGCCAAGCTTGGGCTCAGAAAAACACCAGACACTTCTTCTTTAGGGTCTGAATGTCAAAGGAATCCCAATGTTTCAAAATACTTCTTCAAGTGCCAGATGGAGTATTACCCATATGAAAGACAAAGGGGAAGAAGACATCCCTTGGCATCCCTCCATTGTCAGATTGAGGTATCACTCAGTGTCATGTGGACCTGAAAGCCATGGACCACCACCCCTTGAATCCTGATAGGTGGAGTAGTTGCTCTTAGCACCACAAAATACTGTGATCCTCAAGACATGAGCGACCACATTTCAAGGCCTTCATAGGATTTTGGATGGTCAGATTAGTTGTGCTTACCAATGCAGGATCCAATATTTCTTTCATGTGTCACCTCCCTCTTAAAAGCAGTGACCCTGTTTTTTGTGTACTGTTTTGCCATGCATGGTGGAGGCACTATAGACAGGGTTGCATGAACTTGAGGAACTCAGTTATTATGCTAAAAGAAAACCATGTTCCTCCAGGTCATGTGCCCTGAAGAAGATTCTAGCCTTTCCTGATATATTTGCAATCTTACTCAGGGCTACTAAAGTCCTGTTGTATTTACCACCAACATTGGATCTAATATGGCTTAAGAGACTTTGTTTGGATTGTGGTTTGTCATGCTGTGTCTACTTCTTCCCTGGGTTCTGAGCACCAGAGTCCCCTCCATGGTATGGGAAAAAACAAACAAACAAAACAAACAAAAAAAAAAAAAACCATTTATCATCTCTCTCCTCTGGTGTAGGCAAAGTTCCAAATCTAAAGTCTAGATTAGGAGAGGGATGAACTGGCAGGGTTCTTCTCTGAACTGGCAGGGTTTGGAAACCTAGAGAATGGGACCTTGCTCCTGGGTGGAGCTCACTTGAGATAGCATGGGGTTTGAGTCCTAACAGGTGCACTAAGGTTTGAAATTTCCCCAAAACCTCATCCATGGGTTCTATTGAAACAATTGAGGTTCCAAGGGGTATAAGAAATCAGAATCTACTTGGTGTTTGGAGCACGTGTGTGTGTGTGTGTGTGTGTGTGTGTGTGTGTGTGTGTGTGTGTGTGAGAGAGAGAGAGAGAGAGAGAGAGAGAGAGAGAGAGAGAGAAGGGAAAAGAAGGGAAGAAAACAGGAGTAATAGACCATGTGACTCACTCTCTGGGAATTAGTGGATTGCTCTTTTTCAAAGACCTTGGATCAGACTAAGACATTGTGTTATGATCCAAGATACACAGGGTAAAGGACCCTTTTTCACCATTGAGTCCAGTCAGTCTGAAAGTGGAAGCAACAAGCAAGCAAACACTTAGCGGATCTATTGACCTGTTGTATTCCTCAGAGAGAAGCTGAAGTTGAGCTTGATCCACATTCCTCCTTTAGTGACAAAAGTAATTGAACAAGCCTCTTTTAGTAAATCTGTCACCTGTCACCTGTTGCTTTTGACCAGCAGCTGCACAATTGGATTTTAGGTGGGTGACAGGTGTTAATTATTTTTGAAAGAGAGAGAGATTTCTAAAAGGAGTATAGAATCCAGAAAATAAGAGAATAGTTTGTTGTTCCATTTCACTCACTCTCCAAAGAAGCCCCAGATTGGGCATGGAAACATGAAATGTGATTCTCTACTTTTGTTAGCAGGGGACACTGGGGTTTTCCTGCTTCTTCTGGCCAGCAAAGTCTGTGTAAGGTGCAGATCTCTGCAGCTAAGAAGTGGTGCCCCTCTCAAATGTGAGTTATAACCTCCTATGTTGATGCAGACCCCAGTGGATCACCATCAATTCCCTCTTCCTGGGATCTTTCTTTCAAATTAAAAGAATGAGCTCTGAAGATCAGGAAGAGTAAGTGTAATGGTAGGATTTATTGAAGAACAGGTATAGAACTCTTGCAGTGCAAGAGGGGACCCAATAGCAGGCTTTCTCTGCCTGATTGAGCTAGTCTAGGAATTTATATTGCCCTTGGGTCACTGTGTTGTGTCCAAGCTTATGCTGGTTAGGCTCTGGAAACATACAAATGCTATTGGTCCCTATTTATGCTAATTAGGGTTTGGAAAAGCACTAACATTATTAGTTAGCCCCAATCCCACTCTGGTTTTCCTCACTTTCATTTTCTGCATGCTTTGGGAAGCAAGAATTCGAGTCATTGAATTGTGCATTCTTAGTGGTGTGTCAGGAACTGCAGGGCCTGTGTGGAGTGTGATTCTGCAGTGGGCATCACCCATGTTTTCAGGGGAGATGTTACAGGGTGATGGATCAGCTTGCCCCAGCTCACCTCAGTGCTGACTGATGCTCCAACTTATGTGGTCCATCACTCCCCTGTTTCCTGGAACTTGTTGCCAGTGACCAGTAGGATGACTGTCTGGCTTAGCATCTGAGGAGTAATGACAATAGACAGAATGTATCTTGATTGTGATGTTAGTTGAAGTTTCAAAGGGTGCCATTATTTTTTCCCTAGAAACCAAGCCTTGTCCACCTATGCAGGAAGCCCTTTTTCATGCTGAATATTTGTTTGGCCTGGCTATCTAGCCTCTTCCACAGGATCAGAAAATAGCTATCTAAGTAAAATGCCATCCCCTTGACCAATTCTAGAAAATGCTCTGATGGTTCAGAAGACTGAAGGCTCCAAAGCATCTCTCTTAAATGAGACAGAAGAGAAAGGGCCAACACTCTCCAAGAAGCATTTAAGAAAACTTTGGGGGCTTGGGTTGTGGCTCAGTGATAAAATGCTTGCCTAACATGTGTGAGGTACTGAGTTCAATCCCCTGCACCATAAAAAAAAGAAAAAAAAAAAGAAAAGAAAAGAAAAGAAAAAAGGAAAGAAAAAAATTGTTTTCCCTGTCTTTGACATCCATGGCTGCCCTAATTATGTCACTGTGACCTAGAATTATCTTTGGTCACAGTATATTTGAGATGACTCCATCCTTCAGTCTCTTTCAATGATACTACCATTTTGAATCTCCTTAGCTGTCCTTTGTCTGTTGTATTAGGAGCCTGTTTTCTACCCACACCTCAGAGAAGTCCCATGGTTATTTGGAAGGATACTGTGTGTACTTGAGCACACCTTTTTTTAAGTAAATGAGCTTCCTTCTCATCTCCTTATACAAAAATGCCTGTACCACTTCCCCTTGTGGTGAAGCATAACTCCTAGTGAGGCCTTAAGTACATGGTTATATTTAACTTATCCATGTCTTTTATCTCAAGTAGAGCAGGTGCAGCTGATTGTACTAAGAACTGGTAACAGTAAAGGCTGCTGGCACTGGAAGCAGACCTGACAGGTCACCCTGAGGACAGTTATGAAAGAGAATAACAGAGAGCAATGGAGAGCTTCGAAGAGCTGCTAGGTTTGGCTGTTGAAAGAGTTCCAGGGAAATTTCAGTGGCTGCTGGCTCCTCCTGTCAGGAACACAGTGGCAAAGCTGCTCCCACTGGACACTGAGGGTCACTGGCATTCACTCTTGGGGCTGTGAATGCTAATATCTGAGAGATGTTGGCCCTGGAAACTCAGAGCTGATAATATTAAGGGAGGTACACTTTGCCTATTTGAGATGGTTATGGGACACAGTTCATGAAGGAATGTACAGAAAAGGCCCCTTAAATTAACTGAGGCCATGTGAACAATGTGATGACTGGGTTTCTGTTAAGCTTTTTCTTCCAGGAACTTGTTTTTCTTCCAGGATCAGTGGAAGATGCAGGCTAAATATGGAGGCAAGGGCTTGGCCCTGCACCTGTGCACCCTGAGGAATGGAATCTGCAGATACCTCCTCCTTTCAGTCCTCAACCCACAGAGTAGCACAGACACCACAGTAGAAGGCAGTAGCCATGAGAACAATTCTTTACTAAACTATTTTTCTTCACTCTTGACAGTCAACTCCCACGATGTATAGCTTTGTTCCAGGTATACCTCTCTCCCTCTCCCATCCCAGTTCCCAACATTTGCCTTCCTCCTACATTCCCAGTGCCCTCTACTTGCCCTCCCTTTCCTGAGGACTATCAGGATCAGTTCTGAGTGACAAGTATCTCTGCCATTGTGTTGCAGAATGTAGTGAGGGTGAGGTCTCACCAAGACCCTACCTGAGGAGTTGGATCACCAGATACCTATCCTACTGTCTTCAATGCCTCTTCTTCTTTCTCTAGGGTCTGATGACTGATACTTCCTCTCAGATCCTGGGCAAGAGGAATCAGACTCAGAGCTACATGTTTCTGTCCATTGACCTAAAGATTAGACCCAGAATAGGGTGTCTTTCTTGCATGCATTGAGTGTCAAACTTTAGCTTACTTCCTAGATTGGCATCAGGAGGGGGACAGGGGATGAGGACTCTTCTTTGGGGCCGAGTAGCCTGTTGTTCTCAGCCTAGAGGGATGAAGGCATCTGTGTAAAGGCCTTGGTCTGGAACAGTTCCGAGGACAGCAGAATGTGCTGGGAAGCCAGGAGGATGTCTGGGGTATGCAGGGTCATGATTGTCCTCACTAAACACCTCTGATTTCTCATGTGGCTCCTGTAGGAGAAGTTTTGCTGGGACCCACTGCCCTTTTCTTGCCCAGGCTTAGGGAAGACATTCTGTGGTCCAGGGGAGAGTTGAGAACCAGATGGCAACCATTGATGAAGACTCACCAAAGTGCAGGAAGATACCAGTGTGCTTTCATTATAGGTCTTAGGTTTTGTGACCCTGCATCTCTTAATTTCCTATGAGGTGACCCCTTGGGGCCAGATCTCCATTAAGGCCTCATGTCCAATGATATCACTATGTCCCTCTACCCTGGCTGGCAGCTTATTTAGAAGCACTTTAGTCAGGATACAACATAACTTTAGGGCACCTACATCAATCATTTCTTCTTTGAGGGCAGGCAGTAGGTGCTGTTTCACCAGTTGCAGAAGGGAAAAGAGCACTTGCTTAGTCTGCATTGGGCATGAGGGTAGACAGAGGAACTGGGGGGGGGATGTGTAGATATAAAAGGGAGGTGTCACCTGTCTTGGTGTCAGACTAAGGTTCTGATGGCCATTCTGCTGGGTGAGTCCTTCCTCCTGGTCCAGCTCTTTGGTTAGGGTCAAGATATCCATGTGTAGTCCTACAAAAAAGCAATACTTCCAAGAAATGGGGGTGTGGAAAATAAAGCCTGCACCTTGAGGAGAAGAAGAAATTGTGTGTGGCCTTGGTAGGAAGTGTCCCTAAGCCCAAGACATCTCTGGGACTTATAGGAAGCATTGATGATGTCTTCCTGCTTCACACCATGGGGTTGTTAAATCAAGACCATGAGCTACCTCACACAACAGACAAACAATGCTGAGAATCTAAAGAATGAAACATAATTTCATGAGTCTGGGCTGGCTTTCCCAAAGTCTTGTAGACACCTGGATTCCCAGCCCAGCTCATCTTGGTGAAAAAGTCCTCTTGGAGCACAGCTCATCAGTGTAGGGCAGGAGGTTTGTATCTTGGTGCAAGTTGTCCCCCTTTAGATGTCATTCCATTTCATTCATTTCCAAGTTTCCCATGGACTCCTCTGTGGCCAAATGTGGGGCTATCCACATGGTGAAGTTGGGAGACCCCACCAGATGTTTATAATGTCTACATATACCTTAATGGCTTCAGGTGTGATGTATTCAGGAACCTTGGTCTCTAGATACCAGCAGCATTAGACTTCTGGTGGGTGAACCTCGGGTCCAGTCTTTCTGGAGGTGCACACTATGACAGAGGATAAGAGTGTGGTGTACACACAGTGGTTCCAGCTGTGCTCCAGCCATTTGGTGGAAGCAAGATTTCAAGGGACCTAATCTGGTTCAGTTTGGCCCTGCACCTTCTGACATCAGAACCCATGAGTTGAGACTCTGCACCAGTGGGACAATGTATGTTATGTGGGAGGACATTTTGAGATACCCATATTCAATATACTTGGGCCACACACACACACAGACTCATGTACTAGGCAGATGGTGTGTTGACTCTTTGCATAGGCAGGGGGAGAGAAGATAGAACCTTGTACTAGGCTATATCCACTTCAGATCCAAGAGCACCTGGAATTCCAAATGTTCAGGGGCTGTTCTACTGGCAAGAGAAGTGTCCTATCCTGAAAAAAAATGTTCTCATGTGTGACAGCAGACTCCATTATCACCTTTTTTTAAATCATAAATTTCTATGGGAATGTGTTTAGCTCTCTCTTGCTGCACAATCGCAAAGACTGGAGAATGTGGAAGATTGAGCCTCTGTGGGATTAGAAGTGTCTGACATTGGAATCTATCATCAACTGAAGCCTTGGGTCCTCCATCTCTGAAACCTCAAATTCCAAAAACCTGACAGGTAAGCAAGACATAGAATTATTAAAAAAAAAAAAAAAGGATTTCTCATTGGAAAACCCAAGCTGTAGCTTCATAGCAATGAGGATCTGGTAGCAGGGATGGGGAGCAGTGCTCAGACCATGGGCTGGGCTGTTCCCCGGAGAGATCAATTCTCAATGCAGAAACAGTTCTGGGTACTCCTTACATCACTTAGTACCTGAAGAGAACCATGTAGGCCTTAGTGAACCAGGCACATTCCTTTATGTATCCTCCCACCCTTATTCCAGGCTTCTTATGTTTCTGTCCTGAACCACACAGAAAAGCCAAGCATCAGAATCTGGTCATTGAGGGCCACAGCCAAGTCAGGATGATGCCTGGCATTTTGCCAGAAGTAATGGTTGAGAGGCGAGCCATTAAGATGATGCTGGATTGAAACAGGTTGTGTATTCAATTGTATATAGACCCCTGCTGTCCACCTCGGGCGCCCGCTACTTTGGAGTTCTCGCGGGGATTCCTGGGGAGTTTGTGTTGGTTGGTGAAGTTCTGGTGGAGGGGGTTTTGGTGGGTGTGGTGTGCTGAAAAGGCTGCATGGATGGCGTTCGGGAGAGTTCCCGGGGAGTGTGCGTGGAGTGCTGTTGAAGTTCAGGCAATGAAGTTTCCTGTTTGAACATACAAGTGCTTTGTGGCAGTTCGGTGATTCGTGCCCAGACAGACTGCGGCATCTGGTCAAAGATATGACTTATGTAAGATAACTCTCTCTCTCTCTCTCTCTCTCTCTCTCTCTCTCTCTCTCTCTATGAATGGTGTGCTTAGGACTGTATACCATAGAAGAAAGACCAAGGGCACAAGACTCAGGAGAGGTCATGAGAAAGTCGAAGCTATACTGAAAGTATTGGAATACCTTCCAAAAAGGGCTGTATTTTATTTCTTTGTTTGAATGGCGAGAATTAAATGGATTATGAGGCCTGGGGTGTTTGCTTGGGGCATCTGAGACACTGGCTTTCCCTGATCATGTTTTTTTTTAAATTCTAAATCTCTTCTGGAACATCAGGGTGTTATTGTGGCATCTTTCATGAACAGGGGTGATCCATATGATGTAAGATGGTTTATTTTCCAGGTGGTTGGCCAACAAGCTAGTGAAACTTCTACCCTGTGGACAGACCACGCTGATGATGGACATTCACTGAGCATGGCTGGTTACTCCTCCACACCCTAACCCTGAACCTCTAAGCAGTGGTGGAACTAATAATGTTGAGGCCAGAGCTTCCAGGACTATTAGAGAGTGTCCAGCCCTCTAGGTAGAGGTAACAAATGCTTGGAGAGGAAAGTCTTCAGTGGTTTTCCCTGTGGTAGAAGATGCCATTCCTGGCTGGGTGAGAAGCTCAAACAGAGCCAGCTGTGCTACCCATGTTCCCTAGCACTTAGGCCTAGCCACAGATGTCTGACACACTTTTCTGCCATCTCATAGATCATCTGGTCAAAGGTATGCATTGACATTTCTGAAGACCCCTCCACAGTCCCTCCTCCAGATTCATAGTAGGCTCCAGTCCTGTTAGGGGACAAAGCACTGGCCTGGGATTCATCAGGATCAGTCACAATCCACAACCCACACTTCATTACAAGTTGACCTGACCCCACACACGCCTTGCCTTTGCCTCTTCTGTCCAGTCATTTTGACCACCCCATGTGGGCTCCCTGCATCCAGGACATGCTCTCATACTAGAGAGAACATCAAGTACTGTACTGGAATCTGACTTTCTCTTGAGTTCTTGATGTTGTTGTGTATTTTGACATGAATGTTTTTGTCCTCCAGAATTCATGCATGAATGTCCTAATCTCTCATGTGATGATATTTGGAGATGGTGGCTTCAGTGGCTGTTAGGATTTTAATGGGGTCATGAGGGTGGAGTTTCCATGATAGTAGTAGTGTCCTTCTAGAAAAAGGAGGGGGCGCTAAAGCTCTCTTAGCCATAGGAGGTCACAGGCAAGGCAGCCATTGTCTCAAGCCTGGAGGCAAACACTCACTGGACATTAAATCTGGCACCATCTTTCTGGAACTTCCCAACTTCAGAACTATGAGAAATGAATGCCTGAGGTTTCAGCTGCCCAGTCTGTAGCAGTGCATATGGCAGCCTGAGTTGAGTGAGACAGAGTACATAGTGCCCTGGGAGGAGGATTAAAGCCTAAGATGATGATGTACATCTCCACAGAGGATCCCAATGGAAAGAGTACTCACTCATGAATTATGCACCATCTCAATATCCTAAACAGAAATCCCCAAGAACAATGTGGTTGGGGGTCCAGAGAGATCTGTACTGGTGCCTCCCCCTATCTCCAACACTAGTTGTGATGTTGCCTTCCATGAACAATCATGTCTATGTTAGAAGGTGAAAATACTAAGTGAGGGACAATCATATGGAGTCCGAGAACCAATTCTAAATCCTGGCTCACATTACTTCCAGGAACCTACTCTGACCTTGCATCTCCTGAGTGATGGTGATGCTCATTGGGAACAAAGATTGCTGCACTCACAGGGCTGTGATAGGCACCTGAAATAAGGCACATTTCCTCCCCTGGTGTGAGATGGACATGGCTGGGAATGTAGGTCTCTCAGCTTATCCCTCCACCCTCAAGATGTTTCTTCCAGTTCCCCTACATACCAGCCTCCTTTCTCCATGCCACACTTTTTCTCCTTTCAGAGCTCAAGAAGAAGTTCTGGGTCCCTGGAGAGAACACTCAAATGAGGAAGCAGGAAAGTGTTTCCACATCTGGAGTCTGAGAAGATGCAGGTGGATCAGGATCTTGAAGTGCTACCAGTGCTAGAAGTTTTCATAGATGCTCTGTCATCCGCTGCAGTTATCAGAAGATGGGCAGTGCACACTCCCCAAACACTACCTGTGGCCATTGGTGGCTATTCATGGGGAAGATGATGGGGGCCTTTCGAAAAATGGTGGTGGTGCTGGAGGTTGAAGACCCTGGTGCCCGTTCCCCGACTGGCTGAGGCAGGCACAGAGGTCCTCCAGGCAGAAGCTGCTGTGAGGAATAAAGCAGGATGATCCACACCACCTCAGAAGGCCCCTGGGGCCTTCCAGTTAAGGAGTGCCTGAGTGAGGGCAACTTTCTGAATGTGACTCTCCTGGCCATCTGGCCCTTATTGACCAAAGTTGAATAGCCCAGGCACATACACAGCAGGGACACCAGGTTCTGCTGCCATTGGTATTTCAGGGTAAGCACACTGCACCAGCAGCTTCGCCAGGGAGGGAAGTGATTGGTGCAATCACAGCAGGCAACATGATCAGCGCCCAGAATAGCTGGTGTGTTGGCACAGGAGCATAGGGAAGACAGAGCAGTTTTCTGAAGGGAGACAGGAGAACCAGGTTCTGCCTGGTCTCAGCATTGAAGATGCTGTGGAAACAAAGTAAAGGGGAAGTGGCAGTAGGAGTGAGGCTCCCCAGCCTTTGTCACTGGGCATCTGAGGAGGAATGGCAACAGCTCAGGGTCTTATAGGCAGGGAAATCTTGTGGTTTGCAACTTTCTTTAAGTGAAATTTAGGCTTCCTTCCTCCAATCAAAAGTTACACTCAGAGAAATCTTGATCCCAATACTCAAAGATTCCCTGAACATGGTCTATAGTAACACCTCAACTTTTCCTGACTTAGAGGCCCTTGGCATCCTTTGCTAACAATGGATTAGCGTACAAGCCATCTCGCTGGAAACTGACTCTGTTGAGTGGCACCATTCCTCTCAGCATTCTCACCAACAGGAAGGTGACCTCCTTTCTCCAAGAAAGTTCCAGGCACTCCAAAGGCCGATGTAAAGGTGACAAGTTCATAATTTGTGGCCTCCTCACCTGCTCAGTCTTCCTTTTGCTGATTCTCCTTGGAAAACCTTCTGTTTTTTTCCTGGCCTTGCACAACTAAACAAAAGCAACTGAGTGAAATGTCTCCCTAGCTAGAGCCTGAGGAACCCTGAAGGTCACCAGGAGCACATCCTGCCCAGAGTGTGGGTACTTCTCCCAGCACTTCTAACCACAAACACCAGTGGGGACACAGATTCTGGCACCTCAGTGTATCTGTAAACAGGGTTTTACCAAGAGAATTCTTGAAACGGCAACAAGTAAACTAGCACTTGAATATTTTGGCTGGAGGTGCAAAACCATGATCACAAAACTGTTCTCAACTTGAAATGAATCAAGGCAGTGAATCTAAACTGTACCGGTAGATATTGTATTTGTCCTACTCAGCAAGCTGCATGAGAAATGATAATTTTCATTAAGAATGTCCTAATAAAGTAGAAAGAATGTCAAACATTCTTAAATCTTGAACCATGGGAGATGCAGTGCTAAAACTGAACACCCAAGGGCCACACTTGAACATATCAAATAAATGGTGGGCAGAGTTTATAGGCACAGAGATATTTAAAAAGTGGTGAGAAAACATAGGGGGGAATGGGGTTGATAGCTAAAAGGTAAGGAATTTCTTTTTGAGCTGATGGAAGTATTCTATATTTTATTGTAGTTGTGAGAGAAATGTCTATTGCTGACATGATGTCAAAGTCTATGAAAACTTTAGAATTCTAATATTTGATGGGTGATGTGAGTTATGTGAATGTCTTCCTAAAGTTATTTTGTAGTGACCTGTAGCAAAAATATTAAGATGTTAGCAGACAATGCCTCAGATGTTTGTCCAGCATGCCACAGCCTGGCCAAGATTCTAGGAAAGAGGAGATTCTGATCAGTGCTGGCCAGTGCACAGAGATCAGAAGGAAGTCCTCAAACTGAGTTTCAATAATGATGCAGCTACCAAAGGGGTCTCCCACAAGGGCCCAGCCCCTGTGGTCACTGTCAGAAAGCACAGCTTTTCATGAATGGAAGGAGTGGGTCTTGGTGGTGTCAGTTGATGACTCCCTAGTGTGCTGTGACTTCTTCCCATAGAAGTCAGGGCTGGTCCTCTCATCAGGCCACCTACTCAGGAAGACCTTGGACATGCTGGGGTTCCATCCATCCTTATTGTCCAGCATCACTCAGGAGAGGAGAAGAAGGTGTCTTCAAAAACACTGTTTCCAGGCTTACTTCTAGAAACCTAATTAATGGCAGAGGGGCCTGAACGCTCAAAAGCAATTCTCCATCCAACTAAGACAGGAGGGCTCAAAGTTGTCAATTGGTTCTTGATGAAACATTGTGCCCTGACTCTGATGGCCATGGAACCTGGGTCCTATGAAGAACCATGGAGTATGATTACACATGACAGACCACAAACAACTTCACTTCCAATCATTTTGTGCATGTCTGATGTCACCCCAGTTCTTTATCTCACAAATGGCACTAAACTTTGACCTCCTTGCAATTTAATTATTCTTCTTTGTAAACTTCCACATTTTGTTGATTGGCAAACCATGTGGTGTGTAGCCTTCTTTTTACCTCATTGATTTTTAGGAGAACTTGATTACATTTGGGCCAGCCACACTCAGTATAGGTCAGCCTAGTGTTGGGGTGGGGCCAATACTACCTATGGGAGGGTCAGAGCACTGTGTCAGTGGGGGGTGGGTCTGTTTTGGGATGCAGTCAGGATTTTCGGCCTGTTGGGACCCCAGTGAGTTCCCGGTCAGAACTGTAGAGGGTTGGGAGAGGTGTGAAGACAGGCCTTGTCCTCTCATCAGGAAGCCTATGCAAAGAAGACCACAGCCATGCTGGGTATCAGTCAAATAACATTGTTCATCATCATTCAGGAGAGCAGAAAGAAGCTGTCTAAGAAAAAAAATGTTTCCAGGCTTATTTCTATAATTTATTTAATTGCACAGGGACCTGAAGGCTCAAAAGCAGCTCTCCATCCAAAAGACACAGGAGGGCCCACAGTTCTCAAGAGGTACTTGATAAAAAATTGTGCCCCTGTCTGTGATGGACATGGCTGCTACAAATGCCTCATAGTCACTCAGAGACTTTTAATTCCATAGCAGGTCCTCCCCAGATGACTCCAACCTGCAGTTGCTCAACATGACTCAACACTTTGGGACCCTTCAGTGGACTTTAGTGTGGAGTGCAGGGAGCCCCTGCCCTAATCATGCCTAAGCAGAAATACAGTGGGTATCTTTGAAGGACAATCTACATGCCTGAGTTCTCCTTTTAAATTCCAATAAGATTACTTCCCCATCTCCTTATGCAAACAATTCCTGTACCATTTTCCCTTCTGCAGCAGCATAACTAATAATGAAGTAGATGGTAGAGTTTGTATATTCATGACTTTCATCTCAACAAGAGCAGGTCAAGTTGGTTACACTGAAAACTGGCACACCAGACAGGTCACCCTGAAGGTGGCAAGCACAGAGAGTGACCCGGAGCAGTGGAGAACTGCAGGAGCTCCTAGGTGCAGCTGTCAGATGATCTCCAGGGAACTGATGGAGGTGGCTGGCTACTGATCCCAAGAAGGCAATATGAGGGTTTCTATCACTAGGAGCTGAGGGTCCCTGACATTCCATTTCAGAAATAGTAACAATAAGATCTGAGAGCCACCAGTTAGTCCTGAGACTTCAGAGCTGTGAATACCAAGGGAGATGTGCTTTGCCCCTTTGTGATTTCTCTTCATAGCAGTCCCTCAGATGATTGGTAAGGGAAATGTTTAAGGGGCACAAATCATGGAGGGATACACAGAGAAGATCCCCTAAACCAAGAGAGGCCTTTTCCATGGGGTGATGAGTTAGGTTTTGGAATCTTGTTTTGTTTTCTCCCAGGTTTAGGGGGAGGACCAGTCTAAATCTGGAAATAAGACCCAATAGAGGGACACTTGTGCACCCTGGGTCCTGGCAACCCCAGAACTCTCACTGCATGGATGTGCACAGAAAACATGGCAGAAGGCAGCACCTGGAGAAGATTTTTTTTTCTACTAAACTTCCTTTTTTCCTAGTGAAAGTCAAACAAGGTACAGCTTCCCACCCAGGCTTGAAGATTCTGACCCTCCCCTCTCAGTACCCTCCTGCTGCTCTCTTTCTACATTTCCCTATACCCTCCCACTCCCTTCATTTTTCTGAGAACCCACAGGAACTGTTCTACATGAGGAAGAACCTTTGCCCCTTCCAGCACAGAATAAAGCAAAGGAGAAATCTTGCCTGAGGGGCAGCTACCCCAGAGGCCACTGGCCAACACGACTGTCCTCAGGGCCTCTGCTTCTTCTTTTGGTTGTCTCAAGATGTGCACTTCCTCTTCTGAGGCTATGAGGTTTGAGCCAGCTCCAGATCCACATCTTGCCCTCCAATGACCTGGAGGGGAGACCCAGTGCAGGGCATTTTTTCCATGAAGCTTGAGCATCCAGTGAGAGCACTCTTCATGGACATGGCACCTGGAGGATGGTGGGACCTGAGGCGTCCTCCCTGGGGAGGTGGGGCCTGGAGTGATTGATCTCCTGAGCACAGGGTTTCTATTTGAGGAGCCTGGCTCTGGGACAGTCCCCAGGGCAGCAGGCGGTGCTGGGAGCTAAGGAAGAAATTCAGGCTTTGGAGGTCAACATCCACACTGCAGCCATTGGCTGTCTTATGTGGCCCCCTAGAAAAAGTGGCTTTTCTGGGACACACTGTTTCTTTGTTTCCCAGGTTTAAGGAGGAGGATCTGTGGTTCTGGAGAGGATGGTTGGAGTGAATGGTCCCCAGTGATGAAGACCCGTGACAGCCTTGTATGATAGCAGTGTCCTTTGAACCCAGCAAATCTGGCTTGGTGGCCCTGCTCCTCTTCATGACCTGGAAAGGCACTTCTGTGGACCAGTCCTCCATACTGGCCCCTTGATCAGTGTGATGTTTCCGCTTCTCTGCACCTTGTTTGGCAGCTTCCTTGGAAGCTGTTTTGTCCTGTTGGGACATACCATGACCTTGAGGCACCTGCAAAGGTGCTTCTTCACAAGCTGAAGGATGATATGGGCACTGGCCAACTTTTCTTAATGCATGAAATGGGCCACAGGTATTAGGACAATCATATTTCAGTGGCAGGTTGGAAGTGGAGCTGTCACTCATCTTGGTCTCAGAGAAACCTGGCCACCCTCCTGGGCTTCCTTTCTGCTTAATATCCTGAACCCTTCCATGGCTCTCCTGTCTCCTTCATTTTTTTCCATCCTACATCCTGTGTCCTTGAAAAGACTCACTCAGGGAGCCACCACAGACAGGAATAGGATAAACTGTTGAGAGCCACAGCCGAAGGGGGCCCAGCAAACTTCCAGCTGCCAGCAAACTTCCAGAATGCTGGCTGATGATTGGCTCACAGCGGCCCCAGCAACATCTAGCTGATTGACTCCTCTGCGGTGATGCTCATTGGAGATGCTCATTGAGCTGTTTCCCTGCCCTTTCAGACTACCAGCTGATGATTGGCTCACAGCGGCCCCAGCAACATCTAGCAACATCTAGCTGATTGGCTCCTCTGCGGTGATGCTCATTTGGCTGTTTTCCTGCCCTTTCAGACCACGGAGCTGCTCATTGGGGGACTTTTTTGGCTCCGCCCATGCGACCCAGCCAATCTGCCTCAAGAGCAGGAGGATTGTGGGAGGAGGAGGCTGGGTTGGGGGTGTGGCTTGTGGGAAGCCAGTGGTGGCAGTTGGGCTCTGAGGGTTTTTTACTGAGGAGCTGTTTTGTTTGGCATGTGTAGTTCTAAAAATAAAGTTAGTTTCTTTTGACAGGTGGCTCCTGAATTGTGCCCAGCCAGTCTGCGGCATTTGGTGGCTCACACAGGGAGCGACTGAGGGTAAGTAAACTGCTCGCCCCTGAGGGCAGGGCAAGAGGATGGGTAGTCATTTTCCTCTTTTGTTTTGCTTCATTTTTGTTTTAAGTTGCCTGTCCCTGGAGATGAGTGAGATGGAAAAAAAAAACTGCTCACATCTGAGGAAAAACTATTTACGTCTGAGGAACAGATAGGGAGAAAGGACGGATGCACATGTCAGGAGGATAGAAAGGCTATAATGAATTTTTGTTGTTCCATTTTTATTTCATTCTGTCTCGGTTTTGTTTGGCGTCATCTTGTTGGGTTGTATTATAGTAGAAATACGGGATCAGAAATTAGTAAAAAACAAACTGAAAGAGTGTTAAGTAAATTGTTACAGGAAGAAGGCATCTCAGTAAAATCAAGAACAGTCAGGGCATACGTTGATACAATGCAAAAATGTAGCCCATGGCTTTTTAAGGAGGAGTTGTTAAATATATCACAATGGAACCATCATGGTGAAGATTTAAAAAGAATAGAAAAGAACAGCCCAGGAACTCTGCCAGCTGGCACATTGACATTGTGGGTATTGGTATCTGGTTTGCTTAGTCCAAAGCCTTCAATTCAGACAAAGGTAGAGGAAGGAGAAGACATATTGATTCAAGTAAAAGAGGAGGTCTCTCAAGTTAGTCAGAAAGAGGAAAAGATTCAAGTAAAAGAGAAGGTCTTTTGAGCTAATCAGACAGAGAAAGAAAGTTTAGAGCAGAAAAAGCCATCAGGGGGAAAGTTGCAAAAGGAGACTGCTACTAAAACCTTTCTATCACCAGAGGGCTTAAGTGTCCAACCAACAGCACCACCTCTACAGGAGACTGCTACTAACACCTTTCTATCACCAGAGGATGTAAGTGTCCAACTGACAAGGCCACCTCCATATGCTGAGAGGCCCCCAACCCCCGCAGTTGATAGTTCGGATCCTGAGACAGGATCTCAAGTATTAACATGCCCTGTATTTGAGGTAGGAGGGCAGCGAATTTACCATGCTTTAAATTTCAAAACAGTGAAGCAGCTAAAAGAGGCTATAACAACTTATGGTCCTCAAGCACCCTTCACTGTAAGCTTGGTCGAATCCTTTACCAACTTGAACATGACGCCAGCAGATTGGGCTAATATGTGTAAAGCTGTGCTAAATGGAGAACAATACCTGTTATGGAAGGTTGCCAATGAGGAATTTTGCAAGGAGACGGCTAGGCGAAATGCAGCAGCTGGTTATCCTCAGAGAAATCTAGATATGTTGTTAGGAAAGGGACCTTATGAGGATCAGCAGCAACAAATTGCATATGATCCTGGTGTATATTTACCAATTGCTGTAGATGCAGTTAAGGCATGGAAGACTTTACAAGGACATGGAGGTTTACAAGGTCAATTATCTAAGATAATACAAGGAACTAATGAATCTTATGCTGAATTTGTAGCTAGGCTTATTCAAACAGCTACCAGAGTTTTTGGGAATACAGAAGAAGCAATGCCATTAATAAAACAACTGGCTTATGACCAAGCGAATCGTTTGGTGCAGAGATATCATTAGACGATGGAAACATGAAGATTTAAACACATATATTAAATTATGTAGAGACATTAATGAACAAGAGCAAGTCATGGCAGCTGCAGTAAAACAGGCTTTAGATGCCAGAGACATTAATGAACAAGGGAAAATTGTGGCAGCTGCAGTAAAACAGGCTTTAGATGCCAGAGACATTAATGAACAAGGGCAAATTGTGGCAGCTGCAGTAAAACAGGCTTTAGATTCCAGGCCAAGAACATGCTACAATTGTGAACAAACAGGACATTTTAAAAGGAATTGCCCCATAGGAGGAGGGTTTAACAAAACTAGGTATCAAAGGAGTAGAATACCGGGTATTTGCCCACGATGTCGTAGAGGGAGACATTGGGCTAATGAATGCCGTTCTCAAACCACCATAGAGGGTACTCCATTATCAAAAAACGAACAAGGACCAAGTGTTTATCCACGATATCATGGAGAAAGGCATTGGGCTCCATTGCCAAAAAATGGACAGGGGGGCCCAATGCTCCGGGGCCCAAAACCACAAATATACGGAGCACTGGAGGAACCCAGCAACCCCATCAGGGTAGTGCCCAGGACACATTGTCTATCAGATTCCTCATCAGACAAACCAGAGGGAGCACAGGGTTGGACATCTGTGCCTCCACCAGATCAGTACTAACTCCAGAGATGGGAGTTCAAATCATTCCCACAGGGGTGAAAGGACCTCTTCCCAAAGGAACAGTAGGCTTATTATTGGGACGCAGCTCTTCTACTCTAAAAGGACTTATGATAAGTCCTGGGGTAATTGATCCCGATTATGAAGGTGAAATAAAAATTATAGCCAGTTCTCCAAATGGTATATCAGTAATTTCACCACGAGATAGAATAGCACAGTTACTAAAAATACCAAGCCTACATGATAAATTTTCCAGTCGTGCTGTAGAAAGAGGTTCCAAGGGATTAGGCTCCACAGGTGTAGATTGGGCTATGCTGTCTTTAAATTTATATTTTCGCCCCATGCTAAAACTAAATATTCAAGGACATGAATTTAATGGGCTACTGGATACAGGTGCAGACCTTAGCATCATCTCTCGTCAAGAATGGCCAAAACATTGGCCATTACAACAAGCCACTCAAACGCTTCGAGGCCTAGGAGTGGTGACTAATCCCCATAGAAGTGCAATGGTATTAGATTGGAAGGATCCTGAAGGATGTGAAGGAACTATACAGCCATATGTATTGGATCATCTTCCTATAAATTTATGGGGACGAGATGTCCTAGATCAATTAGGTTTGACATTAACAAATAACATCAACCAAAATGCACCCACTATTATGACTAGACAAGGTTTTAGGAAAGGAAAAAGATTAGGAAAACAAGAACAAGGTATAGCAGCACCAATACAAATAGATCAAGGAACAGACAGACATGGGTTGGATTTTCAGAAAGGGTCACTGAGACAATAAAAATTACTTGGAAATCAGAAAGACCAGTATGGGTTCCTCAGTGGCCCCTGACTAAAGAAAAGATACAAGCAGCCCATGATCTGTTCAAACAACAATTAGCGGAAGGACATGTACAACCTTCTGTATCTCCCCATAATACTCCCATTTTTGTCATCAAAAAGAAATCTGGTAAATGGAGATTATTGCAAGATTTAAGAGCCATTAATAATGAGATGGTTATTATGGGACCTGCTCAATCGGGGATTCCTCAATTGTCTGCTTTGCCAAAAACTTGATATGTTTTAGTTATAGATATTAAAGATTGTTTTTTTTTCAATTCCAATTCATCCTGAGGATAGTCCACGTTTTGCATTTACTATCCCTGCACTGAATCATGAAGGTCCTGATCAGAGATATGAATGGAAAGTACTCCCTCAAGGGATAACTAACAGCCCAACTATGTGTCAAATTTATGTTACCAAAGCAATCCAGCCACTTAGAAATCAAAATCCTGAACTACAAATATTTCACTATATAGATGATGTACTATTAGCACACAAAGCTAAAAACACATTGTAGAATGTTATGCCACACTTACAAACTTATTAAAAAATTATAATCTAGAGATAGCAATAGATAAAGTACAATTAAATTTTCCAATTAATTATTTAGGAGTTCTATTATCCTCAACCATGGTCCGTCCCCCAAAAATTTAAATACGAGTAGATCAACTCAAATCACTTAATGACTTTCAAAAGTTATTAGGAGAAATAAATTGGATAAGGCCTTATCTAGGTATACCAACAGGAGAGTTGGGACCTTTATTTGATATCCTAAAAGGTCCATCAGATCCAAATTCACCCCGAATATTAACGCCTGAAGCAAGAAAGGCATTAAAAATCATTGAAACATATATGGAAAATATGCATTTGGATAGAATTGATATAAGTTTGCCTTTATTATTTATTGTACTACCAACAAAAAATATTCCTACAGGAGTATTTTGGCAAGAAGGTCCATTATTATGGATACATTTATCTTATTCTCCTAACACTATTCTTACTAGGTATCCTGAGGCTGTAGGACAATTAATACTCGAAGGAATAAAAGCAGCAAAGGGAGTGTTTGGAATTTCTCCCAATAAAATTATTACTCCATATACTATGAATCAAATTGATGAGTTAGCTAGTGAGTTAAATACTTGGTCAATAATCATGTGCAAATCTAATGTTTCATTTGATAACCACTTACCATCTAATCCTTTATTGTCTTTTTGGTCATCACATCCTGTAATTTTTCCAAAAATGAAAAGAAAAACACCTATCAGGAATGGTCCAAATATATTCACTGATGGATCAAATAATGGTACAGCAGCAATAGTTATACCTGATCAAACTTTACATTTTTAGTACCCAAACAATCAGCTCAAAAGGTAGAGCTTAAGGCAGTATTACAGGCTTTTGTGATGTTTAAAAATTCTGTATTTAATTTATTTTCCGATAGTTAGTATATAGTTAATGCTATAGTATCTCTTGAAGATGCTGGTAGGATTTCCCCTTCCTCTACTGTTTTCTTTTTGCTTTCCACTATACAAAGTCTAATCTGGGACAGAAAAGATCCATTCTTTATAGTACATATCAGGGCACATACAGGATTGCCTGGAGCCCTTAGTTTGGGCAATGATTTAGCAGATAAAACTACACATGACATATTTTCTCTACACTTGAAGAAGCTATAAATTTTCATAAAAAGTTCCATGTCAATGCTAATACTTTACAAAAGTGTTTTAAAATAACTAAAGAACAAGCTAGACAAATAATAAAACAATGTCAAAATTGTGTGACCTTTTTACCACAAGTTAATCTTGGAGTCAATCCTAAAGGATTGATACATAACCATATTTGGCAGATGGACGTCACACACTTGCCAGAATTTGGAAAATTAAAATATTTGCATGTTACAGTTGATACTTCTTCTGGATTTTTGATGGGCTCCCTTCATGCCGGAGAAAAAACTAAAGATGTTATAGCTC
This sequence comes from Callospermophilus lateralis, assembly GCF_048772815.1. Lineage (NCBI taxonomy): Eukaryota > Metazoa > Chordata > Mammalia > Rodentia > Sciuridae > Callospermophilus > Callospermophilus lateralis. The sequence continues at coordinate 9,971,831 of NC_135317.1, forward strand.
ATTGCTTACAAAATTTTGCCACTGTGGGTGTTCCAAAACAGTTAAAAACAGATAATGCCCCTGGTTATACTTCTACCTCTTTTAAACAATTTTGCTCATCATTTGGCATTACTCATATAACAGGAATCCCATACAATCCACAGGGACAAGGCATAGTTGAAAGAGCTCATCAAACTATTAAAATGTACTTATTAAATCAAAAAGAAGGAATTGGGAAGGGGTATATATTCCCCAAAGATAAACTTAAAATAACCCTTTTTACTCTAAACTTTTTAAATTTGGATTCATCAGGACTTAGTGCTGCGGAAAGGCATATGTGTCCAAAAAATGTACATAAGCCCAAGGTACTTTGGAAGGATATTCTAACAGGACAATGGAAAGGTCCTGACCCAGTAATTGTCTGAAGTCGGGGATCTGTTTGTGTGTTTCCACAGGGAGAACAGCAGCCGATTTGGATTCCAGAGAGATTAACTAAGGTCCTGACCCAGTGATTTCCTGGAGTCGGGGGTCTGTTTATGTGTTTCCACAGGGAGAACAGCAGCTGATTTAGATTCCAGACAGATTAACTAAAGCGATTTCTACAGACCAAAAAGAAGATGATTTAGCTCAAATCCATAACAGCTGATATCCAGAACTCCAGTTTGGTTATTCTTACATCTGCGACAGAACCAGAATGCTTTTTTCAATATCTATTTTATTATTGCCCTTTCCCATATCATGAAGTTCTATTTTGTTTTTTGAGCTCATACAGACCTAGGTTAATGTTTTGCTGATCAGTTCTATTTTTTGCCTATAGAGTTTTTAAACATTGCAATGGAGATTTCACCTGTAAAAAGTGATAAGGCCTTTACTATTTTGTTATGTGTCATATGTATGTGTGCACACTTGTGTTTTGTGTTATATGTTTGAATGTATGTCCATATATCATATATGATGAGCGCTCATGAAAAAATGGATCCAAATAATTTTTTTTATTCACATGATTTAAATGGTTTAATTTAAATTGGGTAAACAGCTGTTGAGGATTGTTTTAAAATGTGAACAAAAAAGGAGGTTAACAGATCTGTTTGTTTACTTTCACCTTTCCTTTTCATTATATTTAATAATTCTCTTAAAGATAATGTAAATTATTAAGAAAATTGTTTTCTTTTAATACCTTCTGGATTGTTAAGAAAATTGTTTTCTTCTAGTGCCTTCTGGAATGTTACACAATTTTTTCTTTAGCCATTATTGCCAGAATTCCTATCTTCATCCCAGTGCCGGTGAAGACAAAGATAAAACCAATCTACAGCTTCTGCAATAGCCATCACTGAACTGCTTGCAGAACTTGCCTGGACTATGTGTCACTTGTATGCATTGTAAACTCACTTGTATGCATTGTGAACTATGTGTTAGTGCAGCAACTTGTGGTAGTGTTGGGGTATTTATGCTGATGGTGTCATCGGTGGTACAATTTTTCCTAAAGGAGCCGTCAATTGGCTTGGTGTATCTTCCTCCCTTCTGCTTGTCATGATCGTTCAGCTAAAATTTGGGAGCCAACAGAGGTGAGGCAAAGAACCTCACCCCCACACTGGTACAAAGACCTCTCCACAGGTGTGGCTGTATACTGGACCGGTAGTCAGTGACAGGTAAGATCCAATTGCAATGGTACCAACCTAAGACAGGAGGCTGACGCCTTGAGGTCAGCTCATCCAATGACGGGTAAGGACCATATGTAGTATTGGACAACCTAAGGCAGGCACGGTCCCTAAGCCACATGCTTGTTGTTTAAACAGAGAGGGGGAGATGTTGAGAGCCACAGCCGAAGGGGCCCCAGCAAACTTCCAGCTGCCAGCAAACTTCCAGACTGCCGGCTGATGATTGGCTCACAGCGGCCCCAGCAACATCTAGCTGATTGGCTCCTCTGCGGTGATGCTCATTAGAGATGCTCATTGAGCTGTTTCCCTGCCCTTTCAGACTACCAGCTGATGATTGGCTCACAGCGGCCCCAGCTGCCGCAGTCTCTGGCTGGGCACAAATCACGAGTCTCCACACAGCTTGTAGATTCAAACAGCAATTCTTTATTCCCGAACTCACACGGCCGTCTACAAACACGTTCTGGGGAAATCCACGTTCTCTGCCAAAATCCACACTCTGCCCAAATCCACTACTCCTGGGCTTCTGTCTCCCAAAATATATTGTCTGACCCTAAGAACTCAAGAGGAACTCAGCAGCAGGATACGCCCTATTCTAAAGGGGGAACACCCTAATCTCCTATTATGCTAAACTGCCCTATTCTAAAGGGGGAACACCCTAATCTCCTATTATGCTAAACCTGGGACACCCTAAACACGGATCCGCCCTGGTCCTTGAGCAAGGTCACCTTACATGCAATGTCCTGCAAAATGTCCTATTTCCATGAGTCCTTCCACTAAAGAAACATGGGGGTACGCTGGCAAGGAAATTGTCATACCTACTTGGCTGATGGGTCCCAGCACCCAGCAACATCTAGCAACATCTAGCTGATTGGCTCCTCTGCGGTGATGCTCATTGGGCTGTTTCCCTGCCCTTTCAGACCACGGAGCTGCTCATTGGGGGACTTTTTTGGTTCCGCCCATGCGACCCAGCCAATCTGCCTCAAGAGCAGGAGGATTGTGGGAGGAGGAGGCTGGGTTGGGGGTGTGGCTTGTGGGAAGCCGGTGGTGGCAGTTGGGCTCTGAGGGTTTTTTACTGAGGAGCTGTTTTGTTTGGCGTGTGTAGTTCTAAAAATAAAGTTAGTTTCTTTTGACAAGTGGCTCCTGAATTGTGCCCAGCCAGTCTGCAGCAATAAACAAAGTCCTGTGGGCCACATGAGTAAGGTCCTGTGCCTTCCTCATCTACCTGCTACCCCTTGTTTCCCTCTCCAACTGTGGTCACTCCCTTTTCTGTTTATTTGTGACCCTTTGTCTCCTAGTCTTCCATGTATTGCTCTGTGGCTTGGTGTCTGTTCCCAAGCCCTGGTAAACTTGGTAACCTCCTGAGTTCTACCTGGTTCCCCTTTCCTTTTGTTTCTCCCCAATCCCTGTTGTTGCTGGTGTTCCTGCAGTTTTTATCAGGTATCCCTGCCTCTCTTCTGTACCTCCTACCCCTAGTCTACTGGGAGACCTTCCTTCTGCTTTCTACCCGGTCAGTGGTGAGTCCTTCCTGCTGCTCCAGCTCTTTTGTTAGGGCCAAGATATTTATTTATTTATTTTTAGAATATTTTTTATTTTGTTATTATTAGTTGTTCAAAACATTACAAAGCTCTTGACATATCATATTTCATACATTTGATTCAAGCAGATTATGAATTCCCATTTTTACCCCGTATACATATTGCAGATTCACATGGGTTACACATCCACTTTTTTACATACTGCCATACTAGTGTCTGTTGTATTCTGCTGCCCTTCCTATCCTCTACTATCTCCCCTCCCCTCCCATCTTCTCTCTCTGCCCCATCTACTGTAATTAATTTCTCTCTCTTGTTTTTTCCCCTCTCCCCTCACTTCCTCTTATATGTAATTTTGTATAACAATGAGGGTCTCCTTCCTTTACCATGCAATTTCCCTTCTCTCTCTCTTTCCCTCCCCCCTCTCATCCCTGTTTAAAGGTGATTTTCTTCTCATGCTCTTCCTCCCTATTCTGTTCTTAGTTGCTCTCCTTATATCAAAGATGACATTTGGCATTTGTTTTTTAGGGATTGGCTAGCTTCACTTAGCATAATATGCTCTAGTGCCATCCATTTCCCTGCAAATTCCATGATTTTGTCATTTTTTAGTGCAGAGTAATACTCCATTGTGTATAAATGCCATATTTTTTTATCCATTCATCTATTGAAGGGCATCTAGGTTGGTTCCACAGGCAAGCTATTGTGAATTGTGCTGCTATGAACATCGTTGTAGCAGTATCCCTATAGTATGCTCTTTTAAGGTCTTTAGGGAATAGTCCAAGAAGGGGAATAGCTGGGTCAAATGGTGGTTCCATATCCAGCTTTCCAAGGAATCTCCATACTGCTTTCCAAATTGGCTGCACCAATTTGCAGCCCCACCAGCAATGTACAAGATACCCTTTTCCCCACATCCTCGCCAGCACTTGTTGTTGTTTGACTTCATGATGGCTGCCAATCTTACTGCAGTGAGATTGTATCTTAGGGTGGTTTTGATTTGCATTTCTCTGACTGCTAGAGTTGGTGAGCATTTTTTCATGTACTTGTTGATTGATTGTATGTCCTCTTCTGAGAAGTGTGTGTTCAGGTCCTTGGCCCATTTGTTGATTGGGTTATTTGTTTTCTTATTGTTTAATTTTTTGAGTTCTTTGTATACTCTGGATATTAGGGCTCTATCTGAAGTGTGAGGAGTAAAAGTTTGTTCCCAGGATGTATGCTCCCTATTTACCTCTCTTATTGTTTCTCTTGCTGAGAAATAACTTTTTAGTTTAAGTAAGTCCCATTTGTTGATTCTTGTTATTAACTCTTGTGCTATGGGTGTCGTATTAAGGAATTTGGATCCCGACCCCACAATATGTAGATCGAAGCCAACTTTTTCTTTTATCAGACTCAGAGTCTCTGATTTGATATCAAGCTCCTTGATCCATTTTGACTTAACTTTTGGGCATGCTGAGAGAAGGGGATTCAGTTTCATTTTGTTACATATGGATTTCCAGTTTTCCCAGCACCATTTGTTGAAGATTCTATCCTTCCTCCATTGCATGCTTTTAGCCCTTTATCAAATATAAGATAGTTGTAACTTTGTGGATTAGTCTCTGTGTCCTCTATTCTGTACCATTTGTCCACCCGCCTGTTTTTGTACCATTACCATGCTGTTTTTGTTGCTATTGCTCTGTAGTATAGCTTGAAATCTGGTATCACTATGCAGCCAGATTCACACTTTCTGCTTAGAGTTGCTTTTGCTATTCTGGGTCTTTTATTTTTCCATATGAATTTCATGATTGCTTTATCTATTTCTACAAGAAATGCCATTGGGACTTTGATTGGCATCACATTAAACCTGAGAACTTTTGGTAGGTGCAGGCTATACCAGACCTTGCTGTGCAAACCATGGTCTCCCACCAGTAGGCTCTGTGCTCTGAGAACTTGCTCACTTTTCTGCAGTCTCATAGAAGACCATCGTTCAAAGTTATTTCAGGAAATAGAAAAAGGGGGAGCTCTTCCAAATTTTTCTATGAGGCCAACATCACCCTGATTCCAAAACCAGATAAAGACACCTCAAATAAAGGGCCAAGATATTTATATATGGTTTGGAGGAAAGTAATTCTTCCAGGAAGCAGATATGAATCATATTCTCTGCCTGGGGATGAGAAGGAAGAGAGTGTGAGTGACTTTGTGAGTAAATTGCCCCAAGTCAGGAGGACTTCTAGGAGAAAGAGGAAGCAATAATGATCCCATTCTCATCTAAACCATGGGGTTGTTATATCCCAACTACCAGCTACACCCATGTACGAGTGCACATGTGTGCATGCACATTCTCTCTCTCTCTCTCTCTCTCTCTCTCTCTCTCTCTCTCTTACACACACACACACACACACACACACACACACACACACACACACACATATACACACACACAGAAAAAAAAAATACTGAGATTCTAAGCCAGAAAGCTCAATTCCATGAGTCCTGAAACTTTGAATACACCAAGATTGTAGGTTCAGCTTACCTTGTTGATAAAGTCCTCATCAACATAGCTCAGGAGACTTGGATCTGGGTATAAATCGTCCTGTATTGGGTGTTGCTCTAGTCCTTCCTCTCCTAAGTTTGCAGCAAGCTCTTCTGTGGACAAGTAGGAGGGCTCCCACGTGGCAAAGTTAGTAGGCCCAAATAGCTCATCCATGATGTCCATGTACTCTTGGATGGCTTCAGGTGGGATCTCCTCGGGCGCCTTGGTCTCAGGCCCTTTGGTCTTGGCCACCTTGTTCTTATGTGCCTTGGTCTTGCGTGCCTTTTTCCCAGGCACCGTGGTCTCTTGTGCCTTGTGTTTGGTTGCTAATGAGTGGGCAGGCCGTGCCTTAGGGTTGGTCTTTCTGGAGGTGCACACTAGGACAGGGAAGACCAGAGTAGTTCATGAATGAGGGATCCATGTTCATCCCAAACACTTGGTACTAGGCAGGGTCCAGGGGACCTAGCCTGGTAGGCTATGCATGAGGACAACCTGACCAAGGACCCAAGGGATATAACAGTGCACCAGATGCAACATCTAGGATAGTCAAATGGGAGGACATTTGTAGTGAATGGTATTGCATGCACTCTACCCTACCAGGACCCAAGTCCCAGGCAGATTGTGTGTTGTTTCTTTGGATAGACAAGGAGAGAAAGGAGATCTGTACTTGGTCCAGTCAATACACAGTTGAAAGCTGGATTGCAGGGACCTCAGGCGCTAGGGGCTGTTTTGCTTGTAGGACTGAATCTTTCATACTGAAGAAAAAATTCTTATTTGGGACAATAACTTGCCTTGGCCTTTGTCACTGTTTGGACACTATTATAAGCTACTGTGGGAATGTGAGAACCTTACCTGACTTTTGGACAGCCTCGGGAACTGGAGGCCTCAGAATTTCCAGCCTCGGAGTTGCAGGAGGTGGTTGGCACTGGAAGAACCCCTGACAACTCCATCCTTGGATCATCCATCTCCTATGCAGCCTCAAACTCCATGAACCTTGGTGGAATTTGGGTAAGGCAGGCAAAGGCTGAACTGAGAATCAGGTTAGCCATACCAGGTAGGTGCTGGTGTGGGATTCTAGGCTATGGAGTATTCTAACATACCAGTCAGGAGCTAGTGGCAGGGATGTGAAGTTGTGTTCTGGAGTGGGTCAGGCCAGTCCCAGGAGGGAGCTGCTACACAGGAAGGACAGCAGTTTTAGGGAAACACTACATCAACTATCACCTGAAGGGAAATCAGATCAGAGGGACCCAGATAGGGGCTCTAGCTGATCCTTGTTCTGGCTCTCTCCTGTTTCTGCCAGGAACCAAATGATCAGTTTAGTTCTAGAAACTGGACAAGGATATGATTTATTTCAGAGAACACCAGAGATCCTGACCCAATTCAAGGGTACTGAGGCTGGGACCATGGGCCCTGAAAGGATCACCTGGCAGACCAAATTACAGGCAGGGTCATGTGGAAGTGAAAGCTAAGCTGAGAACATTGGGTTTCTTCCAATGGGGGCTGGTTCTTCCCTTGTTAGAATGGCAGGGATTGCATAGAGCAAAGGCAGTAAAGACCAGAGACATGTCCTGGGGGCATCTGAGGTGCTGCCTGGCCCTGATAATGCACTCCCCACCACCATCCTCTTCTGGAACATCAGGTTGAAGTAGTGGCCACATTCATGAGTTATAATTGACCCCACTCCATAAAGAGGTACCAGTTTCCAGACAGGTGGTCTGAGTGAATCCAGTGAGGGGGGCCAGCTGGGCAAATGGTTGTGGTGCTGAAGGGCAAAGGCCCAGGTTCCAGTGGATCCCATAGTTTTGGATCCCCCCACTGGCTGAAGCAGGCACAGTGGTCCTCAGGGCAGAAGGTGCCACAAGGAATGGAACAGGATGCTCCACACCCCCACAGAAAGCCCCTGGGGCCTTCCAGTTGAGGGGTGCCTGTTCTGAATGTTCTGAATATGAGGAGGTCCTACTGGCCTCAGTTGTGGCTTACATTGTCCAAAGGTGAACAGCCCTGGCACATATGGTTGTCCAGGGTAAGTAGACAGGTCCAGAGGGTTACCTGGGAGATGGGTGCAGTCACCCATGGTTCCAGGGGCAGCTCCCAGAATGGCTGGTGTGTTGGCACAGGGACAGCTGGAAGAAAGAGCAGGTCCCTGAATGCAGACATCTGGGCACCAGGATTGAAGTTCATGCCTGGTCTCTGTGATGCAGATGCTGTGGAGGCAAAGCAAAGGTGAGAAAGGAATAGGGGAAAGGGCAGCAGGATTGAGGCCCTCCAGTTTCTTACTCAGTGAGAATCCAAGGACAAATGCTCACAGCTCAGGGCCCTGTGGGCAGGAAAATTGTGCAGTTTGCAAATGTCCCTGAATGAATTTCATGCTGTGTTCCTTTATACACAGAGAAAACTCATTTCCAGTACAACAGGATTCCTGGTTGACTATGACACCTCAGATTTACCTGCCTCTGAGAGGCCCCTTGTGCATCATTTGCAGACAATCCATTGGCCTCCTAGTGACTCCCTAGAATTGGATCAATTGGACTCTGCTCAGTGGCCTCATGCCCCTCCTCATGCTCACCAACAGAAAAGGGGTCTTCTCCAACAGGAGAGGGCAGATGCAGGTACTCCAGGGTCATTTGTGAAGATGACTGTTTCTAAAGATTATTGCCCCATCACCTCCTCAGCCTTCCTTTTGCTAATACTCCTTGTATTACCCCTCCACTTCTTTCCTAGGCTTCCACAAACAAAATCCACATGATTTAGATTTCTGCCTAGATAGAGGCTGAGGAATCCTGAAGTTCACCCTGCCCAGCACCTCCTGCCCAGCATGTGGGAGCTTCTCCCAGCACTTCCCACAGCAATAACTAATGGGGGGACGGATTTTGGCCAGCTGTATCCCTAGTGTTCACTGGTTCCTTCCATGAATCAGGGAGTTCCTTTCCCAGGGAAGAGGTCCATGTGATTGACACTGAGTCCCTGAGATCCTCTCCTGGCTGACTAGCAAAGGTCACTGAGATTTATGAAGTTGATGGGATGGTGAGGATTGGGGTTTCAAGATATTTTCACAGCCACTCGTCATTTTTTTATTGGGCCTGGGAATTGGAGCCATTCTGAGGTCCTTTTATTTTACAATCCCAATAATGGGAAAGAAAGTGTCACAGAGACTCAGGCCTGCACCAGCTGCTACCTGTGACAGGGTTGTTGGGAGCACATTCCTGTTCACCAGGACATTATGCAGAGTAACATCAAGAAATGGGATATGCACCACACTTCAACACTTGCATGTATTAATCAGGACACCTGCCTAAGTTCCAATGATAATATGAGTAGAGCCCCTTTCTAACTATGTGCTATTCTCCTTCCTGTCTTCATAAGAACCCAGTCATCTTCAAACCTGGTCCTGGAAAATGAAGAACACCCCACATGTGCTTCTTTTTCATGGAGTACCAACCGAATGAGGAAGATAAGCAAAGTCTCCATGTTGATTTGAAAACAATGAGCTGAAGCTACCCACACAGAGTGTGAAAGTGATAATGATTTAGAAGGCCCCCAAGAGGCCCAAATCTATGTTGGTTGGGGTTTCCTGGGTTTCCTGCCCTTCTGTAATCAATGACACCTGGTGTTAGAATGAAAGGAGAAGTTTTCCTGGACAGGAAATTGGTGAGGGACCCTGGGCTGTGGCAGTTGGAGTGCCCTGCAGCCTCACCAACAGAGCGTATATTGCACTGCATCTGTAGCCATTGAGATCCCCATTGGGCAGTTTTCTAGCTAGGAACACTTATTACCACTGCCAAGTTATGATCTGAGACTCTCAGTCAGTCCCCTCAGAATGATATCCCAGGCAGTTTCCATGTATCTGAAGAATGGACACAGGATTCAGCATCTTGACTCCAGGGAGCCCTAACTGATCACCACTATGACACCATCTGTGACTGCCTAAAAAACCATGCAGTGACCTGTTTCCATTCTACAAGGAATCAATCCCTTGGCCTCTCTCCCTTCTGCTGACCAGTGTACCTTCCCTGATTAGTCTGAACCTGGGTCTTAGGAGCCCTCCTCCCCTTGAGCAGTGTCAGTCTTCCCAGGGCTTCCTGGGCCAAGTCAAGTGCATTGTCTGAGGCTATTTCCTTCTCTTACTTATGCTCAGTGAGTTGACCACAGGGGAAGTATTCCATTCTAACTCCCAAGGGTTTTAGAGGTGACTGGCCCTCAGATAACAAATCCTATCCCTTCAGGCTCACATCCTTCTGAAGGTCAGGCAGGACACCTGAAGAGTGTCCCAGTCTCCACAGTGGGAAATGTCAGTAAAGACGTGACCTGTCTGTAAGAGATGCTCAGGGTCCAACTGGCCAAGCTGGGCAAAGTTTAAATGTAAACCCCAGTGGACCCAGACATTCTGCAGGGGTGGAGGGGACAATGGGAAGTGGCCTGGGTGGGGACTGGGAAGATATCCCAAGAAGAGCTCTGATAGGTATAGAAGAACCTTGAGTTCCCTTCAGGCAATTCAGGGGTGACACAAGTTGTCTGTGCCTCTGGGTCATTTTGAAGTAGTTTCTAAAATCCACAGGAGAGGGGTGTGACAGGTGGCCCTCTCTTTCAACAACTGAATCATCTTTGCTCCCCCTGATGGGAAGGACCAGTGAGCCATGGCTCTCATGAGCCACAAAATCACAGGTATAAACAGTCAATACTCTAAAAAACTGTGGGGTGTGGATTGTGTTTATGTATAAAGTGTTTTTTCTTGTTGTTGTTGTTGATGTTTTTTTATCCCATACCTGGCTTGCAAAAGACACAGTTGGGTGTTCATTAAATATTAACACCTTATTATAAGTCTTTTAAATAAATTGCAGGATGGGGGCAAATCATGACATTAAGGCACTAAAAAGCTTCTTTCACTCTTCCTTCCCTCATTATTTTTTTTGAAGCAGTGATATAAAATATGCAGTGCAAAAAAACTATTTCACATTCCACATTTTTTTTAATTGTTTACCATAATGAATGCTGGACACTAGATTTTCAAAGCAGGCTTTATTTGCTAGACCCAGGTTGAATTCAGTGGCTTGCATACTCTTGGTCAGTTCTTTGCCACTGAGCTTCAGCCCTTACCCCATGCAATCAGTTTTGCACTGCTTCAAACTGCTAGACCACAGGTGCTCATATAATAATAACACTAGTCAAATTCAATTTGTGCAAACCGGCCATGGGAAGGAGCACAGGGTAGACAGCTTCCTTAGCTTCCAAGGACTACAGCAGGGTGGTCTCTACTGCAGGCATGACAGGTTTGTAACTGTGAAAATCACTTTGTCATTTCAGATGCTCCCACTGAAAGGCCAGCCCAGAGGCTCTGGATGAGGAGCCACCTTGCCTGAGACACCTGGCAGGCTTCCCGACCCACTTCATCCTACTGCAGGACGCCCCTGGCGTCCCTCAGGCACCCCCCTTGCCTGAGCACATGCTTGGCTGTAAGCATGCATTTGTGGGCCGCTATCCAATGGCTCCAGCATCTGTTGTGGTCCTGACAGGGCAAGGCGCAGGAGCGAACGAGGACAGCGGGTTCCCAACAGCCAGCCAGGCTCCTGTGGCAGCGTCCATACTCAGTCCCATAGGTCCAGAGGTACTGGACCCGCAAGCCTCTCATATCCCCATTGTATTCATGCCTGGTCCTCCGGCCCCTGCCCCTGCACCTCGGTGGGCAGCCTGAGCGCAGGCCTTGCCACCACCACCCCGCCCCCGAACATGGGCCGCCTGCATCAGGCCCAGAACTCAGTTGCGCATTTGTCAGTGCGGGGCTCACTTCAAAGTGTCCTCCATCCATGTCTCTTGCAGGCTGTGCCACGCCGTGCTCCAGGTCACCTGTTCGGTGCTTGAGAAGCGCGATCCCGGTCAGCAGGTCCGAGGCCCCTGTCAGGTCCAACGAAGTGATGATGGTCATCTCCTTATTGCGGGTGAAACCTGTGAATGTTGGCACACTGTCAGCCAGCATCCGGGTTGTTAGCTGAAGGACGCTCATTTCCCATGACATTAGCAACTTTGCAGAAGGGAATACACAGAGCCGAGTATGCTTAGTTGCTGTGGTCACACCGTGATTGACGGGCCATTGTAGGTGGGCTGTTGGTGACTGGATCTGGACAGAACACGTAAATGGTGATGGGAGAATCGTGTGACCCCCAAGTAGTGTGTAATAAAAAGAGTCATGTTGTATTATTAATTTGTGGTGCTCGTGTATTGCACAGTGAAATTGATGATGTGCTCTCACGTGTGCATTGGTGGGCTGTTGGGGGGCCCTTGTGGGTATTTCTGGGTGTCAGAAAGTTTTCCTTCCATTTTGATGGTAAGAGGATCACGGGGTGGTTATTTCGGTGAGAAAATGAGAGCTGGTCCTGGAGTGTTGGTAGGAGTTCAGAGGGCTTGGGTTGTTTTCCCTGTTCCTTTCGTGGGTGATGGGGTCCCTAATGTGTTGATGTGCATACATAATTCGGAGCTTGCTCTGTTTGGACTGCCTGACGAGAATGTGGTGTGTGTTCAGAAGTGTGGGTCAGACGAAGTGGCGATGGTCATCTTGTTCTGTGTGGATATTGGAGATCAATAGAAAGTCCTGACTGTTTTTTTGAGACTGCAGGGTTTGGTCTATTTCGAGGGAGTGAGAAGTAATGGGCATAAACTCACGAGTTGGGCTTAGATGTTTGTCATTTGGTTTTTGTAATTTTTTAAAATATTTTTTTTTTAGTTGTAGTTGGACATAATATTTCACTTGCTCATTTTTTTATGTGGTGCTGAGGATCGAACCCAGGGTCTCGCAAGTGTGAGGCAAGCGCTCCACCGCTGAGCCATAACCCCAGCCCTGGTTTTTGTAATATTTTACCTGTGGTCTTCTTGTTGTTTATTGTTTTTTCCCCACAAATGAACCTTGGGAAGTTTGGATATAATATGTGTGTTTGCATATGGGCTATGTTAAGGAATGCATTTGGGTATTTTTCTCTGTGTTTGCAATGTGATTGTTATAGTTGGGAAATGGAGGAGGGATATTTGTATATTCTGGACATGGTGTATTGGTACCTGGGATTTTGAATAAATTTTATTTTCATTACCCACACATATGTACTTGAGTGTGTGAAGGCCTGCCAGTTACTTATTTTGTGGAGCAGTAAAATGAATATATTTGCTGTGTGGTGTGAAGATGGCAGGGTTCTACATTTTGGAAGATAAGGAGTTATTTCTTCATATTGGGAGTGTGTCAGCTTGTATATGAAGAAAGTATGATATTTTGTGTATACTTGGGTATATTTGCATTTAGTGAGTAGCTGTGTAGCGATGAGATGCCTATGGAGAGTTACTTGTATATTGAGTTTGTGTTAACTAACCCACCTCAGGGGTATGTGTGTGTGTGTGTGTGTGTGTGTGTGTGTTTGTGTTGCAGTAGTAGCAATAGTTATGAGGAGGAAGAATATTTAGGTGTCCATTAGTATATGTATTTAAGGGACATGGCAGTTGATGTCTGCTTTCTGGGGCCATATATGTATTAAGTAGAAAGTTATTTGTAACTGGGAATTAAGGATATATGTATGTAATGGAGAGGTGACATTGTGCATTTACACAGGGGAGTGTGGGAATTGTGTTTTACATGTGTTGGGGATACATGATACAGTTATTTCTTAGAATTTGAGTAGAGATAAAGTGTATTCTACTCGCCCATGATAATTTGGGATTTGAAAGTGAGCTTATATGTATTTTATATGATATGGTGGAGCTATTTTTGTGTCTTGTGCATGCAAATTGCTTGGTGGATTCTATAAGTTTCTTCATTGGGAATGAGGTTGCTAGGGGTATACAAAGTTAATTTCTTTGGAGATTGCTGTGACATTTCTAGGTGTGGATAGGAATGTTTGGCTGGTGAGGTTAGCAGGGTGCTTTCTGAATATGTAGAATACTATGTAGTGTTTTAGGGAATCTCTATATTCGGGTTTTGGATATATTTCTGTGTCTGTCTCACCTGTGTGGAAATTATGTATATATTGATCCATAGATAGAGGTTAATGTGGGCATGGTTTTTCATGTGTGCTGGTATTGAACTCTCAGACTCATGCCTGCAAGACTACCATTTTTGTGTTTTGTGTGTAGGCACCCAAGTGATTAGATATATGTTCATGGATTTGTAGATTTGTGTATTTAGAATCTGCATGTATATAAGATAGTCAGGAATTGTGTTTGTGTTTATTGTGAAATGAGATTCTTCAGGATTTTGGTGGTGTTAGTGGATGGTGTTGTTCTGGTATAAAATTATGTTTTAGTTTCATGCATTTGAGAATTCTAGTTTGTTGATGGATGAGCGTGTCTTGAATTCATGGGGCTATTGAGATGTGTATTCTGGCAGAGGTGAGAGGTTCATTGTTTTCTTACAAATAGATTGTCTTCAGGTGTTGTGGAATGTACGTAGTTTAGAACTGTGGGATTTCACGTGGGTCTGTTTTGTGTAGTGAAAGAGATGACTGGTTGTATACTTTTTAGTTTGCCAGAGTCTGTGCCTGTAAGATATTCATTGGTTATATATGAGTAGTGTATTTGTTGTACATGTATGTGTGCAACCGATGTTGTACCTGTATGAATACTTGCAAGAATGTGCTTGAACATTTAGCATGAATAGGATATTTTTCTCCAAACATTCATGTAGTAACAGGTGGTGTTTCTGTGTGTTTAGGATGGACATATCACATGTTCATCTGCTCAGAAGCCATGAGGTGTATTTTTGTCTGGAGGTGTTAATGTGGTGGTGTTGTTTGTACATTTAGGGTTGGAATTCAACTTAGTACCCTGGGGGCAGGTGAATTTTGTACTCATATTCTTTCTCTGCTGGAGCTGCCAGGAATCAGCTATGGTAGCTGATGCTGTCTGTCCCTTTCAGTTTGGTTTTCAGTGGAATTACTTTTGAGATAGACATACCTCATACACTAAAAATCAAGGCTTTCTTACTTACCCCTACATGTTATTGTTTACTGACAAACCTTGTGTGTGTGTGTGTGTGTGTGTGTGTGTGTGTGTGAGTGTGTGTTTTGTGTTTTGTGCATGTATACACACAGATTTTAATACCAGGCATCCATGTGAAGTAAATGTATTCAGGCAACAATGTGTTCATATCTTGGTGATTGTACATGTATTGTTGGGGGGGCATCAGTGATGCTTTGGGGAAAGTGTTGATCCTGGTCATTCTGATCCACAGCATTTATCCTAACATTGTTAGTGCATTTTTCAAGGGCAAAAAAATGCCCATGTCTATTGATTTTCTCTTGCAAGTGGGTTCCTCTTCAGCAGGTGTGTGGTCCAGGCTGTGGGGACAGAAACTTTTAAATAGGCATCATGTTTTTGATGGGCATCAGGCATAAAACCATAGGGTTTTCAGAACAGGAGGTGGGATGGGAAAAGTCCTTGTCAATGCCAACACCCTGAGCATCATCTGGGCAGCGACAAATACTGGTGGCTCCTCTGAGACTAAGCCAGTGGACAAAAACACTGTCCTCCACAGTGTGAGGCTTCTGAAAGCCTGCAGAACCTCTGCCTTGCTACCACCTGTGCCCTGGGTGGTGTTTGCTTGTGATATCATATACACCTTTGTGAAGGTGTATATGATATCTTTAGGATCACAATAGCAAGGTTTTACCCAGGAGATATTGATCTAACTTGCTTTGCCTTGAACCTTTATAGCTATATTAGGAGGTAAAAATGAGGGTGTCAGAAAATTTCCATGTAGGTTGTAGCTCTTTTGATGACTCCACCACCTTCCAGGTCTTAACTAGAACTTGTCTTCTTGGCTTTCCTTTCTTCTGGATCTGTATGGGATTTACTAGGCATTGACAACAGGTATTTCCTCACTCTTGCAGAATCTGATTCACTAATGGATCTAGGACTATATTTGCTGATATCTCATATGGACATAGCTACAGAGTTTTCTAACTCTCCTGAGGCCTATGGGTTATAAATTCAGTTGTTTTTGAATGTTGCCTGATGTAGCTTAATTGAAGTCCTCTTAAGAGAATGGTTGTACATTATATATGTATATAAGTATATATATATATATAATATATATATGGTTTTATATATATATATATATATATATATATATATATATATATATATATATATAATATATATATATTTCAGTTAAGCTACATCAGGCAACATCCAAAACCAACTGATATATGCTTGTATATATTTCATTAGGAGTGTAATTTAAACAATAGAATTCCCTTCCATATTTCTTCCCCATAGTACCTTTCATCAACTGATTTATGTTCCTCTGATTTTCATGAGCAGGTGCTGAATGGGTCCTTGTTTTCAACTCTTTTCCTTTTTCTTCTATAGCTTTTATATATGAGAAAGTATCCAATCCATGATGTTCTGATTTTGGAATATATTCCTTGGCTTAATGGTCCCCAGTTCCATCCATTTTCCTTCAAATGACAGAATTTCATTTTACTTTATGGTTAATTATGAATACATATTACATTTTCTTAATCCGTCTTTTGATTGACTTCTAGGGTGGTTCCATATTTGGATATAGTAAATCATGCTGCTCTAAATACAAGTGTGCATGTATCACTATAGTTTGAGTATTTAAAATCTTTAGGATAAATACCTGAGAATTGTATTGCTAAGTCATATTGTGCTTTCTTTTCTAGTCTTTTGAGGAACATCCATACTGATCTCCATAGGGTTTGTACTAAATACAGTTTCATCAACAATGTATAAGTGTTGTATATTTTTTTCTTTGAACTGACAGGGTATGGAAACAGAGAATGGGACCTTCCTTATGAGTGGGCACTCATAGAAACAATATGGAGTTTGGATTCTAAAAGGCATTCAAGAACTTGAAAATTCCTTATGACCTTATAATGGGTTCTATTGAAAAAAAGTGGGATTCAGTGGTATATAATAAACCTGTATCTACATGGTTTTTGCAGGATTCGTGGGTGTGTGAGAAACAGAAAAGATAGAAAGATACATATTTATTCTTTTTACATACATATTCTTATTCTTTTTAGTTTACATGAAAGTAGAGAATATTTTGACATACATACAAACATGGAGTACATCTTATTCTAATTAGGCTATCTAACAGCTTTTCTCTCTGGGGATCAGTGCATCATCTCTTTTCCAAAGACCTTGGATCTTTGTCTCATGATCCCAAGATACATGAATTGACTCCACCATAGGGTCAATTTAGTCTGAAAGTTGCAAGAAAGAAGCAGTTTGAGTATGATTTCAAATGGTGGAAAAGAGGTCACTTTCCTGTCTGCTCCATGGTATGAAACCAAGAAAGCAGCTTTGCAGCAAGGTGAGTGAGTGAAAAAAAATGGGGTGTGGTGTCTTCACTGCAGTTTAATAATGGCCACTCAAAACTGATCAGGGACTCGGTAAGGAGTTTGGATACAGTAAAATAAGAAATAAGAAAGAGGGCTGGGACTCAGTGGTAGAGTGCTCACCCCACATTTGTGAGTCAATGGGTTCAGTCCTCAGCACCACATAAAAATCTACAATAAAGAAAATAATTTTGGGAAAGTAAGAAATCCCTAGGGCCACAGCTACTGCTGCAGCCAGAGGCATCAGCCAGAGCCATCCCTCCATGGGCACAGTGGAGGGATAGATAAGGGTATTAAAGTAACACACAGGGGCATGTCTGGGTATGGAGAGTTTAGAAATAAGACACTGCCCAACTGAACTGAAAGGCGCTCTCACTGCACAATATTCTTTTACAGGAAAGAAACTGCATTTCTCCCAGTGGCATGTGGAGAACAGAACGAGGAACAATTTTTCAGGTGCAAATCGCTGTATGGCCTGAAATCCAGGCATGACAAACCCACACTGAATGACATTGAGCGTGCCTAAGTGAACGGGTAATACTCAACCCACTCTCCCTGGTCCAAACTGGTTGCTTGAGAGATGCATCTGGCCAGGAATTTGAAAGACTGAGTTTGTACCAGGTGATGTAGTGGATTAAAAACTGGCTCTACCACACAAGTGGAATCCAGGGGAGATCTCTGAGGTGTAGTCTTACAGTGTGGACCAGCAAGTTCTGGGCCCTGGAGATATGTTGACTTTAAATCTCCAGTCCATTTGCCATTCAGTAAAGAGCCTGGTGCCTACCTAAGCCTAAACATCTCCTAAATTAAATCGGACAGTATTTTACTGAAGATTTTTATATCAATGTTTATCAGAGATTTTGGTCTATTGCTGTCTGTTGTCTGTTGTGTCATTTACAGGTTTTGTTAGCAGGTTAATACTGGCTTCATAGAATGAATTTGAAAGCTTTCTTTCCCTATTTTATGAATTAGTTTGTGCAGTATTGATGTTAGATTTTAAAATTTGGTAAAATTAAGGAATTATTCCATATGGTCTTAGGATCATTTTTTTAATCAGAAAACTTTTTATTATTGCTTCAATCTTAATACTTATAATTGATCTATTTAGGTATTTTATATTTCTTTGGTTCAATTTGGTGAGTCGTATGTATCCATAATTTTTTCCATTTCTTCTAAATTTTCTAACTTATTAAGCATAACTTTTTCAAAATTTTTCCTAATGATCCTTTTAATTTCACTGTATCACTTGTTCAGACTCCTTTTTTAAGTCTAATTTTATTTTTTTTGTGGGAGGGCTTCCCACTTTTTCTTTTTGTCAGTTTAAGCATTTGTCAATATTATTGCTTCGAAGAACCAACTCTTTGTTTCATTTATGCTTTGTATTATTATTTTATATTTAATATATTCATTTATTTTATATTAATCTAATATCTAATTCATTTTTTCTTCTCTGGTCTTTATACTGTTTTTTTTCCTTCCATGGATTTTGGATTTGGTTTATTCTTGTTTTTGTGACATTTTGTAATAGTATGATGAATTGTGATACTGATTTAAGTTTCTTTCTTTTTTTTTTTGTATACACATTCATTGCTGTAAACTTGCCTCTTAGAACTGCTTTCCTTTTTCTGGTAATTTATGGTTCTGTTTCATTTGATTCAAGGATTTGTAAAATTTCACTTTAGATTTCTTTTTGTTTTTTTTTTTTTTGTTTTGTTTTGTTTTGTTTTTGTGGTGCTGGGGATTGAACCCAGGGCCTTGTGCATGCAATGCAGATACTTTACCAACTGAGCTATATTCCTAGCCCCCTACTATTCTTTTTGTAGTATGATGTTTAGTCTCCGTCTGATTTGAAATTCTGCTGTTATTTCTAGTTTATTTTCATGGTGATCAGATAAAATACAAGAAATTATTTCATTTTAAAAAATGGGGGGGCTAGGGTTGTAGCTTAGTGGTAGAGCGCTCATCTAGCATGTGTGAGGCCCTGGGTTTGATCCTCAGCACCACATGAAAATAAATAAATAAAATAAAGATGATATTGTGTCCAATTAAAAAATAAATATTTTTTAAAAAAATTAGAAGAGTTTGCTCCAATGCCTAATCTTTGGTCTATTTGGGGAAATCTTTTTTTGTGTGGTGAAGAAAATAAGGTGTATTTTGCAACTGTTGGATAGAATATTTTTTAGATGTTTGTTAAATCCTTTTGATCTATAGTATAATGTAAATCTGATGTTTCTTTTTTGATTTTTCTTTTTTGATCTGGATGATGTATTTATTGTGGTCTATATTTCCATTTATCTCTAATAATGATTGTTTTATAAAATTGGGTGCACCTAAATTTATTGCTTATGTATTTATAAGAATTATATCTTTGTGATGAATTATTCCCTTGTCAATACATAGTGACTTTCTTTTCTCTTCCAATTTTGTCTTTAAATTCTATCTTGTCACTTATAAATGCAGCTACTCCTTTTTTCTTTTGTATTCACTTTTCTTGGTGTATTTTCCATTTTTTCATTATCATTGTGTGTATATCTCTGTACATGAGTTAAGTTTCTTGTAGGCAGCATATCATTAGGTTTTATTTTTAATCCATTCAGCCAATCTGCATCTTTTATATGGAAAATTAAAAAACATTTGCATTCAGTGTGATTATTAAAAGGTATGCACTTATTCTTTCCTGTCATCTTGCTTTTTTCTTCTGATGGTTTTGAATATTCCATGTTTTTATTTCCTGTCTTATTCATCTTAGAAGTTTGAGAGTTGCTGTATTGATAATGTTATGATTCTTTACTATTTTCTCATTTGCATGTCTTCTCCTCTAATGGGATTTACTTTTCACATTTGCTGATGATTTGCTTTTTCTTTTATGGATATAGTATTTCCTTTGTAATATCTTAAATTTTCATTACTGTGAGAATATACGTGAGAAAAAATATTATTTTGCTTCATGGTTACAGAAGTTTTTTTCTGTGATTGGACAGCTCCATTCCTTTGTGCCTAAAGTGAGGCAGAACATCATGTTCTCTTGGCAAAGGAATGTTGCTCACCTCCTGGCATCTGAGAATCAGAGGGACAGTAAGGGACTGGTAACAAGTTGTAGTCCCCAAGGGCCTGCCCCCTTTAACTAGATCCCACTATCTACAGTTTTTAACACATCCTTGTAATCCATTCATATTATAAAGCCATCAGGGAATTAATCCAGTAATGAGATAAGAGTCCTCATGATTCAATCACTTTCTAAAAGCCCCTCCTCTGAATATTACTGAATTTGGGGGTCAATCCATCAGAGTATGTGTCATTTGGGGACATGCTGGATCCAAAGCATAACAAGTATTTTCACTGATACTGGTATAGTGATCATGCCTTCCCTTAATTTATTCTTATCTGAGGTCTTTATCTCTTCTTCTTTTCTTGAAAACTAATTCTTCTGGTTATTGTAGTCTTTTTGTCACTCCAATCCTTTACCCAGGCTACTTTCTTCTTTTTAATGATTGCCACTCAGAATGGATTATAGACAATCATAAAGATATTATTTTTTTAAATGTCCTATTGCCAAATAATGTCACATTCCAAAGTATTGGCAATATAAATTTGGGAGCACATAACTTAACCATAATAGGCAGGTATGGAGAGTTTGGTTGTCTCTGGTGAGCTCCTCATGAACCTCAAGGCCACCACAGTGTTTTTAGCAGGGGTGCTAATGGGGCCTGTGGATGATGGTGGAGTCACATGGCTGGAGAAGTTGTGCCTTTGTTTTCCCAGAAAGTGACAATAAGTGACCTCATGCATGAGTCAGGTAGTAAACAGACCAAGTATACCCAGGTTCTTTGAGACTAGTCAAGTGGTTGATTGCTTGATAAAAATTAATGGTGCTGTGTATGTGTCATACATAGACTATAAATCCAACATTTAAAGTGGATGTGTAGAACATTATAAATCCAAGTGACATGACCTAGAAACAAAACTAGTGTGATGTCACTCCTTGATAGTAAAATACTGATTTAATTAATCCATGAGGCCATTCTGATGTTTATAGTGACATTGTGAAGATAATCAATATTTTAAATATGTGACCAGTTTGGAGACATGGGTAGAAGCTTAAACACACATTGCTTCTTATCTCTTTACATTAGACCATGCCAGCCAACGTCAGTCATACCAAAAGGATATGATAAAGCTTCAGTGTGTCTCATCAACACTGTGAATAAAGTTGGGTTATTTTGCATTTTTCTACCAGTTGGCCTAGAAAGAAGCCAAGGTCAATGTAGGTCCAGGTGTGTGGGGAATGAGAGCAGAAGAAATGTTGTGATAGGTTTGTCTTAAGTAAAATGTGTCCAATTAAAAGTATTGTCCTCAATTCTGAGATTATATCCTTCTTAAATTTTCTATGAAATTTTACTTACTTTTAAGAATGCAAAGTCGTAAAATCAGTTTGAAATTTTTAACTTTTTTTATTTCAAATATTTTTACTTCTTTCCTTGGCCAAGGCAAAAGAAAGAAAATACATCATACCTTGATTTGGGAATATCAAGTGTTTCTTTTTTTTTTTTTTAATTTAGAGGCTCCATAAATGTAAAAAGTTTAAGATTGTTCCTGTAAAACATCATCTTCTGGGCCCCTGGGAAGCTCCAGGAGTCCTGTAGTATAGGCACCTTGGGTGGGCAAGAAAGTGTTGGAACCTGTGTGTGCATATCAAGCAGAAGGGGTATCCTTGATTCCTCATTGTTAGTGAGCAGGTTGTGGGTACCTCCCTGGCCCTTGACAGTCCAAGTCCCTGTGGATCCTAGGGTTCACAGTGAAGAGGAGCATTCTACATGCAGAAGGTCTGAAGAGGGTTCTCTGTCAATTATTCCCTCTAAGCAGAGAGTTTTGGCCCCAGCTGTGGATGCCTCTTTACAGGACTTTACAATGACATTGTCTACTAAGAAGGGCCTTGCGGCTTAAGAAGGTTCTTGCCAAGAACCTACAGACTGTAATGGGAACAAGCAGAATCCTGATAGGGTTGTGCTTCTTTCAAGAGGACTTCATATGCTAGTTGACTAGTGAAACCAATGTTAAACTAATCACAGCTGCAAAAAATGAGGCATTGCCAAGAGGACCTTGGAAATGCATTTATTATCCCACCAGTAGCAAGGAACTTGCTCTAAGGGTCATAACAGAGCCATTATGAACAGAGACTTTTATTTGTGTTAAATACTTAGCAGTCACTTTTGTATAATGTGCTTTGGTTTATATATTATATACTGTTAACCTTTATCTGCTGTCCTCATACATGGATTCAACTAACCACAAATCAAATATTAAGAAAGAATAATTTGTATTGAACACATAATGACTCTTTCCCTTGCTATTATTCCCTAATCAGTACTGTATAACAACTATTTACTTGATCCCCAAGCCCATGGGAGACTTGAGGGGGTGAGGCATGAGGTCTCCCAGAGCATCTGAAGACTCACACACTGGGAACACTCATTCTGTACTGTGACTGTGGCACTTGGTGGGCATCATCCTGATTTGGATGCTTGAGGCAGTGACTAAGACTAATTTCTGACATGCTTGGAGGTGACCTCTCTCAGGGGGATGCAAAGAGTGCACTAGAATATACCTGGAAGAAGGGCCTGGCTGGCATATCTGTAACTAATTCACTGATCATGAGCCTGGGGCTGAGGTGATAAATGAGAGCCCACAAGTATCACCAATAAGACCCAATTCCCATCATTTTGCATGGAATTAGTAAATTACCATGTGTTTGGCATTCAGGTATGGAAATAAGAGGCTTACCCTGAATCACACAATGGGTTTAGGGGGACCAGAATGGAGGATGCTCAAACTTGCCAGCATAGCCTCTTCTCCAGACACACTATGGGTTTACGGGACCCTCTAGGAGTGTGACCAGGACTCCTAACCCTACAAATACACTCATGAAGCTCTTGTCAAGGACTAGTGATTCTCTACTGACTTGGCATGCAGAAAATTGGGCCATCTCAAAGCGGATGTGTCTTAGGGAAGTGAGAGCTTGTCCACACTTTGACCAGGAAGTTCCACCTGCATATCCAGTTGAAGGGGTGGGGAGACACAATGCATGACTATGTCAAAAGGCGGTCATTGTAGGATCAGAAAGATATGGGCTGGTTGTAAAGGAAAGAATTCAAATGCTGACATCTCCAAAGCCCTTTCCTCTTCTCTTCCAACATGTTGCAAAGGTAACCTGTCCCAGGAATTGTTTCTCCCTGCAGGGAGTTTTAAATTATTGCTTCCTGTCCTGCAACTTTCCTGCCTGGAGCACTCCACATTTCCCCCACAATTTGGTCATGTACACAGGATGCAGAGAGGAGAAGGCCAAGATAAGGGAAGAATGAGAGTTCTAGAATGTATAAAAGGGACAAGACACCCCACTTTTTTGGATACCCATCTCTGGGACCCATTTTCTGCAGCAAAGTCTATATTCTATCCTTTAAATAAATTTGCTTTCTATGCTTGCTTTGGTGTTTCTCAGCTGTACAATCTTCACATCTGGGAAAAGGGAACTGGGTCCTGATTGATTCTCACCACAGATGGAAATACTAGTTTCACCACAGTATTGGGCTCCAGTATTGCCCACACCACCCTACTGGACATCGCCCTCCCCTAGCCCACCACAGCTTCATTCTGAGCAAAAAACCTGAGAAGTGTGTTTGGTATGATGGTTTCCTTCCAAGAATTCTCCCTTTCAGGTCTCTGAAATTGACCTTCTCTGGAACATGGATCTGGTCTCTTGGGGACAGCAGACCACAAGTCACCTCTGGGGTGGAAGGTCAGGGCCTTACCTTTCAGAGTGCCCCTCTTCTTCCTACTCTTGTACAGCACTTTCTTCACCTTCAGATGCTGACAGACAAAAAAAGAGGCTGGGGCCCAGTTCTCCTTCTGCTCTTTTAGACCAACTACAGACATTTCATGTTTCTGAACAGATTAACTTTCTACAGTTAGCTAGTGGAGACCCTTTTATTCAGAGAACATTTGTAAAGTGGCAAAATACTTCATTTTTCTTCCTTAGAAAACCCCAAAAGGTGTTTTCCTACATAAACTACACCATGCACATCCTCAGTCACTGGTCCTCTACTCAGGGACAGACTCATTTCCACAGGCTTTTCTCAGCTTCCAGGCAGCTTTCTGCTCGCTGAGGCTAGAGGTTTCTCCAGCCTGTGACAGAGGCCTTAAGGGCTCAGCACAGCCCTCACATTCTCAGCCCAACACAGAGAAAAGGCTTGTTCCAGAGACACCCACAAGGAGAAGGTAACTTATAGAGAAGTGTTCAAATCTATCCTTCTCCAGAGATTCCCAACTCCCTCAGGAACCCATACCTCAGCAACAGAGTCACAGTTGTGTGTTTTGCTCTAGAACCTGATCTTAAAACCTTAGATTGGAGAAGTCCTAGTGCACTCTGTCTCCCTGCCCTAGCCTGCCTGTCCCAGAATGATGTTCTGTTCTGTCCTGAGATTTCTCTTTTTAAAGTATTTCTACGAATAGTGTTTCTGAAAGCTCAGTCCTTGTCCTTATTGCCAATCTGTAATGAGGACAGTTTTTGAGAAAATAGAAAAAGAAGGCTTATTGCTTTGCTAGCAAAGAAGAAACACAGGGGACTCCTTTTCCAGAGTTTGTGAATCTGCCCATCAGCAAGAACAGGGGGCTTTTAAAGAGGTGATTCAAAGTTTACCCTCCATATATGTTCTCCACTAGAGTTGTAATTCACCTGTTAATTTGGGAGATAGTCATTTCTTTGATCTTCTGGTACCATCCTCAAAATCTGGATTACTTTCTTCCTATGGAAGGTGTGTACTCAGGACAGATAAATCTGCCTAAAATGGGGAAGAAAAGTAATCCTGTTTCCCCCACAGATTAGGGAAAAGCAGAGAAAGAAGAAGAGAAACATGTCCATTTTAAAAATAAATTGCAGTTGTAGAGAAGCAGGGGCTATATTTAAAGTATAAAATAGATCACTGTTACAAGAACAGACAAAAGAGAATATCTGGTTGTGTTCTTGTTGGGTGTGGCATGAGGGTTTCTTACCTTCTTGAGTTTTCCCTTTCTTCTTGATTGTGGGAAGGATGGATTACCCTGGAGGTAATGCAATAAAAGAAGGAAGAACCCCAGTCCACACACACAGGCAAGGATCATATACATTGCCCAGGTGGTGAAGCTGGGGTTCAGCCAGTCGGCACTAATGCTATTCAGAGGAAAGAGAGGATTCTCCATCATCTAAATTGCACTGTCTTGTTCAGACAATTGAGTCCTGAGAGTTCTCTTCAGGAATGGGGAGTAGAGCCCAGGCCTCTCTCATCACAAAGGGATCCTGACAGCAGAGGAGGGGCAAAAAGAGGAGGCTGCACCACACCCTTGCCCTGTCCTCCAGCAAGCATGTCCTCCACCCTCCTGGGCCTTCTAGATTCTTCCTTCCAACCTCACCTGCTCACCCTGTCAGAGGAGACCTCAGTTTATTCAGTATTCCTTCCCCCTGGAACCCAGACAGTATTTGTTTCCTTGTAGATCTCTGTTTGGGATCCATCAAATTCATAAGTTTTTTGAAAATTCTTATTATTTCTGGAATTTTCATTTCTTAGGAATTATTTCTTTTATGATTTCTGAAATTTCAATTCTTCCTGCCTTGCATCAACTCAGCATAAAACTCAAATTTCTTTTATGCTTATTTATTTTATGTTAATTTTAACTAATTTTTTCTCAATTTTATTTTACTATCTTCATCTACACAGTTTATTTTGCTGGCAGCAAATTTTGTCAGGCTGTCTTTACCTGTCAGTATCTTTATTTTTCTTTATTATTTAAGGACAGATTTGCTGAACATAGACCCTTCAAGTAATCTTCCCTTACACTCTTGGAATATGCTACCCCACAGCTTCCTTCCATTGTTTCTGCTGAGAAGACAACTAATGATCTCACTGTGGGCCCCTTATGTATGAGGACAAGTTTTTATCTGTTGCTTCTAAGAATCTCTCTTTGCCTTTTCACAGTTTGACTGTGATGTGTCTAGGAATGGGTATGTTTTTTTTTTTTTTTTTTTTTTTTTTTACAAAAGGGAAACATTGAATCTAGAGGTTTATGTTTTATGTTAATTTTTGTAAAAAAAATATCTAGCTCTTATTTAAAAAATAAACTTTATTATTTATTTATTTTTATGTGGTGCTGAGGCTCAAACCCAGCACCTTGCATGTGTTAGGGGATTGTTCTACTGCTGAGCCACAAGCCCAAGCCCCTCTAGCCCTTATTTCTACAAAATTTTTTTTCTTCCACCTTCTACCTCCTTTTTGAGTCTCTCCTTACACATGTATCAGTGAGCTTTTCTGATGGGGACGTACAGGTCATGCAGCACCACTTGCTGGAAGGATCTCTGCTCTGTGTTGCTGTGTTGCCTCTGATCCTTTACTATATAGCAGTTGGCTGTACTGATGCAGGTCTGTTTCTGGGCTCTTCTTTCTGTTCCACTGATCTAATTGTCTATTCTTTCTCCAGTATCCTACTCTACTGGTAGCTGTTGCTCCACAGTAGGTCTTGATGTCAGGTACTGTCTGTCAGCCCTCCAGCTTTGCTCATCACCAGTATTGTTTTAACTATTCTGGGATTTTGTCTTTTATTATAAACATTCACTCAGTTTTCATTCTCCACAAATTGACTCATTGGAAGTTGGGATCACATTCAATATATAGAGCAAGTTGGGAGGAACTGACATTTTAATAATTTTTTTCTGTACATGTTATCATCAAATACCTTCTCATTCATTTAAATCTTTTTTATTTATTCCATCACAGTTTCAAAGTTTTCCTAATAGAGATCCTATAAATATTTTGTTAGTTTTATTTATGAATAATTAATTTGGGGGCTAATGAACATAATGATTTTTTTAAGAGTTCATATTCTACTTGTTCATTGTTTATATGTGAGGAAGAGATAGGTTTTTCAATATTAATCTTTATCTTGCAATTTGGGTATAATTACTTATTCTTCCAAGGTGTTTTCTTCTTGACTTTGATTTTATTTTCTGAAAAAAAATGTTCTAATTAGTTATACATGGAGGTAGAATGCACTTTGAAACATCATATTGAGATGGAGTATAATTTCTCATTCCTCTGGTTATACATGATGTAGAATCCCACAGGTCATATAGTTCTATATGTACGTAGGATAATAATGTCTGACTCATTCTACTAGCCTTCCTACCAATATACTTCCTCCTTCCCTTCACTTTCTTCTACCTACTATAAACTCTATTCTTCCATAGCCACTCCCCCCTTGTGAATTAGCATCCACATAGAAAACATTTGGCATTTGTTTTTTTGGGGATTGGCTTATTTTTCTTAGCATGATATTCTCCATCTCCACCTATTTATTGGCAAATGCTATATTTTTGTTCTTCTTTGAGGCTGAGTAATGTTTATATGTGTGTGTGTGTGTATGCATTTTCTTTACCCATTCATCTGTTGGGCTCCTAATTGGTTCCATAGTTTACCTATTGTGAGTGAGCTTCTATAAAAATTGATGTGGCTGTAAGACTGTAATATGCTGAGTAAGTCCTTTTGTCCAAGGAGTGGGATAGCTGGGTCAAATGGTGGATCCATCCCAAGTTTTCTGATGGATGTCAGGTACTGTCTGTTCATACTACCTTGAGGGGTAAGTCCCCTTGTGCCTCACATGGAGGCTTTTGATGTGTGCTTCTAGCACCTGCTGAGTGCCAATATCTGGGAAGGAAAGCTCCTGGGAGGTGTTCCTGCAGGTTTCCCAGCCTTTCAAGGATGGCCCATCCCTAGTTTCCATGTGAGTGTTTGAATTTTCAGGCAGGGAAGAGACATAATACATGGCAAGCATGGAATGAAACCACTCACAGGAATCATAGCCCTCTTTGATCTGCTCCAGCTTCCTTCTTGAATGTACTTATAGCTATCTGTATGCTCCTTATCTAGGTCTCTTGATGAATCATTTGCCGAGACACTTCTTGAGGATCTCAAGTCCCTTCCTGACTTTGTCTCAGAGAGAACTTCTAGAACCTTCATTGGGAAGCTCTTTTAGGATCATCCTTAGACTATGCACCAGATCATTGCTTGAGTACTTCCCAATCTGTACTATTTCTTGTCCCTTGCCATTCTGTCTGCTATCATCTAGAATCATGGTACTGAAGAAAGATGGATGATTGTCCTTTGCTATATCTGTGCTTGGCAATTTTACCCTGGGCTCAGCTGGGTCTGGAGATAACTAAATCTTGTGAAATACTCCACACCAGTGCCGAGTGAACCTTTTTTGAAAGTATCTTCTTAACTTTTACTCCAGTATCTTCTGGTGCTCATTGCTGATAAAATACCTTGGCAATCTAGCAGTGAACTTGTGTTTTCAGGAGGCCATGTGCTGGCTCTGAGATATCTAAAGATTTCCTGAGATCTTCTGGCCACATAGGGTGAAGCCACCATACTTTTTAGTTTCTTCTCCAAAAGGTGATGCTATAAGTGTTACAAAGGAGTTACAATAGAACATTGCATCCCTGTCTTGAGTTGTAGGGCACAAAATGCAACAGGCACTATTCAGAGGTGAATGACTGACAGGATTTGGAGAGAAAATGTTAGTTGGCCCTGATTCTGAATATAAGCCAATGGTAGGGGGCTGGGGATGTGGCTCAGGTGGTAGCACGCTCGCCTGGCATGCGTGCGTCCCGGGTTCGATCCTCAGCACCACATACAAACAAAGATGTTGTGTCCACCGAGAACTAAAAAAAATAAATATTAAAAAAATTCTCTCTCTCTCTCTCTTTCTCTCTCTCCCTCTCTCTCTCTCTCTCTCTCTCTCTCTCTCTCTCTCTCTCTCTCCTCTCTCACTCTCTCTTAAAAAATATTAAAAAAAATAAGCCAGTGGTACGGACTGAGGCCACCATACTGTTGGAGTCAAAGTTTGAAATTTGACAACATGGTGGAGTGAGTGCTGGAAGAAAAAATGTTATGTAGGTTCTTTAGTCTGAGCTTGTACTGGTATCAAATTAGCAATTCTATTGAATAACATGGAGGAATACCTAGTGGAAGTCACTATAGTAGACACCAGAGCCTTGCTGTTTAGAAGGCCCATAAAACCTGGATGCATTTCTGCTATAAGTGTTCTCCCAAGACCTTGAGGTAAAAAAGCTGCTGAGGAACAAAAAGCTTCTCTGGCTTGCCTTTTGTGTTTGAGAATTGTTGTGGGATGGTAGTGTCCTGATCATTGCTCAATGACTTTACTCTGCTCCCTAGAAAAAGAAGGGGGTCATCTGATTCCTTTTTTGCTCACAAGTCACAAATTTTCAGTTCTGCTCTCTTGCTGACCAGTATCTCCTGCAATTTCTGCACATGAGAGTTGATGAAAGAGGTACCTTCAGCCTCTACCTGTAAGAATGCTTGGTTTGCACAGGATGAGTCCTCTGGTGGGTGAGAAATATGATTTCTCTGAGATACTTCATGTAAGGAGTTGGAGAGGCATGAGACTCTGGCAGCCATCTGTTACCAGGAGAGGGATAAGATGTGGACAGACCTGAGAGAACATGGCCTGATATTTCTGGGAGTGTAGAAGGCAATGGGCAGAAAAAGGTGATAGGATAGGAAATGATGGTGGGACTGTAGATGGGACTGTAGAAGGCGGTGGGACAAGAGATGTCAATAGGAAAATGTTATGGGTTAGATGTGAGGTGTCCCCCAAAAGCTCATGTGTGAGACAATGCAAGAAGGTTCAGAGGAGAGATGATTGGGTTGTGCCACAGTCTGGCTGGGCACAATTCAGGAGCCACTTGTCAAAGAAATGAACTTTATTTTTAGAACACACATGCCACACCACACAGCTCTTCAGGAAAACCTTCAGAGCCCAACTGCCTTCCCACAAGCCTCTCAACCTCCCCCACTCCTCCTGCTCTTGAGGATGATTGGCTGGGTCACGTGGGCGGATCCAAAAAGTCTCCCAATGAGCAGCTCCGTGGTCTGAAAGGGCAGGGAAACAACCCAAGGAGCATCACCGCAGAGGAGCCAATCAGTTGGCAGCTAGAAGTTTGCTGGGGCTGCTGTGAGCCAATCATCAGCTGGCAGCTGGAAGTTTGCTGGCAGCTGGAAGTTTGCTGGGGCCCCTTCAGCTGTGGCTCTCAACAGGTTGTGCAATTCTTTACACAATCAGTGAATCAATCCTTTGATAGGAATTAACAGTGGCAACTGAAGTTGTAGGGTATGGCTGGAGGGAGTGGTTTATTGAGGGCATGGCTAGGGGATACATATTTTATATCTAGAGTGGACTCTCTCTCTATTTTGGGATCACCATGTGATCTGCTTCCCTCTGACACACTCTTCATTCATGATTTCTGTCCTACTTTGAGCCCTGAGAAATGGAGCCAGCCTTCTATTGACTAAGACTTCTGAAACTATTATTCCTCAAATAAATTTTTTCTCTTTTACAATTGTTCTCGTTAGGTCCTTTACCCACAGTAGTGAAAAAAAATGACTAAAATAGAAAGCCTTTTAGAAAGCCTTTTGTAAAACACTTTAGAAAGTGTTTTTTTTTTAAAAGAGAGAGAGAGAGAGAGAGAGAGAGAGAGAGAGAATTTTAATATTTATTTTTTAGTTTTTGGTGGACACCACATCTTTGTTGGTATGTGGTGCTGAGGATCGAACCTGGGCCGCACGCATGCCAGGTGAGTGCGCTACCGCTTGAGCCACATCCCCTAGAAAGTGTTTTATAAAATATTTTAAGAGCTTCTAGTTAAATCTTCAATTAGTTCAGCATTAGTTTTTCATTCAAGATAGTTCTTGATTGATTACACAGTGTCATTAACCTTATACATAATTCCATGGAAATGACTTTATTTCATGGTGGAAATGACAGTGAGGAAATAAACAGGAATTGGTACAGTAGTTGTTTATGATATTAAAACAGATACCACTGTTCTAATACATGTTAAACTGTGCTCATAGTTTGGGTTGCTAAAATCCAAAAGAATCACCTGCAAAATGGACTTCCCATCATGTGATAGGTGTGCACAGTTCCAGTAGGGCATATTGGCTGATGTTTTAAAACATCTCCCTGGTCATGAATCACAGCTAATCTCCATAGCCCATGACCTTCCTTTGAAATGATGTTTTTGCTAGAAAAAGCCAGCAGCTGCTGCACCTGACTCTGAAGAGCTTTCATTAAAATACTTCTTTAAATGCAAAGAAATAGGAAAAAAGCTCAATGGAGCACAAGTTACTGGTGGTAATCATTTAACTTCAGGCTTATTCTGCTGATCAATTGAGATACCAAGATTCACACTCCAGGGAAAATCCTCTTGCAGAGGCCTTTGCTCCCAGGGCCTGAGGCTCTCAGTGGAGGTTCTGGGTCTGCTGGACACTCATGCCTCATGGTCACACACGCAGGTCCTCACTGCCCATGGCCCAGGAATCAAGGGCAAAGTCTGGGGACTATGTTGAGTAAATAATAATGAAAACAATAGCTGGAATACATAAGAATTTTGTAGAGGGGAAATGGTAATGGTAGAGTTATTGAGGGTGCATCTTTGAAGGCACTGGGTTTCCAAAACTGTAAAAAATGGATTGGAAACAGGGATTGGGGTTGTGGCTCAGTGGTAGAGCACTCATCTAGCATTTGCAAGGCACTGGATTCAATCCTCAGCACCACATAAAAATAAATAAAGGCATTGTGTCCAACTACAACTAAAAAATATTTTTAAAAAATGGATTGGAAATAAAGTCAAATGACAGTAAGGAAAAGGATAAAGTTAACTTGCACAGGTGCATCAAAACCCTCCAAAGAAACCAGGAGTTCTCTAAGGTTAACTAGAAAGAAACCCAAGGAAACCATGCACAACCTTCCCCAAAGAAGGGGTCTTCCATGCCTCCATGGTGTCCTTGTTTTGAGCCACCCTTCCACATCCTGGATCTGGGTCCTCTGGGGCCAACTTTTGACTCTAGGGCCCCTGGGGAAAGAACAGTGTAGTTAAAACTTACTGGTCCAGATAGATTACATGATTACAGCAGAGCTGGGTGCAAAACAAGAGGACTTAGATTATGGATGAATCCAGGTTATCATCATTCCTTTGTTCCATGACTGGAGCAAGTCAGAGCACGAGGAGCAGGGCAGTGGCATAGGGAATAGTCTGCCTGGATGTGGCTCTTGGGGTGCATCAAAGACCTATTTCAGGGGCTGATTCCACCATGGAGGACTCAATTTAATGGCTCCCAGCTATACCCATCTACCTACAGGTCCCCTGCATCTGGTTTAAGCCACCCTGAGCATCTGGGAAAGTGATGACTAGGACCTCATGGGAGTAGCTGGGATCTCTGTGGGCTCACTGGACACAGAAAGCAAGAATGGTCATCAATTCCTCCAAGGGCCCAGAGGATGGAGACAGAGAATGTCAGATGGGCAGTGGGTCTCAGTCAGAAAATCTAGGTTCTTCCAGGACACTAGGATCAGGCCCCACTAATCTTGATGACAAATCAGTCACACAGTTCCTCCAGCTCCCCAGGCCTCTTCACCCTGTAATTACTCACTGAAGTAATACAGGATCCCACAAGTTCACAGTGGCTCCTCAAAATATACTGAAGAAGTCATCACCCTCCTTCCTCCAGGGCCCAGCACCAGGCCATTTCTGGGCTCAGGGAAGTGAGTGATTCTACCTGCTTTCAAAGGACAAATTCAGGTCATCTCTGGCCTTAAGTTTCCACTTCCCATGTAATCCATTCATGCTCTCATGAGTTACTTGTGGCCATATTCCAAGTAATTCCAAATCTGGTTCTGGTAAACAGATTCCAGGGGAGAGGAGTGTGACAATGAATAAATACTTACATAGTGTAGATAGCAGTGGTCCAAGCAGTGCCATGGACTAGGAAGAAGAGACCTGTCCTTCCTGGATACTATGGGAGATCCTTGGGATGGGCACTCAGGAAAAAGCTCATTGAAAAGGGAAGGAGCCCTGTAGCATTGGGGGTTGGACATTCCTAGCACAGAGATATAAAGCAGGGTTTCTGGGAAGGAACAGTAAACAATATGGATCACGGAAAACCCCACATGGGTGGAGTGCCATGGGGGAGGGGCGTGGTGAGAGTGAGGCCACAGAGGCCCCCAGGGGTCACACCTTGCAGAACTTTGAGCAGTGGGTGAGAACCTGATTGGTTTTTCTTTTTCTTTCTTTCGTTTTTTTTTTTTTTTTGAGAGACAGAGAGAATTTTTTAATATTAATTTTTTAGTTTTCTGTGGACACAACATCTTTATTTTATTTTATGTGGTGCTGAGGATCAAACCCAGTGCCCCACGCATGCCAGGTGTGTGCACTACTGCTTAAGCCACATCCCCAGCCCTTGATTGATTTTTCTAACCAGGTGGGATGCACAGGAGGACTTTGAGGAAGGCATGGCTCACTTAGCTTTCTCTGCAGGGATTTTTGGGGTTCTGAATAGAAAATGAAGGAAAGGGGAAAGGAGGGAAAAGATGCTGAGCTATTGATGAGGAGGGTATTGCAGGGTATCCAAGGGGTCTCTCTCTCCCACTTGTGTTCCTTATATTCCAATGTTACCATATGTGGGAGACTAAGCCATGCCCTCTGTTTCTCCAGAAGACTGTAATGTGCTCCAGTCTTTAAGAGTTATGAAAGTAAAGTGAGGAAGTAGGAAAGAAAAAGAAAGTTTACACTAACAGAAAGTGTGCAGTCTCTCTCTCTCTGTGTCCCTCTCTTTCTCTCTCTTTCCCACATATGTGGAGCACTGTTCTGAAGGATGAGGGCAGAGGGAAAAGTCTCAGTGCAGAGAGTGTTTGACAGTCCCTTACTGAAGCCAGTGGTTATGGGTCTTAGTTGTAGTTGGACCTGGATGGCTGCAGGGTTATTCCTATTTTTGTGTTTTCTGCACTGCACTATATAATTCATAGCAGCAAAAAATTACTTTTCTTTTAATTCACAACTTATTCCACTTTAACTGGAGTGCCTAGTATGTAGCAATTTCTCAACTGTGTGTGTGGGGGGGGGGTGGACAGAGAGAAATACTGCACACTTTTTTCTTTCCTACTTTCTCACTTTACTTTCATAACTCCATAGATTCCTCTCCATCTTTTTTGCACACTTTGTGTTTGTGCGCATGGCTAGGAAAATGTGTGGGTGCCCAGGCCCTGGGAGGTGGAGTGAGTCCAGATGCCTCTTTGCTGGTTCATTTCATTCCTAGAGTCCATCTGCTATAGGTATTTATCATATTTCCAAAGTAGTCAACCATCCTGATTTCATTTCTTATCTACAATGAAATTGAGAAATGACACTTATACATTTGAGAAGATAATAGTTAAAACTGGGCAAATAAGGAAATATCTGTCACTGGAGGTTGGAAGCATTTTATTCATATTTAAAATTTGTGATTCTCTAAACTGTTGGTCAGAGCTGAGACTAGTGAAAACCTGTAGAGGAAAAAAAATTTGCAGGTTTACACTTGGAATCTGCAGTTCTTCTGTTCAGAGGCAATGACATTACAAAGGAACAAAATTTCCCAAAAATTTTCTCAAGAAGAGAACATAATTTGGGAGGCCACATTGACAATGTCTCAGTGTCTTGGGGTTCTGGGGGCAGAACAAGGCTGATGGTGTCCTGCTTGTGTTTCCAGTTTCAGAGGAAAGAAGTATGGGTGTGGGATTCTGTGGGAAGTCTCTGTGAAATGACTCTGTGTTCATTTCCCATGAGAACTCTGTGAGGTGCCTGTGTGGCATCTCTGTGTGGGTCTCCCAAAATCTCTGTAAAGTCTGTATGAGATTTCTGTGTGAGGACCCTCCATGTGGTCACTGTATTTCTCTGAGATGTGTCCATAATATGTCTCTTGGTGGTGTGTGTGATAAGTTCTCACTGAGAAAATCTGTAGGACATCTCTGTGGATATGTTTCTCCAAGGTCTGAAACTCTGTGGGATGTCTCTGTGAAAGATCACTGCATGAGGACCATGTGTCAGTGAAAGGTTGTTGTGGAAGATCTCTGTGTTATGTCTCTGAGGTTTCTTTTTGTACAAGTCTCTGTCAGAGGTCCCTCTGGAAGGTATGTGATGGGAGTTCTGTGAGATCTCAATGTGAGGACCCTGAAGTTGGTGTTATTTCTAAGGGAGGTTCTTGTGTTTCTGTGACTGCTGTGTTGAAGGTTCTATGATGGTCTCTGTGGGAATCTTTTAGTTGGGTCTCTGAAGGGCTATGTGCGTGTGGGTCTTGTGTCTGACAGAAGATTCTGTGGGAGTCTCTTTGGGGTCTCTGTAGGATCTCCTGGTTATTGGCCTTACTACCCCTCATAGATGACAAATATGGCAGCAGGAGAGGGTATACGACTTCCTCCTTCATACTTCTGGCTATCCATCAGTGTCACTGTCAGTGGTATTATTCCCTTTGGATCCCTGGGGTCCATGTTAAGCTCTTCTGCATGAAGGATCTGCTTTTCTATGCTCTGATAGGACCACACAGGATCAGACTTAAGAAACTGTTTCTGTTCTAGCCCATTCTGTCTCTGTTGTCTGTTGTTGATTCTAGGCCCACTCTGGGGTCTGCTATGATCAATGAAAGGACATAACCTGGCTCAATGGTTGCCTATAGGGCATGTGCCTACACTAAGAAGAACTGCCTGGTTTTATATATAGAGTTCTTTCATGCATTAAGGCAGGACTGTGCCTATTCTATCTGCCTTGGTTGCACCTCCTATTATAGGGAACAAACAGGGCAGAGGGTGCTAGAGTGATGCTGTTGCCTTTCCAGGTGGGCCATAGCATCAGACACTCTGCAGACATGGATTCTCCTCTTCCTTCCTTGGGGCCTGCCTGCTTTCCCATGCGGGCAGGCCCTGGGAAATAGAAACCTGTAGTGGAAGCAGAGAGAGATGGACAAAGACTCCTTCCTGAATGCCACCCACCCAGCTTTCTCCCACATTTCAGACAAGTCACTTTTTCTGATGTAGCAAGTTCTAACTAAACCACCTGTTCTTCTCTAGTCTATAGGAAAGTTCTGGAAGCCTGGAGAAACTTACTTTGTGACCCCAGGATACCACTTTGATCTTTTTATGTCCCCATCTTTCCACTGCAGAAAAAGTGCCAGAACCATGTGTGAGTGTCTAAAGGTCACCAAACTGGGAGTCACAGCTAGAGTAACCTAGTCCTGGCCACTCCAGTGGTTGTTAACTCATCCCTTCTATAAGTAAAGAGGCAAAGACATGCAGCCATATTCAATATAATGTCAGGAAACAAATCTTCCCTACAAAATGTTTGCTTCCTCTCAAGCCTGTATCATTGCTAAAGAGGTTTCTCCAGGCCTGTGGTCTGGGAGCCAGAATAGTGTCCAGAGGGGTGGAGCCAGGGTGAGTCTGTGATGTCTCTTCCCCCTAGGTTGGTAGCTGGTACTGGGAGGGCAGGGGCTTCCCATCCACAACACCATTTCATCCCCCATGTTCCTCTGCCTCTTTCTTTGGCTCCATTTCACTTCTCCACATCCCACTCTCAATGCCCACAGTGCCCCACTGTCAGATGGTTATTTTGTGCATATTTGTTCGAACTGGGGGCTTTGGGAGGGTGCTGCATGTGACACAGCCCTTAACAGCCAACCTGTAATTCTTGCCCAGATTCTCACACACAGACCTGCAATTTCCATCCTGATTACTGCTATAGAGAATGAGGAAGGCAGGAGCAGAAGGAGGTAACATTGGTAACATTTTCCAGCCTGAGCTAAAAGGACCTTGTGAGGCCCATCTTAGTGTTAGCCTCCATAAGGCAGGGATTCCAAGGGAAGGTGTCCTCTGTTCCCTACCAAGACATCCAGCATCCGCTTTGACCATCTCTGAACTCAGGGCCAGGAAACTACTTCTTTCCCCAATACTCCAGGGCCATTTTTGTGGCATGAGAAGCTACTAATTCCCATGACAACACTGTACACCAATCCCTATAGCTCACAAAATTCAGGATGGAGGGAAAGGCTGATTCAAACCTTAGAGTGGGGTCTTTATGGGTTTGTCCCATCTTGATAAGTCCCAAAGTCATTCTATTATTCCTGTAACAATCAAATTATGCATTCTTAAGGTATAATGATGGAATTTAGCATAAGGGTGGGTACTCAATGCTACTGTCACCTCCTTGCATGTCCAGTCTCTTCTAGAATCCATTCTAATGAACAACAGATGCAGCCCCTTTTCTATGACCCAGCACAACAAAGACAGAATCCTCTCTGATTAAAAAACAGTATTATTGAGCAATCATAACCTCATTGGGAAAAAGCCACTGTTAAATAAAGTTTGGGCTCATATGGGACAGTTTTTTTTTCAGTATATTTTGAATTATGGATAAAAACTTCTTCCCAGCAGGACAGGAGTGGGAATTATATTGATGTTGACCAGACAACATACATATCTGAAGAGCACAATGCCTTGGACAGTGAATATTGTGGTCTGAAATACATGCCACCTTATGCTGGCAGGGGCTGGGCAGAGGTGCAGACTCCTTCGGCAGGAAGGCCTAATTGTTGTCCTTGTTTTTGATCCACCTGTTCACAGGATGGCTGTGGCCACTGGGGCTGAGGTGGTGACCACAAGTCTTAGCTCCCATCACTTTCCTTTGTTCCTGGAGGAAGGACCCCAGGAATAATGGGATTGCCTCTTCACAGGGGCCTAGGTGGAGTTCCTCTTTGACAATGTTTTTCTTTGAGGCAGAACAATCATGATGAAACCTCATTTTCTGCTCTATGATAATCCAACAGAAATTATGGGTACCTGGGCTTCCAATGCCCTATTGTCTATTAGCAGTGAGCCTGTGAATGACCCTCAGCTTTGGGTAAAAGTTAATGGGGTTATGATTTTGAGTGGGGAGTTTGTCTGACCTTTTCCTTACTGGGGGAAATATGCTGAAGAAAGTTCTTTATCCTGTCCCCAAAGTTCCTATGTGAAGGAGCCTGGGAGGACTTGTTCCCCATAGTGTCTCCTACCTCCATGACCTGGATAGAGAGGCCCATTTCCCTAGCACCAGAGGTCCACCCTCCTGCAGGCCTTTCTCCATGTTCTTCTGACTTGTGCCAGACCCTGTTCTCGCTCTCTTGGCAGCTGACAAAAACTTATTTGCCTTCTCTTCCATGGATCCTGGATTTCAGGGATCTTGGGCTCCTGCAGCTCCTAGCTGCTCTTGTCACTGGATAAGGATCATACATCCCCTGAGAAGTTGATGCACTGCTGCTGGACATGCTTAGGGAGCTGGACAGTCTCTCCTGGGATGTCAGGATATTTGTAGCCAAGAGCACCTCAGGATCACAGTCCTGTAGGAACTGTCAGTGGATGTTTCACAGAATGCCACCCTTAAACCATATCATGAGGCTCATATCTCTGGCTCAGTCTGTGCTTTAAGGCATGAGTATCCTTGGCCCTGGGAATTATAACTTCTAGAAGGGGAGGAGATTTTATTGGTCCCCCAAGATTCTAAGTCCCCCCAATTAATATGTACATTTTGGAAGTTTGACATCTTCCTGGTTTCCATGGTGATTGCTCAGTCAGAGAACGTATCATCATCTTCTCTTTCTGACTTCTTCACCTTTTCAAAATGGGGCCCCTATCTGAAGTGATGACATGTTGTGGCATGAGCCTTTTGAGCTCACACCTCCACTCTCCAATGGCTCATGCTTGCACATTTCTAGGTTTAGATTTGGTCCACATTATTTCTTCCAGTTCCCAGGACAGCAATGCTATGCCAGGGTCTGCCCACAAAAATGTAAGTGTGGGGCTGAGAAGGTAGGCTGTCCTCTTCTGTGGTTGAAGGAGCTTCTGAGAGCCCACAGTTGTCACCAGATGGAGTTTTGCTCAGGGACTCAAAGGAGGAGCCAAAAAGTGGACTCTTCAGGGTGGGAAGTGAAGTTAGGGCTACCTCCTTTAATCTTGGGCCTTTCTGAGTTGGTTTTCCCAGAACCTTGAGATCGCAGGCAAGGGAGTCAGCCCTGGAGTCACAGGAGGATGAGGAGGGAAGGGCAGGATGTGGAACTGGTGAAGTCTCAGAGTTTTTCATCTTCAAGATTTTTATGTGCTTGAGGACCCTGAGGGGTAGACCCCACCTGTGCTTCATTCTTAGACTTGTAACATGTGCCTCCAGCATCTTCCAAGTGTTAGCATCAAGGAGGGGGAATTTCTACAAAATGTTCCTAAAGGCTTTCCCCCTATTAAAAGTGGTTAATCAATAGTTTTCTTATTGATGTTTGAATTTTCTAGCAGGGCAGAGATATAATATGTTCCAAGCCTAGAATGACAAACATCCACAGGAATCATTCCCTCTTGGATTATTTCTGACCTCTCTAAATCAGTCTTCTGTACAGCAAGGCTGCTGTCATGTGGAAACACTGAGGTCCAGGAAGATTCATAATTGCCCTTTGTCAGATCTTTCGTAGGGACTTTGCCCCAGAACTCCTTCAGATTCAGAAACAGATAGATATTGGTGGTAGTCCATACTGGTGTTGCATGAACTTCTTGTGAAAAGGTTGCTCCATTTTCTCCTGTAGTTCAATGCTGATAAAAATACCCTGGGGTCTTGTCGATGGGCTGGTCAGAGGAGGCCCTGTTTTCAGAAGTGAGATAGCTGAAAACTTTCTGAGACCTTAGGACCAAATAAGGTGAAACCTCTCTACTTTCTACTTGTTTCCTCAAAAGGTTGTATTCTAGGTGGTGATGAGCAGAAAGAGAATGCTGCTGGGCCCCTCGTGGCTTGTGGAGCATGGAAACCACAGGCAGTTTTCAGCAAAACATGGCATGGATGGCTTGGGAGGGATGATGGGAGATGTTCCTGATGTTGAATATGAGCCAGTGATGGGGACTAGGAGCAGGACAGTGTTGGAGTCACAGGCTGGATTTGGACAACAGGGTGGGGTGACAACTGGGATGCAAAGAGTGGCCCAGGTGTAGTCTGCACCTGCCCTAGGATGTAATCAGGCACTTCATTGAATCCTAGGGAGAAAAAGTCTGCTGATAATAAGAAGTGCTGATAATAGCCACCAGAGACTCACTGTGCAGAATCGGGAGGTCCCAAAAGAGCTGGCTGCATTTCTGCTGTAAATGGTCCCCCACAACCTTGGTGGAAAAGGGCTGCTGAGGAACAGAACACTGCTCTGTGCTGCTTTTTGTGTTCCAGAAGGGCTGTGGGATGGTGGTGTCCTACTCCCTGCCCAGTTACTTCACTGTGCTTCCCAGAGAATTCAGGGAGTAGTCTGATTTGACTTTTGTCTTCACATTACAAATTTTGGGGTTTGAGCTCTTGCTGATCAGTTTCTCCAGATTCTGGACATAGGGGTTAATGAAAGAGGTACTTTAACCTCTACCTGCAAGAGTGGGTGGTTTGTCCACTGGTGAGTGAGAAGAATGACATCTCTTGTATTCACTGGATGGCGAGTGGGAGAGGACCCAGAATCTGGCAGCCATCAGCCATCAGGAGAGGGATGAAATGGGATAGGTGGAGAGAACATGACCTGAGATTGAAGGAACTGGAAATGGCAATGGGACAGGAGGAGGCAATGGCACAGGATAAGTTAGTACAAGGCAAAGAGCCAGGAAAAGGCAATGTGTCAGGAGAAGGTGATAGGACAGGAGATGGCAACCAGTATTCTTGGGTAGAGAGGAGTTCTGTGGGTTGGTTCCCAGAGAGAGTGTCATTGAGTTACGATGAATACGAACCAGGCTGGAGCCTGGCAGAGATGGAGGGTGGGCCATGAAGTAAGGAAGATGAGATGGTGGGGTGAGGAAAATCCATGTGGCTGAGGTGAACATCATTCTAGAAGAATCACAGACTCTGGTGATTGAGAAGCGCTCAGGGAAGAGTGCCTCTCAGTCACCAGAAGGAGCCTGAGAGGACTTGTCCCCCATAGTGTCTCCTACCTCCTACCTATCAACAGAAACTGAGGAAGTCATTAGGCGTGGTGAGGAAGTAGAGCTAAGAAGCAGAGGGTGCTTGCTCAAAGAAGTCAGAGAAGCCAAAGAGAAGGCAGCAGTGGTCAAAGCATCCTGCACAGGCAGTGTATGTGACTGATGGTCTCTATCTGACTCTGGTTGCACATATCATCTGGATCATCTCCTTCTAAGTAATGGTGAAAGGTACTGTCATCATGGAGCTTCCTATGTGGCTGCAAGAGATTGGAGACACAGGATGAGCCAGAAGCAGACGGGACCAAGAGGTAGGGCAGAGTGGGCATCTGTTGTCCGTGGCCCCTCACTGCCCCACAGCCCAAGTTTATAAAGCCCTTGTTATCCCATGCCCCAGAGCTTTAGTCAAGTCCTGCCCCAACTGAGGGCTCCCCTCATCCCATGAAAGTTTTGTGTTGTCAGATCATTGTTGAGAGCCACAGCCAAAGGGGCCCCAGCAAACTTCCAGCTGCCAGCTGATGATTGGCTCACAGTGGCCCCAGCAACTTCTAGCTGCCAACTGATTGCCTGCTTTGCGGTGATGCTCATTGGGCTGTTTCCCTGCCCTTTCAGGCCATGGAGCTGCTCTTTGGGGGACTGGAGCTGCTCACTGGGGGACTTTTTTGGCTCTGCCCACATGACCCAGCCAATCGACCTCAAGAGCAGGAGGAGTGGGGGAGGTGGAGAGGCTTGTGGGAAGCCGGTGGTGGCAGTTGGGCTCTGAAGGTTTTTCCTGAGGAGCTGTTTTGTTTGGCGTGTGTGGTTCTAAAAATAAAGTTCATTTCTTTTGACAAGTGCCTCCTGAATTGTGCCCAGCCAGACTGCGGCAGATCATATCACAGGCAGCAGCAGGAAGGATACAGGAAAAAGTAGAAAGTGACTCACCTTTGTAGAAATGAAACCAGATCTTCAGTCTCTTCCAGTTTCTTCCATCAATCACTATAATCTGAAAATGGAGACTGGGTTACTGTGGAGAAGGAAGAGTGAGTGGAATATCCACATGAGGCTGAACTAGTGTCCAAGGCCACTGAAAAGGTGACAGAAATAACAGGCCAGACAAAGGGGCAACACTTTGTCATTTACTTCCACCTCCACTAGCCTCTTTTACTCATAACCACAGTGTGGGAAGAATATTGGACCATTTCAAAGAGAAATGGGTCTCAGGGAAGTGAGAGTTTGTCCACACTTTGACAAGGAAGTCCCACCTCCGTATCCAGATTAAATGGAGACAAATTAAGTCAGTAGATAATAAACAATAAGGTTCAGTCAGGAAGATGGGGGCTGGTTGGTAAGAAAAGGAAATCAAATGCTCTTTATGCTTCCTCCTCCCATGTTCCCTTTTCCCTTCTCCTCCAACCTCTTACTAAGGTAACCTGCCCCAGGAATTGTTCCTCCCTGTGGGGAATGTAGGAGTTGTTAATTAATGCCTCCTGGGCTGCTAGCTTCCTGCCTGGATCACTCCACCATTTAGCCCAACTTTGGGTCATGTATGCAGAATAGGAGAGGAGAGGGGCAAGATAAGGGGAAATCAAGGAATGATAACAGAGAATTCTAAAAAGTAAATGGGACAGGACACCTATATCTCTTTGATTACTCAGTTTTCGGCAGAGAAGTCTATCTCTCTACCATCCTTTAAATAAAACTTGCTTTCTATGTTTGCCTAAATATTTCTTGGGTGTTCAATCTTCACTCCTGGAGAAACAAAATTCAGCCCTGACTGATTTTCAACACTGGCAGTATCATAACATGGCTGCATTAGTGCCCACACTGCCTTACTGGATACTACCCACCCCAGGTTCAGTCTGCACAGAACCTGAGAATGGTCTCTGATATGATGATTTCTTTTTCAGGATCCCCCCTGTCTGGACTCTGCAACTGACATCCTCTGGGCCATGGCTCTGTCTCTTGGGGACAAGGTAGAGAAAGTCACACTTGGTTGGAAGGCAGGGCCTTACCTTTCAGAATGCCACTCTTCTTCCAATTTTTGCTCTGTCCTTTCTTCACCTTTGGATGCTGACCGACATGAAAGAAAAAGAGGGAGCTGGGGCTGGGGCTCAGTGGTACTGTGCTTGCCTGGCATGTGTGAGGCACTGAGTTTGATCCTCAGCACTGGGTAAAAATAAAACAAAGGTATTAAGTACATCTACAATATATAGGTAGATAGATAGATAGATAGATAGATAGATAGATAGATAGATAGATAGAATGAAAGCTGTTCTCACTCTTTTAGACAGTTGAAGACATTCCATGTTTCTGAACAGCTTAATTTTCTACAGTTAGCTAGTGGAGACCCTTTGATTCAGAGAACATTTTTAAAACGGCAAAATACTTCATTTTTTTTCCTTACAAACCTCCCAAAAGTATTTTCTACATAAACCACACCATGCATGTTCTCAGTCACTGATCCTTGGCTCAGGAACAGACTCATTTCCACAGGCTCTTCTCAGCTGCCAGCAACTTTCTGCTCCCTGAGGCCAGAGGTGTCTCCAGCAGGTGATGGAGGCCCTCAGGGCTCAGCACAGCCCTCACCTCAGCCCAGCACAGAGGAAAGCCTTGTACCAGAGACACCTTCCAGGAGGTGACTGATGGAGCAGTGTTCAAGGCCTGTCCTTCTTCAGAGGTTCCCAACTCCCTCAGGAGTCCAGACCTCAGCCACTGAGTCACAGTGTTGTGTTTTGCTCTGGGACCTGCAGCTCACCACATGGATGGTCTTAGAGTTTCAGATCAGAGAAGTCCTAGTCCACACTGTCTCCCTGCCCTGGCCCATATGTCACAGAATGATGCTCTGTTCTGTCCTGAGATTTCTCTTTTTTGAA
The DNA here is from genome assembly GCF_048772815.1 of Callospermophilus lateralis. NCBI lineage: Eukaryota > Metazoa > Chordata > Mammalia > Rodentia > Sciuridae > Callospermophilus > Callospermophilus lateralis. The sequence goes on from NC_135317.1 coordinate 10,015,556, forward strand.
GTGCGTCTACTTATTTGAGGAAAAAAAAAAAGGAGACAAAAAAGATATTTTTTTCTTGTTGTGTGTGGCCTATGGGTTTCTTCCCTTTCTGAGTTTTCCCTTTCTCTTTGGTGGTGGGAAGGATGGATTACCCTGGAGGCACAGAAATAAGAGGAGAAAGAGCCCCAGTCCACACACAAAGGCAACGATTATTTCCATTGCCCAGGTGGTGAAGCAGAGGTTTAGCCATGTGGCACTAATGCTATTCAGAAGAAAGAGAGGATTTTCCATCGTCTAAATCACACTGTCCAGTTTGGACAAATGAGTCCTGAAACTCGGTATGGGTTCTAGACCTGTGTCACAAGGTTTGCTGTCTCATCACAAAGGGATTCTGATAGTAGGGGTGGGGGAAGAAAAAGAGGCAGTACCACACTCCTGGCCCACCCTCCAGCCCAGCATGTCCTCCACCTTCCTGGGCCTTATAGATCCTTCATTCTAACTCCACCTGTTCACCCTGCCACAGGAAACCTTAATTTCTCTTGTTTCTGCCTAGTACCCAGACATAACCTGCTTCCTTGTAGATCTCTGCTTAATTCCATCAATATCACATTTTTTGAAAATTGGATTGTTTCTGTAATTGTTATTTCACAGAGATTATTACATTCAAGTTCTCATTTCTCTGCAGTTCATTTTCTTGCATTAACTCAGACATAGAACAGAAATATGTTCTAAACTTATTTAGTTTTGTGAATTTTGAATAAATTTTCTTCATGATTTTTGTAGTTAATTTTTTAAAAATATGTTTTTGTTATAGATGAACACAAAACCTTTATTTATATTTATGTGATGCTGAGGTTTGAGCCCAGTGTCTCACTCATCCTAGGTGAGTGCTCTAACACTGATCCACAACCCCAGCACTTTAGTTAATTTTATTATCTTCAGTTAGAGGCGTCTTGAACAACAACAACAAAAATAACTGAATCAAATACAGTATCATTAGAAGTTCATAAGAATACATACAGAAAATAAAAAAAATATTCCAAGGAAATTTTTGGATGTTTCTAGTGTATTTTCTTCCAAAATCAATGAATGTTCAATTGCAAAAGAAATTTTTCAGAATTTCTGTATGAGCACACACACACACACACACAGATACAGATACAGACACAAACCCAAATATTCATATGTGATATGCATGCCAATTATGCATTCTGTGGTGTGTGTAGGAATGGCAGTTTGTTGGTGGTGGTGGTGGTGGTTTTTTGGGGGTATGATACCAGAGATTGAACTCAGGGCCACTTGGCCACTGAACCACATCCCCAGCTCTATTTCATATTTTATTAAGAGACAGGATCTCACTGAGTTGCTTAGTACCTCACTTTTGATGAGGCTGGATTTGAACTCAAGATCCTCCTACCTCAGCCTCCAGAGACACCACAACATTATGCCCAGCATGGCTGTTTTTTTTTTTTTTTTTTACTAAATGGGAAACATTGAATCCAGAGATCTGTGTTTCATATCAAATTCAGTAAGTTTCCAGCCCTTATTCTACAAGGAGTTTTACTTTTCCCTTTTCCCTCCATTCTCTCCAAGTCTCTCCTTCCACATGTATCAGTTGCCTTACTGATGGGGATGTTTAGGTCATGCAGCACCAATATGGAGTAGAAGGATCTCTACTCCATATCACTGTGTCCCCTCTGCTCCTTGATACACAGGTTGGCTGTACTGGTGTGGGTCTGTTTCTGGGTAATATTTGCTAATAGTTCATTGCATGTTTTCTTCTTTCCTGACAGACAATAGTCTGTAGTTTTCTTTTACTCTTTGATTTTGTAATTATATTAGTGCTGGTCTGATAAAAATAAATTAGAAGGTAGCTTCTTTGATTTCATCTTTTGAAGAGATTTTAGAGAATTGATACAATTTCTTTCTTAAATGTTTGATAGGATTCACTAGGAACTTATCTTGAACAGGAGGGATGGCCTTATCGATTTAGTATCTTTGATAAGTTACAGTTCTATTCAGATTGATCATTTCTTTTTGTGTTAAATCTAGCATTTTTTTTTACAAGAAATCAGTACATTTCATATAGTTTCTTGAATTTAAGAACATTGAGTTGTGGTATTGCTTTACTATCTTTTTAAAAAATATCTATGGATACTGTGTTGATGTCACCTTTTATTTTCTGATCTTTATCATTTATATCTTTTTTCTTTGATATATTGTCTAGAGGTTCATTGATTATAGTGATTTTTAATTAACAAATAGTAATCACACATATTTATAGGTATAATGGACAAAATGTAATGTAATGATACATTATGTTAGGTCAATTACTATATTCTACTCATTGTTTCACATATTATTTCCTTGTTGTGAGAAAATTTAAACTCTACTTTTTAGCAATTTTGAAATATGCAATACAATATTACTATAGTCCCTATATTACTCAGCTTTTTGTCTCTGAATAAAATACCTGACAAGAACAACTAAGAGAAAGAAAAGTTTACTTTGGGTTCTGCCATCTCCTTCACTGGGCCCAGGGTGAGGTAGAACATCATGGTGGAGAGCATGGCAGAGGAAAGCTGCTAAGCTCATGACAGACAAGAAGTATAGAGAAGCTGGTGTTGTGGTACATGACTGTAATCCCAGCATCTCCAGAGACTGAGGCAGGAGGGCAGGAGGGTTGCAAGTTTGAAGCCAGCCTGAGCAACTTAGCAGGGCCTTAAGCAATTTAGCAAGACCCTGCCTGGAACATAAAAAAGAAGAAGAAAGAAATTAAAGAGAGGGAGGGAGGGAGGGAGAGGGAGAGAGAGAGAGAGAGAGAGAGAGAGAGAGAGAGAGAGAGAGAGAGAGAGAGAACAAGCCTGGTGCCTGACACAGTGTTTCTTGACATTACATTATTCCCTCAAAAAGCACATCTCCAGTGACCTACTTTCTCCAGTCATATCCACCTGTCTACAGTTAGCACTCAGTGGTCCATTCAGATTGTTAATTCATCCACATATAAGCTTGCAGGTCTCTTATTCCAATTTTTTCACCTCTGAATGTTTCTGCAATACCCAACACATGTGCTTTTGAGAGGATGTTCCTACATCCAAACCATGATAATCACCATTCTTTACTGGACTTTTTTAAATGACTTCCCACCTTTTGAATTCTGCATTTAACCTGTGGGGGTTTTTTTTGTGTGTGTGTGTTGTGTAGTTTGCTTTGATTAATGGGAAAAGAGATTACTAGCCCTATGATTGGATCTCAATCTTTCAGTGAGCCTGGACTCCTGAAAAAAGCTGCATCAGATTCCTCATTTTCCCCACTAATGGGACAAGATGTCTGCAGGCAGATGTAGATAGATATTTCCTTCTCATAAGGAAGAGTCATGGGAGCTGTTGTTGAATGTGTCTCTTCCTCCAGTTGAAGGGCTAGAGCAGGCTTGAGTGCAGTAATTCCCTTATCTTGGGTCATTTAGGGTCTGACAAAATTTCAGTAGGCTATGCTTTTGTAAAATAGTTTCCCCTAAAGCTGAAACTTCTCAAGAAGAACAAATGCATTATTTACCCTGTGAGAACCTGATTGAGATACTGGAGGTAAAACTTGCCAACGTATGAGGAGCCTTGAGTGACTGGGTCAGCCTTGTCCACACTGAGCTTCCAGCTATTGTTCAATTTTATTTCAGGTTTTTGTGGTCCAATACTGCTTCACAAAGAAGTTTCTGCTACTGGGTTTCCACTCCAAGAAGTTATGAGTCTCTGTGTATGTCTTTCTGTTTCACCAATTTTGAGGGATTGGGGTTGGTCCTGGGATCCAATTACTTTGATGAATCTAAAACTTGTTGATTTTTCAGTTTGTTTATCTTTGTATATGTTATGGGGAGACAGTGGTGATTTTTAAGATCCTTACATGATTGACTGAAAAGAGGTGCTTCACCTGATTTTTGCATTGTTAATTCCATCTTCCACTATGGCCCTGATCCTCTTAGGCATATCTGGCAGTTATGAGGGTATTGTTGTAGACTGCCACACTGATGAACCCCCAGTGAATCACATATCCCAGTAAATTCCAACACCCTTGGGTGGTTCCTTGTTGCAGTGATTTCAGGCTCGGCCATATGATTGGCTTTGGCAAATGGGCCTTTATTGAGTTAATGTAAGAGAAGCCACAAAAGAGCTTAAATGTAGGACTTGCTCTCTTAGAAACTGCTGTTGTCCGTGAAGGCTCATTCTGACCCACTGGAGAATAAATGACCTTCTACTCACCCTTCCAAGATCCCAGATATGAGGGTGAAGCTATTTTAGACTCTCTAGGTTCAGCCAACTCATCAATTGATTGCAGAATCATGAATGTCTTGGGCAAAATGAACTCAAGTAACCACAACAAACCAGAGAACCATAAGCCCTAATATGACGCTGTTTAAAGTAACTGTGTAAAAAAAAATAAATAAATAAAAAAAAATAAAGTAACTGTGTGTGTTAAGCAGCAATAGTTAACTTATGCTTTCAACATTGTCAATTTGAATAGGGTTTAAAATTAAGTCATGTTTAATATTAAAATCATTATGATTGTTTACATATTCTCATGTTAGATTGACTGTTTATATTCTTTTGAAAAATATGTTGCATTATTTGCATTATTTTATTTCTAGATATTAGATTTCAATGTTAAATTAAGGATATTGTTTTTATCATAAATGAACATTTCTGCTTCAGTGAGTAGAACATCTTCCAGCTCTTTCCCTATTCTGAAATTACTAGAGACCCCCACATTGAGAGTAAGGGATGGATGCAGAGCTCTGCTTCCTCTTCTTTGGCACCATGAGGAGCCCACTACAGAAGGAGGAGAATCTTCACAATCCCCACCATGTTGATAGGTATGCCCCATATCTGGCTGCTGTTAGAGCAAGAGCTGTCTATTTTAGTAATGAGCAAATGGTGATAAGAGGAATAAGAACTTATTGTATATGATATCCTGGGTGATGATTAATCATTTGCTATGTATAGGTACAGGACATACATATGTGAATTTGCATTACTGTGTAATGTTTTGGTACTGATAATGTTCATTTTTGAAAGTCAAAACAGATATTTCTAAGTGGCCCACAGTGTTCACCCTCAGAGTCAGTGTCCTGTGATATTTCTTCCCCAGAGCACTAGAGGTGGTTGTCCTAGGTTTTGAGATAGAGACACTGGCATTCTCGGTGCTTTGAATTGTTTTGTCCCCTCTCTCTGTCTCTATTTTTTCATTATGGTTTTATCTCTCTGTTTCTGTTTATTTCTTTTCCTGCTCCTCAAGTCTACTTCTTTCACTGTTAAAGCTGTAAAAATTCTGAGTTCTCATTGGGAGTTCTAACTAGTGAGTTCCTGGTATATAACTCTTCCACCAATATATTGTCTGTGGCTCTTGCTTTGATAAGAGTGCCACTCACTTTACCCCAGCTTGGCTCCAGTCATTCCTTCTTTTTCTCTAAACCTATCTACCAGCTCTTTAATGTTTTAATCATGGTGCAAATTCCATAGGAAATGGTATTTTAAGAGGCCTTTCGAAAATGTGGTATATATTCGCAATGGAACACAACTCTGCCATAAAGGAGAATGAAATTATGTCATTTGCTGGTAAGTGGATGGTACTAGAGACAATCGTGCAAAGTGAAATAAGCCAATACCAAAATTCAAAGGCCAAATGTTCTCTCTGATATGCAGATGCAAACATATAATAAGGAGAGGGGAGGGAAGAATATAAATACTTTGGTTTAGACAAAGGCAATGAAGGGAAGTGAGAGGGAATGGAAATGGGAAAAACAGTAGAATGAATTGGACATTATTTTCCTATGTTCATATATAAATACATGACCAGTGTAAAACCACATCATGTACAACCACAGAAATAGGAAGGTATGCTTTATGTGTGTGTAAAATGTCAAAATGCATTCTGCTATCTCATGTAACTAAAAAGAACATTTTTAAACGAGGCCTTCTGAGAGCCCTGAAAAGCAATCTCTCCTAGTTCTTCTTCCATGACCTCCTGAAATTGCTTTGTCATTCAGGATCATTTGCCTGGTTGAATTGTCTTTCTATATGTTTGAGTTTTTTTTTTCCCAGATGATGAATTTTGAAGGATTTTTTAAAACTATGTTATACATTTATATATAATTATAAACAAATGTATAGATATATTTGAGGCATTGAACAATTTACAGTGGACCATTGAGCTACATTCTCTGTACTTTTAGCCCCCTTTATATTTTACTTTGTGACAGTGTTCCACTGAATTGCTGAGGGTCTTGCTGTATTGCTTTGGTTGTGATCCCCTAGTCTCAGCCTCCCTAGTTACTGGAATTACAAGTTTGCACTTACCACCACTGCACCTGGCTAAATTCATATAATTTGGTAATTCAGTTCAGCTCTCTAGACCCTGGAGCCATTTCTCACATGTAGCAGCTTCCTTGTGTGCTTGAATGAAATCATCTTACATACTATCAAGTTAATATTAAAAATTTTTCTTTTGAGTTGTTTTGAAGCATATCATAATTGGGGTTTTATTGCAAATGTACATAAAACTTATCATTTTAACCATTTTAAATTTACAATTAAGTGACATTAAATACTTTCACAATACTGTGTACCGTGGATATTTTCCATTTCCAGAACATATACAGTTTGTCAAACAGAATTTTCATACTGTTAAAAAAGAGTACCTCATTCATCCTCTTCTCCAACTGCTAGTAACCTCTACTCCACTTTCTGTCTCTATGTAATTGCTTGTTCTAAGTATCTGATGCATGGACTTATAATGTATTTTTCTGGTTTAGCACTTATAATAATGTTTTACTAATGTACCCACATTGTTGCATTTTTCAGAGCTTTATTACTTTTTAAGATTGAATGATACAACTTGGCATGAACATGCAACATGTTGCTTATTCATTTGTTTAGTTAGGGAATTTTTTATTATTTACACCACTTTGCTAATGTGGATAAAGGTGCCATGAACCTTGGTGTGCAGGTGTTGGTTTTAGTCTCTCCTTCCAATTCTTTCTTTTTTAAATATTCATTTCTTTTCTTTGTGCACAACACCTTTTATTTTATTTATTCATTTTTATATGGTGCTGAGGATCGAACCCAGTGCCTCGCACACACTAGGCAAGCATTCTACTGCTGAGCCACAACCACAGCCCTCTCCTTCCAATTCTCTTTGGAACATACCTACAAGTGGGTTTGCTTAATCATGTAATAATTCCACCTTCTTTCCTAATTTAAATTCCCACCAGAAATTTTTAGAGTTTTATTTTCTCCTTATTGCCTATAACATTTATTTTCATTTAGCTTAAAACAACGATTGTAATGCATGTAAAATGATACCTCCCAATTGGTGATTTTCTTTTCCCTCATAACAGTGATGTTTTCGTGTGATTAACTATTTGTACATCTTCTTTGGGGAAATGCATATTGTTGTTCTTTGTCCATTTTCAAATTGGATTGCTTCCTTGTTGCTGAGTTATAAGAACTCAATAATGATTCTTCATCAAATTTAGATTGCAAATATTTTCTCTCATTCTTTGGATTACCTTCTTTATTTACTTAATTTTACTTTTAACTGGTTTATTAGGTATAATTGACTTGCCATATTCTGCACATACTGAACATATAAGTTATTAAATCTGAGGGTTTTTTACCTTTTAATCACTTTCAAATATATAGTTCTACCCTATTAAGTATATTCAGATTGTTATATAAAGGTTCTCCAGAACTTTTTCATTTTGCAAAATTAAAACCTGTACTCATTAAATGCACCCTCCCTTGGCTCTTTGCATGGTGTTCTGGACTTAGCTAACACCTTTTTCAACAACCCTTTGAAACTGGACTTGCAAGACCAGTTCACACTCAGTTGTTGGGAAAGGCAGTGGGCTTTCCAGGTACAGTCTCTGGGATATCTGCACATTCCTGTCATCTGTCATGGCATGGTGACTTGGAACCTTGATCTGTTCTCATTTTCCACTGATATTTTCTGGATCTGTTATATTGATGATATTCTGATAACTGGAAAAGATCATCCTGTGTTATAGGATGCAGTAGAACAACTCAAGTACATGTCAAAAGATGGGCTATCAACCTCAACAAAATCCAAGGCCTTGTGAAGTTTGTGGGATGGTCTGCTCAGGTAAGACTCATTTGATTCTAAGCATGGTGAGAAATAAAGTGAAAACATTTTCCATCACCCAAGCAATGAAGAATGTAGATGAATCTTTTGGGCTCTGAGTTATTAGCAGACTCTCACTCCTTATCCCACTCAATATCCATGCCTACTACATGGGCTGATGAAAAAGTCAGATGGAACTGGGATGTTCCCCAGCAGACAGTATTTGAAAAAGCAAATTTGATAGCCCAGGTACAATCTCTGGGCACCTCTCTGCCAGGGATGCCAATGTGGTTAGATATCACCTGTACAGTAGATGGCATGAACTTAGCTTTCTGGTAAGAAAATGTGATTCTTGGATTTTGTTCATAGGTGTGGAAGAGAGCTGAAACTAGTAGATATAGCCATTTATAACAGCAGTTTTTAGGAATGTATAATGTCCTACCATAGTGGAGCCACTCTCCAAAACTTTACTGGGCATACTGTGAACTAACCTACCTATACAGGTGGGTGAATCAATCTCCTATAGGATAGACCCCAAATGAATGACATGTGTATTACAACAATGCAGAGTTCTCACCAACAGCTTGTTAAATAGATGGCTTTACCTATTGCTCATCATCTCAGGTGGCTGCCCCAGTTTCACTGATCTCACAGGTGTAAGAGGGGTATCCCCATGCCTGAAAATTGTTCATATACAGGTGAGTCCAGCATGGGGGAAGCCAGGGATTTATATTGATTTTGCAGTACAATCTGTTATTCATACTACCTGGCATGAGACAGGAGAAAAATCTGTGCAGCCAGAAGACAGAATTATGCAGTATGGATTGTAGTACCTGTCAGCTGGTCACTGGATATTGTACTAAACAATTGGACACTTTACCATGGCCTTACATTATAGATGGCACAGTTGCAAGTGGACTATGATCTTTATTGGAAAAGCCTTGGAAGCCAACATATGGCAAGAAATGTGACATGAAGCTGGAAAAATTGAATATTTATGACACACTCAACTTTGTCCCTGGAAATATAAAGCTATATACTTTGACTATGATGCAGGCTCTGGCCAGGACCCAGGCAGTACATCTGATCAGGAGGGTACAGAGAAAGTAAGTTAGAAAGTGCTAAAATGGGATGGAATGGGGCTTCAGAGACAGAATTATCCTTAAAACATAATGACATACTCTTGGTCACATCTCAGTGACAGGTGTTCTCCTGCCTCCGTTCTGTCCTTTGAGCCATGTACAGGAACAAATACACTGAACTGTCCAATTAGTGTGGGACTGCCAGATTGATCATATCAGCCTCTAGCTAAACAATAAAGGACACAAATATGCCTCAACCTGTGTAGTCTTCCCTAGCAAGAGACCTATCAAATTACCTCTTTCAAAGGTCTTGAGAAGCTAATGTAATATATGGGTATCCACACTGTATTGTCAGTGTCAAGACATGCATTTCACCAGCCATACTATTCAGCATTGGTCCCAAGGACATAAAGCATCATGTAATATCCACTTGCCATATAACTCTTAGGAAGCAAGCAGGTTTGGTGAAGAAAGAAAGTCTTATTCAAGTGTTGGATATTGGCCTATTAGGCAAACCTGCCTTGGCTAGCTGGACTGTACTCTTTGGAGAAATGCATGTATAATAAGCCACAATACACTGTATTGTCATGTGTATCTAAAAACAACAAAGAAAATAAGAAAAGAGAAATGTTAATAAGTTTAAATGCCCATAAGTCTTGGATGTCTTCTCCTTATAAGCATATGGGAGCTCTGGCCCCTGCTCCAAAGACAGTGGATAACAAAGCTGTGCATCAAGATGATATACTGCCAGAGTTGACACAAAGAGCTCTGCTGTTTTGCACACAGCATTAAATCCAGGGTAGGGGACAAGTCAATGGAGGCTTAAGTAGTGTGTTCTCAGAGATGAGTTGGCTATTTCTTTTTGATGTTGTTGTTCTAATTAGTTACATGTGACAGTAGAATGAACTTTGGCACATCATACATAAATGGAGTATAGTTTCTCATTTTTCTGGTTATACTGGTTGTGTAGTCATATATGTATGTAGGGTAATGATGTCCAATTCATTCTATGATCCTTCCTATCCCCTGCCCTTCCTTCACTCTCGTCTACCTAATCCAAAGTAACTCTATTCTTCCCTACCCCTACCCTCTGATTGAGAATTACCATCTTCATATTAGAGTAAACTTTGGCCTTTGATTTGAGGAGATTGGCTTGTTTTGCTTAGCATGATATTCTCCAGCTCCATCCATTTACCAGCAAATGTGGGCTGGATATTTCTTGCCACAGTGTGAGGAATCTCCAGTCCTCCTAACTGAATTCCTGTTGGTTTTCTTGGGCTGTGGACTTGTGATCATGTTCTAATGTGTTAAAGAAAATACTCAGAGAGCTGAACTTAGCCTTCTAGTCAAGTGTGTCATTCACTATTCATTTTAAGAGTTACTCATGGACTCTTTCCAGTTAATCAATGTTTGGGATGCTCTACAGCATCTTCTCAGTTGTCATTGCCTTGTTCTAGACCAGACATGTTGCCACTAGTACTTTCTTGTTCGAAGGTGCAGATTAACTTGACAAGTCCCTACTAAACATTTATTTTTTCTATTCATAGCTGTAGTCTCTCACTGTTTTTCTATTTTCTGTGGAATAATTGCTGTTATAAAGACAAAATGTTGTCTGTACAGTCACAAACCTCAAGTCACACAAGAAAACATAAAGTAATTCCTTATGTAATTTTCTCCCTGGATAAATGATAAGTCATTGATTTGGTTCCTGGGACTTCTGATGGAAAAAAAATGGTTATTATGATCATTTGCCTAATTGTCTTCTTGCTCCTTTTTGTTCATGTGCTCCTACTGGTGCTTTGGACTCTGCTTACAAGCCAGACAGGATATATTTTGTCATGCTGTCTACATAATACTAAAACCCCTCACAGGCTCAGGACCCTCATAGAAGAAAGTACATGTGATATTTTAAGAGCCAGTTACAGTTACACATGCATGTATTCATCTTGGCATGACTGAAGCTGTATAATGTTGTCATCACCATGATTGTCCCAGAGTAACCCTAGCTGGTTTCTCCTGCATTATTTGCCAGCACATTATTAATTGATAAAGTCATTAGAGTTATGTATTATATTAAATAGAGCTTTATGACTGGAACTTAGTAGTAGAAAAATGAACAACTCTTTGATACTCATTTAAGGTAAACCAGTTACACTGCAGCTAGGATGAAGTTATTTTTGACCAGACCCATAAACAATATACACTTTTCCTTCTGCCAAAGTTGTGGGGATGCAATTGCTATCACTGCCACCCCAGACCATTCTTGTAAAACTTTCCATAAAGTGCCCTTTTTAATCCTAGATCTGTCTGCATCTCTTTCTTTGGTCTCATAGCACATTGATGCTGGTTCTTATACACTGGAGCTGGGGGTTTTTTGTGCTACAGTCTCAGAAGACCATAGGAAAACTCAAAATGAGGGCTGGAAGTGCTCCATCTTGGGCTCACATAAATATTTTTTCCTATAAATTCACAGAAATATTTAATTCAGTGGAGCATGTTTCTAAAAACTCACAAAAAAGAAACACTTTTATCTTATGTCCAGAATATTTGTGAAAGATAAACAAAGCTCATCCTTGTCAGGTTATTTGCTTTGTTTTTGTTCTATATTTTGTCCTGGTTTAACATAAAATGTGATATAAACCTCCTTTCATGATGCAAATTAGTTTAGACCCCCATTCCAGGTAAATAGGCCCTGAATAGACTTCCTACCCATTCCTTTTCGTAGCCAAAGCAAGGTTTTCTCTCCAATTCTCCTTGTTTAAGTCTCCTGTTCCTGGATAAGAGACCTGTTTGTTGCCCTCATACTCACTAGATAAAAATACAGAGATTTTTTTATTATTTATGATGGGTTGACTTAACTAATTTTCATATTCAATTATGGGAGAGTACTCCCTTAAAACAATTCTGTCTTTCCCTTTCAGTATGGTATTCATTTAAATCCATGTGATATTTATCATCTTGTTATAAAATACATAAGTTTGTTTTGGATTATTTTGCCCAAATGTAGGTGTTCTGAAAGTGTTCTGAGCATATTTAAGGTAGGCAAGGCTTATCTATGATGTATAATAGGTATATTAAATGCATTTTTAACTTATGATTTATTTTGGTGTAAGCCTATCATAAGTTGAGGAAACACTTGTTTATAGTCTCGGCATATAAAAAGAAATCATTTGTAAGGAAATAATAGAGCCAGAGACCACTCCTCCTGCTGTCATATTTCTTAGAAGGCTCTGCAGTGGGCCTCATAGATCCTTACCACTCTGCCTTTTTTATATCATTGGCAGTTATTGTTCACTTAAATTTATATCTTAATTTGGAAATAATAAATAATCCAAATACTAAATGATTTTCTATTTGCCAAAACAACCAAAATTTTTAAATGGAACAATATTTAGGAATGATGCAGATGTGACACTGCTGTAGTTCTGTGGTGGAGATATGGACCAGCAACATCACCTCAGAGATAATAAGCCCCTTGCTGGAGTGGTTCACTGCTAGATTCATGGCTCAGGCAAACTCCTACATTTGGTTATAGCAAAAAGTGAAGCAGGGTGTGATGGTGCAGGCATGTAATCCCAGTGACTCATGACACTGAGGCAGGAAGAACAAGTTCAAAGCCAGCCTCAGTAACTTGGAAAGGTCCTAAGTAGCTTTAAAAGGCCCTGTCTCAAAATTAAAAAAATAAAATAAAAAGGGCTGGGAATGTGTCTCAGTGGTTAAGCACCCATGAAGCAAAAAAAAAAAAAAAAGTGAGGGGGTGGCATATGGAGGAACTACACTTAGTTCATTCACATAGAAAGTTAAAACTGTAACATGCTGGGTTATTATACTCATGTTACAATAAAGGAAGTTCAAGTAAACACCATAAGAACAAATCATGTCAACACATTTGTAAGCTACAAAAAGCAGGTTTCCATAGCTTTTGTAAGGTCAGACACTAGTGACTAAAAGGAGGCAGATTAAAAGCTGCTGAACAAGGCTTTATTGAGATTCACTCCTGGGAAAGACCCTCCAGTCAAACATCTTTGGTCCAGGGAAATTTCCCAGGCTCAGCTGGATTGGAATTTTATTGGGCTTGGGACAGGAAAGGGGGTGAGGTTTAGAGTCCCTTGTCCTCCTGGGGTTGGTTGGAGGACCTTGCTGAGATCCATGTCCTACCAGGATTGGTCAGGAGACCTGCTGATTGACAGGTGGTTATACGGCACTATCACTGCTTGACTATTGGTGCTTGATTGGTTGTTCTTTCATGTGTGTGGGTTGCCTGGTGCTTTATTCCCTTAGCCATTTCAAACTGACCTATCATCCTTTTTGATGATATACGGTGCAAAATTACATCTGGCTACTTCTTGCTGGCTAGGGGCACTGGGGGAAAGGGGATGGCTCAGGTGTCTGTTTGGTAGGGAGGCGACTGTAAGGGTGTAGGAGCATCTGGCAATTTCACCCATGCACATTTGGGTGAACCCGAGAAGGCAGGGAGCAATCATTAAAAGAAGTCCTAAAACTAATATAAGAGTGAGAGTGCGAGTCAGCCACATAATAAGGGTAGAGTTTAGCCAGCCTAGTCAAGGGTCTCTGATTGTTGCTGTTTAAGCCTTTCACTCAAACAACAGAGGGTGTTGATATTCTTTTCAACCAATCCAGTTTCATTGATATAGTAGCAGCATTCTTCTTTCAGAAATAGACAGTTTCCTCTTTGTCTGCTGTTAGAAGGTCTAGGGCTCGACAGTTCTGTAATGAAACTTAGGCAATAGATGTTATTTGCCTTTTGGGGAAGTGAGAGAGGTGGTCGATGCCTCTATGGCTTCTCAATGTTGTTCAAGCTTCTGAGTAGTGGTTACTGCATAACCAAATCCTCCTGTCCCCAGTCTGGAGGCAGTGAGTAAGGAGGCCAGGGAGAGTTCAACTTTTACTGGTAGAAAGATATCCTGTCTTGCCCTGGAAAGGGAGATGGTAACAAGTCATGTTAATTCAGCCTCACTGTACAGAGTTAATTGAGGGACAAAGGTGGAAGGAAAGCAAAAAAGTGAAGGGTATGCTGAGGCTTAAATTTTTTGTTAGGATACCATTGCACCAGAAAAAGAATCCTGGCAAAACGAAGGTTGCAGAAGAGATGTGAATGATCACAGGTGGCTCCTAATAATTGAAGAGCATCTGGAACTGGACAGGATGGAATAACCAGAAAAGAGTGTGTGAAGGGTGTCTCTCCAGGACACAGGCCAGCTTAGCAGTTTGGTTTGGAAAGGAGGGTTTGCTCTCAATTCCCCTAACTGAGACCAGGGAAGGAAACAGAGGCCCAGAGTGGGCAGGCAAGACAGAATAGGTAGCCCGTCACCCTGCTGTTTCCATAAGGAAGGTTAAGGACTTACCTACTACCTGGAGTGTTAACCCAGGCTTGGCAAGAGTAATGGAGGTCCTTGAGTCCAGGCTTCTTCAGTCTTCTGTGAACCCCAATGGTTCAAGGGAAGGGACTGCCTGGCTGGTCATACCTCCATGTGGAAGTGCCAAGGAAGAGCCAGCCATGAGGCAGTCACTCTGTGCCAGTGTCCTGTCTGCTTACATGTAGGGCACGGCCTGGAGGGTGACCACAGGTTAGGGCATAGGCAATCCCTGTGACCTTCACATGCTGGTTTCCCATGAAGATTTTGCTGGAGCTGTAGGCCTTAGGGCTGCTACCAAGGCCTGGATTTATGGTGTTACCTTTTTCTGCAATTGAGCCTGCCTGGCTAGTTCAGCCGATCCCTTCCAGGCATTATAGACTTTAAAGGTCATTTTCACCAAATCTTGGATAGGGGTCTGAGGGCCCTTCTCTGCACTTTTGAGCTTTTTTTTCTAATATCATGGGCTGATTGAGTAATGGAATGGGTTGCTAACACTGTAGTCCTGGGGGGAGACTCAGGATCCAGCTTAATAGTGAGGACCTCTGTAAGGTGGTTGAGAAATAAGGCTGGATTCTGATATGGATCCTGGGTGATTTCTCTCAGCTTATCAAAGTTAACCCCCTTATTAGAAACCACCTGCATGCCTGCTATAAGATATTAGACCATGTGAGTGCAGTGACAGCAACCTTGTTGGCCATCTTGGTAGTCACAGTTGGGTTCAGTTAGGGGAACAGCTGCTTTACCTGTGGGGAGAGTTATATCTGTTAAACAAATTTGATCAGCATGATCTCCTGCAGCCTGCTGGATGCAGGTTTGCTCCCTTGGGGTAAGGTTAGAGGAGAGAAAAACAGATGTCATGCCAGGTTAGATTCTAAGTCTGAGAGAAATATCAGAATTCCTTAATATAAGTAGAAGAATCAGCAGAGAAGGGCCCAAGGTGCTTTTCAATCTGGGAAATATACTGAAGTGAAAATGGGATGTGAACTCTGACAATCCCTTTGGTGCCAGCCACTTCCCTGAGTAGATAAAGGAGTTTTGGGTTAGCTGGTAAGAGGGCCTGGGGGGACTATGAGTGGACACTTACAGGAGAAAAGAGGAGTGAGTGGGTGGAGGGATTCATTGGCAGGAGAGGTAAGGGTTGTGTCAGTAGAAGAGGTGGGCAGAGGAATAATGACTTCAGGGAAGGAGGGGGGAGGGATGGAGGGGGATGGTCCTGGAGTGAGGGAGGAAGAGCTGTGGTAAAAGGAGGAAGTGGAGGGGAGGGTGCAGGTTTGGGACAGGAGGAGGAAGAGGATTGGCCTGGGTAGGGAGGGGGAAGACAGGAATGTGGGGTTGAGAGCAGCTCCGGTGGATCTGAGAATGAGGAAGGAGATGTGGAAGAACAATGAGAAAGGGGTTTGGGATTTTTCCCTAGCAAGGAAAAGTTGAGCAGTAGAACAGGTAGAGCAGAGGGTAGAACTGAAGCATATATCCCAAAAAGCCTGACCGTCCCTCCAGATGTAAGGAACTTCTGCCCACTTCCCTGTGTAGTGATAGAAATTGTCCAAATCAGTGAGGATTTGAAAATCAAAAGTTCCTTCTGGGGGTCATTTTTACCCATTGTCTAAGGAGGACTCAGTGTTACCCATGACCTTCTGGCACACTCAGGGGTGGGTACCGGCAGATAAAGATGTCCCAAATTCTGATCACACTCACCCGAGGGACACATAAGTGCCCAAAAAGGGTTGAGGCATCCCTGCAACCCACCAGTGGTCCTAACGGATTTGAGTGGCTCACATGAGGTCTCTACAGGCCTTGAACAGAATGGGCGGGGGTCTATGGCATGCACATGACTTACAGACAGACCACATGGATAGTCAGGGGAAACGAGGGAACGTACTCACTCCTATCAGCCCAGATGAGGGCAGAGGGAAAGAAACAGCAGCTTAGGAATTTCCTTGTTCCTTGGAAGAAGAGGGTGGATGTTAAACCCTATGGGGGAGGCCCAAAAAGCCCTCCTAGGTTTCAGCACCAGATGTAAGGTCAGGCACCAGTGATCAAAAGGAGGCAGATGAAAAGCTGCTGAACAAAGCTTTATTGATATTCACTCCCAGGGGAGACCCTCCAGTCCAACAGAGTAAGTCCAGTGGAATCTTACCCAGGCTCAGCTGGATTGGAATTTTATTGGGCTTAGGGCTGGAAGGGAGTGCTTGAAACAGGAAATATTTTTAGAGTCCCTTGTCCTCCTAGGGTTGGTCAGGGAATCTTGCTGAGATCCATGTCTTTCCAAGATTGGTCAGGAGACCCTGCTAATTGACAGGGTGTTATAAGGCACTATAACTGCTTGTCTGTCAGCACCTGATTGGTTGTTCTTTCACATGCATGGATTGCCTGGTATTTTGTTCTCTGAGTCACCTCAAACTTACCTAATAGCTTTGTGTGACCTTTGGCTGATGTTCACTTATTATGTCACTTACTAATGCATTTACTTTGATAAAAACGTATAATAGTGAGAATTCTGAACAGATGTGTTTGTGGAGAGTACCCAAAATCCTCCAAAAATAGGGATAGCATTTTGTTACCTAGGCATGTTGGGATGTTGGTATGTTTCATCTTTATATTATTTTATGCATCTTTCCCATAAGTTAACATAGTATTTTCTATGTTTTAAATGCAAAATTACAATTAAATGCAAACAATGCCCAGGAAATTTTACTGGACATGACATAACAAAGTTAACAGCCAGCCATTTATGGTAGTGCATAATCCCAGCAACACAGGAGACTGAAGCAGGAGGATCACAAGTTCAAACCCAGCCTCAGTAAAAGCAAGGGGCTAAGCAATTCAGTGAGATCCTGTCTCTAAATAAAATACAAAAATAGGGCTGGGGATGTGGCTCAGTGGTCACATGCCCCTGAGTTCAATCCCCAGTACCAAAAGAAAAAAAAAAAGCCAATAGTGAGTCATCCTGTCTCATAGAAAACATAAAAAACAAACTGGGTATGGTGGCACATGCCTGTAATCCCAGCAGCTTTGGGGGGCTGAAGCAAGAGGATTGTAAGTTTAAAGCCATCATCAGCAACTGCAAGGCAGTAAACAACTCAGTGAGATTCTGTCTCTAAACAAAATACAAAATAGGGATGGGGATGTGGCTTTGTGTTTGAGTACCCCTGAGTTCAACCCCAGCAAAAAAAAAGTGGGGAAAATCAAACAAACAAAACAAATCCTATCTAATATCAAAACAAAACAAATCCTAAGCTAATATCTCCCTACTCAACTTACTAAACAACCTGGGTTCCGGCAAAACACTGTGATCATTGAAACTGGGGCTTTGGCTCTTAGTCACTACATGGTACTTGCTTCTTCTTGATATTCATTGGTAAAATGAAAGTATTGGATCAAGACAGTTTCTGTTTATTCCACTCTGCCCCTTGATTCAGCACCAAGTCTCTACCCAGGATACAGCCCAGGTCCTTGGACTTGGGTGATGGTAACTAGAGAGAAAGTGGAACAGCCTAGATCTCATGGTGGTGGATGAACATTCATTAGCCAAAATAAGAGGCAATACAAATGTGTAGGAACTGAGGCCAAGGATTCTTGAGGGTAAGGAGCCCTGACAAGTCCTCATGACAGAAAATTGTTGTTTGGGAGATAAAAAAAAAAAATTGGAGGAAAAAAAGAGAACTTTGTAGAAAATCTGATATGACTTCTATTTTTGGAAAAAAAATTTAGTCATATACATGGACCTAATCATGTTCATCATATATGTCATTTTCTAAGAAAAGTATGAGGTTCATATTTCCACTGGATAGACAATAGAATTGCCCTGCTCTAGAACAAACATTACATTCTACTTCTTTCATGCTTTATGAAGACAGTGCTGCTCAGGGAGATTAAATAATTTGCTGTCCCTCAATGACTGAGCTGAGACCAGAACCCAATTCCTCTGACTCCTGGTCCATGTGTTTCCTCTTTCTTGTTCTGCTTCATCTAAAGCTTCTTGGATATGTACTGATACAGCATAGGATGTGTCTTCCCATCATTTTGTGATGAATAATGATACAATTAAAGCTTTATTTGGTAATGCTCACTCTACAGCCCAGATTGAAGTGTCCAGTCATCTATTGAGGAAAGTATATGGAAGACTTTCCTCAAACCCTGGACTGGAGAAACATGTGTCTCAGATTGTGGAATATTCCCTGAAAGAAATATGAATTTCTAATGATTCTGCATCTTCCAAGTTTGATGCTTCTCAGAGATCTAAATTTCAAAACCTTCATGAAAGTATCGAGACAGTACTTTAAGGTCCACTAAAAGTATTTTTGTAAATTTAGTCAGCTAAGGAAGATCTTGCACATTTTTTTAAAATATTTTTTTTTAGTTTTAAGTGGACACAATATCTTTATTTTATTTTTGTGTGATGCTGAGGATTGAACCCAGTGCCTCACACATGCTAGGCAAGCACTCTACCTCATGAGTCACAACCCTTATACATTATTTTGGTCAGTCTTTTCACTACACAGAATACTTCTACTGCACATATTCTACGTCCTTTTAGTTTGCTATAATTAATAAAGTTTTATTGAGTTTTCTGTGCACATAGGGTTGTCATAAACAGAGCAAGTTGGATCCATTAAAGAACATTAGTAATGTAATTTTCAGTCCTCAGATTTGTCAGTCTAAATTTAAAACAAAGTGATGGAAAATGGTATGGAATAACAGGTATCTCATATACACTGGTGAGGTGTGAACAGTTCTAGTCTATTCCAGAATATTCTAAGAGTAATTATTAAATTTTATAATATGCTTATATGTAGGTTTTGATAGTATTGAAATTGTATGTAAATAAAGACCATTAATGTTATTAATCTTTGGTTCCAGGATGGGAAGGGACAAAGTAATGGCAGGGTAAATCAATATGTATCAAGAAAATTTTATAAGAACAAAATTGAATAGTTTTTGCATCTTCAAGGGAAAAGCAAATTTAACTAGATGGAGAGGAAGAATTTACTAGGACATGAGACATATTTTCAGATTGATAAAACATTTTATTAAATTAACACATTTTGGGCTGGGGTTGTGGCTCAGCAGTACAGTACTCACCTAGCACATGTAAGGCCCTGGGTTCAATCCTCAGCATCACATAAAAATAAATAAAAGATATTGTTTCCAACTACAACTAAAATATAAATATTAAAAAAAATAATGCATTTGGAGATTCTGATATCTAAAAGAACTGATACCTGGAATTTCCTTGTCAGCCACATATTTGTATTTGTTTGAGGCTGGAAAAGATAATTGCCCATCCTTCCTTCTCAGTTCATACTTATGTTAAATTATAGGAAGTTTTCCTCAAAGTATAGCTCTAGGGAGAAACTTGACCCAGACTAACTTACCTAACTTTAGTGACTTCAGTTACATATACACTCATTTGTCATGTTTCCAAATGAATAGTTAACTATGAAATTGTGTAATTTTTGGTCACATTCTATGTTAACCAGGTGACATTTGTCCTTTTTTGGAAGACACAGAACACAGATTGTGAGTTTTCAAATGTCTGAGGCATAAAGTGACAATAAATTCATGTTATTGCTACATTATTTTTAGAACTGGGAAATGGAATTTAAAAAGATTTATTGTTTTTTCTAATTGTACTTAATTTTTAGAAAAATTATTCACATGAACAAATATGCTCTTCTCTAGAGCTCAAGAGGTTCTTTCTTCCTCATTCAACACAGAGATGTATTGATTAGCCACTATGTGCCACACCTAAGCTGAGTGCTCTGTTATCCCCTGAGGAATGACATAACATTAGAAATTGAAAATTTTTTCTAAACTCTTCACAGTGAGGTTATTGCTTTCAAGAGAAAAAAAAGGTACAATTAGCTAATCAATTTGAGCTATGTGTACATCCATGAACTGGTTAAAGAAAGTGAATCGAAGTTAGTGAATTTGCCCCTTAACTTTATTGATAGAAAGAACAGAAGCTCATGGTACCAAATTTCTACAATCAGTGATGTTTTGAAATCCATGATGCCAGGTGATCCTGAAGCACCTGTGGTTTTCTTAAGGTTAAGTCCTTCATATATCCTCTGTGTTAACTGTCTCTGCCTGTTTTCATGCTTTATGTAAACACTCTGAGGGAATCCAATGAGTAAGACATTGCTTTGCATATAAATTCCAAATGTTGGAAAGATTCCAAAGACATTGGGCTCTTCTCCATTTTCTGTTATCATTTTGAAAACCCAGTGGCTTTTCATTTTGCATCACTGTGCAACCCCATTCTATCACTCTTCATTCTTTCTTTCTGTGTCAGCCTGTCATGAATTGGCCAGCAAATTTCACAACCATGAGCAAATTGCTTAGAAGCAATGTTGTGTGGAATACCATGATGGTGGATAAAGCATTCTCTGAATCCGCAGACATTAGTTTTGGCACAAGCATTATGTTCATGGAAGAAGGCATTTTCATATCTAGAGTTAATTTCTATTTCACTAATAACACTGTCCCTTCTGAGATAGAAGTGGTTCAATGTAATCAACCTGCCACCAGGTAGTTGGCTGATCACACAGGAGAAAAATACCCATATTGGGGGCACAGTGTTGGTCTCTGGTGGCCAATTTGGAACTTGGCAGTGACTGAAGTTAGTTCAGACTTTCTGAATAGAAGTCCATGTCACTAAGCTCATTATTCCCATCATAGCCACTCTGTTGAGGCTTATTCTGAAATGACAGGGACTGGAAAGACAGTCTAATTGGCATCATGCTCTACTGGGGTCACCCTTTGATGAGCATTTACATGGGACACAAGTATCTTCATGATGTTTAGCCATTCAGAGAAGCCTATCCATGTATTTATCCCTCATTTTTCCTCGTCAACAATTTTCCAGTCATGCTCTGCTCAAATCCATGACAATCTTACCAAAAAAAAAAGTAGTGTAATGGCTATTCTTTACTCATTATGTGTAATCAGCATAACATTAACCATTTCTTGGACAGTGTTATGTCTTGTGGGAAAGAAAGTATATAAGTTGTGAGTTGATATTATGACATAATGCTGCTGAGGTAAGAAACCATATTGTTAGCCTTGCCTGCTGATTGCAGTTACCCAGGGATATGTTAATTTGCTCATATGTCTGGTACAAGAGTCATAATTGAAGTCACTATTTTCTTAAGCTTATGGTAATCCACTGTCATTCTCCATGATACATCTGTTTTCTGCACACGCTGCATAGGAATGTTGAATGGAGATACAGTAGGAATCATGTCCCCTATGGCCCTCAAGTCCTTTATAGTAGCATTATTTTTTTTCAGTCCTTCCAGGAATGCAATATTGCTTTTGATTTATCATTTTTCTGGATAGAGTGAGTTTTAGTATCTTCCATTTTACCTTTCCCACCATAATAGCCCCCACTCCACGGGTCAATGTAGGGAGTCTGCAGCTTCTAAGTATTTTTATTTTAGTGATGCATTAAGTAACTGGTGAACTAATAATGGGTGGGATCAAGGACCTCTGAGCCAACTATGAGATGAACTTATACTAAACTTCCATTGATCACCTGACCTCCATCAAACAGCCCCTATCTGGTGGGCCATAGCAGTGCTTTGTTTAGGTTTACTGGAATCAGTGTCAGTTCAGAGGCATATTCCATAATCTCCCTCATACCTGATTATTTTCTTTTCCTAAGTGCATAGTCATCCTGGTAAGAAGTGATAGGTTTCTTGAAATAAGCCTAGGAGAAAGATTAATAGTTTACATGTTGGCAGTGCAGAGAGCCTTTCCACAGAGGTACCAGTCTCCCCTTCATTCAAGGCCTTCTGGTTCTGCAAATTGGCTCCAGTCTGGGAATTCATTGAAGGAAGGTCTTTGACTCTTTTTGTAATTCAAGTGTGACTTCTGTTCTCTTGATCTGGAACTCTTCTGCTTATGCAAATCCAGTAAGAATTTAGTAGACTTCCCATCTAATTTGTAGAGACCCAATGCTATAGGTCTCCACAGGTCAGATTACTGTAACTGCTTCTTTGACCCTAGTCTCTATGTGGTAATCATAATCACCTTTTCTTTGGTCACTGAGTGCTACCATTTGGCCCCTACCATCCCACGATCAGCTTTTTCCTACTACATGCTTTTAAGTTTTCCAGGTCAGTGGTAGCAGTTTCCATTTAAAAATCTGACCTTCAGTAAAATTGACCAATTGTATTTTTAAGGGCCCTAAGACTCTACATATTTATTTCTCAAAATCATGGTGAAAGATATGTCCTCTAGACTTTGTTTAATGTAAGTGAGCAGATACTAAGGACAAGGCCAGTATAATTTCCATCTTTCTTAACCTTTGGATTATTTCCTCTATGTCATTCCAAGGCAATTCTGGCAATAACTGAATTTAGGTCACCTTTTGGTCACATTTAAGCCAACAAAACAAATAATTAGATCCTTTTCTGGTACTGAGCTGAAATGCTGAAAAGTAGAGTCTCTACTTAGAGGAACTCACATCAGTACATTTGGCCTGATACATGTTTGTGCTTCTTCCTCCATTGTCTCATAATAGAAGACTACTGACACACACATTCTCTCATTCTTATGTCAATATAAGATGAAAAAGAAATCATGTAGCCTTTTAAGAGTGTGCTTCCTCAAGGTTCCACATTGTACTACACTTGTAAGTCCTGCTTTAACTTGAGCATGATTGTAGGTCTAGAAGCAAAAGCGGGTGATTCAGGGTGGGTCCTGAGTAGCATAATCAGTATTTTGTGTACAAGCAGCCTCAGGGGAGGCCACTGGATTTCCTCCAGGCAAAGGTGGGTTAATTCACGTGGGGATGAAGCAGCTTATTTTACTGGCAAAGAGAACTGTGAGTTGAGGGGTTCCATGTTTCAAACTTCATCAATATCTTGCAAACAGTGCCCATTTCACTTGATAGAACCCTCTCCCTGGCCTCAATCAATGCCCTTACAGCAGACATTCTGCAATGTTGGAAATTTAATGTGTGTTTTAATTCAGCCACTCACAGGATGTGATTCTAGGTTTGCTTTTTAGGAATCTCAGTTCTGTGGTTACAGGGGATGAGGGTTTCTTCCAGGGCAAATATAAAATCTTTCTGGTCATTTGTGTGAGAATTGAGCTGGGAATTCAAATCTCTTGAGTTCATCCTTTCTTTTCCCTACTTTCACTGTAACAATTAGGAGCACAAGCCAACATTATGGTTGTTATTACTTTGAGGAAAATGTTCCAAGGTATCAAACACGTGGCCTCCCAAAACATTCCCTATGATGACTGGGAACATGCGGGGGGAATACTTTGCATACCTCTCTTGCTGCAACATGCTATACACTATCAGTGTTTTCTTTAGTTACATCATAAGTGTGCTTACTTATGATGCTAATTTGGAAAATGATGGGGGTTTAACTTCTTGCAAGAATATGCATCTCTCTGCCTTTATTGGGGAGTATGTGCTGCAGAAAGTTTCTTATCCTATTCCTGAAGTGCCTCTCTAATGGATTCATCCTTGCTCTGGAAGGAGCCTGGAAGGACTTGTCCTGCCCTGTATCTCTTACCTCTCTGACCTGGGCAGGGGGACCCATATCTCCAGCATGGCAGGGCTTCCCTCCTTTAATCCTTTCTTCCGCATGCCTGACCTGGGCCTCACACAGCCCTCTCATCAGTTGGACCAAACTTGTTCCTCTTGCTCATTCATGGGTATGGGAGTTTGTGGGTTCTCAGCTTTTAGTTTAATGGAATACTGTTATAGAAAGAATTGCCTTGCCCAAGTGGTGCCTTGTCAGACCTTAAAAGGGGAGACTATTCCTGTCCCCTGGTCAGAAGCTGACAATGTTGAAACCTACTGCCACATTCTTTGTGGCCATCAGCCTCCACCCCCACTGCCCTTCCATGGGCCAAAGAGGCTGGAAGATAGGGCAGAGGCCAAGTTCTCTTTGGCCATTTTTGATACATCAGGCAATTTTTGTAGAATTTTTCCCCAGATTAGAGCAGGTATTCTTGATCCACAGTGAGATGATCTGTGACTGCCTGGGGCCAAGCAGAGAAACAGTGCTGGGAGGGCCAGCCCTTGGTTGGAAGGATTTAAGCCTTTTTTAACCCTTTATTATGGTGTCCTGCTATCTTTGCATACCAGAGACAGTGCTTTCAGGCACCTTCAACTTAGTTCCTGACTGTTCAGACCCCTTATAATGTACCTGCATAAGTGCTTATACATACAGAATCTCCTTTATATACTTTACCCCTGACAGACCAACTTCAACTGTAAGATTGTATAGTAATCCAGAAAAAACTATTCAATGGCCAAATTGTGTTACAGTAAAGATCTTTCTCTTAGATAGGCTTATACATATAGGTGGCCCTTTTAACCAAGTTCTGTCTTCTCAAGAAACTACTGGTAATATCAATGCAGCTTGACCCATGTCTTAAAGGGCCAGTAACAGATACAAAAAACACAGACAAGAGAGGATCACTGAAACCAGGGCTAACATATAGGAACCTTTAAAACAGACACAAATTTCTTCAACTTATTTTACCTTTGACGAATCAACTCCAAGATTGTATAATAATCCAGAAAGTTATTAAAAAGCCAGATCATTACAGTAAAACATTATCTTAGACACTCTTGTATTTGTATATCTGTAGGTGTCCCTTTCTTCAACTTATTTTACCTCTGACAAACAAACTCCAATTGCAAGATTGCACTAAAAAGAAATAGAGAAACAACCAGAGAGGAACCCTGAAACAATGGCTGACAGACAGGAATATTTAAATTGACAAGCCAAGATCTTTCCCAAGAGACTACATATAGATCAATGCAATGTTGGCCATGCCTTAAAAGTGGTAGGAACAGATATAAACAAAACAACAGCATAGACAGACAACCAGGGGGAATTCCCAAAGCCAATGCCAACTAACAGTTGACAACTTAGAACAGAAACATTCCTATGTTATTGAGTCCCCACTAAATCATGACTGTACACCAGTGGCACCACAGGTGTCCTCACCATATATGTGGAATTGAGGGTCTTGACATGAACACTGTAGAACTTGCCAGATGACCAAGAGTGTCATGATTTTACTGAGTTCAGTTTCCTTTTTCTCCAAGTGGACATGATGGAGCAACGTGCACCATTCAGGGAGAAAAGGTGGGAGTTCCCCAAAGCAACAGGAGTTCAGCAGCTGCTGGGATAGTCTCTCAGTCACTCCCTTTACTCACAGGAATAACTTCTCTGTTTTGACCTGAGACAAACTCACCTGTCTCCTTACTCTACTGCAGTTGGCTCTCAACAAGTTTGCAGCCACCCTATATCCTCAGCACGGAAATAGGTTCCTTGGAGAGCCATGCCTGCCCAAGAATTGTAGAGCACGGGCTTCTCTGATGTCCCACCCAGGGTACCAAATTTGTACCCAAAACTCAGTTCTTGTCCCCAATGTCAATGCAATAATGAGAACACGATTTTGAGAAAAAGGAAAAAAGAAAGTTTACTGCTTTGCCTGCAGAGGAGAAACACAAGGAATCCTGTCTCTGAATTTCTTCTTCTGAAACTGTCTCTTCAATTTCTTTGTCCATTTATTGATTGGGTTATTTGTGAAGTTTTTGGTATTTTTTTTTAGTTTTTTTAATATATCCTGGAAATTAATGCTTTATCTGAGAGGCAGGTGTCAAAGGATTTTATCTCATTCTTTAGGCTCTCTCTTCATGTTCTTGATTGTTTCTTTTGGTGTGAAGAAGCATTGTAGTTTGATGCCATCCCACAATAATGCTACTTTTTAAAAGTTGAAAAGTTTGAGAAAATTTTATATATGGTGACATTTGTGTTTCAAAATTCCAGATAATCTCAAGGCAGACTTTTCATTTTTGAAGACAATGAAAAATATGATATAATTAAAGACCATGAAAGATTCAAAGAATTAAATGTACCCACTAACAAAATCTTCCACTATTCAGCTCAGTATTTGCTACCAGAATTGCCTCTGAGTTGCCCAAGGAAGTAATTGTTCAACTTTCCTATGGATGATGATAGTTCTGGAGAATAAAGAAATTAGAGTTAGTCTATAATTCTATAATTAATGTGCCAACTGGTAGCTGAAAGTAAGCACTAAGCTAGAAGGTAGAGAATTTGTTGTTGTTGCTGCTGTTGTCATTGTTGCTGTTGTTGTTGTTTATTTTGTACCAGGGATTGAACTCTGAGGCCACTGAGACACAACCTCATCCCTTTTTGTATTTAATTTAGAGACAGGATCTCACTGAGTTGCTTAAGGCCTCACTAAGTTGCTAAGGATGGCTTTGAACTCACGATCTTCCTGCCTCCACCTCCCGAGCTGCTAGGATTACAGGCCTGCTCCACCACATCTGGCTGAAGTTAGGATTTTAATCCAGGGTAACTAATAGAGCTTGTTTCCCTTGGCTGACTGCACTTGGTTGCTGGATTACAGGTCAGGGGAGCAAAATCATCCTACACAGCTGAGGTGAGGCAGCTGCCAAAGACAAGACAAAGTTCACACAGCAACACAAGTTTTCAGACCCTAGTCTGCAAGCAACAGGCACAGGGGAGACAATTTTATTTTCAGTCTATTTATAAGATGTGTTTATTTAATTTTCATATTAAAAAGAACCAAACAAAAAAGGCTTGGTGCTTTCATGCTTGCTTTTAGGTTCCAGAACTCTTTAACTTTTCTTCTAATGATTGACAGTGTGGGGATGATTTCAGAATATTCCTACCAATGCCATGAATAAAAATCAATGCTAGAGATCAAAGCACAGGGGCTGGGATTGTGGCTCAGTGGTAGAACACGCACCTAGCACATGTGAGGCCCTGGGTTCTATCCTCAGCACCACATAAAAATAAATAAAGATATTGTAACCATCTACAACTAAAAAATAATAAATATTAAAAATATTTTTTAAAAAAGAAATCAAAGGAGAGCCGCCGGGCGCCTGCAAGTTAGGCAGACCTGCGACTCACCAGCAGATCAGGCCCAGTAACCGCGGAGCGGCAGAGCCACCCCCAGGCCTGCAAGGTAGGTGTACTTGCCACCCACCAGCAGGTCAGGCCCAACAAACTGCGGAGGGGCACAGCTGCCCCACGAGCCTGCTAGGTAGGCAGAACCCTGACCACCAACAGAACAGGCCCAGCGGCCGGCCAGACACATCGCCCCACCCCGGTTGGGGGAGGGGCAGAGCCGCCGGGCGCCTGCAAGGTAGGCAGACCTGCGTCTCACCAGCATATCAGGCCCAGCAACCCGCGGAGCGGCAGAGCCACCCCCGGGCCTGCAAGGTAGGCGCACTTGCCACCCACCGACAGGTCAGGCCCAGCAACTCTCGGAGGGACACAGCTGCTCCACGCACGTGCAAGGTAGGCGGAACCGTGACCACCAACAAAACAGGCCCAGTGGACCGCCAGACACATAGCTCCGGTTGGGGGAGGGGCAGAGCCGCCGGGTGCCTGCAAGGTAGGCGGACCCGCGACCCACCAGCAGAACAGGCACAGCAATCCACAGAGCGGCAGAGCCACCCCCCGAGCCTACAAGGTAGGCAGACCTGCGACCCACCGGCAGGTCAGGCCCAAAAACCTGCGGAGGGGCACAGCTGCCCCACGTGCCTGCTAGGTAGGCTGAACCGTGACCACCAACAGAACAGGCCCAGCGGCCGGCCAGACACATCGCCCCGCCCCGGTTGGGGGAGGGGCAGAGCCGCCGGGTGCCTGCAAGTTAGGCAGAACTGCGACTCACCAACAGATCAGGCCCAGTGACCCGCGGAGCGGCAAAGCCACCCCTGCGCCTGCAAGGTAGGCGCACTTGCCACCCACCGGCAGGTCAGGCCCAGCAACTCTCGGAGGGACACAGCTGCTCCACGCGCGTGCAAGGTAGGCGGAACCGTGACCACCGACAAAACAGGCCCAGTGGCCCGCCAGATACATCGCCCCGGTTGGGGGAGGGGCAGAACCTCCACCAGCGCCTTTTAGGTAGACAGACCTGCAACCGACAGACAGAACAGGCCTAGCGGCCAGCGGAAGAGCAAAGCCGCTGCTCACGCCTGCAAGGTAGGCGGACCTGTGACCACTGAAAGAATAGGCCCATCAAAAGTACAGGCACAGCAGCCTCCTGGCATGGTAGGCACATTGCCTCAATTGGAGGAGGGGCAGAACTACCGCCAAAGCCTGCGAGGGAGACGTTGCAACTATACAAGAGCAATATAAATATATAGGGGGAAAAATCAATAACACAACAGTTTCACCAAGCAGAAAGAAACGCGATCAGTATGAAAAGACAAGGAAAGAAAGGACCACAAGCAATGCAGGTCAACTCAACTTTAGAAGAGGTAATATCTGCAGCAGATGGAATGTCAGATAAAGAATTCAGGATATACATGCTTCAGATGATCTGGAGTCTCAAGGAAGACATTAGACAGCAAAATCAGACAATGAAAGACCACTTCAACCACTTCGACAATGAATTACATAAACAAATCCAAGAAGCAAAAGATCAATTATACAGGGAGATAGAGGTTATAAAAAACAAACAAACAGAAATCCTGGAAATGCAGGAAACAATAAACCAACTTAAAAACTCAATTGAGAATACTACCAGCAGAGTAGAACACTTAGAAGATAGAACATCAGACAATGAAGACAAAGTATTTCAACTGGAGGAGAACATAGACAGCTCAGCAAAGCTGTTAAGAAACCATGAGCAGAACATTCAAGAAATATGGGATAACATAAAGAGACCAAACTTAAGAGTCATTGGGATACAGGAAGGTATTGAGGTCCAAACCAAAGGAATGAGCAATCTATTCAACGAAATAATACGAGAAAACTTCCCAGACTTGAAGAATGAGACAGAATCCCAAATCCTAGAAGCCTACAGGACGCCGAATGTGCAAAATCATAAGAGATCCACACCTAGACACATTATAATGAAGATGCCCAACGTACAGAATAAGGAGAGAATTTTAAAAGCTACAAGAGAAAGGAAGCAGATTACATTTAGGGGTAAACCAATCAGGATAACAGCTGATCTTTCAACACAGACTCTGAAAGCTAGAAGATCCTGGAATAACATATTTCATACTCTGAAAGAAAATGGGTTCCAACCAAGAATTGTGTATCCCGCGAAATTAAGCTTCAGGATGAAAGATGAAATTAAAACCTTCCATGATAAACAAAAGTTAAAAGAATTTGCAGCTAGAAAACCATCTCTTCAAAACATCCTCGGCAAAATATTACAGGAAGAGGAAATGGAAAATATCAATGAAAACCAACAGTGGGAGGTAGTACAGTAAAGGGGGGGGGGGAATAATCAAAGAGGAAAACAAACCATGTTTAGTAACATAAATAAACAAATATGGCTGGAAGAACAACCCATATCTCAATAATAACTCTAAATGTTAATGGCTTAAACTCACCAATTAAGAGACACAGGCTAGTAGAATGGATCACAAAACAAGACCCAATAATATGCTGCCTTCAGGAGACGCATTTGATAGAAAAAGACATACATAGACTGAAGGTGAAAGGTTGGGAAAAACCATAACACTCATATGGACTTTGGAAACAAGCAGGAGTGTCCACACTCATATCAAATAAAATAGATTTCAAGCCAAAGTTAATCAAAAGAGATAAAGAGGGACACTACATACTGCTCAAGGGAACCATACACCAACAAGACATAACAATCATAAATATATATGCCCCAAACAATGGTGCAGCTATGTTCATCAAGCAAACTCTTCTCAAGTTTAAGAGTCTAATAGATCACCATACAATAATCATGGGAGACTTCAACACACCTCTCTCACCACTGGACAGATCTTCCAAACAAAAGTTGAATAAGGAAACTATAGAACTCAATAACACACTTAATAACCTAGACTTAATTGATATATATAGAATATACCACCCAACATCAAGCAGTTACTTGGAGAATGAACAATAGGTTACTGAATTATCAATGGGTTATAGAAGACATCAAGGAGGAAATAAAAAAATTCTTAGAGATAAATGAAAACACAGACACAACATATTAGAATCTATGGGACACATTGAAAGCAGTTCTAAGAGGAAAATTCATTGCTTGGAGTTCATTCCTTAAAAAAAGAAAAAAACAACAAATAAATGATCTCATACTTCATCTCAAAATCCTAGAAAAAGAAGAGCAAAACAATAGCAAAAGAAGTAGAAGGCAAGAAATAATTAAAATCAGAGCTGAAATTAATGAAATCGAAACAAAAGAAACAATTGAAAAAATTGACAAAACTAAAAGTTGGTTCTTTGAAAAAATAAATAAAATTGACAGACCCTTAGCCCTGCTAACGAAGAGAAGAAGAGAGAGAAATAAAATTACTAGCATACGGGATGAAAAAGGCAATATCACAACAGACACTTCAGAAATACAGAAGATAATCAGAAACTATTTTGAATCCTTATACTCCAATAAAATAGAAGATAGTGAAGGCATCGATAAATTTCTTAAGTCATATGATCTGCCCAGATTGAGTCAGGAGGATATAGACAACCTAAACAGACCAATATCAATTGAGGAAATAGAAGAAACCATCAAAAGACTACCAACTAAGAAAAGCCCAGGACCGGATGGGTATACAGCAGAGTTTTACAAAACCTTTAAAGAGGAACTAATACCAATACTTTTCAAGCTATTTCAGGAAATAGAAAAAGAGGGAGAACTTCCAAATTCATTCTACGAGGCCAACATCACCCTGATTTCTAAGCCAGACAAAGACACTTCAAAGAAAGAAAACTACAGACCAATATCTCTAATAAGCCTAGATGCAAAAATCCTCAATAAAATTCTGGCGAATCGGATTCAAAAACATATGAAAAAAAATGTGCACCATGATCAAGTAGGGTTCATCCCTGGGATGCAAGGCTGGTTCAATATACGGAAATCAATAAATGTTATTCACCACATCAATAGACTTAAAAATAAGAACCATATGATCATCTCGATAGATGCAGAAAAAGCATTCGACAAAGTACAGCATTCCTTTATGTTCAAAACGCTAGAAAAACTAGGGATAACAGGAACTTACCTCAACATTGTAAAAGCAATCTATGCTAAGCCTCAGGCTAGCATCATTCTGAATGGAGAAAAATTGAAGGCATTCCCTCTAAAATCTGGAACAAGACAGGGATACCCTCTCTCACCACTTCTGTTCAACATAGTTCTCGAATAACTGGCCAGAGCAATTAGACAGATGGAAGAAATTAAAGGCATAAAAATAGGAAAAGAAGAACTTAATTTATCACTATTTGCAGATGACATGATTCTATACCTAGCAGACCCAAAAGGGTCTACAAAGAAACTATTAGAGCTAATAACTGAATTCAGAAAAGTGGCAGGATATAACATCAACACGTATAAATCAAAGGCATTCCTGTATATCAGCAACAAATCCTCTGAAATGGAAATGAGGACAACCACCCCATTCACAATATCCTCAAAAAAAATAAAATACTTGGGAATCAACCTAACAAAAGAGGTGAAAGACTTATACAATGAAAACTACAGAACCCTAAAGAGAGAAATAGAAGAAGATCTTAGAAGATGGAAAAATATACCCTGTTCATGGATAGGCAGAACTAACATCATCAAAATGGTGATATTACCAAAAGTTCTCTATAGGTTTAATGCAATGCCAATCAAAATCCAAAGGCATTTCTTATAGAAATAGAGAAAGCAATCATAAAATTCATATGGAAAAATAAAAGACCCAGAATAGCAAAAACAATGCTAAGCAGGAAGTGTGAATCAGGCGGTATAGCGATATCAGACTTCAAACTATACTACAGAGCAATAGTAACAAAAACAGCATGGTACTGGTACCAAAACAGGCGGGTGGACTAATGGTACAGAATAGAGGACACAGAAACCAATCCACAAAACTACAACTATCTTATATTCGATAAAGGGGCTAAAAGTATGCAATGGAAGAAGGATAGCATCTTCAACAAATGGTGTTGGGAAAACTGGAAATCCATTTGCAACAAAATGAAACTGAATCCCTTTCTCTCGCCATGCACAAAAGTTAACTCAAAGTGGATCAAGGAACTTGATATCAAATCAGAGACATGGCGTCTGATAGAAGAAAAAGTTGGCTATGATCTACATACTGTGGGGTCGGGCTCCAAATTCCTCAATAGGACACCCATAGCACAACAGTTAATAACTAGAATCAACAAATGGGACTTACTCAAACTAAAAAGTTTTTTCTCAGCAAAAGAAACAATAAGAGAGGTAAATAGGGAGCCTACGTCCTGGGAACAAATCTTTACTCCTCACACTTCAGACAGAGCCCTAATATCCAGAATATACAAAGAACTAAAAAAATTAGACAATGAGATAACGAATAACCCAATCAACAAATGGGCCTAAGATACCATCTCACTCCAGTAAGATTGGCAGCCATTAGGAAGTCAAACAGCAACAAGTGCTGGCGAGGATGTGGGGAAAATGGTACTCTTGTACATTGCTGGTGGGACTGCAAATTGGTGCGGCCAATTTGGAAAGCAGTATGGAGATTTCTTGGAAAGCTCGGAATGGAACCACCATTTGATCCAGCTATTCCCCTACTTGGTCTATTCCCTAAAGACCTAAAAAGAGCACACTATAGGGACACTGCTACATCCATGTTCATAGCAGCACAATTCACAATAGCAAGACTGTGGAACCAACCTAGATGCCCTTCAATAGATGAATGGATAAAAAAAATGTGGCATTTATACACAATGGAGTATTACTCTGCATTAAGAAATGACAAAATCATAGAATTTGGAGGGAAATGGATGGCATTAGAGCAGATTATGCTAAGTGAAGCTAGCCAATCCCTTAAAAACAAATGCCAAATGTCTGCTTTGATTTAAGGAGAGTAACTAAGAACAGAGTAGGGACGAAGAGCATGAGAAGAAGATTAACATTAAACAGGGATGAGAGGTGGGAGGGAAAGGGAGAGAGAAGTGAAATTGCATGTAAATGGGAGGAGACCCTCAGGGGTATACAAAATTACATACAAGAGGAAGTGAGGGGAAACGAGGAAAAATATAAGGGGGAGAAATGAATTACAGTAGAGGGGGTAGAGAGAGAAGAGGGGAGGGGAGGGGGGAGGGGGGATAGTAGAGGATAGGAAAGGCAGCAGAATACAACAGACACCAGAATGGCAATATGTAAATCAATGGTTGTGCAACTGATGTGATTCTGCAATCTGTATATGGGGTAAAAATGGGAGCTCATATCCCACTTGAATCAAATTGTGAAATATGATATATCAAGAACTATGTAATGTTTTGAACAACCTACAATAAAAATTAATTAAAAAAAATAAAATTAAATTTAAAAAAATACAATAAAAAACAAAAAAAAAAACAAAAAAAAACCAAGAATCAACAAATGGGATGAATTCAAACTAAAAAGTTTTTTCTCAGCAAGAGAAATAATATGTGGGGTGAATAGGGAGCCTACATCCTGGGAACAAATTTTTACCCCTCAAACATCAGATAGAACTCTAATCTGTAGAGTATACAAAGAACTCAAAAAGTTAAACAACAAAAAAGCAAATAACCCAATCAACAAATGGGCCAAGGACTTGAACAGAAACTTCTCAGAAGAGGATATACAATCAATCAACAAATACATGAAAAAATGCTCACCATCTCTAGCAATCAGAGAAATGCAAATTAAAACTACTCTAAGATACCATCTCACTCCAATAAGAATGGTAGCCATTATGAAGTCAAACAATAACAAGTGCTGGCGAGGATGCTGGGGAAAAAGGTACACTCACACATTGCTGATGGGACTGCAAATTGGTGCAGCCAATTTGGAAAGCAGTATGGAGATTCCTTGGAAAGCTGGGAATGGAAACACCATTTGACCCAGCTATTCCCCTTCTCAAGCTATACCCCAAAGAGCATACTACAGAGACACAGCCACATCAATGTTTATAGCAGCACAATTCACAATAGCTAGAATGTGGAACCAACCTAGATGCCCTTCAATAGATGAATGGATTAAAAAATGTGGCATTTATACACAATGGAATATTACTTATCACTAAAAAATAATAAGATCATGGCATTTGCAGGGAAATGGATGGCATTAGAGTAGATTATGCTAAGTGAAGTTAGCCAATCCCTAAAAAACAAATGCCGAATGTCTTCTCTGATATAAGGTGGGGTGACTCAAAATGGGATAGGGAGGAAGAGCAAGAAGAAGACTACCACTAAATAGGGAAGAGAGGTGGGAGGGAAAAAGTGGGAGAAGGGGAGTTGCACGGAAGATGGAATGAGAGCCTCATTGTTATACAGAATATATATATATGATGTTGTAATGAGAAAAAGAAAAAAAAGTGTGTCATATTAGATTGAATAGAGAGAAAGGATGGGAGAGGAGGGGAGGAGTAGGGAGGATAGGAAGGACAGCAGAATAGAATAGACAATATGATTGATGTATGTACATTCCATGTATGTATTATATGTCAAAATACATTCTGCTGTCATGTATGAGTAAAAAAATAAAAATAAATCATATGGTTAAAAAAATAAAAATAAATAAGTCAGTGAAAAAAAATAAAAAAAAGAAATCAAAGTACCTATGGTTGTTTTTCCTAACAATATGTGATAAATAACCCTGCATAAAAATTCTCCATGTGAGAACTCAGAGAAACTGGATAGCATTTGAGAACAAAGGAGAAATAAAGAAAAAATGAGCTGATTGGCATGGAAGAGAAAACCAAATCAATTTTAGGGAAAGCTGAAGTTTCCTATGGGCCTGTGGAAGGAGATGTTCTGTGGAGTTCAGCAAACCAGGAGACAACACAGTGGAGCTCAGTTATTCATCAAAGCTCTCTAAATCCTGGTGTCCACACTTTAATATGAATAAGCTCTTCTGTATTTTATGAAGTCCTACCTCTATATGTGAAGACATCAAAAGATGGAGTTTCTACCTAATACATAGATGCCATGAAAACTGTGCATATTTGTCCTTTGTTTTGAGTCAAGCTGGGATTTCTGCCCACAGTATGCTGTCTCTCTTCTGGATCAACAGACTTTTCTAAATACAATCTTGCCTATGTCTAAATTCTTTTCAGGTCTGTTATTTATTTTTTTTTATTCTAGATCCAAACCCAAGTTCAGTAAGAAAATTTAAAAAAAAAAAGATGAATCAAATAGCATCTGCCATCTAAACAAATTCCTTAAAAGTTATTATGATTGGAAATAAGGAAGTTGTCACAAAATATTACAAGTTGTTGATTGGTGGTTTTTTAATAAAGTGCATTTAAGTTAATGTAACTTTCACCAGGAAAGAAAACTATCATTTTGAATCTTTGCAATGGCCAGAGGCAGATTTCCTGGGGGGGATTATTATACAATTATAGAGATTTAATAGAAACACCAAGGCATAAAAATGGCTTCTTTAAGAAGAACTTTAACTGGATTTTGCTTAAGCCTATGATTTTTCATTTCTGGTTTGGTCAACATAAACTAAATTCAACAAATTCATTAGGTTTTTCTATGCACCAATAATGAACCCACTAAGAAAAAATTCAGGAAAACACATTTATTCACAATAGCTTAAAACAAAAATCAAAAACAAAACCCTAGGGACAAATCTAACCAAGGAAATAACAGACATGTACGAAGAAAATTACATAAATTTGATGAAAGAAAATGAAGATTCTAGAAAATGAAAATACCTCCCATCTTCATTTTAACAATTTTTACAATTGATACTGTTAAAGTAACCTTACTACCAATAGTGATCTACAAATTCAATGAAATCTTCACCAACATCCAAATGACATTTTTCACAGAACCAGAAAACAAAAACCCTAAAATTTATATGGAAAAAAATGATAAAGATCTAGAATAGCCAAAACAATCCTGATCAGAAAGAGCACTGCTGGAGGCATCAGAATACCAAATTTCTAATTATACTACAGAGACTTAGTGTCAAAAACACCATGGTACTGGCATAAAAGCAGACATGTAAACAAATAGAACACAATATAAAACAGAACTAAAGCCATCTGATTCTTGAAAATGTGCCAAAAAATACAATTGGGAAAAGACCGACTCTTTAATAAAAGGTTCTAGGAAAACTAGGAAGCCATATATGGAAGAATAAAACTGGATCACTATTTCTCACCCTATACAAAAGTCAAGTAAAAGTGGAACAAAGACCTAGGAATTAGACCAGAAACTCTGCAATTCCCAGAAGAAAACATAGGGACAACACTCCCACATATAGTTGCAGGTAGTGACTTCCTCAATAGAACTCCTAAAACTCAGGAAATATTACCAATAATTGATAAATTAACTGGCATCAAATTTAAAAATTTATGTACAACAAAGGAAACCACATGAAGAGAACAAGCATGAAGACAGAATCTACAGAATGGGAGAAAATCTTTGTCAGCTACTCTTCCAAAAGAGAATTAATATCTAAATTATATAAAGAACTAAAAAAATCTCAACACACACACACACACACACACACACACATACACACACACACAATCAATATAGTAAATGGGCAAATAAAATGAACAGACACTCCTTGAAAAAAGTACAAATAGGCAGCAATTATAGAAAGTTATGTTTTCATTTTTAGCCATTAGAAAATTCAAATTGAAACTACATTGAGATTCATTCTAACTCCAGTTTGAATAGCAATCATCTAGAATACCAATAACAATAAATGATGGTGAGAATATGGAGGGGGGAATTCTTATACACTGCTAGTTGGAATGTAAATTAGTACAACATTTATGGAAATCAGTATACCGCTTCTCAGAATTTATACAACAGAAATAAAGTTAACATACTTAAGAAATACATGCATACCCATAATAATTTCAGCACAATTAAAAACAGTGAAGTTATGGAATCAGTCTAGGAACCCATGAACAGATGACTATGTCATTTGCAGGAACATGGATGGAACTTGAGATGATCATGTTAATTGACATAGGCCAGACTCAAAAAGACAAATATTGCATGTGTTCTCTCTACATGTAGAATATAGGAAGGAAAGAAGATGACATGAAAATAGGAGGAAGACTGTCAGGAAAGGGAAAGAGACAAAGGAAGTTAAGGAGAGGTTAGGAGAGTAGATAGAATCAAAGTATGTTGAATGCATGTATGAAAATTTCATATTGAAACCAATTATTTTTTTGCAATTCACATGCACTAATAATTATAATAAATGTTGAAATAGTTTTGGTTTAGGACAGAGCAAGGCAAAACCCTTAAAGTCTGTCTTGAAAGAACTTGTAGATGAGTGAACCCTTTGCCAGTGCCTAAGACAATCCCCCCAAGAAGACAGCTGCTTTCCCAGAGGAGGAAACTTTCCTGGTTAAATTTGTTGCAGAGTCTTCATTGGTTTCCAGTTTGCCTTTAGAGTGAGAATTCCCTAGAATAAAAATTGACTCTTGTTGACAGAAGACAAGTCAATGCCATGTCCAAATTTCATTATTTATGAAACTTTTTATTTCTTTTTCTTCACTTGCAACATGTTCTGCATGGGCTCTCTTTCTTCCAATGAGGAGGTCCATGGAACAGGTTAGAGGAGACTGTGGCTTCAGAGTCACTATTCAAGACCTCCAGAGATCAAGCAGGAAAGCAGGTCTGATTTTATTGTGTGGTTACCATGTATATATATTCAGGAAGTATCTAAGCAGAGTACAGGCAGCCACCAATGCAATGTTTCTGGCCAACTGTCCTTACAGCGACCAATCAAGGAGCAGCAGTGGAGCAAGTGCAGGGACTGCAACAAGGCCTCATGCCCAGGGCTCTGCCTTGTGGGGATAGCTGTTTGCCAGTCACATGCTTAGCATAGGAGAGTGGTTTGCCACTCAGATGACCTTACATATGCGATGTATATAGTGCTCCATGCACTTGTCCCCACAATGTTCTAGGTAAACAGATTTTATTTACATTTCCCCTTTTCATTA
Organism: Callospermophilus lateralis; assembly: GCF_048772815.1. Lineage (NCBI taxonomy): Eukaryota > Metazoa > Chordata > Mammalia > Rodentia > Sciuridae > Callospermophilus > Callospermophilus lateralis. The sequence goes on from NC_135317.1 coordinate 10,054,072, forward strand.
AAAAAGAGCTTATTAATCTGAATGTTAACTACATTGAGAATTATATATTCCTGGGGATTTAGTCTGAGGAGGGCCCTAAGATTTTATGTTTTTTACTTCTTGAAGGCTTGCCAGATTCTTAATGTGAAGCTCTAAAGTCTCATGTTTTTTCCAGAGGGAGGGGGAAAAGTAATATACTAAAGTAAGCCAAGAGTATTCTACACACACACACACACACACACACACACACACACACACACATTCTCTCTCTCTCTCTCTCTCTCTCTCTCTCTGTCTCTCCCTCTCTCTCTCTCTCTCTCTCTCTCTCTCTCTCTCTCTCTCACACACACACACACACACACACACACACACACACACACAAAGACTATCCTAGAAGGGAAATACTTCACCAAAGCCTTATCCAACTTGGTGAAAGGGAAATTCTACCCCAATTCTACCCCTCCATATCTAACCTGTCTCACCTAAGAAAGGCAATAAATCTAAGAAGCACCTGCCACTGGCACAACCCAGAGGCCCAGTACTACTAAAATACTGAGACCCAGAGGATTCCACATGCATCTCTTCTTCCCACACTACAATGAATGAGGCTGCTGTATAATAATGGTGGATTATATCTGGAAGAACTTCAAGACTTGGATTTCATATATGAGTTTATTTCTAGTGAAATTCAAAAAACAGAGGAGATTAAAAAACAAAAATACTAGAGGAAATTTTATCCTCTCAAATAGAGAGCTAATGTAATCAGCAAGCATAACCTAACTGTTGATAAATCCTCACACTGACAGCTTATTTAGTCCTTTTCTTTTATTAATGGAAGTTATGCCCAAGATCAACAGTGGATGGCACAAATCACAATAAGTACCAAACCCTATATGTGTATGTAACTGTTGTGCATGTTACATCTTTATTACTATATTGTATCCTATATTACTTTATTGTAATAACTACAATAAAGTAGAACAACTAAACCTATACTACAATAAAAATTAAGATAGTCTCTCTCAAAATATCTTAAAGTAATCTACTCATTCATCATTATGATAATGATGATGATGATGATGATGATGTGAGGTAATGCCAGGCCTATGTGATGAGATGCTGTGGATGAATGATGCAGGCATTGTGAGGCAGCATTATGCTTCTATTGACCTGACTGTAGGATAAGAAGGAGCATCATGGATTTTGAGTGACCCTGGATCATCAAACCTTCATGGTGTTGGGTGTGTAGTTAGATATGATTGCCACAGGGATGATTCACATCCTAAGCTGGGCAGATAAGGATTCCATGAGATTTCATCACACTATTCAGTACAGTACACAATTCAAAATTTATGAACTGCTTATTTCTAGAATTTTTCATTTAGTGTTTTCATACCATATATGAACACTAGTAAATAAAACTATAGAAAGTGAAATCATAGATAAAGAGGAACCACTCTACCTTAGTTTCAGAATTGGATATATTATGTCTGATTCTCAAAGAAAAATGACAAGGAATGCTAAAAGATGAAAAATAAACACAATATGGAGAGTTAAAGCAGCATGAAAACAAGAATCAGATAAGGTAGAGTTGTGAGAATTATAAGACAAGGAATTTAAAATAACTATGATTACTATGGTAAAGGTCTACTGGAAATAGTGGACAGAATGCAACACTAGAGGTGTAATGCAAGCAGGAAAAGTAGATGATTCTAATAAAGACTGAAAATTATGGAAATCAAAATACTACATGAAAACAAGAATGCCCTTGATTGGTTCATCTGTAAATTGGACACAGTCAAGGACAGGATCAATAATCTTGAAGAGGTGAATAGAAGCATCTCAATCTAAATTGCAAAGAGGAAAAAATTTAAATATAATTTCCAAGAACTTCATGACAGCAAAAGATGTAACATGCACAACAGGAATTCTAGATATTGAAGAAAGATAAAAAGGAACAGATAAATTTTAAAGCAATATTGACTGAAGAGTTTTTTAACATTAATGACAGTTACCAAGCGACAAATCATGAAGACCAAAAAAGTACTAAAAACAAAAATCCTCACATGGGGCAACTCATACTCAAACTTCATAAACCAGAGACAAAAACAACAACAAAAAAAAAACTATCAAAAGCCAGAGAAGGGGAACAAAACTTTAAAAATGAACCAGGATGAGACTTATATCAAACTTCTTGTCAGATACTCTGCAATCAAAAAGGCGGAGGAAAAATTCACAATACTCAAACTATGGAACCAACATAGAAGCATTTCAACAGATGAATTGATAAAGAAAATGTGATGAGATATATATATATATATATATATATATATATATATATATATATATATATATATATATCATATATACACTCAGCCTTAAAGAAGAATGAAATTATGGCATTGAAGGTAAATTAATGGGGCTGGAGAATATCATGCCAAGTCAAATAAGCCAATCCCCCACCCCAAAAAAGGCCAAATATTTTCTCTGATATGAGAATGCTAATTCACAATAAGGGGTTTGGGCTAAGGAAGAATAGAGGTACTTTGGGTTAGACAGAGGGGAGTGAAGGGAGGGAAGGGGACATGGGGATAATAGAATGAATTAGACATTATTACCCTATATGCATATATGATTACATGACTGGTGTGATTCTACATCATTTACAACTAAAAGAATGAGAAGTTGTACTCCATTTATGTATGATGTGTCAAAATGCATTCTACTGTCATGTATAACTAATTCAAACAAAATTTTAAGCCATTTAAAAAGAACAAAATAAAAAGGAAATTAAAAGGTGGAGGGAAATATTTAAAGTGTTAAAAATCAATCAATAATTATGAATCCAGTGAAAATTATCCTTTAAAAATGAGGAACAAATAAAGACTTATTGAAACATAAATTGAGAAAATTTGTCATAGCTCTACCTTGCAAGAAATTTTAAGAAATTTTTTGGAAGGAAGAAAAATTTATAAGTAAGAAACCTAATATAAACATAAATAAGGGATTATTTATATATTTACATCGGATGAATAATAAATAAAGGTAAAATAAAATCTTCATTTTCTTACTCTATACAATCAAATATAAAAATATTAATTGAATTGCATTGGGCAATAATAATACAAGGATAAGTGAAATGAATGACATCAACATTATAAATTATGAGAGAAAGAAACTGGAAATAATCTGTTACAAGGTAACTGCACAAATCATGAAGATAAAATTCACTGAAAGTGGATTTTGAATTGTGTGTGTGTGCATGTGCGTGCGTATACTTATGCATCTAACATCAAGGCATTAGAATGTGTAAGGAAAAACTTATATAATTGCAAGCAGAAATAGGGGAGTACATTATTTTACTTGGCAAACTCAACATACTTCGTGAGTAACTGACAAAACTAGTATTGAACCAAATAGTACCATATTGTTTGATTTAGATATGAGGTGCCTCCCCAAAGTGCAATGCAAGAATTTTCAAAGGTGCATTGATTAGATAATGAGATCTTTAGACTAATTAGTAGATTAATCCACTGAAAAGAGCTAACTGAATGATAACTGAAACCAGGAATGGTGTAGCTGAAAGAAGGTCATTTGAGATATGACTTTGGGGTTTATATTATATGACTTTTTGACAAAGAATTTGTCTACAGCTTACCTATGTCCTGAATTTAAAGGTGTTGAACTAATTAATCTGTGGAGGAAATTTCAAGGCAGCACAGCATTGAGGCAGAAGCATATATGTTGCCGGTGGCTTTTAGACAAGTTTACAATGCTAATCAGGAGCAGAAAACAAAGAAGAAAGATTTAAAAAATTTGCAGTGTGGCCATAAAGAGACAGTAAAACTGGAACTAAGGAGGTTGTGGTTTAAAGAGACACTACAACCACTAAAGAGAAGCTACGTACTTTAACTAGAAACAATAAGAAAGATGGCCTGAGAACATACCAGGAATTGTCAAGACCACACATATCTCAGGTTCAAGAGTACAAAAGTAAAAATTCCTTGCTGCAAATAAACTACTTCTGAGCATTTGGTCCCACAATTATGCATGAATACTCTGAGTCCTAAAATTGACAATTTATTTATTGGAGGGAGTGGGAGAGCCTCCAAAACTTTAGATCGCTTTATTCTTGAACAGAACATCTTTTATAGCGCAGTGTGAGGTTAAATATTTAACTGTGGCACAATATATTGAAAACAACTAATTGTTTGCTAGTACTAAGAAAACATCACATAAAATGCCAGGAAACATATAACATAAAATGTATATTAGGTAGTACAGTTGGGGCCTTATTTTTCTCCTTATTCAGGGTCATCATGCTCATCAAGAATTAGCCTACTATGAGGAGTTATTGCTGTCCTGTCCTGTTCAGCACTCCAGCCTCCTTGGGGTATCTCTGCATTCAGATTCTTCAGGGTACACTACCCGTGATTTCAGGAGATTGGGCCTCACCACCATGGGTGCACCCTGCTTTCACAGGGGATCTAGGAAGTTTTTTTCACTGTGCTAAGCTACCCAGACCCTTAGAGATGGCTGCAAATGTGGCCCAGGAGCCTTGGCTACAGCTCAAAATGGTGGCAGACCTTGGTATCAAACACATAGTGTTGGTGCTGCAGGTCTGCAGGATGCTGGAATTAGGGGGTCATGGAGGCTTCCACTGAGATTTCAAGGAAAGGTATGAGAAATCAGGCAAAGTGTAGAAGGGTCTAAATCCCTGCAGGCAGCCCCTAAGAGGATGATGCATGAAGATATGTGAAGGAAGCCAGAGCTCAAATGAGACCCCCAAGATTAAAAGATGCCAGTAACATAGAGTATCTACAAAGGAAAGCTGCAGGAATCAAGCAGAGGCAAGAGAGACCATGTGAACTGCAACAAGTAATGCCACAGAGATGGAGCTACACAATCTCTTTGGACAGAACATCAGGGTATCATGTGCTTCACTGGACATAGAGAGACAGGACTAGTTTGCCCAGCTGGATTTCATTCTTGCTTTCCTTGGTCTCATCCATGTTTGCACACCTGGAATAAATATTGCTTGGTCTTGGTGTAGAATTACTATTATGTTTTGCAACATTCTGTTTGCTAATACTTTGTTGAAGAATTTTTTGAATCTATGTTCATAAAAGATACTGGTCAGCACATATTTTTTCTGTTTATGTCTTTATCTTATTTTGACATTATAGCCCCTTGAAATGATTTGGGAAATGTTATGCATTCATCCATTTTCTGGGAGAGATTTTAAATAATTGTTTATTAATTTTTATTATTTTTTTGTAGAATTTACAATGAAATGTTTTGTGGTGCTTTCTTTATTGGAAGACTGTTTATTATTCACATGTTTTCATTCTAGACATAGACCTACTCAAGAAATTCTATTTCTGCTTTTGTGAATGTTATAGACTGAATTGTATCCCTTCAAGATGTATTAGTTGAACATAATTTCCTATGTGATGGTATTAAGAAGTGGGACTTTTGATAGATGGTTATATTCTGAAGATGGAGCCTCATGAATTGGTTTAAGTCTTTGATTAAAGAGGCCATGGGTGTCCTCCCCTCCTTCTGCCATGTGAGAACCAGCAAGAAGAAATCCTTATATTCTAGGAAGTGGATTCTTGGGAGACACGGAAACTGCTGACATCTTGAATTAATTTTGAACCTCCTCAATCTCCAGTAGGATAAGAATTAAGTTTCTGTGTCAATTCAAAGTAATATAAAGCCACTTGATTTACAGTATTCTGTTAGAGTGCCATGAATATATTAAGACATTGAGTTCTGGCAGTTTGCGTCTTGCAAGAAATATGTCCATTTTCAAATCATAAGCATACATAGTTTTTTCCTAATATTCTTTTGTTAACCTTTTAATGCCCATGACATCAATGGTGATAAACATCTGTTATTTCTGATATTAGTAATTGATAAAATCTTTTATGTCTGTTTCCTCACTTCTCTTTCCTCCTTTCCTGCCTCATTTTTTTTTCTGTTTCCTGTTTCTCTTTCTAGTACCTTGGTTTGGGTTTTATTAATTGTATTGATCGTTTCAAAAAATTACTTGGGATTTCATTGACTTTTTTGGTGTTGATTTTTTTTTCAAACTTCATTGATTTTTATTGTAATTTTTATTTATTTTTTCTGCTTTATTTAGGCTCTTTCTCTATTTTCCTAAGGTGGATGCTTAAATTATTGACATTATAACTTTTTTTAAATGTATGCATCCAGTGCTAAAATCTTTATTCTAAGTACTGCTTTCTCTATATCCCCCAAATTTTGTTTTAATTTTCAATAATTCTTAATTTCTCTTGAGACTGGATTATGTTCTATTTATAAATATATTGTTCAATCTTCAATATCTTGGGAATTTTGGTATATTATTCTGTTATATGTTTCTACTTTATTCCATGTTGTCTAAGGGCATATTTTGTATGATAATTATTCTTTTAATTTGTTCAGTTATGTTTTGTATCCTAGTATGTGATCTATCTTGATTGGCGTTCTATGTGCACTTAAGAAGAATGTGAATTGTACTGTTGTTGAATGAAGTGTTGTATAGATGCAAACTTAATCTAAAGGTTGTATAGAGAGGAAAAACACCCATACTAGTCAATAGTACTAGAGAAGAAGAAAAAAAGTTGTAGGACTTGCAAATTGATCTATAGAATAGAATAGAGACTTTATCCTTTCAATGAATATTTTCTCAACTTACATCATAGATCTAATTTTTATTACATTTTATTAGTAACATTGTTTGAATTGAGCAGTCATAATTATGAATATTTATGGAGAACCATGTGATTTTTTAATATATGTATACAATGTGGAATTATTAAAAAGTCAGGCTCATTAACATATCTATCTAGTCGTTTCCTGATCGATGTTATTTTTGTGGTGAAACATTTTAAAATTACTTTTATTTTGAAATATATAAATATATAATAAGGGTCTCATTTTATTCTTTTATACATGTTACTCAGTCTTCTCAACAGCATTTGTTAAAAAGGATGTCTTTTCTTTAACATATACTTTTGACATCTTGTCAAGGACCAGATGATTATACATGTGTGGATTTATCTCTGCATCTTCTATGATATTGCACTGGTGGATTAGTCTGTTTTAATGCCAGAATCTGGAAACAATTATTTTCCTCTTTACTTCTATGAGTTAACCTTGAAGACCTGAATTTAAGCTTAAAACTCTAAGACATTTATAAAATAACATGAGAAAGTATTTAGGTAATCTTGCACTTGATGTTGTTCTTTTAATTGAATCTCAAAATCCATGAAAGAAAGTACTGGTAAATTGGGACTTAAAATTAAAAACTTTCAAGAACCTGGGAGGCTGGGCCCATAAGTTCAGAAGTTTAAGACAAGCCTGGGCAACATAGTGAGATCCAACATAAATAATTCATCAGTCAATCCATCAATAACTTATGATCTGAAAAAGAAAGTGTGAAGAGAATGAAGAAACAAACCACAGAATGGGAGAAGATATTTGCAAAACAAATATCTTTTATTTATTTATTTTTTTCATGTCCAATTTTATTTCCTGTGCATTATTTGCATCTCATTGGGATTTTGTATTTAAAACATAGACAGTGAATCCCTCAGTGCCTGTCACTGAAGCACTTCTTTTTGTCTTCCCAGATGTCCTGTGGTGTATAGGCCACCACTTTGCAGCAGGCTCCTGTGGACAGCGAACCTTTTCAAAGACAGAGAACCTTCCAAATGCAGGGGTCAAACTGGGTCTACATTTGGTGGCTCCCACTTTGTCTCTTTGGTACCAGAGCACTGCATTCAAAGGGGGTGCTAACTCCATTTCAGGATGAGGAGAGAGAAAAATCCTAAATGATTCCACACAGACTGAACCCAGGCTTCAAGTTCAGCGTGGCCAACCTCCACTTTTAGCCTTTTAGTTTCTAGCCTCTAGGTCCCTAATCTACAACATCAAGGACACTGGACCCTTGGTTTGGGAGGCAGTTGGGGGGTGGGTCTTTGGTTAGGTGTCCTAGCACCATGCCTGAGTCAGGTGGAACTGAGGTGCAGACTGCTGGCCCTGGAGGTGTCAGAGTCTGTCCAAGACCAGAGTCCAAGGGTGCCTCATCCCAGGATCTAATTATCAGCCACTTGGCCAGACCAAGCCAGGGACCCTCCTGGGCACTCATGAACTTAGGCCTGAGAGGAGTCCCCTGACAGTGCAGCAGATCATCCTGCCATGGCTCAGTGGCAATGTCATTCTCTGGAAAATTAAAAAACAAAAAAGATAACAACCAGCAAACAGGAGGCTGAGTCACAGCAGGCAGAGGCTTCTGGCCCATGGTCAGTGGCTGGGGGTGGGAGACAGCCTTAGTATAAGAGAATGGTAAGAGGGGAAAGGGGCCCTCCTGCCATGCTCCCCTGGACTTCTGGAGGCAGCAGGCAGACCCTCCAGAGAATGTGGGCTCTTCTAGCCAGGTGTTTCAGATCTACACACCTCCACCTGCCTAGACGCTGACCAGAACCTGGGTTCACAGCACAGCTCAGCGCTAAGCAGCCCCAGGGCCTGGGCCAGCCACTCAGGCCTTTTCACCTTAGTCTCCTGTCTGTTTAATGTGACAGGGGCTGCTCCTGGACTCTGGTCCAGGACCCGAGTCCAAGAATGCCTCTGCTGGCTACAGGAGGCTGAGAGCCTGGTACTCCAAGTCCAGTACACTAGGACTGAGTACAGGCTATGCTGCTATGTATTCTGTCACCAAGGAGAAGCCTCCTTGGCCTGGGTGGGCACTACTCAAGAGCAGAGATTCTGGGGGTGCCCATGGGGCCTTCCTTCCAATGCCAGGCCCTCCCAACCAAAGCAAGGCTTTGGTGACTGGATTATTTCTTCAGTGACATTCCACACCACCTTCTTCCTTGGGGCCCAGTGTCTCTGAGGTGTTCTGGGTCCAGTGGACTGGGTTTTGAGGGCAGCCAAGGCAGGCAGGGTCTCCTACTTCAATCAGCTTCCTGCCCAGCAGCCTGGCCAGATCCCTCAATGAGGGGACCTCACTGAGAGCCATCCCAAACTCTATGGGAGACTAAACCTCCGAGTGCAGGGTGGAGTCCCTGCCCATGCACCCTAGGGGGGTCTGGTAGGGTGTAGCATGGCAGGTGGGTCCCTGTCCCCTCTCCCCATCACCTCCTGGCAAGAAACTCCTGCAGATAGCAGACCTTTGTGTGCTGAGGAAGCCCCCATCCTGCTAAGCTCATAGCTCAGAAAATGAAGGTGACTGAAAACACCAAACACTCTCTTTCAGGCCCTGAGGAACTGAGAGGAAAGGGACTTGCCTATAGCTACCCAGCTAGGCATGACAGGGGCATGCCAACCCTGAACTATAGGGTCCTGCACCCTCTCTGAGGCTGGGCCCAAGCTCCTGAGCCCCGTGTTCAGGATCTGGCTCCTGGGTACTGTCCCAACCCTGGAGCCCATGTAATGCCAGGCCACTCCCTCTGATGTGGTCCCTGCTCCTCCACCAGTGGGTGCCTGTGTCTCCTTCCCCACACTCCCTGCAGGAAGGGGTTCCTGTGGCACCCATTCTCCTGCACACACTTAGCTCACTGGCAGCCATCTGCCCTAAGACAAATGGGGACATGTTGCACTAGCAATTGGCAGCATCCTTGGAACCCTATCCTGCCACCCCGGAGGTATCATATGTCAGTGTCATAAAAAGACATGAGACTAGGGGATTGGGAAGTGGCAGCTGCCAGTCACTTTCTGAGTAGACCAGGGTGGGGGTATCTACTTGCACCAGAGGGCATGCTGGGGCTCCACCATGAGCAAAGTCAGGGGTAGGGCATGTGAGGATATAGTCACTGGTTCTCATCTGGGGAACACATCCAGCAGAGGCACCCAGAGCATGAGTGTTACTTGTCCAAGGTGCCAGGGTTAAGCCTGGCACTTGGTCTCTGCCCACCAAGTGCCAGCTGACCAACCCACAGGAATGCACTCTGGTCCCTGGTTCTTACATAAGAATGTTCCACTGGGATTCACCAGGTGGGGGGCCCAAGCCACACCAATGGGAAGCGGAGAGAAAACCAAGTTCAGTAAGTGCCTGCTGGGGGACCCTGTTCATGTTCACAACACTCCTTGGAACTGGGCTTAGCATCCCCATCCTAAGAGGAGAAAACAAGGCTCTTAAAGATTTTCAGAAGCTGATTCGGTCCTACAGCAGCAGACCCTGCTCTGGTCTGCCAGTTTGTGACACCTGGTTCAGGCACAGTGCCTGGGGTAGACTGTCTCTGAGCCAAGCCAGGACTTCTCTGCACCTCATGGCCTACCCACCCCCATGCCACCCTGTCCCTAGGCCCAGCTCCTCCTTTCCTTCTGCTCTGCCCTCCTCCCTGCCCTGAAGATGCTGTCTGCCACCCTTGATTCCTACAGAGCTAAAAACACCACTTGCCTGCACAGCTGTCTCTGCACTGCTCTGTTCGTTGTCAATCACCTCTCTTGGCCACCCATCATTTGGAATGAATGAAGGGACTGAGGCAGTATAGGCCAGAGTGTGTGCCCAGGGCTTGTGGCAGTTGTGGAGGGAGGAGTGAGGCCCATCCCCCACTAAGCCCCTCTGGCCCTTTCCTCTTCCCCTTCCATGCTAGAGGCTGAAGCCAGATACCACTGAGCCATATCTCCAGCCCTTTTTTAAATTTTATTTAGAGATAGGGCCTTATTAAGTTTGCTGAGGCTGTCTTTGAATTCACAATCCTTCTGCCTCAGCCTCCTGAGCCTTATAGGTGTGTGCCATTGTGCCCAGCGATATCAGTATATTGGAAGCTGCTCTTGGGGAAGGCTCAGGGCAGAAGGCAGGTCAGGCAGCACCCACCCCTCCTGGGATTCCATCCCTTTCCACACTTTGTCTAGTGGCAGGTGGCTGGACAAGAGGAACTTGTCATCTCCCTGGTGCCAACACCAGGCCAGTCACCCAAGGAGAAGGGTTTGTGGTCAGGTTACAGCAGTGATGTCATTAGAGTGCTTCATCTGCTTTGATTCCTGCATGACCAGCATTCAAAGAAGCAGCTGTCCTGGTGTGTGTGCAAGAAAGCAGTTCCTACTGATAACACTAGTCTGCCCTATTTACCATGTGTGACAGTCAGTGTCCCTTGGGATGGCATTTACATGGACATTCTGGTCTGGGCTTAATGTGGCTTGGGAATAGACCAGGGCATTTCAGGGATATGGTTTCTCACCATTCTCTATTTCTTTAAGGACAGCACACTTCCCTCCTCTTCTCCTTTGTTGGCCACATTATTCCATCTTGATCTGGACCTGGGGAAACAGAGCCCACAGGTCTGGCAGCCAGCCCCACCTACCCTCTGTCAACTCCACTCTGGGAGCCTGGAGTCTGAGGGGAAAACTGGTAAATGAAAGACAGGGGATGAGGCAAGCTGCAGGTGGGTCACCCACTGTGGACAGATGGGGTGGGGGAAGGGCTGCCTTCCCACAGAGGAGACGAGGCTTGAGGCTGTGTCTCTGGGTGAGGGTGGCAGGAGTTTCCCTGGCTCTCTGGCAGTGAACATGGGACATCAACTGCCTTCCCTTTTGGCATCCTCTGAACCCTAGCTGCCCATGCCTACCCTTGGCCTCATTTTTGGCTGAGGACAAACTTATGGGTGCTGAAACATGGCCACACCAGCATGAACCCCCTCTGTGGCCACTATGGCTGGTGGGGCACCAGTTAAAAATGAACCCTGAAAAAAAGACAGAGTAGGTGGGGGCAGGTTTATATTCAAAGGAGTGGACTCAGCAAGAGAGCTGTGGTGTTCACATAGCTCTAGGTCCATGGTGCACCTGAACCCGAATCCTCTTCATGTGCTCTAGGAGGGTGATTGCAGGCACTTTCTGGTCCTGGATCTGGCCTTTGGAAGGTCTGTATTATGGATACAATGTGGCCACACCCACCAACCAATTCTGGAGAAGGTGGCCTGCCACTGGCCATGTTGGTGTTTCAATGGGCATGTCCAGGGTCCTCCACTATGTTCCAATGGGCCTCTACCTGAGGTTGGGTGGGTGAGGTCCTCAGCTTGAATAGAAAGCCAGAAGCCCAAGTGTTCATGGCACCCAGTTTACTCTTGCCCTAGCCCTATTGCTCCTAGGAGCCTCCAAGTCTATCCTGGGACCTTTGCTGTGGTCCTTAGGGGTCAGTAGGCTCTCCTAGGCCTCTTTGGGGGCATGCTTTTAGACCCTGTGCCTTCTGGCTCTTGGTAATGGCATGGAGAAAGGGCTACCATCAAATGCCAGAGCCAGCCCAGGAGACCTTATGGGTTCCCTGGAAGGCGCGAGGATGGGTCTGGCTAGAGCTTGATAGGCCCACCCTGCACTTCGGTTGGCCAAACCTGACTGTGAAGCTGGCCAGTCCCAGGGGCCTATCTCGCAGTTCTCCAAGGAGCTTAATAAGGCTGAGGAACAGTCACCAGGAAATGAGGGCAGAGGAAAAATGAGCACAGAGGATACACAGGACTTGAATGACTTGCACCATGCAGTCTTCTAATATCTAGAAGTCTGGGCCTGAGGAGGACTTTCTGTGGGAGGTGTGAGGGCCTCCCCAGGCTGTGGGGCAGGTAGGGTCTGTCCACGCAGTCTTCCTTCAGGGAGTGAGGAGTGCCAGAAACAGGGTCTAGAACCCAGGCTGCCACTGTGGCCTGCACTGCTGCTTATCAACACCCTGGGCCTCCCCTTCCTCAATCATACGGTGCGACCCAATACCTGCCTCCTGGTAAAACTGCCATAAGGCTTTGCTAAAACATTGACAGTCACTAAACAGGCCTGCTTTGTGACACCTAGGACAAGAACTACTCTGCTGCCACACAGGTGAGGAAAAGAGGGCCAGGATGCATGTGATGGTTGTGAAGGGTCTCCAGAGGCCATGCCCTTTCTGTGGAACCCAGGATGGGGTCCCTTGAAGATAAAATAGGCCATGAGAAGCTGGAGTAGCCCTGCTGGGGGACAGGACATGGGCCAGATGTTTCTAAAGAGTTCCTACCAAGCCAGGAGTCCATCTCACTCTCCGCCCCCTTCAGGACTTCTCCTGTGTTCCCTGCCAGTCATGAGTCACAACACCGCAGCAGGGCAAGGCTGGGCCTCTGGAAACAGCTTAAGTGTCCCCTGGTGCTCACCTCTCTTTCCCTGGTACAGATGGCCTGGAGTGTCCCAGAGTCCTGCAAATGTTCTTGAGAGTGGATGTCAGCCTAGAGGAGACAGAACTCGGTGACGTGTGCTTGCTGGTTCTGAGCCAGACTCTGGACAGACCCTACCTGCCCCACAGCCTGGGGAGGCCCTCACACCTCCCACAGAAAGTCCTCCTCAGGCCCAGACTTCTAGATATTAGGAACAGCCACCACTGGTGTGAGGGTGACAGGGACGCCAAGAACCTCAGTGTTGAGGTCCTGACATGAAGGAAGAGGGTCCTAGGGTCCTCCCCACAGTAAAGCTCTGCCCGGCTTTATTGGGGACTTCACTCTCTTCGAAGGACTCGCAGCAGAGCTACTATGACCTTCCAACTAGTGTTGCTTGTGCCTCCTGCCGTCTCTAGAAAGTTCAGCGAGGTTACCTTTTACCACAGTGAAAGAGGGCTTGTGGTTTGCAGGTGTAGATTGGGACAACCCAGGTGGGGAGGAATATTAAACAGGGCAGAGTCCCAAGTGGAACCCTGACCTCAAGAAGTCCCCCTAATCCTGGATCAGATGGGTTTAGCTAACCTCTGGGGCTTCGTGACTCATGGGCAGGAGCAGCTAATCCCCAGATGGCTTCTGATTCAGTTAGTGAGGAAGTAGGTGGGGTGGGTGGTGGGTGTCTGGCAGGCAGCATCCCAGCGTGGCAGGAGAATTTGCACCTGGCACTGGCAGAGCAGCAGCATCTATGACCAGGGGCCCACCAGAGAAGTGGGAGGGAGACCCAACTCCAAGACCCTCACTCACACTATCTAGGAGGGTGATAATGTGGATTTCCATGTCTTTCCTCTTGTTTGCAGCAGACAGGGAGGTCTGAGTCAGCCACTGTTGGCTACACCCAAGCGTTCAAGGGGTGACTCCATAAATAAGCCAAATCACAATACCAGAGGGGACAAATGACAGTGGGCACAGACACTAAGCTAGGTTCCCAAGATCTACACCATCAGGTGCCTGGGAGTATTTCCAGTGCCAGGACAGTGAGCCGAGGGTGTCCCTCCAACAGAGTGAATGCAGAGGAGGCCCCAGAGCAGAGAAAGGAGAGGCCATGGTGGGGGTTCTGGACACTTCATTTGGTTCTGGTGTGGCCTGCTGGCTTCACTGTGGCTTGTTTTAATCAGGTATGTTAAGGAGGCAGAAATGGGAACAACCACCTCTGTATGAAGAATCCATTGCTTTCTGTTCTCATGTGGAGGGGACAGGCCATAACCATGCAGGGCCACTGTAGGACAGCACTGGGCATGGCAGCAGTAGGTGTGGGGGACCCCAGCCACCTCTGGGGTTCCTGTGGGAGGGAGTCTGGGGTCAGGAAGAGGGCACTCCCTGGGAAATGACTGTGCTTATTTTTTCTACACCTTTTCACATTCCCACTAACAATGCACTAGAGTTTCCACGTATCTATGTCCTCTCACCAACACTTGTTCTTGTCCTTTCTTTCTTTCTTTCTTCCAACTCTCTAAGTTGCTTAGGTGCTCACCAAGTTGCTGAGGTTGGCCTCTAACCTTTGATCCTCCTATCTTACTCTCTGGAGTTGCTTGGATTATAGGCATGATGTCTTCAAGATTCATTGATCTTGTTGCATATTTCATAGTTTTCTTCCTCTTAAAGGCTGAATAACCTTTTCTTGTGTTATATGCCATATTTTCTTTTTTTCTGTGTACCCATTAATGAGTACCTGGACTATGCCCACTTTGGGCTGCTATGAATAACATTGCTATGAACATGGAGTCCCTGCTCACCATCTTCTACAAATTCAGAGAATTCCCAGATCATATGAAAATCCTGTTAGAGTCTGTAAACAAGTCAAGATGGCGCCTGGCATTTTGCAGAGGGAGTGGTTTGTGAAGTAACACCAGCGAGCCATTAAGTGTGGAGATTCCTTATTGGTTGACTGCTGTATCTAGTTTATGTTAATTAAGATAAGCTGTGTGGAATGTATATATACCCCTCCGGTTCTACAATTAACGGGGTCCCACTCCTGCTGTATCAATGTACACAAGTTGCTAGTCACCCCCCGGGTTATTTTGCTGCTGCCGGACTGTGGCAGATGGTGGCCCGTACGGGGAGCCCCGGGACACTCGGGGGTAACTGATGAAAAAAAAAAAAAAAAAAAAAAGCTGCCCATCCGTAGATAGGACAGGAGTAAATCTGCTCATCCCTAGGCAGATAGGGCGAAAGGAAAAATGGCCATTTTGAGAAAATCGAGAAGATAGATACAGTATGTTTGTGTCTTGTTTTGTCTTGAAATGTTGTATTATCTTTGTGACGAATATATGGAAGGGGTGTTAAGTAAATTACTAAGGAAAGAAGGCACCCCAGTGGAACCAAGAATAGTTAGGGCATGTGTTGATAAAAGCCCAGGAACTCTAGTCAGAAAGAAAAAGAAAGTTTAGAAGAAGAAGGATTATCAGGAAAAAAGTTGCAGCAAAAGGCTATTACTGCTACCTGTTGTATTCTGCTACCTTTCCTATCCTCTACTATCCCCCCAACAGTTACTATTATGGTATTATGTAAAAATGTGGATGTGTAACCGATGTAATTCTGCAATATTTGTAATGTTTTGAATAACCAATAAAAAAAAAGGCTATTACTGAATACTTTTCGTTACCTTAGGGTGCGTGAATCGGCGTGGCAGCTACCACATTTGCGAGCTGGTCATGGCGCAGCAAGGACTTTCCAAGTGGTGGCAGCCGGCTCTTCCCAGGGAGAGGCCCGCCACTGTGAAAGCCCAAGTTCAAACCTGACCCGGAGGCATGGTCTCACAGGCTCGTGCTCCCTGTGCCCATTGGCAGTTTGAGTCCTGGACACACCCCCCCCCCACTCTCCCCGGGGTCATCTGGGGCTGCCTGGGACAATGCAGGTGGAAGACAGCCGCTTCCTGAAATTTGATCATTTCCAAGGCCAGTAACTACAATGGTTCTCCCACACCTGGAAGTTAATGAGTAATGAGCACTATTAAGGCTTATTTCAAATGTAAAAAAACCTTGAGATAATGTACTAAACTGTTCAGAAGGTTGTTTTCTTAGTGGAATACTACAGGATTTTCTTTAGCATCATTACCGGAGTTCCTGCCTTCCTCCCAGTGCTGGTGAAAACGAAAGTGGAAGAATTTCCAGTGTTGCTGAGAACCAGAGGAGACTTCGGATCAAGCTAGCTGCCTGCAGAACTTACCTGGACTGTGATTTAAGCTTGCTGCCTGCAGAACTTACCTGGACTACGATTTACCTGGACTGAGAGTTAATCTATTGAGACACTGCTTTACCTGGACTGAGACAACAAACTGTAATCTACAACAAATTGTAACTCCATATCTTTGCTAAGGGTGTCATTGCTGGTATAATTTTTCCAAGGGCTTCTTGCATGCAGCCATCAATTGGCTTGGTATTGTGGCATTCTGTATCCTCCCCTTCTGCTTGTAGCAGATTATTTATGGTGTTTGTGTAAAAACCACTATGGTCATTATTTAAATTAAACAAAAGGAGAAAAGTTAGAGTCTGTAAACAAGTCAAGATGGCGCCTGGCATTTTGCAGAGGGAGTGGTTTGTAAAGTAACACCATAGAGCCATTAAGTGTGGAGATTCCTTATTGGTTGACTGCTGTTTCTAGTTTATGTTAATTAAGATAAGCTGTGTGGAATGTATATATACCCCTCCAGTCCTACAATAAACGGGGTCCCACTCCTGCTGTATCAATGTACACAAGTTGCTAGTCACCCCCACCCCTGGTTATTTTGCTGCGGCCGGACTGCGGCAGTGATCCTCCTGCCTCAGCTTCCTCGGCTGCTGGGATGACAGGCATGTGCCACTGCGCCTGGCTTTTCCCCAATTTTATGTCCTTCTTGGGACCATTATCACTTTACTCTCTGAAAACATAAGTTCAACATGAATCCACTGTTGCCTTGAGGCTTTACAGCAGCCTAAGCTCCTCCATGAGTGACCAAGAGCAGATCCGTCTCTGAACTAGGTTTTGACCGCCCCACATCATGGCTCTGGGCGAGAACAGGCCTCAGATCCTGGTTCTTTGGGAAAAGCTCCATCCTGATGACAGGGGGTGCTGGATTGGAAGGTGAACACTGGGACCTGAGGGGAGTCTGCCGTTCTGCAGGGGCTGGTGGTTCTAGGGGCTGAGGCTGGGCCTGCTCTGACCCTCCTTGCTCAGGTTTCCTGGGGAGAGAATTCTAAATTCACTTGATGGAAAGTTCATTAACCTGAGCATTGTCACGCAGGGTCCCCAAAGGGCTCCTTGACTGAGTGCAGCAGAGGAGAATTCGTATATGAAGTCGCATCTCCCTGGGGATCCCAAGTGGGGTGTCTTGGCATCAGGCCTCAGGCTAGATGGGGCATCTTCTGGATACGGCACCTCACACAGCTCCATGGAAGGCTTTTTGTGGCATTTGGGGGCAATGATGCCTGTTTTCTTTTCTTTCTTTTTTTTCTTTTTTTTTAGATGAGGGTACAGTGATTCAACTCAGGGGTTCTTGACCCTTGAGCCCCCTCCCCAGCCCTATTGTGTATTTTATTAAGAGACAGGGTCTCAACTGAGTTGCTCAGGGCCTTACTAAGTTGCTAAGGCTGGCCTCCAACTTGCCATCCTCCTGCCTCAGCCTCCAGAGCCCTTGGGAAGCCACTGTGCCCGGCTTAAGGAATTTCTAGACTAGGGTGAAGATGTGAGGACCAGAACTTATGTCACACTGGTGGCACGGTGCTGGGGTTATGAAGGCTCTTGTCCAAGTCCTTGTAGGCATGATTCTTTTCAGAATTGAGCCTATGCTCAATGTGTCAGGGCATGTGTCAGGGTTTTTAGCCCCCCCCCCCCGTTTTCTCCTGATCTGTGAGAGAAATGGGGAAAGCATGCCCCAACTAGGATGAGCCAAGAGAGGCAAAGGTCAACTTGCTGCCCATACCCAGCCCCCTCTTACTGGAGGACAATCAGATGGAGACCAAAGTAGGATCTCATTTATTGAGGAAGTACACACAGATAATATACGGCACAGGAGCCAATCAGGATAAAGGTCAGAGGGGTGGAGTGAGTTCTTATGTCCACCTATCCACGGTGTGTAAGAGAAGGCATGAACTGTCCACAAGGGCGAAAGAGTCCTGGACCTTCCTGGAGGTAGTCTATTTTCTCCTCACCACACACAGCACCGCCTCCTGGCTGATCGCCAGGCACCATCTTAGCCATGTGTGCAGCCCCAAGATGGAAGCAGGCAGCAGTCATGCCCTACAGGCATGCACACGTTCTGGCCTCATGGAAACTGCTAGACCTTTCCTGAGTCCGGTCTATTTGCTTCTCATCCAGGCTTTAATGCTTCTAGAATGGACAGATGGGTGATGTGGCCCCAGAAGTTTTGGGGCAAGGAATGAGGTGGGTTCTGGTCTGTAGTTAGGGCACCCCTGGGAACCTCAATGGAGACAAGACGCATTGGTGGGTGTTGTGGGTGCTGAAACTCGGGCCAGAGTTTGATGGCCCTTGGACGACGACCCTTGGACTACGGCCCTTGGACAGTGCTACATGCTCAGGCACCTTCGGGCATCGGCCCTCATCGGGAAACTTTGCGCTTCCCTGGGCCACCGACTTGGAGGCGGGGACTGGAGGCTCATGAGTATTATGCCCCTGAGGACCAGGCCACACCAGAGTGCAGGTTGGGGTCATCAGTGGAGGAAGTGGTGGGAAAGAAACCCAGGGGATGGGAGCCAGGAGTGGCAGCTGACACCACCAGGACCCTCATTTCCGACCTCAAGCACGTCCCTGTAGGCAGGGGTCTGGGGTAGGCAGAGCATGGAGCTTGGCCTCCCAGCTGCTCCTGGCCTCATAATGCCCTGGGCTTTTCTTTCTTCCCCTGTAAAATGGGGACCAGCTGCTTCCTTGGAGGCTCCAAGCTTGAGCAGGGACCTCATGGAGGAAGTGGTGAGCAGAGTCTGCCCCAGAAGGGAAGAGACATCTGGCCACTGAAGTCGGTGGCAGACAATAGGGGGGGGGGGGATGAAGGCGGGGCCTAAGCCCCAGTCCACCCCTCCCATCCCACCCACACACATGCTACCTGACCCTGGGTTCCATCTGTTCTGCTCTGAGGCAGATTTGCAGTGGCCCCAGGCACAGCCCCAAGTCCCCAGGGCAGAGAGAAAAGGCCCAGCACTTCCTGGGACAAGAGGTTCCTGACTTGGGGTTTTGGTTTTTCCCTATCAGGGACTGAACCCCAGGGCTGCTGGACCACAGAGGCCCAACCCGGCCCTTTTTATATTTAGACACAGGGTCTTGTGAGTTGCTGAGGGCCTCACCTATTTATTGAGGCTGGCCTCCAACTCATGGTCCTCCTGCCTCAGCCTCCCAAGTCATTGGGACGCAGGCATGTGCACAAGGGGACACTCCCAGCAGGAGGAAGGCCAGGCTGAATACCAGTGCGTCTCTGGGATGATTCTGAGCAGAAATGAGACCCTGAACCAGCAGTTTTTTAAAAGTTGGCTTTATTTATCATTTATCCATTGTATCTCAGTTATGCCATGTTGGCATCCTCAGTGACAGTTCCCTGGAAGGTGGGTCAGCCCCTGCCCACCCACCCACTGTGATCACTGCCCACGGGCTGGAAGCCCAGGCCACATGGGGCCAGCAGGACTGCAAGCTCCTCTGAAAGTCTGGCACTCCTCAGCGGTGGCCTGGGAGGTTCTGCCCTCTAACAATAGCAGGAGAGGTATGGCGGAGGCTCCCATGAGCTGGGAGGTGGCCGGTGGTGGGACTGCCCTTCTGGGGACTGGCTAGACAAGGCCACATGGGAGAAGGTGCTGGGCCCTGGGCAGGAGAACCCTCCTGAGGAAACCTGCAGCTGAGTCTGAGAGGGGCCTCTGAGAATTCTGGAAAGGTCCCCAGCTTCATGGTGCACATCACCTGTCACCACAGACATCATTGTCTTTCTGTCTCAGACACCAGAGCATCTTCCCAGGGACCCCGAGCCCCTCACCCTGAGCTCAGGCCCTGAGCCTGAACCTCCCCTCCCCACCTCCGAGGGTGGTGGAGGCTGAATGTGGTGGAGGCCGAGAGCTGGTGGCATCTCACTGTCCCCTTACTTGCATTTGGTCCCTAAGTTCAGTCAGAACATTCTAGAAAAACAGGGAGAGACAGAAGGTGTCCCTTCCCAGGGGCGCGGGGGCAGCTGCGCAGTGAGGACACACCACGGCTGACTGGAGTCTGGACAAGTGGATGTGGCGGGATGGTCACCTGAGGGCACCAAGCTCAGCCAGGTGAGGATGGAAGTGGCAACCCCAGGCCTCAACCGGACAAGGACAAAGCTGCCTGTCCACAAGGTGGCCACGAGGTGGCAGGGATGGCAGTCCTGGCTCTGCCCCAGCACGAGGCCCGTCTGGACACTTGGTTTGAGAGCAGCCACCCACAGCTGGGCAGGGAGTTGTGTCAACCTGAGCCCAGAGGATCCAATGCCTCCCAAGGGAACAGTCTGCACCCACAGAGTGCCACCACTGGTGATGATGGGGACATGCTGGTGTCGCTGTCCATGTCCCCAGAGGAGGTGCGACCCAACGCCCGACCGCCCTAAGGCCACACACAGATATTTTGTGCCTCCAAACAGAGTCAAAAAGCCACCTTTGTGGGGACCAGGGACGCCACGGTGGCTGCACACATCACTGAGGATAGGAGGGGAGGCCAAAACCAAAGTCAGACAGAAAATGGGGACAGCGCTCCCCATCCCTGTCACGATTGCATCTGCCAAAGCCAGAGGAGAAGAGGAGCCCCAGCTGACGACGTACCCACGCGCCACAGCACCACTGCCCCCCACCACCACTGCCTTCCGAGGCACCGCCCGGCATCCTCCCAGGTCCTTGGGCAGGCGTGGCTCTCAGAAGAGCAGGGTGCCCATGCTGCCCACCTCTCGCCTCCTGGACAAAGTTCTCGAAGGTCTGGGAGACGATGGTGACCTCCAGTAGGATCCCGATCCCACCGCTGAGGGGCCCAGGAAGTCATCCAGGACCCAGAGGGCTCGACGCACAGGCTCCAAAGGCCACCGCCTTGGCGATGGACCTTGGGGAGGGCGGCCAGTCAGCCCTGGGGCACCACAGAGCCCCCAACTTGGCGACCAGGGTTGCTCATGACTGAGACCAGAACCTCAGGAAGCCCGACCACGTCTCTGGAACATCATCTGCTAACACCCCTGTGCCTCCACTAATGCTATGGTACCCAGTCCCTGCTAGGGGACTGTGACTAGTCCAAACTGAAAGGCTGCCAGATGCAGTGGTCAACGCCTGTCACCAGAGCAACTCGGGAAGCTGAGGCAGGAGGATCGCAAGGTGGAGGCCAGCCTCAGCTACTTTGCAAGGCCCTAAGCAGCTCAGCAAGACCCTATCTCTAAATAAAATATAAAAATGGCTGTGGATGGGGCTCAGCGGTCTAGTGACCCTGGGTTTGATCCTCAGTACAGGGAGCTGCGGGGCTGGGGACGAGAACCAAATGCTGAAGATGTCTCTGAAAATGGCCACTGTCCCTACCAAGGACTAGAAAGCAACATAGGATTTGCAATTGTGGCTTTTCACATGATTGCTTCTTTCAGGAAAATTCATCAAGTGAGAGCCCACAGAACAACCTGGTCTGCCACCTGACTTTGTAGACACAGCCCTGATCACTGTGCCTGCTACTGAGTGGCAAGGGAAGAGCTGAGAAAATGGTGGCGAGCCCCAGGGAGACCAGAGGCAGTCCTCCATTAAGGACAAGGCACAGCCGCAGTAGGTGCTCCTCCTGCCCCAGGCACCTGCCACCTGGGGCCTCTCCTCACCCTCCCTCCTCTCCACCCCAAGGTGATGGCCTCACAGGCCACCTGGCCATGGCCCAGCTGGTCTCTGGCCTCCTCTCTGCGAGGGCCTTGTCCGCTGGCACTGACCTCCCTGCTTCCAACACCACCAGCCCTCTGCGGCTCTGCTGGCCTCGCAGTCACAGCCACCATCTGTTTTTTTGTTTGTTTGTTTTCAGTCTTGGGGATTGAACCCAGGGGTGCTCCACCCCTGAGCCACACCCCCAGCCCTTTTTTGTATTTTGTATTTCACACATGCCCAGCGGCACCCAGGAGGAACCCTTGCACCTGCCCTCACATTCGTGTCATGGGTTCGACTTTTCACTGGAAGCTGCTCATGAGTGGATGTAGGGAAGATGTGTAAGAACAGTGAAAGCCAGGCATGTGGCTCCCACCTCCCACCCAGCCTCCCACTGGACTAGTGTCTCTGTTTAGAGGAGAGGGGACCCACTGTATAATCACCCAGGAATAGCTGAGAGCATAGCCCACCTGGGTGATGCTCTAAGTCATGTGCACACCGATCACACTATTTTTCTTTTTTTCTGGAAGCTGATTATTCCAATAAAACTAATTGACCGTCTTCCTGGAGACCTGGTGGCTACAGGAACAGTGTGGGCTGCCCTCCATTGGTTCATTCATGGGAACATGCAGGTTAGAAGCCATGTTCCCTCTGCTGTGAGGTTGAAACTCTGATGGGGGACAGGACGCTAATGAGTAAGGGAATCATAAGGGATGTTAGTGACAAGTACCACGAGAATGAGGAGAGAGACTGGGAAAGGGCATTGAGAGAATGGAAATAGCAGATGGAGACAAACCCGATGGAAAATTTGGCGTGTGAGCAGAAGCTGGCTTCTGTGTGAGAAATATGTCCATCATGCAGAGCGCATGGCTGGCTCCAAGACTGGAGTGAAAGAGGCCCTTGTGTGCTCTGGGGAGGCTCTGGAAACCACGTGGCTAGTCCAGATGGCTGAAGGAGAAGGCAGGTGGAGGGACAGAGGAAGGGCAGGTGGAGGGGAAGAGAAAGGACAAGAGGAGGGACAGGTGGAGGGGCAGAGGGAGGGAGGGTGGGGTACTAAAGAAGGGCAGGTGGAGGGGCAGAGGAAGGGCAAGAGGAGGGACAGGTGAAGGGGCAGGTGAAGGGGCAGTTAGAGGAGCAGGTGAAAGGGCAGAGGAGGGGCAGGTGGAAAGTGAAAGGAGGGACAGGTAGAGGAAGAGCTGTGACCCTCTGGAGCAGCACTCTGAGGACAAGGGCAGTGTTGCCTTTCACAGGAGGAGAGTGGAGGGCTTGCTGGGTTTGAGCAGAGGACACCCATGATGGGACCCATCAGGTCCCAAAGGTCCACACTGTCTGCACATAGGCCTCAGGGGCAGAGGTTGGCCAGGGAGAGCAGTCATGAGGCTCCTGCAGGTCCTGGGGGGCAGGTGGACCCCTTTTCTGCTGATGCTGTAACCAATCAGACAAGCTCCTGGCTGAACAGCAGGGATTTCTTCTCCCAGAGCTAGAGGTCAGAAGTTTTGAGACAGTGTGGGTAGTGCTGTGCTCCCTCCCCAGACTCCAGAGTGGGACCATCCCCTGAGTCTTCCCTGCTTCTGAGGCTGCCTAAGCTCTGCCGGGTGGACCCTTCTTTCATCTGCAAAACAGCAGGGTCTCATCTTCAGATTCCTCTCTGTCATCTCGTCCCTGCCACCCCATCTCTGTTATCATCATCTCACCCCTTCTCTGGCTCTGGTTTCTGAGGCCCACTGTGAGCCCCCAGGTGACCCACAATCTTCTACCCACATCAGGAACCTTAGTCAAATTCTCAAAGTCCCTTTTCTGTGGGAGATTACATGTTCCCAGGTCCCAAGTAAGGTGAGAGGTTTTGTGAGGTCATTGATCAGCCTCTTGGATCAGAATCTGGACAGAGAGTGAAGCCAAAGGATTTCCAGACTTGGTGGACATGGGGTAAGGTGAAGCAAAGGAACACAGACAGCCAAGGGGTGACAACTGGAGCAACAGGAAGAATGGAGAAACCATTTTTGCAGAGGCATTGGCAATGGGAGGAATGGAGAGACCTAGTACCATTTGGGATGCTGCTGAGAGTGGCCTGGGCAGCTCTGGGAAGAGCATGGTCACTGGTGGTTTCCCATGCTGTGGGTCCCCTGGAGCCTGCTCAGGGAGAAGGCTATTGGTACCCAGGGGTGGAACATGCCACTGGGACATGGGAGGGCTGGTGACATTCACTGGGGTTTCACAGGGGAAAAAAAAACAGAGACTTTTTAAAAAGCCTGAGTTCTCAGTTGAGTGGCCAGGGACTAGAATCTATAGCAATTTGGACATGAAGATTAATGGCACGTTGTCCACTGTGAAAGATTTGTGGAAGATAAGTGTGTGTGCACCAGTGTGTGTGTGTGTGTGTGTGTGTGTGTGTGTGCAAGTTATGACTTCAGCTATACTAAGAGTAGTATAAAAAAAAAGATTTTTAAAATTACTCCCCCAAATATATATTCAATGCTTATCTCTGAGAGTTAAGATTTGGGGTGATTTATGCTCATTTTCTAAATAACCTACAGCATGCAATATTGAAGGTGTATTCCCTGAGACAAACACATCAGATGGAGATGACATTACCCAAATAGAAACAATCTTACCTGGGCACGAACAATGGTTCCTACTTACCAATTGAATCCTCCCCAAAACAGAATTCATTTTGTTCTTTGAAACTAGGGGTCCATTTAAGGATCAAATAATTTAACATTTGTGTATTAGTTGAGGTGAGTTTTGCTATAGGTAATTAAGCATGACCACAGTAGCTCAAATAACAAACACTTGTATTCTTTATATACTGAGATGATTGGGAATAGACCCTTTTAACATTGGCTTAGGTCTCAATAATGTCTACAGTAAGGCTTTTGATTCTTCAGCCCTTTGGCTCACGGGCACAAGTTGGCTGCTGCAGCTCTCATCATCATAGCTATTTCAAGGCACGAAAAAGGGGAAGAGAAAAGAGGGTGTAAGAATCAGCAAATCAAATGCCTTTTTAAATATCATAAGAAGAGTTTTATTTCTATTTCACTGGCTACCCTTTGGCCAGTGCAACAAAAATATGACCAAAGGGAAGGGTTAAGTAATAAATGCTGTATTATCCAATAACCACTTTGTTCCACCCTGAAAAATCAAGCACTGTGCCTGGCCATGGCAGGTAATCTGGAAATGTTGGCCACTGGTACTTTCAGATTTTAAATAATGAGTGACCTTGAAGGAAGTACTGGGGCTCCATGTTTAAGAGGAGACACATGTCTGTGTCGTGCGTCCCAGGGCAGCTGGCCTGTTTCTTTTCCAGCCATCAACTCCTGACAGGGCAGGTGCTGTTCAAGCCGCTCATGCCTCACTTCTCATCAGCAGAAGCCAGGCCCAGCTGAGTCCAGCTGCATATACAGGCTGGGGACACCTGAGGTCACTGACCAGAAACCTAATGGTCACTGAAGGCTCCTCAAGGCACCTCCATCATTAGGCTCAGTGCACATGAGTGTCTGTGCAGACAGATGGCACAGCACCACCACCACCTGCACACCAGCCAGCATCAGTCAGCAGTCATGTGTGTGGGCACCACCTGGCCCAGCCATCAACCCTGGCAATTGTGCCAGCCCTCAGTGGCCCCAGGCCTCTACCAGAGCAGACGTCCAGCATGGCCAATCAGCCCTGTGCCACTCAGGAAGCCTCACAACACCACTGCCCCAGGGATCAATGTTGGTCAGCAGAGCCCCAAGTGGCCATGAGACCCTGCCGGATGCCACCAGTTTACACTCCCACCTCCCCCTGTGTCCCCTTATCCCCCCTTTTGTGGTCACGTGGGGCTACTCATTGGATCCCAGCCATGCTCACATCAAGAGAGGGTCCTGGTTGGTGCGAGGGCACACTGGTGGAGAAGGCTTGCTATGGCATCTGAGGGGGGCATGGCAGGCACAGGTAAGTTGGGTCGCAGCTGCTAGCACACACTGTACTAAAAGCCACCTAGTTGTGACACTTCTGAGCTATTCATCACTCATTGCAGCTAGACCCAGTGTTGATGAAGAGGCCGGTGACAGAGGATGGGAAGAGGCTCTGAGTCACCTGGGCTGTGACCTTACCCCAGAGCATGGAAGAAGAAAGAGAGGCAGGGAGGGGCCAAGCCTCGTGGGGTATCGGGAATTTCAGGAGGCTGAGGCATGGATGGCTGACCTGCAGAGCACCTAAGTGCAAGGTCATTAGCTTCAGGGCCCCAGGCCTGTGCAGATGGGGGTGAAGGATTTCTTCTGTACTCACCACCATCTTACCAGCCATGGGAAGTCCCTGCTCTTCTTCCCCAGGACAGAGTCAGCAGCACTGAGTGGTGTCACAGGACAAGTTACACCACATCACCCACCCCTAATCAGGATGGATGGACCCTTCCCAGTGAACCTGTCAGAAGCTGAATGGTGGACACGCACACACACACACACAACCTTTCCTCAACCTTCTCCATCCCATTAAACACAAGTCCATCTGTGAGTCACTTGGGTAGAAGTCTGGGATAACCTGACTCTTTTCCCCCCTCCCATGTGTGATCTCTTGAAACTTGCTGGATCCTCCATGGCCACCAGACTGCTCTGCCAGGTCGTCTATCTCTCCAGCCATTGCATGGGACTCCTGATGGCTATTTCTGCTCTGCACCTAGTCCTGCATCCTGCAATCTGCTCTCCATCCACAGCCAGAGAAACCTGGTGACATCAGACATCATGCCTGGCCTCATTGTTCAACGGCCAGTTCAATGAGCACTGTTTAATGCCCTCACGTCCATTCCACCTGGAGAGAGACCATGGTCCTCACAGAGCCTGGGAAGCCCTGCAGCTCTCCCCACCCCACATGGCCTTGCTCACCCACCAGCCATGCTCACCTCCCCACTTTCCAGCTATGCACCAGGCCCACCTCAGGACATTTGGACAGGAAGTTCCCCCTGAGATTCAGGCTCAGTCCTTCACCTGTCAGGCTTCTTTCAGGAGTTACTTTGTCAGACTAGCAAATGCCATCTACTTAAAGCTATAAGGCCCTCCCCTTGCACAGCCCCAAGCTGCCTAATTCTCATTATACACCTACATTAAAGTTCTCTAGCACTTACAATATGATGTCCCAGCTAGACTGTAAGCACCATGAGGACAGGGACTTCTAACCCTTTCATTCAATGCCTTATTCCAGGAATAAATCTACATAAGTATAAACAACCTCTCCAGTCACTCTGCTATGCCCTGCCGGGCCTCAGAACCCAGCCAAAGAAAGATCCAAAGTCCCTTTAATGACCCAAAACTAAATTTCTAGAAGCTCAGAGAGCATCTGGAAACAATTACCTCCAGAATCAGAGGAGCCCTCTTCATGCTCTACTCCTCAAAAGTACTTGCTGCCCCAGTATTTCTACTTTATGGCTTATTGGGGGACTCTGACTCCCATGATTTCAACTAAGAGTGTTTAATTTTTCTGCCCATCTGCTTCTTCCAACTTCCCTTTCCTGTTGGCTAGTCAAAGCCCCTGGATTGTGTGTCCTCTTCCCTCCCCACACATCGCCCAGGCATTGCCCATGGGTCCATTCCTACTAATCACCAAGACATTTTTCTAATGTCCAGAAAATTCTGTGAGTGTAATGAGGATTTTGCATCGGGGAGAAAATACCTGAAAACCACATATCTGACAAAGGAATTATATCCAGAATATGTAAAGAGCGCCATGACCCAGAAACCATCAAAGACAACCTAGCTGCAAACAGCAAAAAATATCTGAACAGGTCTTTTTCTTTAAAAGCTGAGAAGCTGATCATGACTGTGTGTGTTCAGCTTGTTAGTTACTGGGGGAAACCATGATGAAAACCACTTCACACCTCTGAGAGAGACTGGGATCTGACACCTGGCAACCCTGGGTGTGGGGGATGTGGGAAGCAGTGGGGGCCCTCAGGGCTGCTGGTTGAATGTCAAATTCTACAATTACTTTGGAAAACATTTGGGCAATTCCTCAAAAAGCTAAACATAATGTTCGCCTATGACCCAAAAGGGCCACTTTTCACCAGCTCTTCAACAGAACTGAAAATAAATGTTCAAGTCAGCATTCTTCATCCCACCCAGAGGTGGCCTTTGAGCACACCTGCTGGTGTGGTGCTGAGCCTCAAAGGGTATCCAGGTGACAGAAAATGGCCAGACCATAACATAGAAGAACATAGTGGCCCTTGGAAATGTTGCACTGAAGGAGAACAGCCACACAGAGAAGGCCACATGCTTGCCACAGACGTGCCCGCAGTGACAAAAATCCATACAGACGGAGCAGAAGTTGTGGGGCTGAGGGTCAGGGAGGCCCAGGAGTGACAGTTAATGAGGTAGCAGGAATATTCTCAAATCTGACAGTGCTGATGGTTGTGCTGTTTTGTAAAATAGCAACATCCCATCCATCATAAGTGTCCCAAGCACCTATGCATCTTGGCCATGAGAGGCAAGAGGAAACCTAGGACAGGAGCTTTTTAAGTTGGAGAACTCATCATTTTTTGTTTGTTTGTTTAATTAGTTAGACATAAGAGTACAATACATTGGAATCAGATGGGATATAATTTCTCATTATTCCGAGTGTACAGGTTGCAGAATCACATTGGTCGTGCAGTCACACATATACATACAGCAATAATAATGTCTATTTCATTCTACTATCCTTTCAATCCCCACTTCCCCTCCCTTCCTCTCCCATCACTTCTTCCTGCAAAATCTAAGGTGGTGCAATTCTTTTTTTTTCCCCCTCATATCATCAAACATATATTTTGTATAACAATGAGGGTCTCCTTCCATCTACAATGCAATTCCCCTTCTCCCTTCCTTCCCCTTCCACCTCTCTTCCCTATCTAGAGGTAATCTTCTTCTCATGCTCTTCCTCCCTATCCCATTTTGAGTCAACCTCCCCCCTTATATCAGAGAAGATATTTGGCATTTCTAGGAGGGGGATTTTCTAACTTCACTTTGCATAATCTGCTTTAATGCCATACATTTACCTGTGAATGCCATGATCTTGTCACTTTTTTATTGCTGAGTAATATTCCATTCTGTATAAATGCCACATTTTCTTTATCCATTCATCTATTGAAGGGCATCTAGGTTGGCTCCACAGTCTAGCTATTGTGAATTGTGCTGCTATAAACATTGATGTAGCTGGTCCCTCTACTATGCTGTTTTAGGTCTTTTGGGAATAGTCTGAGAAGAGGGATAGCTGGGTCAAATGGTGGTCCCATTCCCACTTTCCAAGGAATCTCCATACTGCTTTCCAAATTGGCTGCACCAATTTGCAGACCCAACAGCAATGTATGAGTGTACTTTTTTCCCGCATCCTCACTAGCACTTGTTTGACTTCCTAATGGCTGCCATTCTTACTGGAGTGAGATAGTATCTTAGAGTAGTTTTAATTTGCGTTTCTGATTGGTACAGATGTTGAGCATTTTTTCATGTATTTGTTGATTGATTGTATATCCTCTTCTGAGAAGTGTCTGTTCAGGTCCTTGGCCCATTTGTTGATTGGGTTATTTGGTATTTGGTGTTTAACTTTTTGAGTTCTTTGTATACCCTAGAGATTAGAGCACTGTCTGATGAACTTGTCATTTTCTATGTCCTCATACAGGGATGAAGTTTGGCCAACAGGAGATTGGAGGCCACCAATATTCTACCCTTGTTTTTCCCTTGTTGAACTTCGCCAGAGCCACCATTCACCCTCCCATGCCACAGAACAACCCTGTCATCAGAATGTTTATTCATCACTAGGAATGCACCCCAGGCCCTGACGTGGAAGGACCACTCACCACCAGTGACACATGGTGACATGTTCATGCAGATGCTCTGAGAAAATGGCCGGCCACCTGGGAGTGTCTCTCAAGTTCTCATGCTTGTCGCATGTCCATGTGGTTAGGCTCCTCCATGGCCTGTCACATCTTCTAGTCCATACTATGAGTCTTCCCCACAAAGACATCAGCACTGAGCCAGGAGGTCTCCACCCTGACTGCTCACAGCAACAACCAGCAGTGAGACAACAAAGCTGACCATTGGGGCTCATTGAAGCATCAGTCTGTAGGGACAAATCCTGGGCCTGATGATTTTTAATAGTGCCTCAAGTCACATGACCAGGTTTGAGAAACACTCCTGGACCAAAACCAAAATGCACAGAAAGCACTGGGCAGAGTGGGGCCAGTTAGCAAAAGTGAGGCCAGGCTGCTGATGGCAGTGGTGCCCAGGGACACCTTCTCCAAAAACACCAATTAGCACAGAAAGAAAGGCCACGCACAGGGTCTCTTGGGTCTTATGGCTTCCAAAACTTGGGACAGACCAGGGAATGCACTGCCCGACTCAGGATGTCAGGCTCCTCTCCCTGGTGCCACCTGTGCACTCCAGTCTCTGAATAGTGCCATGGTCCACAATGCCACCTCTTTCTCCAGATGGCAAGACCCAGCCAATGCAAGTAGTGAATCTCATTTTGGATGAGCCAAAACCAGATGTCGAGGTGCAGCCTAAGAATCACAGGCCTGCTCCAGCCACTGAGGAGGTTATGTGCACAGCCTGAACCCTGCACATGGCCAGGTATTCCTGGGAGTGGTGTGTACAGTGGGACAGGGTGCCAGTCACTCAGTGATTCTGACAACTGTGTCCTCTTTCTCTGGAGCAGCCTAACACCAGGCAAAAGAGCTGCTGCCATCACACTAATCATCCAAAAAACTCCCAGCAAATTATGCTTTCACTGTCTGGTTGCCACGTCCGAATCTCCACCACTGCTTTATCTCAGGGACTCTCTTGACCCAAGTGGGTTTCAGCTGCTCTCTACAAACCTCTTATGGAATCCACAACTTCTTCTCCAAAAAATGCCTGAACCTTGGTCTTCTCCTCTGTCTCCCCATCTCCTCTGTTCCCAGCCTCTCTTCTGGGAATCACAGCTGTGGTCTGCACACCTGAGCACTACTTTTCTGCCCTGAGTGAGGGAATCCAGGTTTTCATTGTGTCACAGCAGGAATTTATGCTCATAAAACTGATTTTAGGTGCTGTGTGAGAGGAGGGTGTGTTCATCTGCCTGACTATGGTAACCTCTGCATTAGGAATAGCAAAGCTTTGTACTTCACCCCTTAAGTGCACACAATAAAGAAAATAAAAATAAACTCTGGATTTTATTTCGGATCTTGATATTAGCTCAGTACACCAGCACTTTTTCCATTTATTTCCAAACAGCCCTTATGTAGCCAGTCAGACCTGTTTGATTTTTTTTTTCTTTTTTTTTTGAGAAAGAGAGAATTTTAATATTTATTATAGTTTTCGGCAGACACAACATCTTTTTTTGAATGTGGTGCTGAGGATGGAACCCGGGCTGCACTCATGCCAGGTGAACGCGCTATGCTTGAGCTACATCCCCAGGCCAGACTTGTTGGATTTATATCAAAAGCTAAAATTCTATGTCCTAGATTTATCTTGTTGATTTCTAAAATTATAAAGCACGATATTTCAAGATAATGCAAATTCTGGGAAGACTGTGCTGGGCAGAAAATGGTCAATAAATTCATATTAGTGACTTCTCTTAAATGATTGCATTATCTTTGGGCTCAAGATATTCAACAAGAAGAAAGTGGATTTGTTTTATGCTAGATCAGTTAAGAACTGATATAATTAGAAAAGATATTTTGACTGGGGGTTCAGTTGTTTCAAGTATGACAACTTTCCCAGGAAAACAATGCAAGAGATTTTGTTCTCCACTTGACCCAAATTGTATGGAAAAATTATTATCTTTTAAATTAAAAGTGGAACCCACAGGCAGGTATTGAAAGGTCATGATGAGACACCAAACTGCAGTTTTTCTTGTGTTTTTTTTTATCATTGATTGCTGTGGAATTTGATTTGAATGTTTGAAATATAAGAACTATATTTAAAAATGAACATAAAATATTCGTTTGCATTTTAAGGCTCAGAGCCTGAGGTCATAATACACAGTATAATTACCTCATATTTTTGAATGCAATCCCAAGACAAAGCAGTTGGGATATATTTTTCAATAAAAAAATATTGTTACTAAGTAAAACTATGTTGTTCCATGTATCATACTTTTCTCTGAAGTATATGTTTGCCCTTAAAATTAGTAGAAGTGAATGCTTTGATGGGGCAGCCAAAAGGTTTATATTATCTTGTCCTGGTG
Organism: Callospermophilus lateralis; assembly: GCF_048772815.1. Taxonomy (NCBI): domain Eukaryota; kingdom Metazoa; phylum Chordata; class Mammalia; order Rodentia; family Sciuridae; genus Callospermophilus; species Callospermophilus lateralis. Next base: position 10,086,191 of record NC_135317.1, read on the forward strand.
AATATTGTAGCAGAATATATGGAGGATGAACCAAAAGATTTCTGAAATTGTGTATTGTTGTGGCTGGAAACTCTTGAAAGGTACATCATTGTTGTTAATAAAAAAAGACTGACTAAAAACAGCAATGTTCTTTAAGCTGTACATAAGTGAACAAATTCTTTGTTATGCAAAAATGCCCTGAGCATCCAGAGATGGCTGAAATACCTTATACAGAGATTCTGGAAATCTCAGTTCCATTTTTTACCTCTAGTAAGTTTTTCTAGCTCAATACATCTCTATTTTTTTCTTGCTTTTAAAACCAGAGGAGCAATACTTTTCTTTTTTAAATTTCTGGATTGTTTCTCAATTTGATGAAATAAAACATGCAGAAATCTTTTGGAATATATTACAAAGCATACAAACTGAAGTGAATAATCTTTGCGAACATTGTGATTCTTTTTCTTTCAAATGCTGTTCTAGCTCAAAGTGGGTAACTTTTCTTCCTTCATATAACCTCTGATTATATGAGAATTTTCCCCCTAGCACTTAGAAGCCGCACTTCATCAACTATTGGTCTCTTGCTTAAGCCTTTACAATGTTTATTTTTATATTGTTGTGCTTTGATCCAATTGATTTTTCTTCTTATTTAGTGTAATTTGATGTATAATTAAATTGGTATAAATATGTCTGTATTGGAGAGTGTACAATGTCCCAAGTTATTGTTCTTAGCCATATATTGTTTTAAACTCAGTTCTTCATGAATTATATGCAATATTAATAATATTGTGAATGATATTCAATATGATTTTTGTATGGACTCAATGCATAAGAAGCCTTTGCCCTATTGTAGCTCGTAAGCCAACATTTAATGATAAGAAACTTAATCTTTACATACAACCTTCTGTTTACCTCCTACCACTTGGTTCACAGAAAATAAGACTATGAAACATAGTTCATTGATTATTTTGTCATAAGTAGGCCTCACTCAACCTTGACTCCAGATCCATTTCTCTGATTCCTGCCCTAAAATAACACTGCCCATAGAATAACAGTGATGTCAGAATTAACTAACGTATATGAAAACAGTGATCATTTATCTCATTCATATAAAAATGAAATGTTTCCAATGAGGCTGGAGTCTAGAAGGCCATTATGCACACAAAAGAAAGATAAAGCTCTTCTCTCCTGAAAAGCTACCTTTAAGGTTGTGGAAATTCAGTCTATTCAAATCATTATGAAATGTTAAAATGTTAAAAAGTTAAAATGTCAAAATTTGTAAATCAAGATGTGAAAATATGGGGCTTATTTTCCAATATCTATGTCCTTCCTATAACTTGCAATTTCACCATGAAAATAAACAGAAAATAAATTACAATGATCTGATAATGCAAATTATATTCCACATTAAGTTTGATTAAAATGTGTAAAAGTATTAAGAGATGCTAGAGTATTATTTACTCAATAGTGGGTTTTACTGTTGCATAAAACATTTAATCAACTGGAATACTGTGATGTCTGTCATTTAACGACGCGATGCAATACATGAGTGTTAACATATATAGAAATATTCAGTTATAAAGACATATTGCATACATAAATAGGTAAAAATGCTCTGTAAACCTGGCATGATGGTCCATGCTTGTAGTCCAAGCAAATTGGGAAGCTGAGTACTTTCATAAGTTTAAATTCAGCCTCAGCAACTTAGTGTGGTTTCACACAACTTGGAAAGACCAGTCTCAAAATTTGAGAAAGTGGAGAGAGGACATAGGAATGTAGCACAGTGTTTAAAAATCCCTAAATTTAAACAGCAATACAAAATAAAAATATTAAAATATTACAATTCAGTGTTACACATCAAAAAATAAATTTCTTATAATTGTTTTCTCTGGTATTCAAAAGTGGAAATAGTAATATTTGATTTAGAAAAAAAATTATATGCTTTCAAAGATGAGGTTTCTGCACTATACATGTATGATATTTATGACTGATATTTCTACCAAATAACTTGATAACGCTTAATAAATTTAATTAAAAGTTAAAAACAAGTACCTATATTCTATATTTAAATGAGTTGTGTCTTTTACTGATCCTCATATACAACAAGGTGTAATGTATAGATAATGACTTCACTATACTCTCACATTTGTCAAGGTGTTTATTATAAATGTTTCATTGTTATATAAGGCATACATTTTGGACAAAATCTGTTTAATGTTCACTACTGGTATGATTTTTCAGATGTTCCATGAATTTAAAACTGGTTTTGGAAATATTACTTAACTTTTTAGGATTTCTGGGCACAATGTATTATCCAAAAATCACTAGTGTTTAAGAAACATGTGACTATGAATTTTTTTTTTCCATTTGTATTTTCTCTAACCAGTATGTATTCACAGGTGCTGAGTATTGGTGAATAAATTTTGAAGGCATTGTCACATCGTCAATTTTCACATTTCAAAACTTTCTTTTTGCTATAGTTATTGTGGTGAGGATTAAATTTTGACCCTTTCTTAGAGGAATTGTTCAATGGTCGCATTTATAAAGCTTCTCTCCAGTGTGTTTTCTATGATGTCTAGTAATGTATGATATAGAATTTAAAATGCTTACATTCTCTACATTTGTATGTCTTCTTTCCAGAATAAATAGCATGGTGGTGAAAAATAATTGATTTTTTATTAAAAGCTTTGCTGCATTGTTTCCATTTGTAGGGGTTCCTTTCTGTATAAATTCTGTAGTTTTTAAGGTTTAGTTTCTCTTTATGAGTATTATCACTTTATTCACATTTCACATTCATCAGGGTGTATTTAATTTAATTTTTTATTAAAAGTTTTGCCACATCATTCACATTTGTAGGACAATTCTCCAGTGTAAGTTCTGCTCTGGTGGATAAGGCCTATTTTATTGCTAAAAGCTTTGTCACTTTCCTTACATTTGTAGGGCTTTTCTTGAGTGTGAATTCTCCTGAGGCAAATAAGAGTTGATATTTGAGTAAAGCACTGTCAAAAACTTTGCATTTGTGAGGCTTCTCTCCAGTGGGATTTCTGCTGTGGCAAATAAGGTGTGATTTTTGACAGAAAGCTTAGCCACATTTTTTACATTTATAGGGCTTCTCTCCAGTGTGAGTTCTTCTGTGGTAAATAAGGTTTGATATTTGACTGAAAGCTTTGCCACATTCTTTACATTTGTAGGGCTTCTCTCCAGTGTGAGTTCTGCTGTGGCAAATAAGGTGTGATTTTTGACTGAAAGCTTTGCCACATTCTTTACATTTGTAGGGCTTCTCTCCAGTGTGAGTTCTGCTGTGGCAACTAAGGTGTGATTTTCGACTAAAAGCTTTGTCACATTCTTTACATTTGTAGGGCTTTATTCCAGTGTGAGTTTTGCTGTGGCTAATAAGGTGTGATTTTCGAAAGAAAGCTTTACTACAATTTTTGCATTTGTAGGGCTTGTCTCCAGTGTGAGTTCTGCTGTGACAAATAAGGTCTGATTTTTGAATGAAAGCTTTCCCACATTCTTTACATTTGTAGGGCTTGTCTCCAGTGTGAGATCTGATGTGGTAAATAAGTCCTACTTTTTGACTGAAGGCTTTGCCACATTCTTGACATTTGTAGGGCTTCTCTCCAGTGTGAGTTCTTCTGTGGCAAATAAGGTGCGATTTTTGACTGAAAGCTTTGCTACAATTTTTACATTTGTAGGGCTTCTCTCCAGTGTGAGTTCTGCTGTGACAAATAAGGTCTGCTTTTTGACTGAAAGCTTTGCCACATTCTTTACATTTGTAGGGCTTCTCTCCAGTGTGAGTTCTGCTGTGGCAACTAAGGTGTGATTTTCGACTGAAAGCTTTACTACAATTTTTGCATTGGTAGGGCTTGTCTCCAGTGTGAGTTCTTCTGTGGCAAATCAGGTCTGATTTTTGAATAAAAGCTTTGCCACATTCTTTACATTTGTAGGGCTTCTCTCCAGTGTGAGTCCTGCTGTGGCAAATAAGATGTGATTTTCGACTGAAAGCTTTGCTACAATTTTTACATTTGTAGGGCTTCTCTCCACTGTGAGTTCTGCTGTGACAAATAAGGTCTGCTTTTTGACTGAAAGCTTTGCCACATTCTTTACATTTGTAGGGTTTCTCTCCAGTGTGAGATCTGCTGTGGTAACTAAGGTGTGATTTTCGACTGAAAGCTTTGCTACAATTTTTACATTTGTAGGGCTTGTCTCCAGTGTGAGTTCTTCTGTGGCAAATAAGGTCTGATTTTTGAATAAAAGCTTTGCCACATTCTTTACATTTGTAGGGCTTCTCTCCAGTGTGAGATCTGCTATGGCGAATAAAGTCTGCTTTTTGACTGAAAGCTTTGCCACATTCTTTACATTTGTAGGGCTTCTCTCCAGTGTGAGTCCTGCTGTGGCAAATAAGGCCAACTTTTTGACTGAAGGCTTTGCCACATTCTTTACATTTGTAAGGCTTCTCTCCAGTGTGAATCCTTCTGTGACAAATAAGGGTTGATATTTGAGTAAAAACTTTGTCACATACTATGCATTTGTGAGGCTTCTCTCCAGTATGAGTTTTGCTGTGGCAAATAAGTTGTGACTTTTGACTGAAAGCTTTACTACATTCTTTACATTTGTAGGGCTTTTCTCCAGTGCCAATTCTTCTTTGGTAAATAAGGTTTAAGTTTTTACTAAAAACTTTATCATGTTCTTCACATTTGTAGGGCTTCTCTTCATTGTGAATTCTGCTTTGCTTAATAAAGTTTAATTTTTCTTTAAAAACTTTATCACATTCTGCCCATTGGTAGGGCATCTGTCCAGTGTGGGTTACTCTGTGGTTAATAAGACCATTTATTTTACTAAAAGCTTTGCAACATTGTTTATATTTGTAGGGCTTCTTTCCAGTATAAATTCTCTGGTGGTGAACAAGGCCTGATTTTTTATGTGATTCCTGGTGTTCACTCTCACTTGTGGTTTTCCATATTTTCTTTTGTTGTAAATAGTCAAGATCACAACTTCTATATTTCCCATTTATCACTTTGTGAAATTTATGTTTTATGCCCTTTTCTGGTGAATATTCTTGGGTATCATATGGAGTCATGGCTGAAATAAACAAAAATTAAAAAATGCCTTCTAGACTGGGATAAATATATTTTGCATACATAACATGAAATTAAGGTAAAATAAGTACATTAGGAATGTAGCAGATTAGTAAATCCAAAGTCATCATAATTCCAAAAGTATATCAGTTGAATAAAAATGTACAGACAAAATTAACTTGAGAATATTACTCAAATTCTTATAGGGACCAAAGTATCCAAGAGGAGTAAATCATAAAGAAGAGTAATATAATAAAGAGAAGGAAAGTGTGACACTTTTATCATCCACAGCCTTTTGTCCTCCATAAGATATCATTGTGTATTTAGGAAATATCTATCAGCCACCTTCACTCTTAGTAAAATAAAAGAAATGTAAAACATCTATAAATATTTGTGGCTTTTTCAAAGGGCATCTAAAAACTGGTTTTTATCTACGATGACAAAGAGAGATGAAAATATCTAGTATATTTTGAGCGAAAATACCACAAATATTCAACAAGGGTAAAGAGTCTATGGACTCTTAAAAAGAAATATGAACAAAAAATTTACTAAGAAATATACACATATATGTCTATAAAATTTTCAATAAAAACATTAAAAAAAACTATAAAAACCTTTCATAGCCTATGGCCCTAATACTTGGATGAAGTCAACACATGACAATCAAGTGTAATAAATTGATTTTTATATTTTTAAATTGGTGTGATATGATGATTTCTTTCATTGACAAATACAACTTTGTTTATTTACTAAATATATTATGGTATTTTATACTGTATATACAAGGTAAAATGAGCAAATAGAATAAATTAACACAATCATTATTTTATATAATTATCATTTTTTTCTAACAAGTATTGTATTCCTTCTACTAGTATTTATGAAGAATATAATACACTCATCATGTGGTAAAACAAAAACCTTGACCCTCTTATGGTCAATAAAATAGAAATATGGAGACTTTGAGTATAATATAAACCCTACACAAAACACAGTACCTGTTGAGCAGAATTTTACTCACTAAATATCTGACTGTCACGTGTGAATCAAATGCTCCTGCAACTTAATCTCTGCCTGCCACATTTCACTTAATGCAAAGTCCTGCATATATTTCTTATTTCTTATAACACTTTAAGAGACAAAATATTTTATAACTAAATAATAATACTATATAAGTACCATATTTCTACACATTTGATCATTGATAGGCACATACATTGAGTCTCTAGCTTTAAAACTGAGAACTATGTTGCACTAAAAACAAAAGCAGAGGTATCTCTTCAATTTTCTGATTTAATTGTTCATGGAATCACATTTAGTACTGGCATTTCTGAATCTTTAGGTCACCCAACTTCTAATTTTTCATCTGTGGTGCTTCAGATTAGCCCTAAAAATTCTACATCAATGAATAACAACACAAGTCTTTTTAGAATTGTTCAAGTCATGCTGTTTCTAAATATCTGTGACTTCCCTAAACATGAAGTACTTTTGCATGGCTTTCCAACTAGCAAATATTACAAGGATGCGGCATTGTTCTTGCCTATTTTTATTTATTTAAAAGATTTTATACTTTTTTCCCAAAATGGACTACATAATCTACTGTTGGCTCCTTTAATGAACAAACAAAAAATAGTAAAACAAACATAAACAAAGAGAAGCATGGCTTAATCCAAGTGACAAAAAAAAAAAAAAAAAAGAAAAGAAAAGAAAAAAAACATTAAGAATTGAACATCAAGATACTAACAGTTATGAATTACTCAAAGAATACTAAATAACTATTTAAAGAGTGTTTAAAGAGTAAAATTGAGACAAAAATATAAATATAAATAAGCACAAATTGTGTATGTGAATAATTCTTTAAGAAAAAAATGAGAGGGGCATTTCTAGTGTGCAAAGCTGAAATTCTACCAATATGGGAGAGGCTTATCATGCAAGACCAAGTTTAAGACAAGTCTAAGCAATTGTGAAATACTGTAAAAATTAAAAACCTATAGGATATATAAAGATAAGTGGGATATAGATACACACACACACACACACACACACACACATTACACTTGGGGGGATATTTATATAATTACAAATGTAAAAAATCCAAGCATGCCACAATAAAAAGCAATGATCTAGAAATTATATTATTAATCAAATAGAAAAAATAAGAATTGTAGAAAATAGCTTACAAAGCAGAAGTATAATGAGTTATTCACTTCAAAATATTTATGATTATTAATGCATTATTGCAAAACACAATAAAAGAAAAAAATTACTAACTGAATTGAATCTAAAAAAAGAAACTTCCAAGTCAGTAGCAGCAGAGAACATGAAAAGAAACCAAGCATGATCTGCTCCTAGAGAGCCTATTTGTTTAAAGATGGATAATGCCTCTGCCTTTAAATCTCATCCTTTTGCACAATTTTTAATCAATGAGATATAGTATTAAATTATGAAATTTCTCATAATCGTTCTGAACAAGCTTTTGTTGAGTGAGTAAATTATATCCTGATCCTTGCCTTTTTAAATGGAAACAAAGATCTAGCCTCTATCATATTAATATACATTAAATAATGTTTTATTTACACTTAATGTCCTCAATATACAACATAAAGTTAATACTCAAAATTGGTCATCTGCATTGAATAGACATTTTATTCTAAAACAGCCATTATCCAAAAAAAATTATATATATATATATATTATATTATATAAGATTTCACCTTATAAACATGGCAAGATACTATGCTTTTGATCACATGGGGAAAAGCATAGACTGTTAAACTTATGCCAACATGTTCTTTTTGACTCTACCTTGATGCATGAAATATAGCAATTATAAATGTACATCAGGGACTTGACAAGCTGATTCGTAAGATTCATTTAACCCTGGAAGAGAAGAGTCCCTCCAAACAAGAGAATAATCATTCTCCTCAAAAGAGGAGAAACATTAAAAGAGGAACCCAAGATACTATAATTCCAGATACTTGGGGTTTATAAAACCATTATTAACCTCAGCTCAAAAGGTGTTGGCTCAAATAGGTTAGAATGTACTATGGATAACTTAGTTACTGCTTTGGTTGCTAAGCTCACACAAAACTCTGTTAATGCTTTGGTCTTAATAACAATGTTGCTCTGTTTTTGTACACCACTTGTGGGAAATTCAGTACTATCAGATAGTGAAATTCTACAACTCATTACAATATCTTGACTCACTTGGATGAAATTGTTATATACCTGAAAAAAATGTCTCATGATATTCATTGTTGTGTTAGCAGAATAACTGTGTCCTTACCATTCACATTATATTTAATAGGTTACAATACTGCACAATTTACTCAAAAAAGGTCTATTCCTCTTGATAAAAACTGTGATAATTCAGTGAACCTTTTCTCTAAGGCAGAATTTCATGCTTTGACATTCTCCTTAAAGGGTTTCCCTGGACTAGCTTTATGAGCTTACAAAACTACTATGAAACTCACCTATGCTATCATAAAAAGTATTAGTCAAGCCTCCATGGCTGTTAATATGCTTAATGAAGAACAAAAACAACATTGTCAAGCCATACTTAAAATTCATGATTGCAATTGATTGTCTGGTATTGTTATATCATAATGGATATCAGAAGTTAAATAACATGTGTTCCTTCAATTTAAGTGATAATAGTAATTTTATTTCAAAAGAGTTAGATTACCTTAAAGATATCATTAATAAGGTACAACAAGATGATTGATGATTGACTTGTTGAATTGGCTAACTTCATGTTTACTCAATTTCATCTGAGTCAAAAAATATACATAGGTGGATGTTTACTGATGTTGGCACTTGCTGTTCTCTCTGCCTGCCCTATTTTTTGCCCCCACCAGCATTAAGGAGATAAGTAATATTATTTATTCAAAAGGGCTTAAAAAAAGAGGGGGGCATCAGGTATTCTGACCTTGGAAACAGAAAGTGTGAGGGTGATGGAAACTGGCACTCTGAGACCCACAATTGTAATTCCCAGCAGTTTCTCTCTGAAGCTATTAAGACAACTATACAGGTGCACTATCTAGTTTCTATGGTAATGTCCTTTGGGAGAAGAGACTCTATGTTTTTATTAACTGTACCTTATCTTGGTTAGCTAACACTTGGGGTTAAAATAATATTAGGTTAGAATGTAGTCATTGCAACAGAAACTATGTAATTTTGGGGTAAACTATGTACAGCCATGAAGAGGAGTGGCCAGTTTTTTTCTTCCTTTTCACTTAGATTGAGTCTCTCTCTTCTGTTTGCTTCTTTACAGGTTTCCTCACAAGAAAATTTATAGCACATCATGCTGGCTCTCACAATAAAACGTAAGTTTTAGTAGTTAATCTGAATAAACTGGGACATCACTAAAGAAGAAAATGGAGGATCACAAAGAATTTAAAAATGTGATACATGTAGGGCAGTATGTGTTCAATGATTAAAATCAAAAGAAATAAACCTAAGCTTCTGAAATGTTTTTTCTGCTAAATAACTACTCTACCAACATTTTTTAGTTTGGTTTTCTCCATTTGAACTTCTCGCTGTGTCCCCTGCTCTGTGTAGGCTACAAGAGTAAATCACTAAAGTATGCTAGGAACTACTTATCTAAAGTGGAGAATGTATAACATACCAAGAAAGAGAGAGATTAAAGAGTAAAATAATATATATTAAAGAGTAAATTATCTGTACTAAAAATGCCCTTTTTCTTTGAAACACAAATCTGAAACTCATTCTTACAGAGAAGTTCCCAGAAGATACAACAGAAGTAAATTACATAATAACTATTAATTAAAATTTTTAAAGGGAAATTAAACTTACCCAGGAAGGCAAAGTTTCTATAGTTCTCTAACATCACATCTTTATATAAGTTTTTCTGAGCAGGCTGAAGGCATTCCCACTCCTCTTCAGTAAAATCAATGGCTATATCCTTGAATGATAACAGTAACTGTAAAAAGAATAGATAAATAAATAACACATTGACTACATGAACATTTGCACAGTCTGTAAGGTAATTGAAGTTAAAATGAGAGTTAGTAGACTATCATGTAGCTGGTGTTTTGGAACACAAAGATCTACTTCTGCAGAAAAAGTGATTTAAGTTTAAAAAAGTATATATATTCCACTTTTGTGAAACACAATGTAAAACTCAGGCATTAGCACAAAAATATTTATTTTGTAATCTTTTTATATCATGATCTAAATTATGTATATTGTTCAGATGAGAAAATTATTGTAATTAAAAAAGGGAATGCTCATATTTTAATTGTACAACCACTAATCAAAGATAAGTGTAGAATCTTATTTGTTATTTCTCTGATAGAGCTGGCTTTTCTGAGTATGTAGTGAGATCTCTAGTAATCCTAATACCAATGGTATAAGAGAAATTTTGAAATGTAACAAGGTAGAAAGACAACTTAATGGAAATATTTAATAGTGAATTTAAGTTCAAACATTTTATGGTATTTATGTGTGTTATTAATATAAAAAATAACAAAAACAATCCTGTTTGCATTTTCCATTTTATGCTTTTAACAATTTTTAACATACAAAATAATATATGCATATATATATGCATATTATATATATATATATATATATATATAATTTGATAGATGCATATATTGTATGATGTTTATAATAGAATATACATATAGCTTTTCAAAAAATATAACTTTTTTTTTAATTGGTTCTTTCTAGTTCTACCTGATAGCAAAATCAACTTTTATGGTATTATGCAAGCATGGGATATATCTTATCCTAATTAGAATCCTGTTCTTGTTGGTGATTATGATGGTAGGATTTATATATATCTTTAATATTTATATCTCCTTCCCTTTTATTTATTTATTTATTTTTACCACTGTGTAACCTACTGTTCTTGTTTTCTTACCCTTCCCCACTTTATGAACTTTAGATTTCACATATCAGCAAAAACTTTCAACATTTAGTTTTAAAGAAATGGTTTGTTTTACTTAGCATAACATCTTCAGATCCATCCATTTACTGGCAAATGTCATGAAGTTATTCTTCTTTATGGCTGATTAATAGTTTTTTGTGTACGTAAACTACAATTTTTTATTTTGTCATCATTGAATGGACCCATTTCTCAATGAATGTTTGGTTTTGTAGGTTAGCTATTGTGAATTGTGCTGCTATAAACATTAATGTGGCTGAGTCAATGTAGGATTCTGATTTTATGTCCTGCACGTATATATAGTACAGTAAAAAAACTGGGTTAAATTGTCTTTCTATTTCTTTTAAAAATATCCATACAGGCTATTATGTTTCACTTAGACCTCTATACAGCTGCAAAAATTAAAATTCAACTAAACCTGAGGTTGAAAATAAAACATACAGAAAATAATTAGTAAGCCAAATCCTCCATCCCAATGAAAAGTAAATTTTATAAACTAAAAGTAAAGAAAATCTTAAGCAAAAGAGCAAAATTAGAAGCTATTAAAGATGAACATAACACAGAGGGAGTTACCAATATCAATGTTGGTGCTTTTAAAAAGCAAATGAGCAAGGTCTAGTGATAGACAACTGTAGTTCCAGTGACTGAGGAGGATGAGGAAAAAGGATCATAAATTCGAAGACAATATTATATATAATATTGTCTCATATATATTGTATTGAGCAACTTAGTGAGGCACTTAGCAACTCAGCAAGACTGATAAAATAAAATATCAAAAGGACTGAGGATGTGGCTTCATGGTTAAGCACCCCTGGGTTCAATTTACAGGACAAATTAAAAAAAAAAAAAAAGCAGATACAATTAAAAAAGCACTAGCAAACTTGTAAATTCAACAAATAATAATTATTTTAATTATATAGTATATAATTGCAAATATATGCATATATAATGATTTCTCACTTGATGGAAATACACTCTGATGGAAATTTTATCCTAAGAATATTCTGCAATTTTTCATTTCTCTGAGTATAATGACAAGAATCTAGATGGTATAGACTAGTTCATGGCTAAGATATTTGCTATATCCACTATTGTACATAACGTCTACTGCTGATGAAAATATCATGATGCCACATGATTGAAGTTATGAAGTTAAATCAATCAGGGTAAACCTCATAATAAAATAAATGGTGGAACTACAGAAAACAACAACAAAAACAAAACTCTTAATACGCCTCTTGTTATTTAGGCAGTGATACATAATGAAGATTACAGTGCAGGAAAGAGGAAAAAATGGCATTCATTCCAAAGAAAGATGCTAGGATATTGGGAAAACAGTGTGATAATAAAATGCTATTTTGTTCCTTTACTCATAAAACATAACAACATATTTTGACACATTAAATGCTGAATATAAGTTATTAATAAATAATAGTGAAATATAAAAAAAGTACAAATCTTAAAAATTTATATACAAAAGATAGGGTACATATGGTGGTGAAGGAAACTACTCCATTTACAATAACTTCAAAAATAATAAGATACTTGGAAATCAACTTAATAAAAGAGGTGAAAGATCTATACAAGAAAAACTACAGAACCCTAAAGAAAAAAATCAGAAAAGACCTTAGATGATGAAAAGATCTACCTTGCTCATAAATAGGCAGAATTAATATTATCAAAATGACCATGCTATTAAAAGCACCATACAGATTTACTGCAATTCTGATCAAAATTCCAATGGCATTCTCCATACAAATAGAAAAGCAACCATGAAATTTATCTGGAAAAATAAGAGACCATGAATAGCTAAAGCAATCCTTAGCAGGAAGAGTGAAGCAGGTGGCATCACTATACCAGACCTTAAACTATACTACAGAGCAATGGTAACAAAAACAGCATGGCATTGGCAACAAAACAGACTGATAGACAAATTGTACAGAATAGAGGACACAGAGACTAACCCACAAAATTACAATTTTATATTAGACAAAGGTGCCAAAAACATGCACTGGAGAAAATATAGCCTCTTCACCAAACCCTATCTCTCACCATGCACAAAACTCAACTCAAAGTGTATCAAGAACCTAGGACTTACACCAGAGACTCTGCATCTAATCGAATAAAATGCAGGCTCTAATCTTCATCATGTAGGATTAGGCTCCAATTTCCTTTACAAGATAACTTATCTTGCAGTGATGGAATGTAGGTAGGAAGGCCCAAAGGCTGGGGACAGGTGGGCTGAAGCAGTAATCTGGGCACTGAGGATGCCCTTTAAGCATAAGAAAAGCAGCAAAGAATCTCTTCCACTGACATGTTCACCACCTGGTTGGCCAGTAGGACTGAGAACATAGTGGCCCAGTGGAGGACTTAAGCCTGCAGAGACTGCCCAGAGTCCCAATCTGCTAGCTCCTGTTTTCACCACAGCCAGTCTTGTGGTTCCAATAAATAGTCTTTCTCCCCCAGCCTCCCTCACCAGGCCAATGCACACTCACCATTTCCTGGTTCTCCGGAGTTGGGCCTGCTTGGGATCCTCAGTTTCTGCACAGCAGAGCAACCTGTGACTCTGAAGTATGAGATTAAAGTCCAGCCAAATGGCAAAAAAAAAAAAAAAAAAAGAGGATTTAGGAGATAAGGAGTAACAGTGAAAGCCCACCCTCTTCCTCCCTGATAACACACAGGATTGGACAGTTCCCACAAAATGCTCTTGATTGGAAGGGGCTTCAGATCATGTATATTGAATCTGAGACCAGAGAGCCCTTTATGAGCCATCACTAAAGTTTCTGGGAGGGTTGTTATCAGGTAAAACAACCCTGATTTTGACAAGCATGATACAAAGGCAGGTACAAGGTTAATGGTTTAACATTGTTCATCACTTAGGGAGGAAGTTTAGATCACAGCATCAGAATTTATGAGGCACCACTAAGGTTTCAGAGAGGGTTGTCATTTGGTCAGGGAAAGCCAGAATTTATGAGTCATCACTGAAACTTCAGGGCGGGTTGTTATCTCATCAGGGAAAACCAGACGTGGGTGAATTCAAGGCACTGGCAGGCATTTCAAGCAAGTTTAGAAATCACAGTAATTTATAATGAAGCAGAAGTTAACTTTTCATGCCTGTGTGATGAGATGGCTCCCAATCTTAAGAGGAATTTAGGCTGGATTTTTCACTTGCTATAGCCATAGCTTTTAAAGTATATATTTCATACTTTAACAAGTATGAGCATTAACTTATTAATATGAATTACTACTAATTTTTTCTTAAAAAACAATTAAAATAGAAACTAAGACATTTGTTATTAAGTGGGTAAAAATTTTGATTAATATATTGATGATATAAACATGGAAAATTGTGACAATGATAAAAAAAGACATTTAATATAATGGCTTCAATATTATAAGTCCCTGTGATTAATGTTCAGTAGGTCAGTTCTTCAATTTTTTTTTTTTAGGTCATTTTGAATTACAGTTTTGTAAATATTTGTTAAGTATACGAATTTCAGATTTTGTTATTTGTAAAGTAGAAAAATGGCACATTTGAGCCCCTATCAGGATTTTAAAAATTATAAGCCATGTGGGGCATCTTAGCACATTTTTTTTTTTTCATATTTGCACACAGTACAATTCTAGAGAGGAATGAGTTGGAGATATAGTCTGCTGTCCTGAGCAAAAGAGAAAATTGCCTTAGGCTATTTCTAAAGCTTTTAACTTTTCTAACTTTTCAAAATATTTGGTAATTTGAAAAAAAATATTTTAAAAATGGATTGTTTGAAATTAATTATTTATCTTTCCTGCATTCTTTTTCACTTTCATTTAATTTTTTTTAGAAGGACTAACAGAACAGAATTACAAAAATCTTCCATGTGAATATAAAGGTATATTTATAATGATCAATATAGAAAGCAGAAGCAAAACATCATCTAGATTGATGGGTCTGCCTCAAAGTAGAGAGTTACATATCTATTTCTGTCATTCTTCACTAGGCTCCCGAGGTTGCAAAAATCACCAGCCAACAAAGAGAAATGTCTTTTTAGTTTGTTTGTTTCTCACAAATAATTCAAGCTAAAATACACTAGTATCACTGTGGTTTCAGACCAAAGTGTGTTTTTAAATAATAAAAATAATATGTATATGTAAATATATAAATAAGTATTAAATAAAATATAATGTTAGATAGATATTTTTGCCTGGATAATCATCTTGTACATATTTTCGTTTAGACACAGTTCTGGGAACAAAGTGTCACAAATAAGACATGGATCCTACATTGCTACACAGAGTAATTAAGGCACATACTAAGAGCTTGGTATAAAACTTGGCAGAGAGACATAAATAAGTAGAGAACACCATAGAAAATTATATCTAAATGCTAAGCAGCAAATTCATAGTCTATAAGTACATGAAGATATCATAGCATATTTTATGACTGAGTTGCTGCTAATATACAGAGATAGAGATATTTATTAAAAGATGGTTATATGCATATTTTGGTTTAAAAAGGGAAAGATCAAATAATGTAGTTGATTTAAACATGAGCAATTAATATTTTTCTGCATTCAGTACCTTTTTTTAGCAGATATATAAATTGTAATTAATTCCAAACCAGTAAAATGGAGAAATCGTATAAAGATTATTCACTGAGTAAACCTACTTAAAAATAGTTTCAAAACTTCCATTCCTGTCCAAATGTTTATTCCTGACAAAAAACTGCTTCTTTTGAACCATTTCTGTAGATATGATTTTTTATAATAAATATTTTTTGTGATTTTTTTGCACATTACTTGATATATTTATGCTTCACATTTTCTCTTCTGTGCAAAATATAGACCTGAGAAAGACTCAAATCTCTGCTGCCTACTCTGCAAAGACTTTTGATTTCTCCCAGCACATGTTCCATCTACCTATTTTACCACCTATATTCTGAAAGAAAAAATTTCTAACTTCTAAACTCCCTTGATATTTGAGCTATCTTTTAATTTTTAAGCTTATATCATTTCTATAATGAATACAGTGCTTTCAGTAAAGAATGGCTATTATTATGCATCTGGCTTATTTACAGGAGTTTTGTTTTGTTCTTTGGTTTTATTTACAGTGAAGTTAAAAAAAAAAAAAAAAGTTAATGTTGAAAAAGAACACAAAGAAAAGACCACCAACTCCTATTTGAAATCAAATTAAATCAAGATTGTATTGTGTACACAAAAGCTGGCCAGAACTGTCTCTTACAAAACTCCATGCTAGAGATCACCCCCTAATCTTCAGGAAAAAGTTTTTATAGCACAAAATGTTACAAAGAAGGTGGGTATCTCGGGTACTATATAGCTAACAAGATTTTGACAAGCATAAAACAAAGGCAGATAGCAGGTTTAGGATCTACAGGTCTGAACATTTCAAGGTAGGGAATAAATTCAACTCCAGACATTAGAATTTATGAGCTGCCACTGAGATTTAGAGAGAGTTGTTATTTGGTCAGTGGGAGCCAAGATTTATGAGGCACCAGTAAGGTTTTAGAGAGGGTTGTTATCTGTTCAGGAATAGCCAGGCATAGATGAATTCAAAGCACAGGTAGAAATTCCAAACAAGTTTAAAATATCAAAATATTGTCAGGCCAAAGAGAAATTTTAGTTTTCTTACAGAAAACAAAAATAAACTTTTTATAGCCTTTTGACAAGATGGCTCCCAATCTTATATTGGAATTAGGCTGGGTTCATGATTAATACTGTTCAGAGTCAAAAAATTGGTTTAAAATCCCAGGGCTTTTAAATATTTTTTATATTATGTCACTGAAATATTCATACCTGTGGTGACCACACCAGGTGAAAAGATTAATAATTGGAAAATAATTTCCTATACAATAGTAAATACAAAATTGGTTTCTTTTTTCTCTTTAAAAGTTCTTTAGCACAGTTCATGTTACCAATATTTGTTGTATATTTTCTATCTAGTTTTAATATTAAGGCTTACATTTACTTTTGTTTGATGGGGAAACTCTGTTAAATTTGATTTCTTCAAATGGTCAATGTCAAGATTCGATTGGATGTTCCAGCAGAGGTTCGCATGAAGCACTTGTGATATGTTTAAGGCAGATCTCTATAAGACTACAGCTGCTTGTTCATGTGATTGCTTTTGTTTTCCTAAACTAAGTGAAGTTTTGTATGGTAAAACAATAAAATTATCAAAAAAGTAAGATACAAATTGAATTTTGAAGTGGAAATATATAGCTCACAGTCATACTTTGTTTGACTCACCTACAGACAATATGTTACAAAACAAATATTTTACAAAGTTCTGGTAAATGGTACATAAAAACATTTTTAAAACTCAATGATAAAGAGGCATAACCCATTTCCTATAGGTGCGCAAGAGATTAGAAAATTGTTCATAAAAGAAGATGTACAAAATATCAGTAAGAACAAAAAAAAAAGTCTTCAGATAAACGCAAATTAAAATCTGGATGACATATTGTTACATATTTATTAGACTTGTTAAAATACAAAAGACTAATAGCCCCTCATGTGGGCAAGATTCCAGAGCAACTGGAAATCCTCTGTGATATTTCTGCTTATATATAATGGACCCAACATTTTCAAAAACAAACTTGCATTTTCCATTTTTGTTTCTGAAACTGAACATAGACACCAAATGTGAGTCCCAAAACCTCCACTCTGAAGTTTTACCCAAGAGAAATGAAGACATACACCACAAAAGTAGCATTTAGTAACATTTATTCATTCATAATACCTAATATTTGTAGTTTGGAGTCTACAAATAGAAAATTAAATACACTCTGGCCAATTTACCTAAACATTGAATAGTATTTAGTAAAGTCCTTCTATGTCTTACTGTTAGATGTACTATGAATTAATAATAAATCAAGATAACTAAAGTTTATTTAAATAAAAATACATAAAATCTTGTGTTTTATATAAAATTCTAGCACAGACTCTTAAAATAGTAATTGTTTCTGGAGTGATGGAGTTGAAATTGACAATTGTAGGAAATTTGGGGGTTTTGGATGCTATTACAGCATAAAAATACAATTATGGGAGAGGGTCTCAAAAAAAAAAAAAAAAACTATGTTTCACTGTGTGTGGTGTTACAAGCCTGTAATTCTAGCAGCTTGGGTGAATAAGGCAGGAGGATCACATATTTGAAACCAGACTCAACAACTTAGTGAAGTTGTAAGCAACCTAGAGGGACCATGTTAAAAAACAAACAAGCAACAGCAACAACAAAAGCTGGGGATGTGGCTTAAACGTTAAGAATGCCCTTTAGTTCAATTCCTAGTTAAAGAAAGAAAGAAAGAAAGAGAGAGAGCGAAAGAAAGAAAGAAAGAAAGAAAGAAAGAAAGAAAGAAAGAAAGAAAGAAAAGAAAGAAAAGGAGTAAAGAGAAAAATAACACCCCTCACAGCCCGAAACTGTCCAGGGAATTATGACAAAGAGCCATCATCCAAAAGATGAGAATTTCAAGTGAACTAATGGGGAAAAAGAGAGTCAGAGAAAGTGTCTCTGAAAATTATTTGCCCAGGTGATATAGCTAGTAGTATGGCAGCAGTTATAAAAATCTGAAGGGTGGTATCACCTTGGGGTCTCTTAACCACACTCTCTTTTAATTGGACATTAGATGCTAGGTGCCCAAAGCAGGTGGGATGTGAATGGTGAGAATTTTTCTACTTTCATCTATATTTTTAAAATAATTAGGGGCAAATAAGTTTGGATTTGGCATTTATGAGCTTTTGAACTAATGGTATTCTGTCTGTAGTGAAGATGTAATTTAGGAGCAAACACATGGAGCAACCATGGAGTTATCTGATGCCACTCAAGAACAGGAAAAAATGAAAATCAGAACAAGGAAGAGGCCTGCTAAGCAGGGTGACAAGGGCCTGCTGGAATGCTGGCAGTTATTTTGCAAGATTCCAGGGTCCTTGGATGATAGGACATGACACACCACAGGGACATTTGGGACATGTGAGTTAGAGCCTCAAGAGAGAAAAGGTGCCCAGCAGAGACACACGGGGATGCACCCACAGGCTGGGACATAGCAATCTGGGGTACTAGGGGCATCTTACGTATGCACAGTGGAGTGGGATTAGCTGAATTTGATGGGCTTCCTGTGGATTGACATTTTGATCATCTTCTTGGGCTCTTGAATATGGGTAAGTGCTGTCCAGGGTGGCAGGGTCTCTGGCCCTGGAAATCCCATGGAGCCCCTGCCTGGAGTTCCTGGCCTCCTCATCCATGATTATCCACCTTGGTCAGCTTTCTATGTTATCCCCAGGGCCCTTGCCATTCCACTTCTCTCTCTAGAACTTTTCCGTCCCCACTTTCACATGGACTACCCACTCACTCCCTCTGGATTTTGCTTGGACATGAGCTTTTCAACAGTCTGGAGGTTCCCCTCTCTCATTCCTGTCTCCAACAGACAAACTCTGTGCCCCCCACATTGTGCCCATTGCCCTTTAACTTTCCTGATCTACTCTATATTTACTTTTGTCTCTCTCCCCTCTCAAAATTATAAGCTCCAATTACATTCTATCCCCAATGCCTAGAACAGAGATGCTCAATAAGTGTTTGTTCAGACAAATCCTGAATCAACATCTGCCACAGGAACTCAACACACACCACCCAATTTCACAGACCCTTTCTCCATCTAAACCTGTCTCTGAAGAGCTGTGAGGCCATGTTTCCAACAGAAACTGATGTGTAAGTGGAATCCCATCATGCCTCCCAAAGAATCCACTGTCCACTCTCCTATCACTGGTAAAACAGATCACATGACCAAGTCTGAGGGCAACAGAACCTAGGCTGGACTCTGCCCAATGGGAAAGATAAAATAATCTAATTCATGTCATCTTCTAACATTCATCATTGTCACTTGGTCATCATCCTCTTCATGACATCATTCCCATCAACATTATGTCACTATCATTGGCATAACCATTGCTGTCATCACCATCATAATCACTGTCATCATTATTGCCACTGCCATCATCATCATCACCACCAGCACCACCACCATAATCACCACCACTGCCATCATCACTACCATCACCACCACCATCATTATCATCACCATCATCACCATCACCATCATTGTCATCACCATCATTGCCATCATCAGCATCACCAGAAACTCTGAGGAGAGACAATTCAGAGTCAGCCTCTTCTATCAAGCTCATAAGCAAAGGTGGCACAAGAAATTTTCATGGCTAAGAATCTAGTGATGATGTGGTTTTGCACATCCAGGAAAGATTGGTGTGAAGTTCATGTGTGAGCACATGAGGGCCTGGTGAGCACATCATGATAAAGCCTGAGAGTGACCTGCTGTGCCCACGGAGACAAGTATCTTTCTCACACAAAAATCAATCAGCCTGAGGAAGATAAATGCACATGATGGGTAAAATACAAATGTGAGATTGTGAAGAGCAGAGCAGTAACAAATTTAGTGTCAGGCAGTAAACTTCACTCTGTTATTCACTCCAATTTGAAGAAAAACATAACATAATTAACAAGGATGCATTTTTCCTAAGAATGTTTTTAACCTGATATCCTGGAATAATGACTGTCATCTCTATTTCAAAACTTACTGGGTAATCCACGTGAACTTTCATTGTTTCATGGGGAAAGAAATCCATCAGTTTGTTAAAGCTAACAAGGGCCATCAATTTTACTTATTATTTGTAGTTTCTTAACTAGTTTTTCGCTTTGGTCTTTTTGGTGTCTCACATTTTCTCATGGGGATGAGTTATTGCCCCACAGGTAGCTGTCTTGGGGGAGATGCCCAGTAGTGAGTCAAAGTGATGGCAAGGAGAAAGAATAATGGGACATCAGACGTCTGTGGACCAAACACAGAATTAGACTCATTGTACAAAACAGAGGTGCTCCTCAAAGGTGCTGCCTGGAGAATCCCCTGAATGGGTCATGGTTTGGAAAAGATCACTTTGTCTTTTAAGGTTCTGTCCTTCATTTCTCTTTGGCCTCCAGTGGGCAGAGGCCCCTGCCAAGTGAGCGTGAAGTGCATCCTTTCCCTGGCCATTAGGAAGGTGGCTTTGACCCCCAGCACCCAATTCTGCAGAAAGAGACATCACATGAAATGCTTTGTGAGACTGCCATATGTCACTCCATCCTCTTATACACTCTACAATAAGTAGGCTTTCCCAAAACCAAAAAGGGACATGGTGACGGGGTAACACAGGAGAAAGAGAGTGGGCTGCATAGCATTCATGGCTCAAATCACAGCTGTCTTTTCACATGGCCTCTGCATTTTGTTTTAGTGTCCATGCCTCAATCTCCTCAAACTTAAAATGAGAAGAGGATCCATCAGCCAGGATGATGTGGTTGAAACTGGCAGGGCAGTTTTTCCATGAAAATTACCTTGTGTGTTCAGATGTCCAAAGCTGGATATGACTGCCTAGGTGTGCCAGTGAGACACAGATCCTCATGTGAAGTTGACTGCAATTTCGCCACATGGAGTTGGTCCAAGGCTCCTCAGCATTGAGGCCCTGGGTCTCAAGCATGTAGTCAGCCAGGATGCCACCGGTGGCAAGTGGACTTAACCTGACTGCTTAACGACCTGAGCACAGGACCACGAAGCACCAGCTCCCCCCCACACACTGCCTGATCTCAGCAGCAGCTGTGAAGTCAGATTTGTGCTCTCCAAAAAGAAATGGAGACATGAGTCCAAGAGGTCAGGCCCCTCCTCCCACACGTAGCACTCTTTAAGGACCAAATCCAGATTGATAGTCACACTTCTTTATCCACAAGACATAGAACCTCAAAGATGCCTCCTTCATCTTTCCCAGGTAAATTCAGACAAGAGCACTGGGCTTGTGATCCTCTCAGCAGGTCTTTGACCACTGAGTTCCCAAACAGAGCCTTCCTCCAGTCCAAGTGAGCTATGTCCAAGGCCATATTTTCATGAAATACCAACAGCATTCCTTCCTCTGACTCTGGGCAGACAGTGCCAGCCTCACAAGTACCAAAGGCCCCATGCCCAGAAGGACCTCCCAGTTGTTCTGCTGTGCTGTGCTCACCATCTTGAAATCCTCAAAAATTTCACCCTTGAACCTGTGCTCTGAAAGTGCAGCCTAGTGGAACAAATGCAGTCCACAAGGACAGAATGCCTGCATCAGGCATGGCCATCCTTCCTCACCTTCCCAGTCACCTGCAGAGCCTGCAACACACCAGGAGCACATGAGGCTGGGGCTGGCAGAATGCCTTGTCAGTCAGTAGGATGCATAGTGAGTAGAGTAGGTTCATCATGAGGAGGCCAGGAAGACAAGCTGCCTCAACAAGTTGCTCAGCACCTAACCACAGCTTGCTTTGAATGAAAAAAAAAAAAAAAGAGCAGCAGCATTCTAAGAAATATGACTGACCAAAGAGGAGCCTAATGGATTCCTGCCTCCTGTTACTCTGGAGTATTAGCCAACTGTTCAGGCTACAGTGAGGCCCACGGTGGAGGTGGGGGAGAGGGCACTGCTGAGGTGCTTCTCTTGCCAGCTCTCCTTGCTCATTGGCACACAAAAGGAATAAACTATTGATATCATCAGAAAGATAAATTTCAAAATAATTACACAGAGTGAAAGAAGCCAAAAAATAAAAGTTCATGTGATAGAATTCCATTTACGTAAAACCCTAGAATAAGCAAACTAACCTACTGTGACAGTAGAGAAGAAGGTCAGTGGCTGCTTGGAAAAAGGGACAGAGAACCATGAGGATAGAAGTACAAAGGAATTTGGGGTGGTGATGGATCTGCTCATTCTCCTTATTGTGATGATGGTTTCCTGGGTGTACACTGTGTCAGAACTGACGAAATCATACACTTTAAACATGAAGTCTATTGGATGCCAATTAGACCTCAATAAAACTGTCTTTTAAAAGAGCTACCTGAATTTTATAATATCTATTTTAAATTGTCCCTTTTCCATCAGCATACCATACCGACAATCTTTCACTGTAGCAAACTTACTCATGTAACTGCTCCAAATACACCTTTTCCTTTGACCTTTACTCTATATAAACATAACTCTAAAAGAAAATTACTATTGGATAGAAAAGTGAAGAAATTGGTCTCCCTGGATTGCACAGTTGTCTGTTTACTGGCTTCAAATGAAGTCTGAATGTTTAGCTAAACTACCAGTACTGAAGGCTCAGTCACTAAATACTGAAAACATCACTTTTGCAATCTGCACTAAAGCAATTCTCTAATTAAAATAAATATTTACTGCACATGTGCTCTCTGTATGGCACTGTTGAAAGTGCTGGATTTCATTCAGAATAGACAGTACCAAATTACAAAGTTATTCCATGTCTTCTTTTGGAATAATTTGTAAAGTTTAGCAACACTTAAATCACATGATGAAAGAATAGCAATGGAAACATGCCACAGCCTAGAACAGTAACTCTTCTAATTAAAGGTTAAAATATTAAATTTCAACGATAACATGACTAAAGAACTGTATCCTAACAGCTTAGAATTCCAAAATGACAAGTATCTCTCATATCTTAAGTGAACTCAGAAAAAAAGATTAAAAATTATTCCACACACAGCAAGTATAGAGTCTACTAGCTCTAAGAGGTCATTCTGGCTTAGAAATATAAAAGAATGTGAAGACAGACCCCAAATAATTTTTTTTAAAATACCAATAACAAACAGAAAATTTTAAGTAAATATTCTAACAGGTGGTATTAAATATAACACTCTAAGAGCATATTCTTCATTACTGAGCTCAGCTAACTGGACCAAGAATGGAAATTACTATATCTTATAGAATATACAACCTTAATTATTCATCATAAATATAACCATCCATAGCTCTGCCACAATATTCAAGGCATTTTACAGCTTAGCAAGGACATCCATTTGAAAACCATCCACTATCTTTTTCCCTTGCAATAATACTACCCTTTAAGGTTGTTTCTCTAAAAGAACCCAACACCTGCTCCATTTGTGTACAATGAACTGAAGCATTTTCTACTCTCGTGTATAACTGATTAGAACTAGTGAATAATTTAAAAAGAAAAAAAGAACCTAACAAACTCATGCCCCGACCACCAAAATCTATAAAAATCACTTGTCAGCAATAATTGTGGATGGCATGTGCATCAGATTCCCTTAGAAAGTTACTCTTCTTCTAATTTTTTTCAGGTTCTTCAGTACTGTCATGTTTTGTGTTCTCAAAGGTACAATTTTGCTAAACCATAAGCTTTTAGTGAATTTTGACTGACATGATTACTCTGCACGTGTTCCAAACACATCACACCCAAATTCATATCTACATTAAACACTAGTAATCCTCAGTGTTCAGTAACCATGGAACTTAGATCATGAGCTCTGCAAGCACAATATCTGAGTATTCTCACCTTCACTGAGAAGCAGTATCCACTAAACAAAAGACAAAACCAACCATAGTATTCAGTTATTGCATCTTCTATTAATTGATTTTTAGAGTTTTACAAATGAAAATGGCTTGCTTTAGGTAAATTGGTGAAAAAAAGCACAAAAATTTAACTGCTTATAGTTAAAATTATGAAAATTTACATCTCACCTCTGATACTGATTTTAATTAAAATTGTGAAATAGCACCTGCTACAGCTTGAGTTCCATTGACGCTGAGAGCCAATTTGTGGTTCCTTGTGATACCTCTGCTGTCAATTACTGCCCTCCTGTTGCATTTTACTTTGAAGAAAAACACTGTTGTTTGGAGTAAGATTTACTTGTAATTTGAAATGTTCTTGGCACTGTGCTTACAAGTTGATATGCAGCAGCTCTGCTCATCCTCACAACAATGCTATGATGGAGAATATTATAGACAGGTAGAGTGTAACTGACCTTAATATTCTTGTCCAAGGTCACTGAGCTACTTCCCATTATTAACAGGACAGAGTATATCTTGAATCTTCTATCAAGAGGGCCCTAAATGGGACCACACCTTCCAGAGAATATAGATTCATCCCACCATGAGTACCTCCCATTTAATCTCAGCAAATTTATTTTTCTCTAATTCACCCTAATCTGACCATCTGCCTTGGCATGGAGGAGAAAAAACATAGTGGCAGAGCTGGTGTGGGCAACAATTTATCTTCCATGTTTTGGCATTCAGCTAGCCTCCATTGTCATATCTTGCAAAGCCAGGCAAGATCAAGATCTCTTTAGTAAAATGACATCTATGGAATGGCCTTACCAGCAATGCTATTATCAATCCTGACCATGTTTAAAGTGACTTTAAATATTCAAAACAATTCTGATCTTAAATGTAGTAGTGTTTATCACATAAGCAAATGATTCGTGTCATGTTATAACACATAAGATATATAAATGAGTAATTTATCCTTCATTCCTCCAAAAATGACTTTGTATTTCATTAATGAAAACAGAACAATGAGTTGTCTGTGGAACTGAGTATCAAACCCAAGGCCTCACACATGTGAGGCAAGCCACATCCCCAGCCCAGAATGCTGGTGTTTGAATGATGCTGTTGGAGTAACAGTGTAGTGCCAACCCAGCCTTCCACTGTCCTCTGACTAAAATTCCTATTTAACTGCTACACACACTGATGTTTCATGGATTACATCCAGAAAAGAAGTTTACAGAAACCATATAACTTCCACCCTTTTAGAATTGCTGTACACTATATTGTACTCTTTGAGATGCAGAAAGAAATTTCAATTCAGACTTCACTAACATAGGAGCAAGAACCTGTTAAACAGCATCTATTGTTCTTTGTCTATTAAGAAAGATTGCTCAGCCAGTTTGGTGGCACACACCTATAATCCCAGTGGCTTTTAAACATGAAGCAGGAGGATTGCAAGTTCAAACCCAGCCTTAGAAATTTAGTGAGGCTCTAAGCAACTTAACAGAACCCTGTCTCAAGAAAAAAGAAAAAAATAGTTGGGGATGTGGCTCAGTGATTGAGCACCCTGAGCTCAATTCCTGGTACAAAAAAAAAGTCAAAAAACATAAAAACAGAATAAGCTGCACTATATAAAATGAATTTTAATTACTTTATCTAAGAGCTAATAAAGGTACCTTGGAAAATCCATGCTAGTCTCTGGAAAGTCATAGCAAAGAAATTAATCAATCCCTAGAGAGGTTTCTATTAGTGAATGAAGTCAAGTGAATTGTCACAGAAACATAACGTCTTGACAGTCACATCCCAAACTAAGCTGGTCTAAAAGTGAACTCTGTTTACTTCTGGCATTCTAGTCTACTCACTTGTGAACCTTGTTCTTGCACAGAAATGCTGTCATCATGGTCTACCCAGGCCACAACTTCTGAGGCATTCCCAACCTTCCCCTTCAGATCTTAACATCTGGCCAAGCCAGCTTGAATAACCAAAGAGGAACAGATGGCTCTGCTCCACAATCCTTCCCCACTTCTGGGAATGCTAGTGATGAGGGCACGGAGCTCCCAGCAAAGCTTCTGCCTGAGCAGGGGGCACAAAATCCAAGGCTAAGAGTGATCTTGGGGGCTGGGGTTGTGGCTCAGTGGTAAGCAATGGCCTAGCATGTGAGAGGCACCAGGTTTAGTTCTCAGCACCACATAAATATAAACAAAATAAAGTTCATCAAAAACTAAAAAAAAAATAATATAAATTAAAAAAAAAAAAGAGTGCTCTTGGGATTTTAAAAAGCACAGCTGGAAGGAGACCCTGAGTATGGGTCCTGCTCTGTCGCTTAGACCTCAAGGGCCTAAAATCATGCTGGCATCAGTGGCATTTCATTCCTTTGAAACTTTCTTCAGAAATCTTCTTTCTTCAGTAATCCTCCTTTTAACTTATGATGGTTGATTGCAGCCAAGCATCCAGACTTGTACCTTCTAAACATTTCCAGTCTGTGTGTCCACCTCTATCAGAAATGCCCTAGCTCAGGTCCTCATTGGCTCTCATCTGGACAAGTCCCACAGCCCCACAAGTCTCCTGTCTCTAGTCCTCACAAACAGCTTCTGTGGTACAGATAATAGGAGGGACCACGTTCCCCACACACACCCAAACTCATCAATAGCTCTCCATTATTAAAGAAAGATCTAAATTCCTTAACAGGACTTGCCCAAATCTCTATATACAATCTTCCATCCAGTCAAACAGCTGTTCCTCCTTGACTCACATTTTAGCTCTGACTACCCAAAACTGCTTGGGTTTGGTCTGGAGCTCAGATACACACACCCACCACACTGAATTAATTAGTAAGTAGAAAGTTCCCATTCTTGAAAACCTGAAGAAATCAAAGAAATGTGGCTTTCTTCCGGCTTGCTTCTAGGTATCAAAGTCATCACATTGATGTCTACATTTCATTACATCCATATTCCTAAATATTGTTGAAACATATAACTGATGCCAATGTACATAACACACAGCAGCAGCAAATGTCTGAAAGGAAGAATCACAGGCTATAACAAAAGGTTCTGATCACTGATGAATCTCTGCAGACAGAGCACCATCACTGACTCCCTGAGAGGCTTTCTCACCCAGACAGTGCCCCTCTTCCTCCACTGGTGCCACTACCCTCTGTAGAAATCCGTAGCCGGGCACATGACCTCTGGTTCCTTAAGGAAAGGACCATGTTCCAAGCATCCCCGGATCTACAAGTACAGTCAAGTCCTCAGAATTCATTAGACACCTGTAAATATTTACAGAATAATGTGTGCATTCGAAGCTAAGAAGAAAAATCAAAGACATTTTCTGATTTTACAAAAGTGCACTGGAAATCAAGTTAGAAAACTTGAGCTTCATTCATTAAATGTGATGAAAATATTTGAAAACAAAAATAGCTTTAATATCTCTAACCCATTGTGTAGTTAACTAAATGATCATTGTTTCTGTAGAAAAAAAATTAATGGAAGATGTTGAGAAATAAGGTCTTTTTTTTTTTTAACTTATAGAAAATTTCAGAAAAAATTGCATAAGCAGTCAAAAAACTGGTAAATTGGACTTGAACAAAAAACCTATTGGCCTTATAAGAATGAAAAGACTATAGAATAAGAAAAAACTTATACTTTATATATCTGATAAGTGTACATTTGTGTATATCCAGAATACAGAAGAACTATTACAACCAAACAAGAAAAAGACAGCTCAATTTTTAAAATGGGTAAAGAATCTGAATAGGCATTTGTCTAAGAAAGATAAACAATGGCTAACAAGTACATGAAGATATTGAATATCATTAGTTATCAGGGAAATGCAAATAAAAACCACAATGCAATGCCACTTCATACCCATTAGGACGACTACTATGGAAAAATATCATGGCACAATGTTGGCAAAGATATGGAGAAATGGAATCTTCAAACATTGCTGATGGGAATACAAAATGGTTGAGTGACCTTATAAAACAGTCTGGCAGAGTTACTTATGGCCCATAAATTTCAATCCTAAGTATCTACCCAAAAGAAAACAGAAGTCAACTCAAAAACACAAATATTCACTGCAGCATGACCATAAGAACCACAAAGTGAAAGTCACCCATATATCCATCAACTGATAAAATGGATAAACAAACTGCAGTGTATCCATATAATAGAACACTATTTAGCAATAAAATGAATGAAGTTCTGATATGTGCTACCTCAAAAACAGGCTAAAAAAAAACAGATATAAAGGGCCATATATTGAATAATTACATTTATATATCATGTCCAGAACAAGTAAATCCACAAAGAGAGAAAGAAGATTCATGCCTAAATGGAGCAAGAGTGAGTGGAGACTGACTGCTAAAGGGCATGGGTCTTCTTTGGGTATGACAAGTGTGTTTCAGTATTAGATAGCTGGATAGGCACACAACTGTGTGACTATACTAAAACTCAGTGAATTGCACTTTTAAGGAGTGACCTTGATGGTAATGTGAATTATATATCAATAAAGCTGTTATTTTTGAAAATGGCTGTCCAAATCATTTACTAACACCTCTTCACAAGAGTCTGGTTGAATCACTCTGCCTGTGACAGAATAAGCTGTCAGAAAAACACACAATCTGTTCAAATTTGAAAATAATCTATGTTCCTACGAATAAATTCCTATTTCAACCAACCATAAAACCAGATCCAAAGTAGAAAGAGCAAAGAACAAAAGAGCATACAATTCAACAATTAGCTGGAAGGTTACAGAATGAAACTAACCAAAGACTGTCTACCCAACTTTCCAATCAAATGATCACTTACTCTGCCAGTCTAAATTAAGCTTTATGCCTAATATAGAAAGAAACTGTTTCAAATACAGAAAACCCAACCCATTTAATATGTAATAAAGTCTTTTTTTTTGGGGGGGGGGGGAGTAGTTGTAGATGGACATAATTGCTTTATTTATTTATTTGTTTGTTTATTTATTTATTTATTGTGGTGCTGATGATCAAACACAATGCCTCACACATGCCAGGCAGGTGCTCTACACTGACCCATAATCCCATCCCTGTAATAAATTCTTAATATTTATTTAAATGTAGTATAAAAATTTTAACAAATGGAGCTAACAGGAGAAAAAAAAAAAAAAAAAAGGCCTTCATTTTTATTACAATTTCTGTTTAATCCCACACTTTCCAGGAATATTTTTAGTAGGTTTTAGGGCACAAAATTAAAGAAATTAACTCATCAGTAAAATGAAAGGCACTGTATAAACAAATTCCTGTACTTCCACAGACAAGATTCAAAAACCTAAACTTGAATATTTTAGAAAACAAATAAGATTACATCATTAGCCACAATAAGATACCAGAAGGAAAAGTCCAGGAAAACCTCATTAATTTGGCCAATGAGGAAGACTCAGTAATTTCAAGTCTGCATTGATTTAATCTCAGACTATATATTAAGAAATAATTGCTAGGGGCTGAGGTTGTGGCTCAGCAGTAGAGTGCTTGCCTGGCACATCAGGGCCCTGGGTTCAATCCTCAGCACCGCATATAAATCAATAAAATAAAGGTATTGTACCCAACTACAACAAAAACAAAAAAATATATTAAAAAAAGAAATAATTGCTAGGCAAAATAAAGTGCAAATAAAACTTGCTAGAGTATTATTTAAATGATTTTAAAAGTTTCACATGCAAATGACTTCTGCAAAAATAATAATTAAAACAAGTTACATGTATTCTTTAGAATCCTGTATTCTAATAGGAATAAAGTATATAAAATAGAGATTAAAATCTATTAAATCATTAATTGTTCCATCTCTCTGTTTACTTTGGCTGTGAAAAACTGTTTCAGGATTCAGAAAAGCTTCACAGGCAAATCTCAGACAAAAATTTATTCATTCTACTCAAAGTCTAGCAATCTAATTTTCTGCTTTTATTTTAAAAAATGTGAACCATACAATTATATTTACTTTATATCGGGGGGCATTTACTTTATCATTATTTTCAAAAGACATATTGTGAAAAATATTGCCATGTCTATACTGAGAAACATAAACAGATCTTAAACAAGATCCAGCAGCATACTAAGTTTAAATACTTACTCTGCCCATTACAAAAAAAAAAAAAAAAAGATTTAAAATAAAGGACTTATGTGATTCTAAAAACTAAATAGAATATAGTTCACATCAAAATTTGAAATAAAGTACCATCAAATGTTATGACAGCAAGTGCCATACAGTTATGCACATCTAAATTTAAAAGAAACCATGGTAGTATTCTCTAAATTAAAATGTATACTATTCTCTTTTGCATCTTTAACTTAATAATGACAATATACATCAACCATTGGGAGGTTGAGGCTGAGGCAGGAGGATCCTGCATTCAAGGCCAGTCTTAGGTACTTAGTGAGGCCCTAAGCAACTTAGCAAGATCCTGTCTAAAAATTTTTAAAAAATAATAAAAAAGGCTGGGGATGTGTTTCAGTGGCAAAGTGCCCCTAGATTCAATCCCCAGTACCAAAAAATTAAACAAAGAAGTAAATACTGATTTGGGAGTCTGTGGATACCTACCAGGTAGGTAGGTATTCAGTGCCGAATGAAAACTGGTGAATAAATCGCCAGTTAGACCATGTTGTCCCCTTGGGTTATTCAGTAAACAATGTTAATTGAAGTGAAAAGAAAAGCACTCTCAGGAAAGGCAATCTAGGTGTACTTTATATATAGAAGACAGTTCAAAGAATAAACAGTAGGTCAATGATAAAGCTGTGAATCTGCTTCATGTGAGGCCATCTTTATATGTAACTCTTATTTGACTGAAATAAAATCTAAAGCAAATATAAAATTAAAAATCATATTTACATTAGGAAGTGATGAAATCTTTAGACAGAAGAGATACACATAGTTTTAGACATGATCGCACATTCATATTCTTTACATAAGTCATAAAAATTATATTATCACCCAATTATGGAAATAATATTCTGTATGCTATTCAGCCATTGGTATCCATGTTTGAAAATTGTTAAGAAATTTATTTTGAAAGTTACTTTAGGCTTCCCTTCAGGTGAATAAAACACAAAAGTACTGCTCTTTGCAGAAGAAAACATTCTGTATTCAAAACAATTATATCTGGTTGATCAAGTTTTCAAATATTTTTTTAATGTTTACTTCTTAGTTTTTTTTTTTTTTTTCCACAGTGGACACAATCTTTTTATTTTATTTTTATGTGGTGCTGAGGATTGAACCTAGTGCCTCATACAGTCCAGACTAGTGTACTACCACTTGAGCCACATCCCCAACCCTCAAGTTTTCAAATATTAACAATGAGTTAAAATCAAGGCAAAAGACGTAAAAAGAACTCAAAATATTTAAATATTTTCATGGCATTTAATGCCTAAGAATATCTGACATGTAAGAATCACTTGTATGTTCTTAAGGAAGATAATTCTTCAGTTAATAAGAAAGAATGAATGAAAGAAAACTTTGAATAACAAAAGGTTTCCTTCAATAGTTTACAGTGGAACACACCTATAATCACAGAAACTCAGGAGACTGAGGCAGGAGAATCACAAGTTCAAGGATAGCCTCAGCAACTTAGCTAGGCCCTGTCTCAAAATTTGAAAAAAAAAAGGGGCGGGGGCTGGGGATGTGGCTCAAGTGGTAGCACGCTCACCTGGCATAGGTGCGGCCCAGGTTTGATCCTCAGCACCACATACAAACAAAGATGTTGTGTCCCCCAAAAACTAAAAAATAAATATTAAAAAGCTCTCTCTCTCTCTCTCTCTCTCTCTCTTTAAAAAAAAAAAGTTATAAAAAAATTAATATAAAAAGTGCTGGGATCTAATTTACTAGTGAAGTACCCCTGGGTTTGATGCCCAGTACCAATAAAAAACATGTTATCTCAAAAATGTACTTTTTTTTTCCTATTGGATTAGCAAAGATTAAAAAGATTAACAAAACTTGGTGTGAGCAAGGGTTTTGAAAATAGGATTCTCATGGACATTGAGGGGGACAGTTTTTACAGATAACAGCTTAGCTATATTTATAAATATTTAAAATGTATATAATCTTTGACCTGGCAGTTATACCTCTATGAAGATAAGTGAATAAATATACTATAATCAACATACAATTATTCACAAGAAAGAAAAACAAGTAACAATCTAAATGGTTATGAAAGGAGTAGCTAGATAAAGTATGATGTCTCTAAATAATAGAAAACTAGGCAGGCAGGGCTGGGTTGTAGCTCAGTGGCAGAGCACTTGCCTGGCATGTGTGAAGAACAGGGTTTGATTCTCAACACTGCACATATAAAGATCTGTTGACAACTAAAAAAATAATTAAAAAAACAAAACTAGGCAGCCAGTAAAATGATCACCCATGATTGTGCACATCAGGTTCAACTCACAAATAGAGATATATATAGAACACAGTAAAAATGACCCCATAGCTTCATATAGAGATACTGCTCTATATTTAAAACTTATATATACTTTCATATCCATCAATAAGTTTTCAAAAGTGAGTTAATGGTGGCCATTCCTTTGTGCAGGAGTTGAGGGCTTACTTGTCATTACGTTGTTTTATACAGGTAAAAATTTTTCTAATTATTATAATAAAAAATCACAACAAACTTTTAAGAGAAAGAAGTGCCTCTATATCACCAAAATTACTTCAAATCTTTTCATATTCCTTTTTAAGAGGAAAGAATTCATTAAATGTTGCAAGTAAATGTAATACAGGATCTCCTTCTCAGAACCACACTTTAAAATAACAAGATAATAAAAATTAAAATATTAGAGTCAAAGAGATAAAGACAAACATCATTATTCAAACAGCCCACATTATTTGCATCCAACTTACCACCCAGAGGTTCTATGAAATCAAACACTCCTAAAACAATATCCCTTTTACACATTAAGGAAACAGACTGAAATAATAATAATAATAATAATAACTAAAGAATTTTTAAAATGTAAAATCATAAAACACTTACAACAGTAAAAATATTTAATTATTTTTCTGTCTTACATTCTTTCATAACACCTTTATTATGATCCTGAAAAAAAAAGTTTGGAGAAGTTAAATAGATTTTAAATGTATACATTTAATCTGATGTTTATTTCCTTTAGATTTCTGTTTTTCTGGAACTAGACAAAACAGTTCAAAAGTACTCATGGGAGGGCTGGGGATGTGGCTCAAGTGGTAGCACGCTCGCCTGGCATGCGTGTGGCCCCGGTTCGATTCTCAGCACCACGTACAAAAAAAGATGTTGTGTCTGCCGATATCTAAAAAATAAATATTAAAAAATATCTCTCTCTCTCTCTCTCTCTCTCTCCTCTCTCACTCTCTTAAAAAAAAAAAAAAGTACTCATGGGAAAATAAGCAAGCAAGAATTCCCAGGAATATGAAAAGCAACAAGGGAAACCTAGTTTTAAAAGATATTAAAACTTTTATAAAACCAATAATGTGATACTGGTATATGAAGAAAACGACTAATATTTAAGAAAGAAAGGTGAAGGGGGGGGCAAAGCAGTTGGAAATCACATTTTCCCAAGCATGCCTGTGTCATTTTAATTTTTGAACCATAAGAACATGCTATCTACATTAAAAAAATTTTTAAACATTAAAAAGAATACTTACAGAAAGAAGAGAAAGAGACACCCATAGATAAGCCTTAAAACTAAGGTTTAAAGAGATTTTTTGCTCTGAAATTAGATGCTGAAAAGCAATCTTGGTGTGGTCATTGCAAAAAAAAAAAAAAAAAAAAAATGCTTTTTTCCCCTTCAATCAAGTTAAACAATATGATAGTCTGTTTTTAAAAAGCTATTTGAATGAGTAAGAAATTTGGAAAGGGGAGGAAAATGTACAATGAGGACACTCTAGTAAAATGGTTCTCCAAGTATGGTCCCTGTACCAGCAGCATCAGCATCATGTGATAACTTGTTAAAATTAAAACTCTCAGGTTCCCACCCAGACTACTGAATCAGAAACTTTGTACTAGTCCAGCAATCCTGGTAATACTCTGAAGTCTGAGAGTCACATATCTTTTCTGGTTCTTCCCACAGGTTCAGGTACACCATCAGTCTGCATTTCAAACAAGCTCCAGGACATAGAACCACACTTGGATAAGCAAAGCTGAAGTCCTCCTGGGGGAAAAAGGTATGTAACCTTCATATGGTTGAGTTTCCCATGAAACCTGTCCTCAGTATCAGATGGAAAAAGTCCTTATACAGGCTTCCTAGCCAAGAGATATCATGGAGCTAGTTTCCTACATAAACTGTGTACACAGAGAATAAATGTTTTCAAATACATTCTTATAAAAACAATAACAACTATGAATCATTGAAATTCAACTTAAGGACGTCTCACTTGAAAAAAAAAATTATAAGTAGACCTACAAACTTTCAGAAATAGGGCAAAGAAACAAAAATAATCCATATTCCATAAATTCTGCTTGTGTTGTCTGAACAACTTAACCTCAAATGCATTAACTGCCCACAATGTGCTTTCATGGAAAAGCACCGAGAAGTTTGTTTCCCTCAAACCCTTTTCAAAAAAATTGTCCTCATGTTGATAAACACTGGTCTTCCATTTGTTTTACACAAGGAGAAAGATCTGTATAGGAATCTTCTGAATAAAAAATGCTAGTTTAGCAGAGCGCAGCGCACATGCCCAGAAGGCGGGCAAATTTGGAGCAGTGGCGCCAGCAGCAGCAGGGGGATTCGGACCCAAGCTCGAGCCCTCCCTGAGCCCCAGAGCTGCCCCGGACTCCCACCCGGCTCCCCGATGGCACTCACCCATCTGTCCCCAGCCATGCCGCCCAGCCCCAGGACCCGCGCCCCGAGCTCCCCTCCACCCCTCCTGCCTCGCGGCCCCTCACCTTCCTCTTTCTGGAGCCGCCTGCCACCAACCCGCTGGCCACCACGTCGTGGAGCTGGAGGAGGCCCTGCCGCTCCCGGGCGCCTAGGGGGCCATGTGGGAGGTGGGGGGCAGCGACAAGGGCCGTGGTGGCCCCAAGCATAAGAGCAGCAGCCAGGCAAGTACAGCCAGCTGGTGGTGGAGACCTCTGCAGGCTGGGCGAGCAGCGGCTTGTCGCTGGCGGGCATCTATGCAGAGGTCAGGAAGGTGGCGGGGTTCGACCAGCAGAACAGCCGCACTTACCTCAAGTACTTGGTGAAAGCTGGTGCAGAATGACTTGCTACTGCAGGTCAAGGGCACAGGCGCCACTGGCTCCTTCAAGCTCCATCGCCAAAAGCTGGTGGCCAGCTAAAGGTGCGCCCCTCTTCGGTGCCTGCGGTGCACAAACCCAAGAAGCCGGCAGCAGGGCGCCACATGGACCTCTGACCCACCAAGGGCAGCACAGCCGACAAGCACGCGCCCCCGAAGGCCGCTGCCACCGAGGGCAAGGGCAGCAGAAGCAGCAGCAAGGCCAAGAAAACAGTAGCTGGGAGCAAGAAATTGAAGAAGGGGCTGGGGATGTGGCTCAAGCGGTAGGGCGATCGCCTGGCATGCGAGCTGCCCGGGTTCGATCCTCAGCACCACACACAAAGATGTTGTGTCCGCCAAAAACTAAAAAATAAATATTAAAAAAAAAAAAAACTTAAAAAAAAAAAAAGTTGAAGAAGGCAGCCAAGCCCAGGTCCCCAAGGTGCCCAAGGGCTGCAAGTGAGCGCCCCGGCCCCACACGTGACAACGTGGAGGGGCACCAGGGACCGTCCCCGCTGGGCCACGACCTCACCTCCCCTCCCTCACTCGCAGCTCTGGCCTCCCCTCACCCTTACGCTGCAGGGAGATTTTTGAAACAGCCCGGGTGACGCCCTCATTGGCGCTGGCTCTTAGCAGTGGCCCTCGCCATGGTTACCGCCCCACTCGGGAGCCAATGGGCAGGGCCCTGGTTGGCCAGCTGGCTGCAGCGGCCAGGCCTGGCCCCCTCCCTCTCACCACCTCTGGGCTCCCAACAATTGCTCAGGGTGCAGGGCAGCGCAGCGCTCCCCTCCCCTCCAAGCCACAATAAAACATTGTTGACCTTTGCAAAAAAAAAAAAAAAAGAGAGAGAGAGAGAGAGAGAGAATTCTAGTTTAGACAGAAAGATTTAGAAGTGGAACGTGGTGGCACATGCCTGTAATCTCAGCAGCTCTGGAGGCTGAGACAAGAGTCTCTCAAATTCAAAGCCAGGGGCTGGGGATGTGGCTCAAGCGGTAGCGTGCTCGCCTGGCATGCGTGCGGCCGGGTTCCATCCTCAGCACCACATACAAACAAAGATGTTGTGTCCGCCGATAACTAAAAAATAAATATTAAGCTTTCTCTCTCTCTCTCTCTCTCTCTCTCTCTCTCTCTCTCTCTCTCTCTCTCTCTTAAAAAAAAAAAAATTCAAAGTCAGCCTCAGGAATGGTGAGGCACTAAGCAACTCAGTGAGACTGTCTCTAAATAAAATATAAAATAGGGCTGGGGATGTGGCTCTGTGGCTGAGTGCCCCTGATTTCTTTTTCTTTTCTTTTTTTTTTTTCCTAAGGAGGACTGACTTTTTTTTTTTTTAATTTATTTATTTTTTAATTTTTATTGTTGGTGTGCCCCTGATTTCAATCCCTGGTACTCACCCCCCTCCAAAAAAAGAAGGATATAGAAATCTGTAACTTCTTTTTGCAAGTCACCTTTGAATAGTTTTTGGTGCTAAAAATTAACCAATGTGCTGACTTTTTTTTTTTTTTTTTTAGAGAGAGAATTTTAATATTTATTATTTTCCTTAGTTTTCGGCAGACAGAACATCTTTGTTTGTATGTGGTGCTGAGGATCGAACCCGGGCCACACGGTGAGCGCGCTACCTCTTGAGCCACATCCCCAGCCCAGTGCTGACATTTTTATATATTTCCTATTTCATTGTCTCTGAGATGCTATCACCTTTAAGACACTTAGAACATTCTTATTCTATGTACAACTCGGAAGAAAAATTGCCATGTGGTTACAACATGCCAATTTTAAGATTCCATCCATCTCAGATGTGCATCTTAAAAATCAATGAAATGCCTTAATTATAAACCACAGAATTGTATGGTAAATTATTTATTTTTCTTCCAATTAACTCTTATGTCTCTCAAATGTAAAACTCCATAAAGGCATGCACGTTTTGTCCATTTGACAACATCTCCTCCATGCTTAGAAACTGGAACATTTTCAATAACTTTGTAACTCGTTATTTATTTAGTTTACTTAGGAATATGTGAATATGAAAAACAAAGTAATGATTTTTAACAGTATTTTTTTTATTGGTTATTCAAAACATTACAAAGATTGCAGAATCACATCGGTTACACATCCACATTTTTACATAATGCCATAATAGTAACTGTTGTATTCTGCTACCTTTCCTATCCTCTACTATCCCCCCTCCCCTCCCCTTCCATCTTCTCTCTCTACCCCATCTACTGTAATTAATTTCTCTCCTTATTTTTTTCCCATTCCCCTCACAACCTCTTATATGTAATTTTGTATACCAATGAGGGTCTACTTCCATTTCCATGCAATTTCCCTTTTCTCACCCTTTCCCTCCCACCTCATGACTCTGTTTAATGTTAATCTTTTCCTCCTGCTCTTCCTCCTTGCTCTGTTCTTTAACAGTATTTTTAACAGTACTGACCTCTTTTACTCTGGGACATTTTACTTGCTCAAAATAAAAAAAAAAAATTAAAAAAGTAATTATTTTCAATGTGGCTGACTTCTCAAATCAAAGAGATTCAATACATCTCTACACAACTGAAAATATATTCTCTTCCGAGAAGTCTTTACTTACATGTTTGTTTCCACAGCACCTTTCAATAGTAATAAGCAACAAACACCTTACAAGGTTTTTAAAAAGTCAAAATAAACATCCTTTTTAGAGTTAAACAAGTTGAAGAAATTTTTGTTACACTGTAGCTAGCTTGAGCTAAACGCTATTTTAATTTTTCTCTATCATAACTAGCAGTGTTTCAAATGAAAAGATAATTTGTAATGAGTCATACCATGAGGTCTGGTGTATGTACATCTATCTACATTTTCCAAATTTGCTAATATGAACACCAGTAAGTAGAAAGGGTTATTTTAAAAGTGATTACAGCTGGGCATGGTGCTGATTCCTTGTTAATCCCAACAATCTGGGAGGCTAAAGCAGGAGGATCCCAAGTTTGAGACTGCCATTTCAAGAAGGGGAGAAAGGGCTGGAACTCAGTGGTAGAGTGCCTCTGGGTTCGACCCCTAGTAAGTAACCCATCCCCCCAAAGTGATGACATGAATGTATATTCTACTGAACTCAGAAATGCTATCATACACACTGCTGTCACTTCCCAAGTCTGTTCTCACATCAAACTGCTAAAATGATATTAGTGTTTAGATGTCAACATTTTCAATATGAGTTCCCATTAAACACAGACAAACACAACCTTACCTTCCAAGATTCTAGAATAATTGACAAAGGTGTCATTGTTACCGCTGTTGACCAGTGACAAGTCCTTGCTTCCCCAATGTTGAAGAATAACACCAGAGAAGCACGCCAAGCAAGGTCAGAGTAGAAATTAGAAGTTTATTAAAGGACAGCAGAAAAGACTTCTCCCAAAGGAAGAAGGGGACCCAAGAGGTGGAATACGTGGAAGTGCCATTGTTTCCCCTTTTTATAGTTCTTTCAGTGATGGACCATAGGTTGAAAGGCCTGAGGGGTGGGACACAGGTGGGCCTAAGAAGTAATCTGGGCAGGAAGGATTTCATTAACACTTCTTTGGGATGGGCTATCTTCAAATCTGCTGGGGCTGTTCATTAACATTTCTTTGGGATGGACTTTGGGCCTAGGGCTTTTCTGGAGACTTCATTAACATTCCATGAGTTGTCCTGCATTTCCCGAAATTCATTCTCAACATGGCCTCCATTTTAGATCTTACTCGATATTAGACCCCATTTACCTAACTACACTGACTACCTAACTTTAAATCTGGCTTCCTCACTAACCAAGATCATGGCCTTTTTTATATGGCAGACACATCAGAAAAAAATAATTTTCCCAGAAAGAAGTTGTTTGTC
The DNA here is from genome assembly GCF_048772815.1 of Callospermophilus lateralis. Classification (NCBI taxonomy): domain Eukaryota; kingdom Metazoa; phylum Chordata; class Mammalia; order Rodentia; family Sciuridae; genus Callospermophilus; species Callospermophilus lateralis. The sequence goes on from NC_135317.1 coordinate 10,125,540, forward strand.
ATCCCTTTCTTGTTAAAATAAAGTAGATAATGGATATGTTCTTAATAGTATTCTCAAAGAGGCAGAACAGTCCTTAAGGAAAATTTTTAGTTATCAAAGATATTGAGGGACACCAATTTAGTGTTTGGGGGCATTTAGTGTTTGGGGGCCAGGATCTAGGCTTCACACAATGATTGGGTGGGATGGATCTGAATCATCAAGATTCATCCTGCTCACAAGAATTTTGATCTTAAAATGGTTTAATCAAGCCAACTTTAAATGACCATTACTTTAAGACACAATATTTAAAAGTTTATATAGGAAACTCCACCCCTTGCCTCTAAGTATGTAAGACAAAGTAGTAAGGGGTGCTTCAGGAGAATAAGGAAACTGTCTGAAAATTAGTGCTCATTTTTTCACACTACACATTAACTCAACATAAATTTAAAACTATAGTGAGTATACATAGACTAGTATATATGCTAACAGTATGAGATGGCACATAAATCTCACCCCAATGAATCCAAAATTTTCAATCTTGTTAATATTTTACTTGTTATTACTGGCAACTGAAGGGATCCATGGAAGGGTCATAGTACAACCTGTGGGTAGGCTGAGACAGCCTGTAATTGACCTTGGCGTGTTATCCCTAGTTCAATCTAGCCTCTCCTTTTTATTAGTTTAAATAAGATTGTTCCAAGACTAAGTGTCCCAACACTAGTTTCCATCTTCATCTCCCTCTTGGATTTTCTTGTTTGAACTAGATCCTAGTACTTTTTCTTTCTTTCTTTTTTTAATCAACTCAAACTTCTTCACTAGCAGCAGGTGCAAGCACTCGAACGCATGCTGTCCTTCACCACAGCTGAAGTTTCTGGTTATAAGTGAGACTGCAATGCATGTCATATATTGTCCTCCATTAATTTCTCTTCTACATGTAAGTGAAAGTATCACACCCACTTTCACTTATGTGTGTAGGCAGGTTCTGTTGTGTACAAACCTCACTGCTCAGTAGCAAAGTGGGCTTGATAAACGTTCAATACCACGGAGAGAATACCTTGGTTCTGTGGTTGACAACCAACTGTTCCAGACTGGAATTCTGTGCTTCAAGGGTAATCAAACTTTCCTTTGCCTGAGGCAAGGCTTGGACTCCAGTATTTTACTTTCCTTGGGCGAGTGACCACACCCCTGGAGTACAAAGGTCACTCTAAGCCCACCTCTGCTCTCTCACACAGGGCCAAATGATAGTTTAGGGGTGGAAGTGAAAGGAAGGTGATCACAACACTAGGAGTGACCAAGAGATCTTTATTGCAGCAGTGCAAAAGAGGAGGAGAGAGAAAGAGAGAGAGAAGAAAGAGAGAGCAAGGGAGAGTGAAGCAAGAGATTGAGGCAGAGAGAACAGGAGATGGGACCCGGCAGGAGGGAGTTTTTAAAGCCAGATTCTAATGGGGTCTCTGGGTCTGCAAGCTATCTTTTTGGCGGACAATGATTGGATTACACAGTAGTTGCTAAGGGTATCTTCTTCTGCCTTCAGGCAGATGGGGCAGGGGTCAGATGTGGGTTTCTGTTGCACCAGATAGGTCGAGTGTTCAGACTTGATGTAAACAGGTGATAAAGGACCAGAGGGGGGGGGGTTGAGTGCATGTGTTATCCTGCAGCTAACGTCCGTTCAGCCTGCCCTACAGACAACTTGGTTCAGCCTGTCCTGAACCTAACATTCCTCCCATTTGTTTTTCTAAGTGACATGGGGAAATCATAAAATCCTCTGGCTATATCCTGCTTAATGGTGGGCAGCATGGGACCTAGGAGGGAAAGTGGAGGAATGTTCAGAGACAGGTCTGGGAACACCAGGCAGCCAGAAATAACACCCAGTGGCTATAAACAGTTATTTTGGCAGGGGTAAAGTCCATAAAACTTCCCTGAAACCACAAGTCATTAATGGCATCAAATCAGTCCTGGGCAGAGGAGATCCTTGGTATCAGCCATTGGTCCTGTCGTAGGAACTCTAGGAAGTGTCAGAGGTAGCTTGGTTGAATCCAGTAATGTTAAGGGTGACAGCCCAATTTCAGCCAGTGGAAGGGCAATCGCCTTGACCCATAATCTGAGAGTGGGTGGTATAATCCTGGTGCCATGTCACTTAGATGTTAAAGCACCATCTGTGGTTGGGATAGAAACTTGAAAAAATAATTAATGATTAGTAAAAGAAGAACAGGATTGGTGAGAAATTTTGAGTTTGGTGGGCGTGGTTGAAGTCCAGGACTGGATATTTGGAACAGGTGCCTTTTTCAGGTGGGAGAAATGGTACCAGGGAGAATGTCTAAAAGCTTAGTCACCATTGTGGTAGCAAGTATGACTGTATGGGGTCCCATCCAGCAAGGTTGCAATGACTAAGAATGCAGTTCCTGAAGTAAGACTGAGTCGCCCAGGTGAAGAGGGTCCAATTCAGTTTGTGGTTGTGCTGGGATTGAGGCAATGAATGTTGCAGGAAGGCACTGGTCTGCTTGTTTCCTGAGAAGTGGGGGCTGGACCTTGTCTGACTGGGTGGAGGTGGGAAGTCTGAACCTGGGAATGATCTGCTTGATGAGAATGGAGGTGATGGTGTCAGCAGTTTCCCTGGATGTGGGGAAATCTTCTATCCAACCTGAAAAAGTACCAACCAAAGTAAGTAGATAGTGAAGCTTTTTGTGCCTAGGCATGTGAGTGAAGTTGATCTGCAGGTCTTTGTCTCACTGGTGGCTCTCATCTGATGTGTGGGGAGTTTAGGTTTGATGCTTCCTTGTGGGGATGCTGTAGAGCAGACAGACCAAGCAGAGTGGACCTGCCAGAGAGCAGATCTCATTTCTAGGAAGTGAAAGAGAGGTTGTAAAATCTGGAAAAGAGGTTATGAAGGGTGTTAGGTGGGGCAGAGTCTCTGGAGCTAGTGTTATGCTCGAATTCGGGACCCCCAAAAGACCACCAGAGACCCAAGATTGATGTAAGCAGCAAAGAGGTGTTTATTGTGAGCTAGCTTGGTCCTTCGCGCACACACACAGCAACTGGTGATGCTGAGAGGCCCCGAGCCCAGGGTTTGCAGCAGTTTTATACATTCTTTGGAGAAGGCAGGGACCCCTACATACATCATAGCATCTCTTAGCAAATCATCACACACCGCAGGAAAATCAAATAACAACTCTAAAACATAATTAGCACATTTACTGGTAGGGACAAGTTGGGTAGATGTGATTGGTTTAAGCCAAGAGGGGTGTTCATGCTGAATTACATGGTTTCCCAACACCATAAACTACTGGGAGGGTCATCTGGCATCCCAACTATTTCCCTGACTCATGCTGATTGGTGGCTGCTAGGGGGTTACTATGGGTCTCCACCTAGCCTGACTGAGTCAGGGACACCTGGCGCAGCAGATCTCTCCTGTTATTTGTAGATAAAACACTTAGCAGGGTGGGATGTGCCTAGGAGTGCTCTGTGGGTCTTTCCAAGGACAAAGGTCATGTCCCTTCCCTGGACAGGCTTTGCTCTGAGGTAGAGGCTGGTTTTTCACTAGAAGAGTTGGTCATGAGTCGTAGGCCTCTGTCTTGGGCATCAGGGGCTGGTAGTCTTAAAGAAGTAGTTGATTGACCAGCTGGTTGGTGAATTTGTGTATCTGATCTTGCAGGAACTTCTGTAGGCAATTTAACATACAGAGTTCTATTAGGAGAAACATTAAGAGGACTAATAGGGGTCCTGTGAGGGGGAGGAGCCAAGGCCACACTTGACTGAACATTCCCAGTGGAGCCTGTTGGCCTAGTTGCTGTCTCCTCTTTTCTAGCTGTTCCTGTCCTTCATTACCCCCAGGAATGACTGTGTTTTAGCTTAACTGTTTTTGGTAGGTGTTTAAGATCAAGCTGGTCAAAATTGACTTTGTTTCTATCATTAAGAGTCAGCTGAGTTCCCATAGGGGTCACTCGTGGGAGAACTTGAAAGCAGCTTCTTAGTTCTGTTAGTACTATCTGCGCTGTGATGGGTCCAGGTCTTGCTTGACCATGTGGCTTTCCTTGGAAGCATCAGGGACATCTCCTGTCTCAAATGACCCTCCTATTCACAGCAAGTTCACTGATTGGCTTTTCATTCTCCAGTGGTCTCATTAATTTCCCTGATCAGGTGGTTATGTGGCCCAGAGTTGCAAAGCTCTTTAGAGAAGTTCCCTGCTCCCTGGATTCAGACTGACTCAGAGGGCCAGAGCCAAATATTGGTTTTCTTGGCCATTTTAATTTAACTGTAAGTCTTGATCTTAAAGATCCAGCAAAGTCAGTTTCACCTTAGATTAAGAGTACTGGCTTTTAGCTGAAGTCAGGGCTACTTTGGAGTCATTCTGACATGTAGTAGGATGGTAGGCACAACCTTATCTCAGGGAAGGCAAGGCTCTTTATAAATCTTAGGTAAAGTGTTCTGGTATTGAAGCTGATCTTTGTTTCTTAAATATCATTTTATAAAATTTACATATATTGTTGCTTGATGTTACATGAATACTAGCTAACAAAATATGATGTTACATTTAAATTCTACACAGTGTATAGGACTTCATATTTATCTTATTGATAAGAGGCCCCAGTTATATAAAATTAAATCATATAAGTAAATCTCCAATATGTTATTCTTATAAGTCTAAAATTACCATGCAACTTTAGTTTGGAGAACACCAGGTTGATATAATGTTTGGTTTTGTTGTTGTTGTTGTTGTTGTTGTTGTTGTTTTTTGAGCTTCTATCTTAAAGACTTATATGACTGAAAAACATGAACACATTTAATAAACAAAAAAGAGTAATACTACCACAATTACTATTGATGGTTTTATATTAATCAAGTTTAGCTCTTAAAGAAATAACATACTAAAATATTGCAAAATTACAGTTGTTGTTTAACCACAGTTGTATAATGCTTAATTCCTTCAAGATTACTTGCTCAAAAAACTTACATATATAATCAACTTACACAGACCTTCTTTATCACTTACTGAATCCTATATAGCCAACATAAACAGACCTTCTCTATCACTTGCTTAAACCCTCTTATTTACTTAATCACATACACTCTCTTATCCCAAAACACATTTTCCTTCTATTAAATCCATACTTAGAACCATCTAATTTCTCTTTCCCATCTGTTAACTCCTTCTTTATTCACACTTTAAAACAATCCTTGTAAATTGATGAACTTAGGAAAATTATTCCATTTTAATAAGTGATATTTTGTTATTTGAAGTACACAATCCCATCTGTTTACCATTTCATGAAAACATAAACAATGTTTAAGTGTATACAAGTATACTGTTGTAGTGATGGACAAGGCAAGGCACCTAAGATAGCACTGAAGATGGGGAAAGAGTTTTATTTGGTTGCAGCCAGATTCAGAGGGCACCTAACAGGAAGACCTTCCAGGAATTGGACAAAGGCATGGAAAAAGCCTGTCCCAAGGAACTCACACACCCTGCTGCATCCAGTTTCAGAGCAAGTCCCAGACACACCCTCAGCAGCCCCAACAGGACCCAAGGGAACCAGTTGTGAGCACCGCTGGGAGAAGGACCAGGCCTGCATGGAAGGGCGCAGGCCAGCAGTGTGACTTTGGGCAGGGTGCTGCACCTCTCTGTGCAGCCTGAGCATGGAAATGCACAAATTAAGTGCCTGGTACACAGCAAAGTGGTGCTGCCATGGCCAGCAGTGCCAACCCAGCCGCCCTGGGACACTGAGGTGGGCCCCATGGTGGCACCCCAGTGCCAGGACTGACTGGCCAGGGGGACCGGCCCATGGCACCTGGCGCCTCGCCCTGCGCAGGGACTCCAAATGGCAGGGACTGGGCAGCGCTGCTGCAGCCTCCGGGCACGTTGGGCTGCCTCCGAAGATGTGGGCCACCCACCATCCACCTGATCCACTCCCTTTGCGCCTTCATCTCTGCCGCTCTCAACCTCCTCAGCCTCCACCGGACACCGCTGTCGACCGCCAGCTCAGGAATCGCCCACCACCGCCAGTACTCTCCAGACTTCGCTCCTCTCTGCACTCCCCCGCCCTCACCCCAGGGACAGCGGACTGGTCTGGGATTGGTCTGGGTCACCGAGCCCGAGCCTGGGGTCAGGACTACCCGTTATCAGGACCTTTTATCCATATCCCCTTCCTGTAATCCTCTCCACCAACCCGCGTGGCCTGGAAGGATTAAAACCCAGGTGCTGTCATGCTTTAATTTGGGGCCCCCAAAAGACTCCCAGAGACCCAGATCAATGTGAGCAGCAAAGAGGCGTGTATTGCGAGCTAGTTGGTCCTCTGTGCACAGCAACGGGGGCGCTGAGAGGCCCCAGCCCAGGGCCTGCAGCAGTTTATACACTCTGTGGGGAAGGCAGTCACCGCTCATCCATCACAGCATCTCTTAGCAAATCATCACACACCGGGGAAAATCCAACAACAGCGGATTAAGTGGCGGGAGAGAATATGGAAAGCATTCTTGGTTAGTTCAAGGGGTTGATGCAATTAAAAAATGATTGGTTTAAACCACGAGGGTGTGCAAGGGGGGGCATGTGCCCAGCTGCAGGGCTTCTAGTTTAGATATTGGCCACCACACCTAGGTGGGAGCATCTGGAATTTCAGATATTTCAATATCTTGGCCTAACTTCAGGGATCACCATCTGCGACTTTTTTAGAACTGTTTCCACAGAACTTTTCTGTGGTATTTTCCTGACTTTTGGACTATAGTAGGTCAAAGGTTAAGTTTCAGAGCAAAATGAGGTCATAAGTAGAATGAGGTTGCTTAGGTCTTTCAGTGGATCTGCAAATTAAAACAAATCTGGAAATCTGTATGAAGATTAAAAAACAAACTAGAAGTGAATACTGGGCCTATCCTGTGCCTGAGGGCTTAGGAGATCCTAGTTTTGAGCCCTGCTCTCTCCTTCACTATTTATTTGGGATCACTTTACAAAAGCACTCTTTCTTGAGGCTGTGACTCTCATCATCTTAACAAAGTGACCCCAGGTGCTTTCTGTGACCCTGGCAGAAAAAAAAGCAGGAATGCTGAGGGAGTGTCCTGAGACTGAGGGGAAAGGGCCCAAGTGCATTCCATTAATTGTTTTCCTTGATGATTTAATGGTTCTTTTTTGTTTGTTTGTTTTGTTTTTTGCAGTGTTAAATTATAGAAAAAAAAATACTGAAAATTGAAAAGCAAATGTGTTAATGAAGCCAGAATTAGACACCCAGTTAGTACAGATAGATAACTTGAGTCAGGCAAGATCAAGAAGACCAATTTTGAGTGATTCCAACCATTTGAAGACTGTCCCATAAGGGAAGAATTTTAACTCTCTCAGAGTGCTTCTTTGACCCTTGTCAAGAACCTCATATCTCCACCTGTAACCAAGGTAATCTGTCCCAAGAATTGTCCCTCTTTACAGGAAGCTTTAAGGTGGTTCATTTGTGTTTGGCTCTCTGCACTGCCCTTCCCCCTTCAGCCAAACTGTGTTCCACCTTTGGGCCACTCCACCAAGAATTTCTTGGCCTACTTCGGGGCCTAGTCAAGGATTCAGGAAGGAGAAAAGTAAGAAGAAAAGGCAGGAGAACAAAGGAAGCCTAGAACACAAAAAAGGACAGAAATCCTCACTTCTTTGGACACCAGTGTTATCCTTGTTTACCAGTGACAAGTCCTTGCTTCTCCAATGCTGAAGTATAACACCAGAGAAGCACATCAAGGTAAGGTCAGAGTGGAAAGTAGAAGTTTATTAAAGGACAGCAGAAAAGACTTCTCCCGGAGGAAGAAGGGGACCCCAGAGGTGGTATCTGTGGAAGGGCGATATCTTCCCCTTTTTATTGCTAATGTTTTCTTTTAGCTTTCCTGCATTTCTGTCAGTGTTCCTGTCCTTTGTTCTGTCATCTTTCAGTGATGGAATGTAGGTGGGAAGGCCTGAAGAGTGGGGCACACGTGGGCCAAAGGTAGCCTTGTGAATCCAGGAAGAAGAGCTGACCAGATTCCCTCTAAGAGTGGAGGGATGTAAGAAAAATGTTCTCTCATCTGTTGAGAATTAACCTCTGAACTATTTAACCAAACATTGGCTTATCCTGTCCTTGGAAAAGGTGTATCCAGCAAAGAGATGAGAAAATTGGGAGGCTACTCTTTTAAATTACATTAGGAGGGGGCTTGTTTCTGCTGCAGAGCTCAGAGGGTTCTGTCTGAGAAATCACATCACCATCAACACATTCAAAGACAGAATTGAGTGCTTTCTTCTGACTGGGAGTTCAGAAATTCACAGGGATAGATAGATGACATATAGATATACAGATATATAGATATAGATAGATATATGATATATAGATATATAGATATATTGATATATAGATATATAGATAGATAGGTAGATAGATAGATATATAGAGAGATTGATATATAGATATAGATATAGATATAGATAAAGCAAGAGGTATTTTAAATTAAAGTGCATGCATGGCAGGCTGTCTGACCTGAGCCAGGGCTATAGCAAGGATGATTATGGAAGAAGAAATGGTTTGTGTCACCATCACACAGAAGTTTCTAATGGTTCTTCTGCAGGGACATGACCTCTTATTGTTCCAGAGACCCTGTGTGAAGACTTCCAGAGCTATTGAGGACCTCCAAGGACATGCTGCCTCTCCCAGCCCCCACTTTGAGTGCAGAATTTCTTCTTTCTTGCCAGGATGGGCCAGAAAGAATTCTAGACAGACAAGGCTGGCCAGCCAGCTTCCACTGGCAGATCACCGTCATTGCAAGGCCACCAGGACTTGGACAGAGAAGTTGGGGTCCAGGCTTTGGATGCTGCCGATGGACCCAACCTTCTTTCCTGTTCCTCTTCTGACCACCAAAGATAGAAGCAGGTTCTATGTCCCTTTCCATGACACAGGTAGGCCCTCTTCCAGTCCCACCCAGGCTGCATGGGAGGTGTCATGAACACTAGAGGGAGTTGGAAGTCGCCCACGAATGCCTTCTGTGACCCCAATACTAACCTCTTTTCTTTGTGCCTCAATTTTCACATGGGTCAAGGGGCTGGATAAGATGATCTTCAAGGCCCTATCAACTCTGCACATAATAGTGTTTGTTCCTAAGATTCCCTGGATTTTTTTTTTCCAAGAAGCAACTTTCCCTTCTTCTCCCAGGGAATTCTTAGCCACATGTTTCTGAACTTTTCCACACCACCTTCTCAGGACTCATCTCACTGAATCTTTGCTTTTTTCTCAAGTCCCTGGTGGCCAGAGCTGGTAAGGTCTTGCCTGCCTGCTCCCCGGGACACACTGATCTTATATTCCCATGGAACTGCTTCCGTGGAGGGGGAAAGACAAAGGTGCCCCTTCTCTTTGAGCATTGGCTCAGTCCTGGGCCCCAGGCTGTGCTCTTTCATTTAGGTTTGTTAATTCATTAAATTTTCAAAGCATCTCAGAGCCACAGAGGAGTCAGTTCAAATGAGGAAACTGAGTCCCAGAAACCATGGCTTGTGCAATCTCCCAGATTAAGAAAAGGTGAAGCTGGGAATCCAACTGCATCTGTTTGGCCCTAAAGCCAGATTTTATATTTTGCATCATGTAACCTCCTGGCTTCTTCTTGCAGGAAATTCCTGGGACAAGGAGAGAATGGCCAAATAGCAGAGAAGGCAGAGCAACAGAATGTTGCTCTGAAGACACAAATACATCTCAGGTAAACAGGGAAGGGTAAAGGAGACACTCAAATCTCAGAAACTGGCAATAATGCACTTGAAGCCAAGGCTCCTGGCATAGGACATCACACCCAGTCTGCTCCTCACCCAGCTTTGTCAATCTGACTCTTTAGAGAGGACTTTGCACCAAATCCTACAAAAGCCCAGATGGCAGAGTGCAATGTGCCATCATTTCCATCACAGAGGAGCTGTGGGAATTTGGATAAGTTCCTCCCATGCTCAGAAACCTTGTTTTATTTTAATGAGTAATGAGTGTGAGACTCTGAACCTATCTCAGCAGACTATGGTGGGCAGCAAAACTCAACAGACTTCTCTGACTCAGATGTAAAAACATATTATCGTCTTTCACTCACAGCACCCACACATCTCAAGCATCACCTGTAGCAATACCTGGCAGACATTTTTGAATCTCTAGCTGTCACCAACTTTGAATAGCCCTTTAAAGCTTCATGAGTATTTCCATACTTTCTAGTCTGTAATTCACCCAATAGACCTCTCAGTAGGCAGGGCTGCTCCTGTCCTTGGTTGTAGTTCACAGATTTAGAAACTAAGGCCCACCATTTATGGTTCCCAGCTTGTTGAAGGGTTGACTTGGAGTTGGAGCCCTCTGTCAACATGTCTCCATCTTCTTGTCATTTGGAGAGAGCAGGTTCCTAAGGACATCTCTGCAGCCATCTGTGGTCCAGATGTGCCCAAGACCCTTCTGGGCACTGTGTCCCTCCACACTGGCCACGTGCCTGAGTTCAAAGCCAGCCTCAGGGCTGAGCATGGAGGTTAGCCCACAGGTCAGCCCTCCTGAGACCAGCCACATCCTGAGGGCTGCTGGTCTTTTTTCCTTTTTTTTTTTCTTTTTTTGTGTGTACTGGGGACTGAACCCAGGGATGCTTCACCCCTAAGCCCTATCCCCAGCCCTATTTTTGAATTTTAATTAAAGACAGGGTCTCACTGAGTTTCTCAGGGCCTCATTAAGTTGCTGAGGCTGGCCTCCAACTTTTGAACCTCCTGTCTCAGCCTCCCAAGCTTCTGGGATGATAGAATGTGCCACCATACCCAGCTCTGAGAATGCATGGACACCTGTAAATATACCATGACCCCAAGTTGAGTGCGACTCACCCCCAGAGCATTAGCCTATATAGCATCTTCCTCTAAAGCACACTCCCCAGGTCCCCTTCAGTCCCACTGGCTGGGCGCAGTCCCAGGGGACATGACTGCTGGAAAACTGCCTGCGGAACTGGATGATTTGGAATTTGTTCTTCATGGACATAGGATGCTGGCTTATTTTTGTGTCTTCAATGCCATTTTGAAACCAACGTGGTTCAGAGTTCTTTACAAACAGCCAGTCATGAATTCAACTTCATTAAGGCCAATTAATCCTGGATTCATTATAAATCTGCCCAGAGGAAGTTATTAGACTTTCCCCTTTGATTGGAATTTGGGCTTTAAAGATGCTTTCAGGAGTGAAATGGAAATTTCTCTTTTCTCAGAGGGGACCTACCTTGCCAGCGATTGCCATTAACCCTGTGTGTTTCTCAGTGGGTTGAACACCAACCTCAGAGCAGACTGTCAGGCCTCCAGGTGAGCTCCCTGTCACCCCCAGAACTGAAGAGATCTGCTAATGCCGCACTGAATCAGAGGTGGAGGAAGTCTGACGCAGTGGCAGAATCTCATTCCAGCAGGGCACAGTGGTGCTCATCTGTCATCCATGTGGCTCAGAAGGCTGAGGCTGGAGGATGGCAAGCAAGTTGGAGGCCAGCCTCCACACCTTAGTAAGACAGTGACTCAAAATAAAAACACCAAAGAGAGCGAGGGATACAGCACAATGGTAGAGCATCCCTGGGTTCCCTACCTAGGGCCACAATCAATGAGAAAACCTGCCGCTGAATTTGGTTTTCTAATACCAGATTTTTGTGAGAAATTTTGTGTCTATGTTCAGGGGGATATCGACCTGGGTTTTTGTTTTGTTTTGTTTTTCCTTGTAGAATCTTTACCTGATGCTGTTACCAGGATGACACTGGCTTCATGGGAACATTTGAGAAAACATGTCTTCCTATTTATTTATTTGGTAAGAGTTTGGGATGCATTTGGTTTCATTCTTTGTTTTGGCACCGGGGTTTGAACCCAGGGGCGCTTATCCACGGAGCCCCATCCCCAGCCCTTTTTTATATTTTATTGAGAAACAGGGCCTCACTGAGTTGTTTAGGCCCTTGCTTTTGCTGAGGCTTGCCTCTAATTTGTAATCCTCTTGCCTCAGCCTCCACAGCTGCTGGGATGACAGGAGTGCACCACCTTGCCTGGCTGGTGTTCATTCTTTAAATATATCATAGAATTCACAATCCAGTCTAGCCATTGGGTCCTGGGCTTTGCTTTTCTTTCTTGGAAATCCCTTGCAGCTAGCCATAACTTTTTTTTTTTTTGGTACTGGGGCTTGAACCCATGGTGCTTAACTACTGATCCACATCTCCAGCCCTTTTAATGTTTTGTTTTGATACTAGATCTCACTAAGTTACTGAGGCTGGCCTCCAACTGGAGATCCTCCTGCCTCAGCCTCCTGAGCCCTGTGATTACAAGCGTGCACCAATGTGCCTAACTGAGAAAAATAAATAACTTCTATTTTGTTTTATCCACCATTGTTTTGAGTCTCTCCGTTAATGCAGTTATACTAACATTTTAACTAATACAACATTAGATCATCACTTGCACAGCTTTGAGTGTTCAGCTGAGGTCGGAGGCCATGATGACACAAGGGCTCCTGGGGAACCCTGGGTGACTTTCTCCCCCTGAGCAGCAGTACAGAAGGAAAGGCAGGATTGACCCCAGGCTTGGGTGTAGAAAGGTCAGATGGGACAGAGGTCAAGAAAGGCAGGGAGCAGAAGAGTTGGGAACCAAGTGACTGAGGGCATTGGTCTTGAGCTGGAGAGAAGAGAGGTGGAAGGACTTAAGGTGAAAGTTGATGGGAGTGAGAAACTGAGAGATGGCAGAGATGGGTTGTCCAGTGCATGGTTCTGGAAGGTAGTTCTCCATAGTATTACTTGTGTATATTTCATTGCATTGTTCTGGCTTTTTAGTACCTGTTAGTAGATAAAAACATAACTGAAGCCAGGCACAGTGGCATATGCCTATCATCCCAGTGACTTAGAAGGCTGAGGCAGGAGGATTGCAACCTGGAGGCCAGCCTCAGCAACTTATTGAGTCCCTAAGCAACTCAGTGAGACCTTGTCGGTAAATAAAATATAAAAATGGGTGGGGATGGGGCTTAGTGGTAAAGTGGCCCTAGTTTCAATCCATAGTATAAAAATAAAGAACATGATTCAACAGTGTGTGTGCATGTGCAGGGGGTGTTTTCTAGAACCTTCTTTGAATTCATAAGAAGTCTCATCTAGAAACTGGTTTGTAGACTGTGTATCACATTCCAAAATTAAAATTAAATTGGTAAATATGTGTTCTCCACCTTCATAATGTAAAGCAGTAGAGGGAATGAGGCAAACATCACCTCAATAATGATGTCAATGATCAGAACAAAATAATTATATTTAAAAGTCAGACTAGAGAGGACAAAGAAATCACATGGGAGTCAGCAATGCCCCCAGCTGGACTGGATCTCAGATGTGTCTTCACCCTCATGTGAGCTCACTTATCTCTGGAAGTTCTGTTTCCTCTGGATGGGTTTTCTTCTTTTGCAAAATGGTGCAATGCCATTTGCTTCTGATAAATTCTCACTTATTTATTAAGATTCTGAGTAGGTGCCAGGCATGGTGGCACACACCTCTAATACCAGCGGCTTTGGAGGCTGAGGCAAGAGGATCGCAAGTTGGAGGCCAGCCTCAGCAACTTAGCAAGGCCCTAAGATACTTAATGAGACCCTGTCTCTAAATAAAATACAAAAATGGGCTGGGGCTGGGGCTCAGGGATTTAGAGCCCTTGGTTTCAATCTTGGATACCAAACAAACACCCAGAAAAACCCTCCTAGGGGCCACCCACCCCCTGGGCTCAGCTCCTCAGCCAGGGAGCAAAACTCTGGACTCAGTCCTTCTTCAATCACACCCCCAGAGCGAGCTGGAAGTACTGTTGCCAGGGAAGCCAACCCAGAGACACGGCTGGAAGTGTGTGGGCGGAGCTCTACCAGCAGCTGCCATGAGCGCATGCCTGAGCCAATGGAGAGTGGCGGTGTTCTAATATCCTCCAATGGGGCGCCCACGGAGGCGGGCTCTTGCAAGCCGCCCTAGTAACTGCCGCTTGGTAACCCCTGGGCGGGCACAGGGTAGTGGCTCCTGGTTCCCCTCAGGTTGGGCTCTGGCTGGCACCTTGAAGATCGAGGAGGTGGAGAGCACCACGAAGATACCGCGCATTGCCTCGCACAGCCTCGGGAAGGGGCTGGATCTCCATGAGAGCGCTCTGGCCAAGCAGGCGGCCTCGGGGCTCGAGGGCCAGGAGAACGCTGGAGAGGGGTGGCAGGCAGGGTGGGGGGCCGGGGGCGTGGGGACCATCCGAGCATTCGCCCAACTCAGTGTCACTTTTGTGCCGGAGTTGACCCAGGGGCGCTGCCCACAGAACCACACTGTGGCCCTTTTTGTGGCCCTTTTTGTGTTTATTCCTAGACAGGGTCTGGCTGAGCTGCGGAGGCTGGCCTCCACCTTGCAGTCCTCCTGCCTCAGCCTCCAGATGCCCTGGGATGACAGGCCTGCGCCACTGTGCCCTGAACAAACCAGCCTTTTACCAGTCAGGTCTACTTTTGTTAAGTGGCAACTGTACCAAGTCCCAGCACTTACAGTATTTTTTTATTATTATTATTATTATTATTATTATTATTATTATTATTATTATTATTTTGCAGAAAAAAAATGGCCCATCCATTGGCCACCGAGTTTAGTAATGACAGCTGGGGTTTGCACTCCACCGCCTCTAAGCTGCTGGATCCTAGAGTCATGGCCTGTGGTCTCCCTGGAGGCTGAGCAGCTACAGAAACCTGCAATTTATATGAGCTTGTGACTGTGGCCTCGGAACCTCCTATTAACAGAAAGGGCCAAAGAAAAGCCTCTGGTTTCTTGTCTATGTCGCTTTTTTTTTTTTTTGAGATTTTTTTTAATATTTATTTTTAGTTTTCGGCGGACACAACATCTTTGTTTGTATGTGGTGCTGAGGATCAAACCCTGGCTGCATGCATGCCAGGCAAGCGTGCTACCGCTTGAGCCACATCCCCAGCCCTATGTCTTTTTTGGGGGCGTGGGGAGTGCCAGGGATTGAACTTAGGGAGCCTTTGACCTCTGAGACCCTCCCCAGCCCTATTTTGCATTTTATTTAGAGACAGGGTATCTGTGAGTTACTCAGGGCCTCACTTTGGCTGAGGTTGGTTTTGAACTGAGATCCTCCTTCCTCAGCCTCCCAAGTCCCTGGGATCACAGGTGTGGGCCACTGTCCCAAGCAGGCTTTTCTCTCTCACCTCCACGGTTGGGGCATCCAGAGCAGTGCATGGAGGGTACTGGCACTCAGGGTTGGTTTGAGAGTCTGTGAATCATTTGGACCAGAGACTGCATATTTTTCCCCACTGAAACACAGTAATAGTGACCATTTCTTCCCTCTGTGCTGCAGACATGTGGCAACATAGTAGAGTTCATCGAAAGCAAGAATATGGCAGGAAGAGCGGAGCTGTGGGCGGGACCTCTGGGATCTGGAAAGGTCCTTGTGCTCTCATTGATTTCTGGTTCCCAAGAGGATGATCCTCACGTCCAAGCCAAATGGAATTCACATCTTAACTAGTCTTTGTTTAGCGACATGGTCACATGTGGGTTTAAAAAAGGAATCTGATCTCAACTCATACTTCTAGAATGAAAATCATCCTGGCCAGAGGGAGGGAAAGTCCTCAGAGGGGTCTGCTCACTGGGATGCTCCTTGGACTCTTTCAAGTCTCCTTTGCTTGGGAAATGCATCTCTTTTTCTTTTCTTCTTCTTTTTTTTTAAGCAGTGATTGGATTTGGGGGCACTCAACTACTGAGCCACATTCATTTTTTGTATTTTATTTAGAGCCAGGGTCTCGCTAAAGGTGCTGAGGGCATTGCTAAGTTGCTGAGGCTGGCCTCCAACTCGTGATCCTCCTGCCTCAGCTTACTGAGCGGTAGGATTATAGGCGTGCACCACCACGCCCAGCTGAAAATCTGTTTCTGTTGGTCCAGGGCCTTGTAAAAATTTGTGATGGGTTGTGGCTGTGGCTCAGTGGTAGGGCGCTCGCCTCGCACATGCATGACACTGGGTTTGATCCTCAGCACCACATAAAAATTAATAAGTGAAATAAAGGTATTGTGTCCAACTACAACTAAAAAATAAATATTAAAAAACTAAAACAAAGATATTATATCCATGCACAATTAAAAAATACTAAAAAATCTTCTGTGGCACATTTTTGGAAGGGGAAAATGAGTCCGCCAGTATTTTTTCGAATGCAAACTTTTCCCACCACTATTTTGTCTATGCGCATGATTGACAAATAACTTGTTATTTGATGAGATGTCTGTTCCATCTGGCTCTCTTTAGCGTCTGCCAACCTAAGTGAGGTTACTGAGCATCAATTTATAGTTGACCACAAGGCATGGTCAGGGGGAGCTTGTGCAGACCAACCCACCACTTCCAGATTTGGCCTCACGTATCATCCACTATTCTCCGGCCTTTTAACATAAAGTGAAGGTCATGTAATAAATCCTTCCTGATTTGTTAGTGTTATTTATTTGTTTATTTGGTCCCAGGGATTGAACCCAGGGTTGCTTAATCCCTGAGCCCCAACCCCAACCCTTTTATATTTTATTTAGAGACAAGGTCTCACTGAGTTGCTCAGGGCCTTGCTAAGTGGCTGAGGCTGGCCTCCACCTTGCCATCCTCCTGCCTCAGCCTCCTGAATCTCAGGGATCACAAGTGTGCGACACCATGTTCAGCCTCTTGAATAATTTTTTTATAGATGGGTTTGGATTATGTTTTCAAGACTGTAAAATGAAAATCTTTCCTTTCTTGCCTCTGTAGACAGCACTGGCCCTGGCAATTGCTCAGGAGCTTGGGAGTAAGGTGCCTTTCTGCCCCATGGTGGGGAGCAAAGTTTACTCCATGGATATCAAGAACAAAGAGGTGCTGATGGAGTACTTCCACAGGGCTATTGGTGAGTTTCACGTTGGAGTGACAGATGGCTGTTACTTCTCTTGTGCTTTGAATCCTTTCATCTTAAAAATTCTTCTGTGATGTGTTGATTGGACTGCTTGTGTTCTTTTGGTGCTGTTGACAAGACAGGCAAGAGCAGCCAGCCATTCCAGCAGCTTGGGAGGCTGAGGTAGGAGGATCACAAGTTGGAGGCTAGCCTCAGCAACTTAGTGTGTCCCTGAACAACTCAGCAAGACTCTGTCTCTAAATAAAATACAGAAAGAGCTGGAGACAGGGCTCAGTGGTCAAGGGCCCCTGGGTTCCATCCCTGGTACCCAAATAAATAATAAATAAATAAGAAGACTAAGAAGTCTATTTGGGGAGCATTTGATTTAATGCTGAAGGAAAGAAAATGCAGTGGGAAGGTGCAGTGTTTGGAAGTAGGGAGATGTCATGGGACTCTGTTTCACCTCCCACAGCCATCTGATTTCCTGGTGGCTGGCAATCTGGCTTCCTGCGATGCCTCTCTGGGGGACTGGCTCTGCATCTTGATCTTCCCCAGCAGGACCCTGTAAGCACTCAACTATGGGCTCACTCTCTCTCTGTCTCTCTATCCTCTCTCTCTCTCTCTCTCTGGACCATGGCCACAAGCCATCCCCAGTCCCTGTGTTTCACTAATGATAAACTGAAGAGTTCTAATTCTGAACTGTGTCCAGGAGCTAAGCTTTGTGTCACATTGAATTTAGGCTTTTTATTTTTATTTTTTGGTACCAGGGATTGAACCCAGAGGCACTTCACCCCTGAGTCCCATCTCCAGCCCTTTTTGTATTTTATTTAGAGACAGGGTCTCCCCGAATTGCTGAGGCTGGCCTCCAACTCTCAATCCTCCTGCCTCAGCCTCCTGAGCTGCTGGGATTATATGTGTGTACAACCACACCTAGGTTTTACATTTAAAATTTTTCTCTCTATTGTTTTTTCTTCATTTCTCCTTTTCTTTACCCTTTTCATTTCCTATTTTTCAGGGTCTCACTATGTTTCTCAGTCAGTCCTGGAACTCCTGGATCCTCTTGCCTCAGTATGCTGAGTAACTATGGCTAAAGATGTGTGCTATGGTGGCTGGCTTACTTTTCCTTATTTAAATATGTGCCAGTGATTTTATTTATCTCATTAATTAAACATATGAACCATATTCCAACAGCTCAGGAGGCTGAGGCAGGAGGATAGCAAGTTGGAGGCCAGCCTCAGCAACTTAGTCAGACCCTGAGCAACTCAGTGAGACCTGGTCTCTAAATAAAATATAAAAGGGGCTGGGGATGGGGCTCAGGGGTTGAGGGTCCCTGAATTTCATTCCTGGTACCAAAAAGAACAAAAAAAATGTGACCAGAAAGATATCACAAACTTTCAAATACCTGAATATTAATATTTTTTAAAACTTAAATTAAAAAAGACTCCATTTTTCTTGGCTGGGGCAGGGGCTCAGTGGTAGAGCACCCACCTAGCATGTGTGGGGGGGCCCTGGGTTCCATCCTCAGCACCACATAAAAAATAAAATAAAATAAAGGAATTGTGTCCATCTATAACTTAAAAAAATTTTAAAAAGCAATATTTGTGAGACAAAAACCTGATAAAACTGGCCTTCACACAGTTGCTTGTGTTTCAGTGGCTCAGCGGGAACTGAAGTGCTTTTAAAATTTGAAAAAACAGAGGTCACCAGGCACATTTGATGGGAGTCGGCCCTGGGGTGAGGGGGTGGGGGACACAGCAGGGGCTTTTGGTGACAGCAGGTGAGGAGAAATTTCTAAGTCCTGCCACAGAATGAAAGGGTAAGCCCTGGCCTCCCCTCAGACAGGAGCCTTCTGTCCCCGCACCTCTAACTTCCTGCAAAGCTGCAGAGGGAGGAAGGGAGCAGTTATCTGTCCCCCTCTGTGCCTCTCCCTTGAAGTGAGACAGGTCCCAGTCAGGGACTTAGAAACCTGAGCCAGTGGATGAAACCCGTGTCCTTTGTGCTGTCGTGGCCAGAGACATTGCCCGCAGCCCCTCTCCTGGCCACCAGCTGGGCCCATGGTCCACTGGGCCTTCCCCTGTCTACTTGTCACCACTGAGAAACTTCTAGACAAACGTGAGTGGCTGAGAGACAGGGATGCCTGTCTTCCCCTCCTGGAGGAATTTCATGTCACTGTCCCCTGACAGTGAGTTTGGGCAGGCCTTCCATTTGGAGGAATTTCCTCTCTGCAGAATAGAAAAGGTTCTATTAAAAAAATCAAAGTAGGCTTAAAAGCTCAGAATTTTCCAAGCTTGACAGAGTTTTGTGAGACCTTCATGTTGTCTGAGAAATTTCTTTTTTTTTTTTTTTTGGTACCAGGTATTGAACCCAGGGGCCCTCGACCCATGAGCTCCATCCCCAGCCCTATTCTTCATTTTATTTAGAGACAGAGTCTCCCTGAGTTGCTCAGGGCCTCAGTGTTGTGGAGGCTGGCCTCTAACCCATGATCCTCCAGTCTCAGCCTCCGGAGCTGCTGGGACTCAAGGTGTGCGTAGCTGCTCTGGGCATTGTTTGGGAAGTTTGTCTTGGGGTTCAGGAGCTGGGAATTTGTTTCATCAAACATAGAATGTGGTTTCTCTTTTGGGTGTTTTCCAAAAGCCCCATTTATAGGCTCTCAGGTGGATCACAGGCAGAGGAGAGCTGGCCTTTAGCTTCCAGTCTTGGGTGTCCTTGTCCTGGTTGGGTTTCTGGAGAAGAGAAGGCAAGGGATGGTGTGATAAGATAATGTCCCCCTTGAACAGTGGGAAGTGGCCTGAGTGTCTTATCCATGTGTCTCTGCCTTTGGGACAAAACTTTATCAGCTCACAGGGAGTCCGATGGCCACCTGCCAGCAGAAGCCCTCTGTGGCCTCCCCATTTGTCAGGAGAGCAGCGACCTCATCTTTTTTATTTATTTTTTTTTGAGGAGAGGTACCAGGGATTGAACTGGGACACCTAACCATGGAGCCACCTCCCAGCCCTGTTTTGAATTTATTTGGAGACAGGGTCTCCCTGAGTTAATCAGGGCCTCACTGGGTTGCTGAGGCTGGCCTCCAGCTCGCCGTCCTCCTGCCTCAGCCTCCCGAGCTGGGATGACAGGCGTGGGCCACTGCTTTCTGTAGTCTAGCTCTCTGCCCATGATGGTGTCTCCGGGTTGTACTGTAAGGTGACTTGTCAGTTCTTGTGTTGTGGCAGTTTGAGGTAAGAAGATTGTTGGTGGGAAGGAGCCTCCCAGGGCTGTGGATGAAGGAGGCCAAGGAAGTCTACGAGGGGGAGGTGACTGAGCTGACTCCATGTGAGACCGGGAACTCCATGATCGGCTATGACAAGATCATAAGCTACGTGATCATAGGGCTCAAGACAGCCGAGGGCACCAAGCAGCTCTAGGGGAGTCTGTCCTGAGCCCTGTCCTCAGCACTGTTGTACCGAGCAGGTGGTGTGACCTCTGTGTCCCTCTTTCCTTGGCTTTTTTCTTTTCTTCACTGTTGATGCCATATGGGACACTCAGGATAACACCGTGTAGTATAAAGGGACACCTCGTAGAGGGCTTTGACATAGGTCCCTTCATGAGGTAGCTCTTCCTTTTCTCATTGCTCATGGGAGTTGTGTTGTTAAGTCAAGAAATTGCTTCTGCCATCTCTTCCCCCACATAATGAACACTGGCCAGCCAGGCACAGTGGAGCATGCTTGTCATCCCAGCCACTCAGGAGGCTGAGGCAGGAGGATCACAAGGTGGAGGCCAGCCTCATCAACTTAGTCAAAGCCCTGAGAAACTCAGGGAGAGCCTGTCTCTAAATAAAATTAAAAATGTGGCTGGAGACCGGGCTCAGGTGTAAGTCACCTCTGGGTTCAATTCCCAATACTGCCCCCTCACCTCCAAAAAAAGTCAAAGTGGACATAATTTTGTCTTCTTTTTTCTTTCTTTTTCCAATGTTTTTACTCATGCACTGTTGTTATGATTGACTGACACTACCTCTGTACCTGTCCCCTGCTGCATCGCCAGGTCCCCTGCTATAGGCTTGGGGAGGTATTTTACCTGTGGCTCCTCACAGCTGTGTGCCTGTGTGTGCAGGCACCTTGAATCTCATTCCCCTATTTTCCAGATCAAGGCCTCAGGCTCAGAAAGAGGCTCCACAGTCATCCTGCATCCAGTGCTGGCTGAGGGGCAGGGTGACTGTAAGTCCTCTGGTGCTGGGTGACCCCTGCGAGTCCTCTGAGCTCTCTGAGGCTCAGTTTCTCATCTCTAGACCTCTCTCCATCCACCATAGAATCTCTCCATCTTTCCCCCTTTTATAATTTGGTGGCTCTTTGATTCTCTGAGGTGGTATCTTGGTCACTGCTTTATGGAGATCATGAAAATGTCACTTCTCCAAAGGGCTATTGTTCTGTTTCCTAATGGGGCCTTCATCTCAGGAGCTTGGCTTTGCAAACCTCTCTCTCTCTCTCTTTAATCCCTCACCACATCCTGTCCACCCTGGATTAATGAGGTTCTGAGGAGGTGGCCCCTTCTCAGGAATGACACCTTGAGCCAGTTCATCTGGAAAATCAACCACATAAAAGTGCCTGAGGTGAAAGGAGAAAAATTGTCCTCTTCCACGTAGGAGAGAGGACACAGGCACACAGTGGAAATTTGAGCCATCCATCAGGGCCGCTCCATCCAGCTTCTCAAAGAAAAGAGCCTAACAGAGAAGAGGAAAATTGTCTTCCAAAACAAAGGTGGTACCCACCTCTGATCCCAGCAGCTCGGGAGGCTGAGGCAGGAAGATCGCGAGTTCAAAGCCAGCCTCAGACAAAGCGAGGCCCTAAGCAACTCAGTGAGACCCTGACTCTAAATAAAATGCGAAACAGGGCTGGGGATGAGGCTTGGTGGTCGAGGGCCCCTGAGTCCAATCCCTGGTACGCCCAGCCCCCACAAAACCCAAGTCCTTCTGGGCAATTTTCCCACATGGATGAGATATTGGGACAGAAGGACCTCAGGTGCACTGTGTGGAGTTGTGAAGTGTCTGAGGTTGAAGGAGGCTTATGAATCTTGGCCTGGGGACTCCCCAGCCCTTGTCCTGTTTGCACAGTGCCCCAAGGAGCCCATAGAGGCTGGGCCCTGGCGAGCTCCTGGCAGCTCTGTTGGGGTGCAGTTGTGAACATGATCCACCCATTTTAAGTGTGTGAGGCCCACAGGATTTTGATGCATGACAGAGTTTACACTCCCCATCTTACTTCTAGAACATTGTCATGACCTTCCAAGGGACCTCATTCCCATGAATGGCCACCTGCTGTCTCTCCCCCTGGCCTTTGGCCATCACATACTGACTTTGTTTCTGGATTGACCTTTTGGGGGCCACCCTCTGCCAAGGGAGCCCTGCACTGGGTGTTAGTCTGTGTCATGTCCCCCGTGCCCCCCTTTGACTCTGGACTCTGTCTGGGACAGAGCTCAGGTGTGTTTCCACAGGGTGGCCATCAGTAGCAGCTGCTCTGGAAGCTCAGTCTCAGGATCTGTCTGCAAGCCGGGTCCTGCAGAGGCTGCTGTCCTTGCCCAGTGCACACCCCTGGGGAAGAGCAAGGCCTCGTAGAGCACCGTCACCCTGAGATGTGTGTGCACAGCCCCGGGGGCCAGAGGGTGCTAGGATTTATTTGTTTGTTTGTTTTTTGGTCCTGGGGCTCAAACCCAAGGCCCTGGCCATAGTGAATTAGTGCTCTGCCACTGAGTTGTGCCCCAGCCCCAGGGCCTAGCTATGTGGTCTAGACTGGCCTCCACCTTGGTGATCCTCCTTCCTCAGCCTCCTGACCCAGACAGTTTGGGGGAATTCCAACTTATGTTTCCCCTTTTGAGCTGGACTCCTCTGTGGGTGCTTCTGGGTGCTGTCACATAGAGGAGGAGACTGAGGCCCAGAGAGCCAGAATCACAGGCTATGTAAAATGCAGCCTCAGGTGGCTAAGCAGGAAGCTCTGGTGTCCCCAACCCAAGGACTAGAGCTGTAGTGGTGATCCTGGGGGGTGCCATGAGGCATGGCCATGGACACGTGTCCCCTCTAAGGGCAGCTGGGTTCCTGTGAGAATGCTCCTGCCACTATGCCACCCCTGAAGGCAAGGCAAAGAAGAGTAATGGTGACCTTCTCTTGTATCCTGCAGGCAGACATGGTCACCCTCAGGTTCACCTCCTGGTGTGCTAAGCCCCCAGTCCAGGCTCTTGTGCCCTGCCACCCACCATCATACCCACCCACTCCTAGGGTCACTGGCTACCTCAGGTGTCTGTCTGTCTGTTTGTCTGTCTCTCTCTTGTGTTTAGTCCTGTGAGCTGAACCCGTAGTGCTTAAGCAGGGAGCCAGAAGCTTGCCCTTTTTATTTTGCTTTGTTTTGTATTGAGAGAGAGTCTCCCCTTGCTAAGTTTCTGAGGCTGGCCTCCAACTTGGCAATCCTCCTGCCTCAGCCTCCCAAGTCCCTGGAATGACAGGTGTGCGCTGCTGTGCCTGGCTCCTCAGGTCTCTTACAAAAAGGTGCCTTCCCTCGGGGTCAGAAGGAACTGGAACGTGTATCGCAGTTGTCTGAGTCCCCCTTTGTTTGGTTTGGTTTGGTTTGAGCTGAAACCCAGCATTTTTGAAAGTCTGCAGAAGGAGCGAGTGGAGGCCAGAGATGTCATCTATGTGGAAGTCAACAGCAGGTCTGTGAAGGTATGCTCCCCCCGGGACAGCGCCACGCCTGGGGGTCTGCCAGAGGGAGACCGGGGTGACCAGGGCATCACTTTGCTCAGCGGGGGGTGGGTGGTGGAAGGTCAGCAGCTGACCTTTACCTAAGTCATCTTGGCTTTTCTCTGTCTTCATGTCCTCGTGACTTAGGCAGGCAGATGTCCAAGACCCAAACCTTGTGGGGGACAGGGAACAGACAGCTTTCGTCCCTTGCCGCTGCACCAGGTGGCGTCTTCCATCTTCCTTTATCTCCCTGGTGTCCCTCCCTGATTCCTGAGCCTGGGGACTGCACCAGGTGGCTCCTCCTCTATCTGCTGCTATATCCCACGGTGGCTGCACCTCCCTGGTTCATGGATGAGCCTAAGGCCTCGTGTCACCCATAAATCACCACCTAGAAGAGCCCGGCCCCCGGCTCCAGTGAGTCCCCTGGATGTTCCTTTATCAGGAGTGAAAAGAAAGGGGAGAGAATCTTCCAGAAAGTCTCAGGTGTTGCCTGGCTGGGTCTGGGAGCCCAGCGTGGCACCAGGCTGCAGAGCGCAGGCGGAGGGTGCCCTTGGGGGCCTTCGGTGGGCAGCGGGGATCTTTCTGTCATTGAGCTCTCTGTGGTCCCGGTGCCCCATGGTCTGTTGGCAGAGGCAGGGCAGGTGCAACTCCTAGGCCATGGAGTTCACCCTGGAGGCCAAGGAGGAAATGCCCTGCCCAAGGGCGACGTGCACAAGAACAAGGAGGTCATTTAGGACAGGACGTTGCAGGACCTGTATGTGACCCAGGCCAGGAACCAGGGACAGGCCCTGCTGGTCCAGCGCATGCCCAAGGCCCTGGGAACCAGTGGTCAGGGCCGTGTTGTCCTCCTGGAGGCCCTCTGGGAGGCTCAGCCATGCGCACGACATGAGCTTTGGCCCTTTTGTCTCAATGCTGAGATGCCATCACTGCTAATCTCTGGGCATTGTCTGCCTCTGGCCGCCTGCCAGCCTGCTGGGGCTGCTCTCCACCCCGGGCTGGGGGTTCCTGGCAGGAGCCTTCACAGGGCTTCAGACAGCCTCACGGAGGCTCCCGCCTCTGCAGAGCCCCAAGTCCTCCAGCTCCCAGCTGGCGCTGCTCTGGGCCCTGCTAGACAGAAAGACAGGTTTGTTTGTAATTCTGAAGGGGGCCTCCTCCTCCCCACCAGGATTGGGCTTTCTGCTGGGAATCTGGTTTTGCTTTTAGTCCCTTGGAGTTTTTCCCAGGAGAGGCCAGAGACTCTTGGGATTGCAGTTCCTTCTTACCTGGCCGGAGGTTTTTTTTTTTTTTTTTTTTTGTACTGAAGCTTAAACCCCAGGGGTGCTTACCCATGGAGCCCTGTCCGCAGCCCTTTTTATATTTTGTTTAGAGACAGAGTCTTGCTGAGTTGCTCAGGACCTCACTAAGTTTCTGAGGCTGGCCTCCAACTTGCGGTCCTCCTGTCTCAGCCTCCCAAATTGCCAGGATTTTTAAAGACACATGCCACCACGCACAACTCTGCTTGATTCTTGCAGGTCAGGGGAAACCTTGAGAAGATCCCTCTGATTTCAGGAGCCCCTCATCCTTCCCAGGGGAGCTGTGCTGGGCTTGTCCACCTCAGGCTTCCAAGTTGAGTGACATCAGGGATCCGCAGGAGGCAGGAGGATGGGCTTTGGTAGCTGTCTAGAAAGTCCTCTCTCTTACAGGGAGGACAAGACATCCTGTCCATGATGGGCCAGTTGATGGAGCCAAAGAAGACAGAGATCACAGGGAGGACACATGGCGAAGCCTGATCCCGGAGCCGAGTTGAGGCCCTGCCTCTGATATGCTCCCAGCTCTGAGCACCCCAACTGCACCGCTCTGGGTCTTTATTCCCTTTAGAAGCAGTGGAAGTGCTGTGTGTTCTGGTCCCGCTGAGGTCAGCATCTGCTTCCTTTCAGGTCCCAGAAAGGTGCCGAATTTGACCCCAGGCAGTGGGTCTCCCTTGCTCCTTTGTGGACTTATTTTATTTATTTTTTGATGCCAGTGATTGAATTTGGAGGGCCTCGACCACTGAGCCTCGTCCCAGCACTTTTATTTTTTATTTACAGACAGGGCATGGCTGAGTTGCTTACACCCTTGCTAGGTTGCTGAGGCTGGCCTCCAACTTGTGATCCTCCTGCCTCAGCCTCCCTGGCTGCTGGGATGACAGGCATGTGCCACTGTGCCCAGCTCTTCCCCAATTTTATGTCCTTCTTGGGCCCATTACCACTTTACACCCTGAAAATGTAAGTTCAAGAGGAATCCACTGGTGCCTTGAGGCTTTGCAGCAGCCTAAGTTCCTCCATAAGTGGCCAAGAGCAGATCCGTCTCTGAACTTGGTTTTGACAGCCCCACATCGTGGCTCTGGGCGAGGACAGGCCTCAGATCCTGGTTCTTTGGGAACAGCTCCATCCTGATGACAGGGGGTGCTGGATTGGAAGGTGAGGGCTGGGACCTGAGGGGGGTCTGCCGTTCTGCAGCCCAAGGCTGGGCCTGCTCTGACCCTCCTTGCTCAGGTTTCCTGGGGAGAGAATTCTAACTTCACTTGATGGAAAGTTCATTAACCTGAGCATTGTCACGCAGGGTCCCCAAAGGGCTCCTTGACTGAGTGCAGCAGAGGAGAATCTGCATATGAAGTCGCATCTCCCTGGGGCTCTCAAGTGGGGTGTCTTGGCATCCGGCTTCGGCCTATATGGGGCAGCTCCTGGACACTGCAGCCCACACAGCTTCATGGAAGGCTTTTTGTGGCATTTGGGGGTGATGATGCCTGTTTTCTTTTTTTCTGGTGAGGGTAAAGGGATTCAACTCAGGGGCTCTTGACCCCTGAGCCCCCTCCCCAGCCCTATTTTGTATTTTATTCAGAGACAGGGTCTCAACTGAGTTGCTCAGGGCCTTACTAAGTTGCTAAGGCTGGCCTCCAACTTGCCATCCTCCTGCCTCAGCCTCCAGAGCCCTTGGGAAGCCACTATGCCCGGCTTGAGGAATTTCTAGACTAGGGTGAAGATGTGAGGACCAGAACTTATGTCACACTGGTGGCCTCCCTGATGGGGCTGTTATGTTCCCAGTCATGGAAGCTCTTTCCTGTGCTGGCTCCACGACAACCAGCCAGAGCCTGGAGGGGGCCCAGCTGGCAGAGTCCTGCTGCCCGTGGACCTGAGGGGGACTCTTTCTGGGCACAGCTGGACTCCTGGCCCACCTGTCCTCTGCAGGTCCTTGGTGCAGCTGCTGACTGCAGCCAACCTGCTGGCCAAGATCAACGGGAAGGACAGCATTGAGCAAGAGCCCATAGAGGACAGCAGCGAGCTGTTCTCAACACCAAATCCTCGGCCAAGATCCTGGCTGACCAGCAGGACAAGTCCATGAAGGGACCCGGGGCGGCACTCCATGGAGACTGCGTCCCCACGAAGGCAGCATGCACGGCCTGGGCCTGGCCTCCCCTCTCCCGTGAGCTCTGCAGTGTGGTTAGTTCTGTCTGAAGAGGGTTTTTTTTGTTTTGTTTTAAATTATAACTTTTGGAATTGCTTTGGTGGAATCCTCCCTCCCCTGAGGTGTTTTTAAGTAAAATCTTAAATGTTATTTGGATGACACCACCCCTAGCCCCTCCATCTCCTTCCTTCCCTCTCTCTCCCTCTTTTAAACTTTTTTTTTTTTTTTTTAGGGGCAAGGAATAATTGGGATTAAACCCAAGGACATTTTTATTCAGAGACATGGTCTCACTGAGTTGCTCAGGACCTTGCTGAGTTGCAGAGGCTGGCCTCCAACCTGAGATCCTCCTGCCTCAGCCTCCCAAGCCACTGGGATGACAGATGTGTGCCACCATACTCAGCTGGCCATATCTTAATTATCTACTATTGTTATATATATTTCTTCCAACATGGCTTGGCTCAAGGCCAAAGATGTGGGTTCTGGGCACTGTCCCCAGGAAGGGTGTCTCCGTGTCCCCCACTGTGTGCTGTTGGGATTTCTCTCAGGTCAGGCCCTGGGACAAGCTCACTTGTAGCAGGGGACAGTGGGGGCAGGGTGAATCCTGAGCTTCACCTCCACCTCTGCCCACAATCTCCTCATCCACTCCATCCCATGTCCCCACACCCTGGCTGCTGAGGTCCTGCCCATGTGGAGAATGCCTCCATGTGCTCATGCACACCGTGCTTGGCCTATTGGTAAGGAACCTTCTGGAATGGCCAGCTGGCAGAGGCTGTCCCCTCCCACTCACTCAGTGGCCCTCTAACCCTGAGACGGTCAGTGATGGGGATATGCTGAAGGGTCTCAGGAGCCAACAGAAGGCTCTCAACAGCCCAGCTGAACCAGCCTAAGCAACCAGAGAGAGTCGTTCTGGGTTGTCACCCAGTGCACAGTGACGTCCCCGAGTCACGCTGACATCAGAGAAACTTGGTCAACAGGGGACTGGGCTTGGCCACCTGCAGGTTCCAAGTCAATGAGGTAAATGTGCAGTTCAGGACACCAGGTGGACAGGAGAGGAGGGACCATGTGGGTCTGAAGCGTCCCCTCTAACCAGCCAGGAGGTGGTGGTCAATGCCAACTGGAGGCGTCCACAGCAAGCACCTTGGCAGATACATGGGTATGGTGGACTCCCCACACCCAGGGTCCCAGTCAGGCCATGAGCTCAGCTGAGGGACATGAGCCGAGCACTTGACCAGTCCTCCCCCAAACTGTTGAGGTCACCAAGAACAAGGGCCATCAAAGAAAAGGTCACAGCCCAGAGCCCCATGGCTGGGATTTTAGGACAGAAAAAGGGGCATCAGGTAAAACGGAAGGTGGTGGGTGCAGGTGGTGACTGGGTGCCAACTACAAATGATGATGGGTGACACACAGGAATGCACTGCCACCATCACACTGCTCTGCAAATCTAAAACTGTTCTAAAATTCTAAGTTCCCCCCTTGTAGCACTGGGCATCGAACCCAGGGCCTCACATGGTGGTCAAAAGTTCCAAGAAGGCATGTGCAGAGGGGTGGCCTATCATCCCAGCAGCTCCGGAAGCTGGGGCAGGAGGATGGCAATTGAAGGCCAGCCTCAACAATTTAGCCAGGCCCTAAGCAACTCAGTGAGACCTTGTCTCTAAATGGTTGTAATGTTTAGGTGAAGGGGGGGGCGCTGGTCCCCTGAAGTGTTTGAATTGGTCACAGCTGGGCCCAGGCTATGGGGTGCCTCCCGGTGCAGAATTGGGTGGCCCATCAATCCCAGCTTCTTGCTGGCTCCCAGGGGCCCCAGTGGGAGTGAGAACCCAGGACATGAAGGGCTTTTTTTTTGGCACCATGGACTGAACCCAGGGTCCCTTACCCACTGACCCGCGTCAACAACCATTTATATATTTTATTTAGAGCCAGGATCTCACTCAGTTGCTCAGGACCTCTCTAAGTTGCTAAGGCTGGCCTCCAACTTTCAATCCTCCCCCCTCAGCCTCCCCAAATGCTGGGATGACAGGTATTTGCCACCCAGCGGCGCTCCTTTCAATTCTTGATCCTCAGTTTCCCCATCTGTAAGATGGCCCTCTGTCTCCTATCGCTGGAGGTGTGTGACCATATCCCATGGACCTGGGAGGTGATGTGTGATCAGCCACCCAAGCAGCCTGGATTGAGAGGAGCCCCCAATCCAGGTCCCTCCAGGAAGAAGACTTGGCAGTCTGTCAAAAAGGAGACCCCTGGCCGGTTCCACTCTCCCCTCCAGAGGCTGGGCTTGGAAGAAAAATCTCCATTTGGGGGATAAGAACCCAAGGCCTGCAGAGGGCCTAAGAGCCAAGAGGATCAGACCAAGCTGGCTCCACCTAGTGACCCCACTGGGAGAAAGACCCTGGGCTGCTGCCCCAGGGCTGCACTGAGGGGAGTGAGCAGTGGCCTCCCTTGGTCCCAGGCCTAGGGAAAGCAGAACCAGGGTTGGAGGGCATCGGCCACCCCTCTCCCCACTCACTCATCAGTCAGCAGGTCAGCACCGTGCCTTATCCCCTCCGCAGGGGGATTCACCAAACTGCCACCTCCCACTTGGAGGATGGCGGGCTGTCCAGCGGGTGCATGCGAGCAGGTCTGCGCCTTCAGCCTCCTGTGATTAACGAGGACACTGGCAGCCCTGGGGAGGGACGTCGCAGGACTCCCTGCGGAACACAGGGGACGCAAGGCGGATGTGGGCCTGGGGACGCGCAGGGGGACCCTAGGACTTGGCTCCTGCACCAGGGTCACCCAAGGACCAGAGGGACTTCAGCAGGGGTGGGGGCAGTAGTGCAGTGACAACCAGGCAGGCTTCCTGACCTCACCCCTGCCTGCAACAGACTCAGCCTCTAGGGCCACCATCATTGTCCCTTGCGGACCCCTTTCTGACTGTCCCAGCCATTGGAGAACCCCAGTTCCGAGCTGGGCGCCTGTCATCTCAGTCTGGAGGCTGAGGCCAGAGGATGGCAAATTTGAGGCCAGCCTCTGAACTTAGCAAGACCCTGTCTTAAAAGTCAAAAAGGCTGCGACTTGGAGCAGTGGCCAGCGCCCCTGGGTTCAGTTCGGTCCTAAACCCAGGGGCGAATCCCACACCCATGGCACCCGCGCTGGGCAGGCTAGGGGCAGGTCTGGCCACTGGCCGCCTGCACTTTTCACCCTAAGCGGGAACTTTTCAGACTCAGGACTGGGTGGCGGTGGCAACAAGCTGTCAAGGTCCTGGGGCTCCCCGGCACTTCACCCAACTCCGAAGCATTCCTCCAGGCAAGCGGGGGGAGACCCCTGAGGTGACCTGTCCCCTGGGCAGTGTCCCTGCAAACCAGCAGCTCCGCAGTCGCCCCGAGCCCAGCGTGACCGGCTGGGGGCCACGGAGGTCGGGGGCGTCCCGCAGCAGCTGCGCTCGCCACCGGGCGGGGGACAGCCGCGGCCTCCCTAGAGGAGCCCAGCTGTGAGCGGGAAGGAGGTGTGGACCTTGACCGGGTCATCTGGGCCTCACGAAACCCGCAGCAGAGATGCGCTGTCGCCTCAAAAGGAAGCCTGGCCGGCAACCTGGAGGCTGCAGCGTCCCCACGCAAGAGCCCTTGCACAGCGCGGTCCTTGCTCCGCCCACGCCCCGCCCACGCCATTCCCCAGAGGCATGGCCACGCTCACCCCGGACCCCCCCTGCACCGCCCACTCCCCGCCCACACCCCGCCCCTGGAGCGTAGCCACGCCCCCATCCCTGCACCGCCCACTCCCCGCCCCTGGGGCGTGGCCACGTTCGCCCAGCTCCTTTGCAGCCTGCTTCCCATCAGTAGAGGAGCAGAGCATGGGGAGGCGCCTGTGGGGAGCCGTCTGGGAAGGCGACCCCCGCGGTAGGTGTTCGCTGGCACAGGGGAGGGGGATGGCTTGAAACGTCCGAAGGAGCCTGGTGCAGTGGGGTGTGTCTGTCATCCCAGTGCCTCAGGAGGCTGAGGCAGGAGGCTTGCCAGGTGGAGGCCAGCCTCAGCAACTCAGCGAGGCCCTGTCTCTAAAGGGCTGGGACGGTCGGTGGGTAGGCACCCCTGGGTCCAGTCCCTGGGACCACAACCCAGGAAGGCACAGAAGGGGTTCTCAGTGGAAGTTGCCCCGCCGTGCCCACCCTCGGCCTCTGGTCCCTGACCACAAGCTCCCCAGGCCTCCTCTCTGGAGACCCCCAAACCAGATCAAGGTGTCTGTGTGACATTGACTTTGAGACTTATCAATTGCAAGGCTGAATGGCACTATGAGGGTGATGGGCCTGGATGTGGACCTGGAAAGGACGTGCATTCTTGGGCCAGGGGTGGAGTTCTGTGATTGTTGTCTTTGCCAAAAGGTAGATAGACACTCTGTCCCCGAGGACAGGATACAAACAGATTTAAAATCAGTCGTGTTGTTGCAGAGTTAGTTGATGAGGTCATACTGCCGCAGGGAGTGCCCCTATGCAGGGTGCCCATGTCTTTATGAGGGGATGGCTGGGTGAAGAGGACACACAGGTGCCCTGTGTTGACAGAGGAGGAAGCTGGAGCCAGGCAGCTCTCAGGCAAAAGGCTTTGAGGTTTTCGGGGATTACTGGAGCTGGGAGGAGGGCACAGGAAGGCACCTGGATGTGACCTAGATCATGGCCTGGGCACCAGCTCAGTATTTTGGCCTCCAGGCCACAAAGGATACGTCTTTAAGCCACCCAGGGTGTCCAACATCACTCTCTAGCATGGGGAGCAGAGGCTTCCAGTGTGGCCATTTGCAGATGCCCAGGCTGGCCAAAGCTGGAGGTGTGGCCACCCAGGGGCTGGACCCTGAGGTGCACCTTTACGAAAATCACCTGTGTGAACATTGGAGCTGCTAAAGTTCTGAAATGATTACCTGAGGCTGTCATAAAAACAACTCTCAGGGGGTTGGGGCTGTATCTCTGTGGCAGAGCACTTGCCTAAGATGTGTGAGGCACTGGGTTCCATCCTCAGTACCACATAGAAATAAATAAAATAAATGTATGCTGTCCATCTAAAACTACATTTAAAAAAAAATTAAAACAAAACAAACAAAAAATGCCCTCAGCTAGACCTGATGAGTGGTACCCAGTTGTGACTGGGAATCTTGGGAGAGACTGATTAAGGAGGCGGGGAGGTGCGAGGTCATATTGAGGCCTGCGGGAACTGAACACTGTGTCTTTGTCCTTTGTCTTCCCTGCCCATACATTTGACATGCAAGGCTTCTGCTTGGGCAAGTGTTTAATTCAGCAGATTCAGGGCAATCTGCAGCAATGTTCTTGGAGTCCCTTTGCCTGCACACATATGCCGCATGGGTTGGCCTTTGAGGAACCCCCTAGCCTCTGCCACAGTGGCTGTGGCACTTCCAGTTTTGCAGATCCCTGTGAGAAATGCAGGTGGAAATCAAGGAAGGACATGGTTTGGGTTTTGCTTTGAGGTTTCAAATTTTAATTTTTAATTTTTTAATTACTTCATTGAACACAACAGTGGACTTGGTTTTGAAATAATCCCACAAGCAAGGAAGATTGTTCTCTCCACTGCAGGCCCCCTTGCCTCCCCCTTCCTCCCTCCTCTTGCCCTGCCCCCTCCTCTACTTCTCTTCTGTTATTTGTAGTTTATTTGTAGTGGGTTTTCAACCTTTAATAGGAAGCTGTATATGTTCATATTTAGAAATTGCTTTCTTCATTACATTTCCAGATCTGTGATTCTAAATATTGGCCTTTTGAAAAGCAAAGGATGCTTAAACAATTCAGATTAAAAATAAATAAATATAAGAGTCCCACCCTCCCATTCTGTGCGCTCTCTGCTTTCTCCTCTGTGGTAGACAGATGAGGTCCTCCAGGCCACCAGGGCTTCCTCTGTGAACCTGAGGGGCTCGAGCTTTGAACTGAGCTATTTTTTTTGCTTCTAATTTTTGCATTTGTCTCTGCACCTACGACTACTGTACATTTCCCAGGAGAAGCAAGATCTGGCAGTGGCCCTAATGTGGATTTTCTCTGTGTCCAAACCCTCAGAAAGCCCATTTTTCAGAGTAAGTTGTAACCACGGCCCTTGCCTTCAGGCTTAGTCTCCGAATGGCTGGGGACTTCTCTAGGCTTAGGTGGCAGCACCTCCATCCTGAACCACAGTTGAAGCCTGAGTCGTGGAATCTCAGGCACACTGTAAATCATTTTAGAAAGGGGTTTCTAGTGAGTCCGTTTGGAACAGCCCTTTTTATCAAAGACCACTGGTTGGTCCTTGTAATTTCCCATCTAACTAAAATGACTTAAATGAATTTCTTTCAAGATAGTAACATTTTTTAAAGGCGGTGATTTAATGAGAGTGCTGTGGGAGAGACAGATAAGCCTAATAGCCTACTTTATTTCATGAGTGATCCCACCTGGAGCGCAGGCAGCCATTCTTTGTGGAGACAGTGAGAACAACCATGTCTGCCCTTCTATTCTTAGGCTGAGTGCTCAGCTAAGCCTTCCATCCAATACTCACTCTCTCTTTTCTTCTTCCTCCCTCCCTTTCTTTATTCTTCCCTCCCTTGTTCCCTTTCTTCCTTTTTTTTTTTTCATGGAAACAGATGCTGTTCTGCATAGTTGAAAAACCAAAAATTGCAAGATAAATTGTCCTGAGTCTGTGAAAAAATCAGATTGTTATCTTCCTTTTGCAAATCACAGAAAATCCAATTAAAACAAGTTTAAACAAACAACAAAGAGTAACATTGTATAGCTAAAGTATTCAGGGGAAAAGTGGACTGCAGGTCCAGTGGAATCCAGGGGTTCATCAGGATACAGTTTACCTTACATTTCTTGCCTTCTGCTGTGCACTTCTCATTGTTAGACAGGCTCTTCTCCCACAGAGGCAAGCAGTTCCAGCCTTACATCACTCTGGGTTTAAATCTAAAAAAAATTTTTTTTTTCCTCAGGGAGTCATCAAGCCCTGGATGTGTTCAACTGCATCCTGGATGGAAGTGGAGCAGCCTGCCTGGGTCTTCTGGATTCAGTCCCTCTTAAGCATTGATCTGCAGAAATGGGCTGCAAGGCAGCTGGCAGGTCCAGTGGACATGGGGAGGCTGGCACTGCCAGCGTAGGAAGCAGTGGGTAAGAGGATGAGACACTGTGTCCAGCTGACAGCAGGTTTTTCAGATGTCACCAGAAAACCATTTCAGGGCTGTAGACTGATACCACTAGGGAGAACAGGAAGGTAGTGAAGCATCACTTACCACTGACAGACCCTCAGGTGGATGGGCAGAGCCAGCACCAGACTTCCAGCCTGATGTCTTCCAAAGAACATGTGCTGTGTGCTTCTGCCTTGAGCTTCACCTTCCATAATATTTGTGCATGGCAATGCAACTTTCCAAGGCCACTGAGCTTATTTTCAGTGGGCTTCAAGGTTGCACGCCCATTCCCCTAACAACTCCTCTGGGTGGAAGCATATGGCTGACTCCCCATCCTGCCCCCTCCTCAATTTCCATGAAGCATTACTCACTGAGGATTTTCAAATGTGCAAGTGGAGACACCATCGAGAGCAGTGTGGAGGTTTCTTGGAAGAATAAAAATAGAATGACCATATGGCCAAGCAAGACTTCTTCTGCATATATTCAAAAGAAATAAAATCAACATGTGGATGAGATGTGTGTACTCATGGGTTTGCTGAATACCCTTCAAAATAGCTAGGGACAGAATCCATCTTATTGTCCTGTGGATGGATGGATAAGCAAATTGGTGGTTGTATAGTGAAATATTATTGAACCTGAAAAGGTAGGCGATGCTGACACTTGCAAAAACTTGGATGGACCTAGAGGATGTTGTGCTGAATTCCATAAGCCTGACACAGAGAAATCTGGCATGACCTCACTTACATAGGAAATCTAAAAATGTGAACTTACTGAGGCTGAGAAATGATAGTTACCAGGGGTGAGTGGTAAGGAATAGGTGTTGGTCAAAGCTACGTGCTCACATATGTGCCATGTGAGTGAGACCTAGAGATCTCCTGCACCTGAACTGCCCATAGTTCAGAATGTGGTAAATGTGGCATTTTGCCCTTTAGCTCTCAGGTTAAGTATTCTTGCAAAACAAAGCAAAGTACACAGGGGATTATGAGAGAATGGCAGGAGACTTATGCCTCACTGGGTATTCCAGGGGTATGCATGTGTCCAGCCCATTGAGCTGTGCCATCAGATATGAGCAATTGTTTTTTTTTTTTTTTTCATTTGTGCCTCCCAACTAGGAGGAAAGGCTCTGTGTTCAAGAATCTCTACTGCACATTGGAGGGAGTTGGAGCCACAGGGCAGGGGTCATGATGTATCAGTGCAGGTGGCTTCTCCCTGGGCCAGGAGGCATTGATTTGGCCTGAGTTCTGTAGTGGATGCAGCTGCTCAGGCTGGAGCCTTTCCACTTGGCCACCCCTTACACACACTGACTGTAGCTGTGGGAGATGTGAAGCGCAGGTGCACAGAGACCTATAGCCCATGGGCAAGGACTGGGAATGCAGCCCCGCCCTGCTCCCCAGGCCCCTTTATAAGATGCGAGAAGGGTCCAGAGGCTGGCTGCCTCCCTTCCTTTTCCCCTCTGCTTCCTCTTTTCAACTTCTTTTCATGGTAAGTAGATTAGTAACAAATCCCTCTGATTTTCTTTCTTTTTTGGGGGAAGGGGTGGCTACTGAGAATTGAACCCAGAGTTGCCTAAACCCTGAGACACATCCCAGCCCTTTTAATGTTTTGTTTTGTTTTTTTAATATTGAGACAGGGTCTCACTAAGTTGCTGAAGCCCTTGCCAAGTTGCTGAGGCTGGCTTTGAAATTGTGATCCCCCGACCTTAGGCTCATGAGTCTCTGTGACTACAGGCATGACTCTCTCTTCTTCATAAAGAAGGGTACAAAATTAATTTGTGGCTTTCCTTTTTATTTGTATCTTCACTATCAAGGTCCCTCTCTCTTTATACCAGAAGCTGTTTTTTTTTTTTCCAAGACACCCCCACTGGGGATATTCATGAATCAGACACTTTGGTACTTTGGGGATGGTGGGGACAGCCCAAGGCTTTTTTTTTTTTTTTTTTTTTTTTTTTTTTTGCAGAGCTGTGCTGTGAGTTCCACACCCCTCCACACAAGGAGCAAATTAGGTAGGGGGATGTGACTGACCAGGGCCACCCCGCAGAGCTCCAGGTGAATCTGCCAATTAGGAGGGTATGGCCACATGTGCCTGGCCTGGAATCACCCTGCAGACAGCTAGGCTTTGGTCACTGTGCAGTGGGTGGCTGCGCTGGAGGGGCAGTGGAACAAGGCATCTCCTGAGCAGGATGGAATTGTGACTCCCACTGCTGTACCCACAGGTGACATGTTTACCTGGATGGAGGAGCTAGTCAGGGCAAGAAGATGTGATTAGTGTGAGGTTCTGCTCTTCTGCCAGGGACAGATGCCAAGAAAATAGGAGCAGGAAGCAGCAGAGATGGCCTTGTCTGAACAAGGCTGTGCTGTTTGGACCAAATGCTCACTAGAGAGCCAGGTTCGCACACCTGTCAGGACCTCTGGGAGTGAACCATGAACCATTAAGCATTGGTGCTGATCAGGTGAGACCCACTGTATCCTTGACCACGCTGAGGTCAGGCAATTTGGTTAGCACCCTAGTGGCAGGATAAAAACTGCTTAAGGTGGGAGATAGATTATTTGGAATCTGACCCCTTCCATTGTTGAGCTCGTGAAGACAGCCAGCCCCAACAAGTCCTCATGCTGTGTAAGAAGAGACTGTGCGTCAAATCAATGTGAATTCTTAGGATAGTGGCAGTTGCTTAAATTTACTTTAAAGGGCAATTTTACTTTGGCAAAATTGATGTACAAAGAGCTGCATATGTTGAATATGCACAATTTGGTGTGTTTGGGTATGCCAAACACCTGTTGATGCCATCACCACCTTCAAGTAACAAATGTCTCTGCAGCACCTGTGTGACATTGTCCCTGTTAGTCTGAAATAAGGTGAGTAGTTCCCAAGTACTCCTGACACCCCATAGAAAAGATAAAGCAATAGGTATGTTAATTAGTTTGATCAAAGTCATCATTCCACAGTAGAATATTTTATCAAAATTAAAAGGATATTATTTCTATTTGTCCATCATACTCAATAAATAAGAATAAAAATGAAGAATATGAGGATCACAGAGTGGAGAATAGACTGGGCAGAAAGGACTGGAAGAGGTCAGCCCAGGCAGGGCAGGCTATCTGGGAGGGAAAATGTGGTAGAGAATAGATTAAATGCTGTGGCTATGAAGGGAAGGGTGTGGAGGGGAGGCAGAGTCAGGAGGTGAATGTGCTCCTCTGTCCCAGCACCAGGGAGGAACAGGCCCAAGTCACACCCCTCAAGAAGTGTCTCTCTTTGTGCTCCCATGAATCAGGATGGAGTAATTTTTCCCCTTAATGAAAAATGCATCACTGTTACCTTGTACCACTGAGAAAGAATAATGCCGATTGCAATTTGGAGACCCCATCTAATGCACAATGCATCCCATTTTCAATAACATTAGAAGGTGAAGGAAATGAGGAATCTATATATTGTGGAGAAAAATAGGCAAAAATATCAGTACCACCTTGCATTGAAAAATAAAATCAAGTCGATTTTAGAATTCTGAAATATTTGCCTTGTTTCCAATCTCACTAGTTAACTTACTAGAATAGAGTATGGAATTCCCTGGTCTTCTATGTCATTGGCTGGTGTCTCTGTTGTTAGCCTGTGAGTTCTGCCAGGGTGTGGACCACTTAATACTTCTGTCAACATCTCAAGCCAGCTTTAAACCAGAAAGATAGTAGTTGTTGCATAAAAATAAACTGAGCTACCAGAAGACAGTGTTGTGGGAAGGAGCTACTGTTTCAATGTTAGGAGGGCATTTTATACTTTGGAAATAAGGAATCTCTATATTGTGGAGAAAAAGTGGCAAAAATTTCAGCACCAACTTGCATTTAAAAATAAAACCAAGTTGGCTTTAGAATTCTGGAGTAGTTGTCATGCTCCCATACATCCCACACTTATCTTAGCATCTTATATAACCGAGAAAAATAGTCAAAGACATTCATCATGGTGCGCTAATAGTGACTGAATGACATGATTTATTTGGAATTTGATTTTCCTGCTATGTGCTTTTATGTTCCAGTAGAAGCCAAGTCTCCTTACGCCCCAGTGATATAATGTGCCATAATTCTGCCACTCTCACTCTGGGAGGGACTGAGTGCAGAGCTTTACTGGGCCTCTGCATGGTTCCTGATTTTGCAGCTGGATTGCTGGTGAGTCACCCATCTTGGTTTACTGTAACTCTGCATCCAAATGTTCATACCCTCGTTGGTCTCCTGAGTGCTGGATGGATTTGTGCTTCATTAGCACTGTCTTAGGAAGAAGCTGCTTCTGAGCAATGTGTGAAATTGACAGATATTGATTCACTGAATTTTCAAATGCTCCTTTGATAAATTTGATTTTATAGAGACAATATTACAAACTAGAATGAAATTTAAACTTTTGAGTACTAATGGATTAAATTTAGAGTTTTGCTTTACTCTTTCAATTATTCTCTGGCTTTTGATTCCTCTAGTCACTTCAGGCAAAGAAACATGAATTAATAAAGACAAATATTTTCCCCCATTTTATTTGAGTTTGATGGAAAGCCAAATATCTTGTGGAATCAGAGAAGGGTGGAAAAAGCAGACAAGACAGCAAGGGAACTCTCTGGGGCTTTTTCATTTGCTGCATTGGGCCATTCAATATTTCAAATTAACAAAGCAGAACGAATTGAACCTCAAGGCTGGTGCATGCTCTGGAGAGTTGGCAAAGGTGCCAACATATTTGGTAGTTGGCCTGTGTAGACGTTCTCACGTGGGACTGTAAGTGCTGACGCTCTACTTCTATCCAGAGCAGCACTTCTTTCTCTTTCATATTTTGAGAAGGAATTTGATGGCAAAACTTTCTAATTCTGCTCATTTTAGTTTAAAAAAAACCCACATTTATTTTCTTAGTTTTATGATGGGAATGATCCTATATCCATACCTTGACTTTAATGATACAAAGTACTTTATTTCCATTGCTAACGACAAAGCTATAGAGAAAATATTCTTGCTTAATACAAGTCTAGTAATTTTTTCTTGTTTAATGGGGGTTTTGATGTTTTAGAAACAAATTAAAACTAATAAGAGTCTGATCATTCCTCGGAGGTTCCCTTGCCTTTCACAAATCTTTGTTCTTTCCAATAACCTAGTGTCGATACTGCATGTTCAGCCTCATTAAATGCTTCTGATTATACATTTCAACAAAAGGAGTCTGCCTTTTGTTTTTCTCTAAGTATTTTATTTTATTTTTTTTGAGACTCAAAATATCAAACCCTGCATATGGTTATTAGGGCTTTTCATAATATATTACCTTCTTATAAATTCTAATTTTCAAAACTGGAATTTATTTAGGGCCATGCATGTGATTTTGTTATGGCATTTGGACTGTGCATTGACTTTATTGTTTCTGGGTTTTTCCTTGTGACATGAGGAACTGTGATTAATGCAAAAGTGAATTATTGAACATATTGCCCTGCATCTCACTCACTTCTATTGAAATTGTTGAGGTGACAGAAGAACAAAGTGAATTGGGGATGGTTCTTCAGACACTATACACACACTTCACAGAAAAAGGAGGAGAAAGGGCAGTGTTATGATAGGGCTGTCAGATTTGCCAAATAGAAATGCAGGACCCCAGTTAAATCTGGAATTCTGGTAAATAATGAAAGTACTAGTATAGACCTATTCTAGGGAATATCTGGGGTGAACTTATAGAAAACATTTGTGCTTTATCTAAAATTCAAAAATTCAGTTGGATGCTAAGGACATCAACAAGAAACCTTATTTATGGTGAAGAAAGTTTTTGGAAAAGAAAATGATAGCTTAATAAATATATTTCACATATACAGTGCCTTACCAGGTAGTTTAGGAACATTAAATGTCTCTGTAGAAGTGAGAATGAGGAGCAGCTGTAAAACCAGAGTAGATAAAGGTAGAGCTAAGGTCCAGGGGGCCTAACTCCCCTCCCTCAGGATGGAAGGTTCTGGACTCTGTGTGGGAAGTGCAGCAGATCCTGTGCCATGCGGTGTGTGTGTGGGCAGCGAGGGCAGCAGCAGCCTGAGACCTGCTGCAGTCTCCTCTAAGCGCTTTGCGGGCCACATGCACTGACCTGCTAGCCTTAAGGCGTCCTGCCTGGAAATAGATGGAGGTGCCCACGACTGCTTCCAGGAACATCCTGGGGGACCAAACAACTCAGTGCATGTTCCCAAAAGCTACAAGTGAGCACATTGATGTGTGTCTTTCACGCTGCAAGTTCTAAATCTGGAAAAATTCTATCTCATGCTCTAATTCAACCATGTCTCCTAGCAAATGCCTAGCCTAAGCTCAGATGGAAGAAAGAAAATGTTTGTTGGGGAAAGGGATGGACACCAGTATATGCATTGGTAAACTTAACTGTTGTGTAGAATATAAGAATGTGATTGTGGTATGTGTGTGTACACATGCATGTGAATGCACAGATGCACACACATTTCATTTAGCTCAATGATGGTTGTTTCAACAAACTCCAGAGCACACACAGGTGTAGCCATGACTGGATTCTCACTTCAACAGATCTCACATTCTGGTTCAGGGCGTAGGGTGGTTCTCTTCTCAGCAGTGGGCACAGGGGTTCAGGCTGTCTTCCTGTGGCTTTTGCAGGTTCACCACTGGCCTCCAACAATTGCAGGATTATCAAGATGGAGAAAAGGAGCGAGCAAGTTTGGGAAGCTAAGGTGGGCCCTGTTCCTGCTGCTCTTATCATGGGTAAGGTCGGGTGTGTAGCCCCTGGGGAGAGTCTGGAAATAGGGTCTTGGGGGGCATGGCCTTCCAGAAAGAGGCCTGCCCTTCAAATTAGGAAGCAGCATCTTAGTGCCCTACTGTACCTGTCTAGTTATCAAGCCCAGAAGGGGAGACAGCTCTTGAGAGAAATGCCTACACCCCTGCCTCTTGACATTCATACTGTTGGAGCTCTGAAAATGGCACCCTGAAGCATGGCACTTTGAGAACAGAAGCAGCCTCAGATGTCTTTCTTTTCCTCCTCTCCTCCTGCTCCCATTCAACCCCTCAGGAAAGCTCTAGAAACTAGAATTCTGAATTTCTGTTTTTCAAGGCAGTTCATGGGAACTGGAACCCCTTCCTCCAAATAAAACAAATGCCCACCTCTTTGTCTTAGAGCTGGCCCCAAACAAATGCTCTGACTCCCCTTATCTGGTAGTAGATCCCAAGACACCCATTTCAGAAGAGGTCCTGCCTGACCCCAGGAGGAGAGAAGGCTGCACAGAGAGGCCAAGAAGAGCCCCAGAGCCATGCTGCACCATCACACTTTGATGGACCTCCTCCATGGGAGCCTTTGTCCGTCTCACGCTAATCTTGTGGGGAGAGCAACCCCACCAGGGTACGAAGGAAGCTTTGACCAAGCACAGCAAAGACCCTGGGCCTCAAACAAACACCCTGCAGGGTACAGAGTGTTTCCAGCAACCAATGAATGGGCCACTGGATCATAAATACTGGAGCCTGGCTTTTATCTTCATTGCAGTCCTGTAAGAAGCCCAGGGCTGGGACTGTAACTGCAGCCTCTGGAGAGACCATGGAGTAGAGAGATTAGCCATGCCTGAATTTCTGAGCCATGAAACCCAAGATAATTGTGTGTTGTTTTACATAACAAAGTTTTGGGGAGCTCTGCTACACATAAATAGATGGTAACACATACAGACTCTGAGCAGCCCAATATCCTGGGAAGGCAGGACCTGCAAATCTCAGTCACAGCACAAAGGACTGGCTGGGTGACATGGAATTTGAACTTTAGACAGGGTGTCTTTTTGGTCTACCTTGGGTTCTTAGACCTCCTTGAACAAGTAAGAAGACT
The DNA here is from genome assembly GCF_048772815.1 of Callospermophilus lateralis. Lineage (NCBI taxonomy): Eukaryota > Metazoa > Chordata > Mammalia > Rodentia > Sciuridae > Callospermophilus > Callospermophilus lateralis. The sequence goes on from NC_135317.1 coordinate 10,167,357, forward strand.
TTTTAAAATTTCCCCAGACTTGCTTTAATGCCCTCCCATTCACCTGTTAGGGGAAAGCTTATGAGGAGAACTAAGCACTCAACATCAGGTACCACACAAAAGAGCCCACAACAGCTTATGATCACCTTTCTTTAGGACAGAGAGGTGTACAAGATACTGACAGGCTACACAGGCTGTTTTGGGGCCACAGGTAACTCATTATGGGAATGACTCACAGGAGAGGATAAAGTTCCTCCAGCAAGGTTCAGAGACAACCGCCTAGTGTAAAGAGGGCCAAATGACCCCTTTCCCACCAGGAGATACAACTGGTTTGCTGGAATCATTCTGCAGAGGCTGCCTGTGAATGACAGGATGTCCTTGGCCAGGAGACCAGCCCTGCAGTGACAGGATGGAAGGGGGAGTTAGGGTTAAGTAATTTTAATCCTTTAAAATTTTCCCAGATGTCGGGGCCACATATAATATTAGACTTTACTTTTAGGACCTATATTCTGTTCAATGAATGAAATGTAATTTTCATGAGGGAAATAGGGTAATATTAGAGAACAAAATGGGAAAGGTGAATAGAAAATAAGTCACATGGGAATGTTCACCTCATTTGGTAGCTTTTATGTTGTTCCCTTCCATCTCTTTCTGGGGAGCATAATTTGCATAATAGAGTGCCAATCAATCATCATTTTTGCACAAAAAAGCTTTAGCCCCTTTTTTTTCAGAATGATTGTTCACATTTGCATTTTTTGTGTACATGTAAACATTTTTTAATCTCAATTTAGTTCAAACATGACAAGAACAAATATGTAATTAATTGCTATTCTTCACAGGATAGAATGAAAGGCAGTGTGATTGGGTCAGTTGTTACCAGGACCTGAAGGTCTTTTCCACTTAATAGGAACAGAGTAGATGGAACCCAGTGAAAGCCTGCAAACCCAGATTGAGCCTTTATTTTCCCTTTATCCAGCATGTTCTGCTTGAGTGTTCTCTGCTGCAAAAAAGGAGCTGGAGACCAAGGAAGAAGAATAGAACCAGCACCACCATTTTCCCAGCTGGGGTTTCCTTGAAACTCTATGAAGAAAAAAATAGTCAGCTGTCCCTCTGTGTCTATGGAGGATGGGGTCTGGGCAGGACCCTAGGGATAGTCAGCTGACTTTCAGTGTCTGTGGAGAACAAGATCTAGGGTGGACCGCTGGGGATGTGCACATTCATGACTGTTCAAGCCTCCTAATTGCATAGAGTTCATTTCTTAAAAGAAGAAAAAGTCAACAAAAAATGCCTTAACATTACATCTCAAAGCCCTAGAGAAACAAGAACAAATCAACACCAAAAGCAGCAAAAGGCAGGATTATGGAATACTAATAAAAATAAAAATAAGTAACTTACTAAATCTAATCATCAGGGATAATTCTATCAAACATATAATTGAAAATACAAGTGATTATTAAATTTATGGTTCTCAATTACCCCAATCCCCAGTACTGGGGATGGAACCCAGAAGTACTTCACCACTGAGCTGTACACACAGTTCTTTTTAAATGAAAAGTTTTAATTTTGAAAAACTAAATTTCCCAAGTTGGCTTAAAATTGGGATGTTCCTCTTTTTTTTTAACCTACGATGTGCTGAGATTATGGCATGAACCACTGCACCCAGCATCTCAATCTTAAATAAAGAAAAAAAAAAGAAGGCAAATGAAACTTTAATATTAGTACTGAGAAAGAATAGTAACCATAGTCCAGTAAAGATATTTTAACCAACAAAAAATCCAGGAGAATTGATATGTGCATTTTGTTCCAGTGATTTGACCTGGGGGCTCAATCAGAAGGATCACAAATTCAGAGCCAGTTGCAGCAATTTAGCAAGACCCTAAGGAACCTAATGAGATTATGTGTCAAATTAAAATATGAAAAACATGGGGATGAAGGTTATTAGAAAAGTTCCACTTGGTTCAATCTCCTATAACAAAGTATACGTTAATAAAAAAAATCACCAGAGATTACAGAAGGTGATTAATAGCATTACATTTGAAAATCAATAAGGACTATTTTTTAAATAAATTTCATACTGTTAAAAGTAACTCAGTGACAAATATGAGTAGATGAATTATTATATCATAAAGGGAACTATTATTTAACATTAGGAAGACAAGCAATTTACATAGGTTAATAGCTGAGTTCTAGCTAACTTTAGGGACCAGAGGTAGATTCTGAGATATTTAAAAATATTCAGGGGCTGGGGATGTGGCTCAAGTGGTAGCGCGCTCACCTGGCATGCGTGCGGCCCGGGTTCGATCCTTAGCACCACATACAAACAAAGATGTTGTGTCCACCGAAAACTAAAAAAATAAATAAAATAAATATTAAAAAAAATAAAAAAATAAAAATATTCAGGACTACAGGAAACTAACATGGAAGTCTCACGGTTTCATTTTATTAATTTGGAAAAACATGACTATTAAAACCTAAAAAAGTATCACAAAGTACCACAAATAAATGGAAGGGAAAAAATCTAAGTAGAATATTGCTAAAGATAATTTATAAACAAGAAAAATACATTCTCAATATATAAATCCAGAAGTTAAAGCAATCCCTCTCAGAGAATTCATTTCTAATCAATAGCTTAAAGAGGAATACAGATGAAGGAGCACTTTGGTGAGTATTTCTAATTAAAATGGCAGTAAAAGTAGAACAGAATGAGCACCACTTCTGCAAAGCAGAAGACAGCACCATTTCCAGATGCCACAACACGTATTTTTTAATTAAAATCTTGAACTTGAAAAATGTCAGCTATTTTTATTTTATATTTAAAGGTAAGAAAATAAAAATTTACTATTCAAATTTACTTAAATAGAAAATAGGTATAGTTAAGAAAAGAAACGAGATAAATCACATATGTACCCAAAAAAATGAAAAGTAATTTATTATCAATCTTGGAATTGTTCACTTAGAAAACCAGAAATATTCTAAAATTTTATATATATCCTCAATATCTTAAAATTGCAATGAGATATCAATATAATATAAATGTGAAGAACAATTATTTTATTCAAATTAGGAACTGGGAACCAATGAATCCTGTGGCTATATTCTGAAATCTCTTATAGAAAATAAATAAATAGGTGTGGACACATTCTTAATCAAGTTATCACTAGAGTAGTGGTAAGGTGATTGCTTAACAAGACTGCACATGAAAGTCCCTGAGTTTGAGGTCTAGAAGAAATAAAATATAACAACAAAAAACAAGAAAGATCATTATATTTACAAATATGGATTTTACTACAGACATTTATTTGTTAATCCTTGCACTACATCTAAGTTTCTGATAATTCAGCGAATCACTTTAAAGTCACTATGTGCACCTCTCTTACTCCCTTGTAAGTATATCTAAGTTAATATTACTCCTTATTTTTCAAATGATTTTATGTACAATTTTCAAAATTTGAGATTATAAAAATAACATTATTGTTAAAATTTCATCTCTTCCTGTTCTAGAGTTCTCTTCTTTTATATAGTCAAACTGTATATATGAAATACCCTACAATAAGCTGATTTTATCTATCAAGGAATACTCTTCTTGGAATATTTATTCTTCCTGGGACTTTTAACTATGCAAACCTATGAACAAAATAAAAAATCAGCTTACATATCATATAACTAAGACATATTAATAGGGTATTTTAATTAAGTTCATATCATTATGAATTTATTATTAATTACCTTGGTTTAATGTGGTTTATGTGCAACATGTATATAATTAAAAAAAATAGTAACTAGATAAAATACTACAGGCCTGAAATTTCAGTAGTGGAAAGATAAAGAAGGAGATCAATAAGTTCAAATCCAACTTCATCAACTTAGTAAGGACATCAGCAAGTTAGTAAAACCCTGTCTCAAACTAAAAATAAATTTAAAAAATAAGATTGCGGAGGTAACTCAGAGCAAACTTACCCTGGGTTCAATCCCCATTTCCCCTCTCCAAAATTTTTGTGTTACAAATACACAATGCCATCATCATATTATAATTGAAACTTACAGGCTGGGGATGTGGCTCAAGCGGTAGCGCGCTTGCCTGGCATGCATGCAACCTGGGTTCCATCCTCAGCACCACATACAAAGATGTTGTGTCCACTGATAACTAAAAAATAAATAAAATTCTTAAAAAATATTTAAAAAAAAAGAAACTTACAATCAAACAAGAAAAAAAGTAGACCTCCCAATTATGACATTTGGCTATTCCTTTGAAGGAAAGTCTTGTTAATCTTCAATGTTAAAAAATATATATACTAAAAAGATTTATCACAAATAATTTAGAGGTAATTTTGGCAAAAATAATGCTGAATAGGCTATAAATGGTACATTATAATTAATGTATACTAAAATCATGTATATTTTATAAGTAAGTTGAATTACAGCAGTACTTAAGCAAGAAGCAAACCACTAATGGAAAGGAGAGAAAAAAAAAAAAGAAAGGGAAATTACATGAACATTGAAATACAAGAAAATGTAGCATGTTAGTATTTTTGACAGCTGCAATAAGAAATTTAGTTCTAAAAGTCAATAACAGAGAGGATCCTTTAAATCATTTACAAAAGCTTGATAGATCTGGAAAGGAAGGGTAGTCCGGGCAATGTGTTACACCAGGACACAAAGAAAAGACCACTGACTCCAATTAAAATCAAATTAAAGCAAGCTTATTATTTCAATTGGCCATGCTGCCTCTCCCACCAAAAACCACAGAAACAAGACAACCCTGCAGCTTTCTTGCAGCCTAGCTTTATCACCCAGAAAATTACACAAACAAGGTTACAGATAACAAAACTCTGATGAACATAACATAAAGGCTAGTTTATATTTTCGCTGGCCCTGACATCAGAATTTATGAAGGTCATTAGAGCCTCAGAGAGGGTCATTATCTGACCAGGGAAGGCCAAGGTTTATGCGGCATCACTAAAGTTTCAGAGAGTGCTGCTATCTGGTCAGGGAAAACCTAGCGTGGGTGAGTTCATGGCATGGACAGGCATTCCAAGCAAGTTCAGAATTTGCAGTAATTTACAGTAAAGCTGAAATTCACTTTTAATCTCTTTGTGGTGATGTGGCTCCCAATTTTAAGAGGGAATCAGACTGGGTCTATCAAATGCTTTTTCCTTACAGCCTGTGACAGAAGTGTAGGAAAGGCAGGGTTGGGAAATGAGAGCTGGGCTTCCTGTACAGAGTCAAGGCTTTGAAAGGCAAAGTACAGCAAGGAACGCTCTGCTCCATGACAATTGCCTCTCCCTTCAAAAAGACAAGTGTACAGAATGGTGGGGAGGCTAGACCTGGTGGGAACATGAAGGGAAATGAAGGACAAAGGAGACTGCCTTCTGGTCGCTTCCAGGGCACCCCGCGATGCCTTTCCCACCCCAGAGAAGGACTTGTCTCCTCCCACTTCTTCAGCTTCACAGTGGCTTGAGTGGTGCTGAACTTCCTAGCAACCCGGGTCACATAGCAGGGACAAAGAGCATTCTTGGAGCAGAGCTTCCACAGGGGTTAGTGGGCTACTGACACAGAGACCTGCACTATCTTCATATGCACACTTTGTCACACCCCCAATCTGAGAGGCATGAAGGCCACTGGAGAACTCAGGGCCAGCTCCAACTCCAGCCTTGGCACCCACTGGCCTCCTACCTACCCAATTCTGTTCTCCTGCTTCTCCATCTCCTTTTTCTCCTTCAGGGAAGCTTTATCTCTGAGCAAAAATCCACCCCAAGCTCTAATTATTTATTAGTTTTGTTTGAGATAGGGTCTTGCTGAGTCACTGGGGAACTCAAAGATGCTGAGGATGGCTTTAATCTTGTGATGCTCCTGACTCTGTGAAGATATATCCTGAACTTCCTCTCCCCCTGTGCTGACTTAACTCTGCACTCTACCTAGAGCAAGAAAGCTACTGCCAACCTTACACATCATCTTTACTGGGTTTGTTTCCCAAATAGCTAATACTTGTCTAAATTATCTCCAAATTTTATAGTTCTTTGGCCCACATAGATTTTGCTTAATTCAGTGTCTCCCAGGTGCACTCTGACAATTTCTGAAAGGACATAACAAATCTCAGGAATTACAATGTCCTCCACTTGTGGTTAAATTACATTATTTTCGGCATTTGTGTATCATTTATCTATACTTGACTATAATCACTTTTTAAAATTTTTCTTCATTACTTAAAATATTTGCAGTTTGTTTATGGTTTTTATTTTCCTTTTTAATAATACTTCTTTCCAAAAATGCAATTAGTATCTGTATCCCTATTTTTACAGAAGTGTATCTAAAATCTGTCTACATATTTGAAACACATCGTGCATATTATAGAGTAGTGATTTTTGGCTACCACCAACTAATTCAGAACTGCTGGGGGTGAAGAGGATCCAAGATTATTTCAATGCTTCACAAATTATTTAATCACCAAACTACAGAACCACATCCTGAAGATCCCAGATGTAATAAGTGAAGAGTGAGGGCTACAAGAAATGCTGCATCTGGGATCTTCAGGAGGGCTAAGTAGACATGTAGGGCCATTTGTTTTTTATGCTACAAAAAGGGTCTTAATGCAGAGTGGTTGGACTATCATTACCAGTTTAATGGTTAATCACTACCTTTCAGCTTGCCATACTGTCACATTCTTTCTTTATTCATCTGTGACTGGAGACAGCTATTCCTAAATGGCAAATACCTGGGGCTACCTGTTCTAAATTTCAAACAGAAGGCAGCAAATCTTAAAAGGGTTAAATTTTTCTTAAAAAACACATTAAAGTATTCTGTAGTGCCATTTATAAAAATATTTTTAGTTGTAGATGGACACAACACTTTTATATATAATTACATGGTACTGAGAAACATACCCAGTATCAAACTCATGCTAGCTGAGTGCTCTACCACTGAGCCACAACCTCAGTGCCCATCCCACCTAGATCTTTTTAACCATTTTATTTTAGCCAAATACTTCAACAATTGTTTTTCTAACTTTAGAAAACATGGAATGATCTGGCCAAGTTTCCATTAGATCCATCATATTTGGGGGGGGGGGCATCCCTGTTAATCCCAGACTAATAAGAGTGGTCAGGCATAGGTAGCATAAACCCTTCTCAGGAGCTAATATCTGTTTCTAGGTAAGACTTTCCCTCAGTTCTTCAGGGAAATGCAATTTATCAAACCTCAGATAGCTCTGCAGTGTTGTTAGCACCAAAAAAAAAAAAAAAAAATCATCTTGTTTGATACTGCTCCCTTATCCAAAACACTGATTCAGATGAAATTTTTAAAAAAGGCTTTCATGGAATTACAGACAAATGAATTCTTTTAAATTTTCTTTTATTTGTTCAAATTAGTTACACATTACAGTAGAAATCATTTTGACACATTATACATAAATGGAGTATAACTTCTCCTTCTTCTGGTTCTACATGTTGTAGAATTGTGCTGATCATGTAATCATACATGCACATAGAATATTAATGTCTTATTCATTCTAGTATCCTTTGTATCTTCTTATTCCCTCCACTCCCTGAACAAACAAATTAATTTTTCCTGTCATTTTATCCCTGAAAATGTACATTATTTCTTAACTGGCCTCCCTGTTTCCATCCTTGAGGATGTCTGTCTACTTATTCAAACGCTAATTCTTTCTGGAAACACTCTCACAGACACTTCCCAAACTAATGCTTTGCCAGCTATAGGGGTATTTTTTTTTTAACATTGTCACATTGACTCATAAAATCATGCAGCAAATTATATACTGAATCAGCAGTATTGTAACAAATGTTTTATTGTTTTTCTAGAACTGACACAATAGATGACCAAAACCCAGTGACTCAAAAGAATAGTTAATTTTATCAAATTTCATGTAAAAATAAGTACAAAAGAAAAAGTTTTCAGATAACAGTGTTGTTTTTTTTGTTGTTGTTGTTTTTGTTTGTTTGTTTTTCTGGGTGTCCTGAGGGTGAATCTGTTCAATGCTCCCCTCCTAGCTTCTGGTAACAAGATTTAACATATTGATGTTCCCTGGATTGTTGTACCACTCCAATCTCTGACTTTGCTTTATCTGGCCTTCTCTGCAACTTTAAGTATGTTGCCTCCTCTTCTTATAAGAATACCAATATTTAAATTTAAGGTCAATATGTAATTGATTTTGATTTTATCTCAACTAATTAACACTGGCCCAGACCTAGGCAAGTTAGTTTATTTGGTAGGATTATTAGATGTAAAGGATTTCTGAGGGGATATCTCATATCAGGTGATCTGCAGGATATCTTCTTCAGAAAGCAGACTGGATATAATATGAACTAACCCACCCTGCCATATCCCCCTTTGAATTGCTTGTAAGAATCCCTGAGATTTAACATTGTTAAGACACAGTAATCAGCAGTTCTTGCAGTGCTCAAACCATTTTAGGGACAGAAAATCTCTCTATATTCACTCCCTCCTTTGGGTGAGTATCAGGGGTAAGTACACAATTTAAACTTGCAAATTTAAGATGCCACTCATTCTACAGGAAAATGCCTGAAAACAACATGGGCTATGATACAGACACTGCTTTTGAAAACAAATGCCAGTGTGGCAGGTAACAGTTTTTAGTTACAAGTTTCTTAAAAACTATCATTAGACTGGGAATTATGGGTGAATTAGAGTTTTTTCTAGATTCTGTATCCTGTTTCCACCTTTAACTATGTTTATAAAGCTTTTGGATTTCAGAACTTATGACATAATAGACTGTGTACCCTTTTGTGGAAGACACTTGGAATGAGAGTTTCAAACAGAATTATTTTTGATTGAGCTGTTAGTTTTAGAGTTTAATGCCAATGAATCCTGTCTCACAAATAACTTTTTTGATAAATAAATTCTTTTTGTGGTTTCAGCTTGAATATTGCACATTTTAATTTCTAAAGATGTGATTTTTTTTTATAAAACCTGAAAACAACTATTTTTATTACATGTAAGCTAGTACCAAAAAAAGATTAATTCAATTCAGATGTAAAAATGTATGTGAGTTTTAAATTTGGATGATCTCAACAAGTTTTATTTTTGTTGATGAGGCTTCCTGGATCCCAGATGGCACTCACAAATTATCCCTTAGGTTGTATTCTGAATTGATAACCAAAGTCATGGGCATTCTCTAAAACCATTTTACCATGGTTTTAAGTCTTTAAAGGGTAGAAAGTGGATAGATGATTTTTTTCCTATTATTCATTAATACATACTTCATAATGCTCTAGTTTGGTACATGAAGCCTCTTTCTCAAGTGGGAAAATTAGTTATTCAATGTATTGTATCCCTATTGGCAAGGTACAGAGACTTTCTTTTTCATTAGTGCTATTTCAACTTTTTTCCATTACAGAAAAAAAAAGTTTTAGTCTTCAATGGAATTCTGCTGCAATACAGTTTGTAGTTTCAGGTGAAGCAATTGGTTCTAGTATGAAGGCCCTCAATCCTCTATGGTCTTCTTACCCCTGAAAACAAACAACAAACATAATTTATAAGAAAAGTGTATTTTTTAATCTGTATCGCTATCATTGAAATTTTAAATGGTATTTGTGGCATACTTACAGTTATATATTTTTAGAAAGTCTTTGTATGAAAAAATGTGTATATATTTACATATTTTGAGAGTTTGCTACATTGTGGTTGTGTGTAAAACAGAAGAAGGAACAGGAAAAATGTAGGGAAGGAATTTATGATACTGAAATTTTAGTTAAAATATATCCTTCCTAAACCTAAGCAAGAAAAATAGTATTGTGGGCCTCTGTGGTTAATCTTTAATGTAGGGGGTAGTCTTTTTAAATTGTACCTTATCCTGGGGTAAAAACTTGCAGGGGGGGGCTATAACAATATGTAAAAACAAGTTAAAGAGATAATTTGAGATGAAGGAGGAAGTAGAATACTGGGCATTAGGTTGCAAGGAAAATTTAAAATTAGAAGGATAAGTATTTAAAACCAGGCTGAAGTAGAGAGAACTTTTAATTTAGATGTGGGAATTAGAGATTGAGATCTTCTTTAGTTGAGGAAAAAGAACTAAATGATTGGAATTGTGCTGCCTATCAGCATGGAATATGTCTTCTGGTTGATATTTGCCCTGGAAACCTAGTCTGCCTCAGTGTTGTATTGAATCACTAGTTTGATGTTAAATAATGTACAGAGACTGGGGGCTTATTTCTGTCCCCTACCTCTACCAGAAGCCAGTTTATGTTTCAAAAATTAGGAACATATTTTGTCGAAGAGCTAATGATGAAATAAATACAAATATTTAATTAGTCCCGCAGCATTTGGGGAAGCTGCCAATGCCTTCCCCCTATGCTGTGGGACCAAAGGGACACTACAGCAGTAACAGATGCAGTTACTATAAAGTTTTGAGTAAAAATGAGCAATCTGTATTTCTCACTATCTTATGTAACTTAGTGTATAATTATTTCTGATGCAAGTTTGTATACTTTCACTTTTTATATGAATCATATTGAGCTATCATGTAGTATACCATATTGATCAAAAAGGGACTACAGAATACTGAGAATGGCAAAGAATTGATTGATCTGACAGTTGGTCATATTACCTTATCAAGATAAAAATCTTCTAAGCAAACTCCCAGATGAACCCTCTATAGACTTAAGGAGAATGCAGTGCTTTTCTGGATATTCCTTTGAGTTCTATAGCATTTCCTTGAATGGCTTTTCCCATCTGTAGCCTTACCAGTAGAGTTCAATCTCTACAGCAGGAAATTTGGTAGAGATTGGGTAATTACTGAGGTCCTTGCATTAATGTGATGATAGTTGGTATGATTTTTAGACCCTTAATATTCCATGTATTTTCAGATGTTTTCCTGTTTTTAAAAAAATTTTATATAAAACAACACCTTATATTAATTGATAGCTATAGTTATATGTGAGAGAAGAATTAATTTTAAGAAGGAATTCTGGAAGAAGACTTTAAGAAATGAATTGAAGATGCATGGTTAGCTTTCTAGGTGATTCTCTTTCTGGTCACATTCAATGATACATAATGCATTTTCTCCCCACAGGTAGCAGAACTTGTGGTATATCATTTCAGAAAATGACTTCTTCTTCTTCTTCTCCTTCTTCTTCTTCTTCTTCTTCTTCTTCTTCTTCTTCTTCTTCTTCTTCTTCTTCTTCTTCTTCTTCTTCCTCTTCCTCGTCTTCGTCTTCTTCTTCTTCTCCTTCTCCTTCTCCTTTTCCTTCTCCTTCTCCTTCTTCGTGAGGGTGGGTACTCCATATTTTATTTCTTCAAATTTGTTCTTGAATTATTATATATAGCCAGAAAAATCCACAAATCAGAAGCATACAGTACAAAGTGATCACATTGGGGTAATTAGTATCCAAGTCAAGGAACAAAAAACCTCACTGTATGGTCAAAGTCCTTGTCCAAAGGTTAACTACTATTCTGACTGCTAATGTCATAGGTTGATCTGTTGTTAGACAGAATTTAAATTCAATCAAATATAAGATGTCATTTTTGGTGTCTTCTTTAGCTCAATATAATGCTATGACATATGTCCAAATTGATAAAAATCACAACAATTCTTTTTTATTTGTGTTGGTGAATATACCCAATTTATTTATCCATTCAGCTGATGAACATTTGGGGAGTTTGGGGATAATATTGTCGGGTAACCTTTTGATAGCTCATGAAGTAAACATTTTAGTTTGGAAGGAGAGCACAGTCTTATGGTTAACAAAATAACTTCCAAAATTTTATTTCAGAGTAGTCCATTCAATTATTAAATAAAATGTTGCACATAAAATGTTGAGGGCCACAACCAAGTCAAGATGGTGCCTGGCAGTTTGCCAGGAGGAGTGGTTTGTGAAGCAATGCCACTGAGCCATTAAGATGATGGAGATTTTTTATAGGTTGATTGCTGTATCTGGATGATGCTAACTGAGTCAAGCTGTGTATAATCAGTTAGGTATATATACTGTTGCTGTTCTGTGGCAATAAAACAAATGGCCTGGTCTTTGCAATATAGTAAAAAAATCAATAAACATTGGCTTTTATTGCATAAGACAAAAAGAAATTATATATAGAAAGATTTGTGCAATAAATGAGAGAGAGAGAGAGAGAGAGAGAGAGAAAGAGAGAGAGAGAGAGAGAGAGAGAGAGAGAGAGAGAGAGAGAGAGAGAGACTCAAAGCTCTCTCCCTTTAAGGGGAAAAAAAAGGCATTCATTGTGAGTCCAATAAAGCTGATCCCAGATATTCTCATTTTGCAAAAACTCCATAGACTTGACAATAAATAAATCTATCAGGACTCTTACTAATTCACTAAAATCCATCCTGCTTCTCTTCACCCTAATTAAACATGGGAGGCCTTGAGAATTCCTGCTTCCTGGGATCCCTTTTCCTTGGATGAATGGAGATGAGGTGTGGAGTCCTTACTTTTCTTCTTTGCAGCACCCTGCACCTCTACCTTATTCTCAGTCTTTGACACCTTTGGGGGCCTCCACTTGCATAGAGATTCAGATATATTTGAATGTACCTAAAGATATTTTATCATCAGGCTATGATGACATCAATTTTGTTCTCTTATTTCCTGCCAGCTGAGTAAATCCCTCAATAATAAAATAGTCTACACAAGGTCAGAAGTATTCCAATAGAAAGCCTTTATTACTGGCCAAGGCTCACTCCAGAACAAAGGAGAGCAGCCCCTACTGATGTTAGGGCAGGGTTTAAAAAGAGAAAAAAACACAAAGCTACAGTTTTGGTGGCATTTTTCTCTGGTCTTATCATCTTACAAAGACTCTAAAAACCTCAGCAAGATCTTGTCTCAAAATTAATTTAAAAAAAAGAAAGAAATTTTAAAACTAGTGAAAAAAAGAGAAAAGAGAAAAAGCTGTGGGAATAGAGCAACATTAGTATAGTGCTTGCCTCATGTGCGCAGGGCCTGGGTTCAGTACCCAGAAGAAGCACACAGTCTCTCTCTCTCTCTCTCACACACACACACACACACACACACATATACACACAAACAAACACACAAAACCAGGGATATAGCTCAGTAGTTAAACATCCCTGAATCAAATACTCATTATTATTTAAAAAAAATAAATAAGATAAAAGCAGAATTTCCAATCATCTCATACTGTTTTATTGCCCCCCCCAACCCCGTGGAAATAATATGTTTGAGCAAAGACTTACAAAACTTCTAGCACAAACTTGAAGTTAACTAGGAAAAATACTAAGAACTGAATTGAAGGAATTAAGAAACAAAAGTATATTTTTAATTTCTTATCAGAGAAGAAATTTTAAAATGGATATGTTTTATTACCAGCATGTTAATAATGCAACATGCTACGAATACCGCAACCAGAAAACTCTATCTGTATTTCCATGTTCTTGTAAATTGAAGCTGAGTGCAGTGGCACATGCTTGCAACCTCAGTGGCTCTGGAGGCTGAGGCAACAGAATTGAAAATTCAAAGCCAGTCTCAGCAAAAGTGAGGTGCTAAGAAACTCGTTGAGAATCTGTCTCTAAATAAAATAAAAAATTAGTCTTCAGATATGACTATGTGTTCAAGTACCCTGAGGTAAATCTCTAGTTCAAAAAAAAAGGAGTTTTTCAAATTGAAAATATGAAATTCCACATAAGAAAATGAAGAGAGAAGTAAATACGGCAATGTTTGTGGTTTATAAAACAAATGATACACAAATCTCCACTATAAGAATATCATCTGGGCCTGGGATTGTGGCTCAGAGGAAGAGCACTAGACTAGCATGTGTGAGGCACTGAATTTTATCCTCAGCACCACAAAATATAATATAAAGACATTGTGTCCACGTATAAGTAAAAAATAAATATTTTAAAAAAAACTATAAATAAAGAATATCATCTGTAAGTACAACAACAACAACAATCACAAAACTAGAGAAAAAACATGATACTCCTTGGAACTTGCTTTAAATCAGAGGATTTGTATTAGCCTCAAAGTACAAATGGTTTTCAGGTCTTTGACTGCTGTGCAGGGGCTGAGACCCAGTAAACAAGGTTTAGGGCTCCAGGAGTTTAAAGAAGATTTGAGGAGCAGGTTCAAGAGAAGAGTTGCTTTATTTGAAGGCAGCAGTTGTCGCTAGCCAGCCTCTAGCTTCTAGCCTTCAGTCCCCTAAATTATTCCATAGAACTTTTTTTTTTAACTGCAGGTCAGACAAAGAAGTCACATTGCCAATATTTTACCGAAGTAAGTACATAAACTCAAGCAAATGTTTATGATCTTGAATAAACACTGAATAAATGTGTTTATGACCTTGGCTATCTACTAAAACCATAGCCCTCTGGAAGCCCTGCCACCTTGTATCACACTCAGTCACATTTGTCCCTATAAAAACCTAATGGCATTCAGTATTTTACAACTTCTGCTGTAAAGAGCAGTGCTAACTTTTTCATTTTCAAGGCACTACACAAAATGCTATTCATCTATAAACCATACAGACATAAAAACAAACCAGTCAGGGGATCTCTTGCCCCATGTTTAACTTATTGTCATAAGCACACAAATTTTGCTTGATAAGTAAAATGTAATGGAATTGGGTACCAGTGCCGGCTCTGCCAGTAGTTCACTGGAGCTATTGGCTGCTCTTGTTTCATTTTATGCATCACCATTGACTGGATTTCCTGGCCTTTATCCTCCTTCTCCTTCCCTGACTCAACCAACACTATGGGGAATGTTGATGGGTATTTTCAAAGTACAGAAATCCTCCTCTACTGATTGTGCTCTGGCTTTGTGGCTTCTTGTTTGTCTTACAATTTTCTTTTTTTTTTATTGGTTGTTCAAAACATTACAAGGCTCTTGACATATCATATTTCATACATTAGATTCAAGTGGGTTGTGAACTCCCATTTTTACCCCAAATACAGATTTCAGAATCACATAGGTTACACATCCACATTTTTACATAATGCCCTATTAGTAACTGTTGTATTCTGCTACCTTTCCTATCCTCTACTATCCCCCCTCCCCTCCCTTCCCATCTTCTCTCTATACCCCATCTACTGTAATTCATTTCTCTCCTTGTTTTTTTTCTCATTTCCCTCACAACCTCTTATATGTAATTTTGTATAACAATGAGGGTCTCCTTTCATTTCCATGCAATTTCCCTTTTCTCTCCCTTTCCCTCCCACCTTGTGTCTGTTTAATGTTAATCTTTTCCTCTGTCACTCTCTCATACATTTTTGTCAGTTTTTTTTCTTTGTTGTTTTTCATTTGTTTTGTTTTGTTGGTAATGGGGATTGGACTCAGGCACTTAACCCCTATGCCATATCCCAGCCCTGGTTTGTATTTTATATAGAAGTGTGGTCTCACATAGTTTCTTAGCACTTCACTTTTACTGAGGGTGGCTTTGAACTCAGGTTCCTCCTGCCTCAGCCTCCTGAGGATGTTGGATTACAGGTGTGAACCACCACATACAGCTTTGTGTCACTATTTTCTGTCACATAAATGAAAACCACTCATGCTGTGGCCCTAGAACCTGCACATGGTCCTTAGGCTATTTCTACAAGTCATCAGTGATACTCCTGCCACTTTTTTTACATAGCCAGGGACGAAGGACTTTGCTTAAACTAGTCCTTGACAGTTAAACTTGCTTGGTTCTTGTAAACACACAGTGCAATCAGAAGCCTTCCTCAAGTTTACAAGAAATGCACCCCATCATATCTTAACTCTTCATAGGGGTACATTCTAATAGGATTGTGAACACTGAGTGCTATATGTTTCTTGATTGTCATAGGTGCTCCCTGCTACCCAAACCATCACCACTAATATATCAGGGCTCAGGTATCTCTCACCTGCAAAAAAATCCTACAGACTATGCCAGTTGTTTTGTGGCAGATCAGATCCAGGAAGCAAGGTTTGAGTCTCTAGAAGTTGAAATATATGAGGCACCATAGGCAGAGTAGTCATGCTTATGCAGAGGTGGCCATAGCCTCCTGCATCATTGTATAGGATATATATATATATATATATATATATATATATATATATATATACACATACATACATATCTCAAAAAAGAAGGCCAAATTCAAAAATTTTACATAGTGAATACATGCTGAAAAACAAATATTTATGACCTTGAATACATACACTGAATCAGGGTATTTATTACCTTGAATACATAATAAAAACCAACTTGCTGGAAGCATCAGCAAGACAGCTTATCTATACCTATTTTGGGCCTGCCCAACAATCCACATTTTTTTTTATTGGTTATTCAAAACATTACAAAGATTTCAGAATCACATCGGTTACACATCCACATTTTTACATAATGACATAATAGTAACTGTTGTATTCTGCTACATTTCCTATCCTCTACTATCCCCCTCCCCTCCCCTCCCATCTTCTCTCTATACCCAATCTACTGTAATTAATTTCTCTCCTTATTTTTTTCCCATTCCCCTCACAACCTCTTATATGTAATTTTGTATAACAATGAGGGTCTCTTTCCATTTCCATGCAATTTCCCTTTTCTCTCCCTTTCCCTCCCACCTCATGACTCTATTTAATGTTAATCTTTTCCTCCTGCTCTTCCTCCTTGCTCTGTTCTTAGTTGCTCTCATTATATCAAAGAAGACATTTGGCATTTGTTTTTTAGGCTAGCTTCACTTAGCATAATCTGCTCTAATGCCATCCATTTCCCTGCAAATGCCATGATTTTGTCCTTTTTTACTGCTGCGTAGTACTCCATTGTGTATAAATGCCACATTTTTTTTTATCCATTCATCTATTGAGGGGCATCGGTGTTGGTTCCACAGTCTAGCTATTGTGAATTGTGCTGCTATGAACATCTATGTGCCAGTATCGCTGTAGTATGCTCTTTTAAGGTCTTCAGGGAATAGTCTGAGAAGGGCAATAGCTGGGTCAAATGGTGGTTCCATTCCCAGCTTTCCCAGGAATCTCCATACTGCTTTCCATATTGGCCACACCAATTTGCAGTCCCACCAGCAATGTACAAGAGTACCCTTTTCCCCACATCCTCGCCAGCACTTGTTGTTGTTTGACTTCATAATGGCTGCCAATCTTACTGGAGTGAGATGGTATCTTAGGGTGGTTTTGATTTGCATTTCTCTGACTGCTAGAGATGGTGAGCATTTTTTCATGTACTTGTTGATTGATTGTATGTCCTCCTCTGAGAAGTGTGTGTTCAGGTCTTTGGCCTATTTGTTGATTGGGTTATTTGTTTTCTTATTGTTTAATTTTTTGAGTTCTTTGCATACTCTGGATATTAGGGCTCTATCTGAAGTGTGAGGAGTAAAGATTTGTTCCCATGATGTAGGCTCCCTGTTTACCTCTCTTATTGTTTCTCTTGCTGAGAAAAAACTTTTTAGTTTAAGTAAGTCCCATTTGTTGATTCTTGTTATTAACTCTTGGGCTATGGGTGTCCTATTAAGGAATTTGGAGCCCGACCCCACAATATGTAGATCGAAGCCAACCTTTTCTTCTATCAGATGCATAGTCTCTGATTTGGTATCAAGGTCCTTGATCCATTTTGAGTTAACTTTTGTGCATGGCGAGAGAAAGGGATTCAGTTTCATTTTGTTGCATATGGATTTCCAGTTTTCCCAGCACCATTTGTTGAAGATGCTATCCTTCCTCCATTGCATGCTTTTAGCCCCTTTATCGAATATAAGATAGTTGTAATTTTTGTGAATTAGTTTCTGTGTCCTCTATTCTATACCATTGGTCCACCTGCCTGTTTTGGTACCAGTACCATGCTGTTTTTGTTATTATTGCTTTGTAGTACAGTTTGAAATCTGGTATTGCTAAACCTCCTGATTCATACTTCCTGCTTTGAATTGCTTTTGCTATTCTGGGTCTTTTATTTTTCCATATGAATTTCATGATTGCTTTCTCTATTTCTACAAGAAATGCCATTGGGATTTTGATTGGCATTGCATTGAACCTATAGAGAACTTTTGGTAATATTGCCATTTTGATGATGTTAGTTCTGCCTATCGATGAACAGGGTATATTTTTCCATCTTCTAAGATCTTCTTCTATTTCTCTCTTTAGGGTTCTGTAGTTTTCATTGTATAGATCTTTCACCTCTTTTGTTAGCTTGATTCCCAAGTATTTTATTTTTTTTGAGGATATTGTGAATGGGTTGCTTTTCCTCATTTCCATTTCAGAAGATTTGTCGCTGATATACAGCAATTCTTTTGATTTATGCGTGTTGATTTTATATCCTGCCACTTTGCTGAATTCATTTATTAGCTCTAGTAGTTTCTTTGTAGACCCTTTTGTGTCTTCCAGGTATAGGATCATATCATCCGCAAATAGTGATAATTTAA
Organism: Callospermophilus lateralis; assembly: GCF_048772815.1. Classification (NCBI taxonomy): domain Eukaryota; kingdom Metazoa; phylum Chordata; class Mammalia; order Rodentia; family Sciuridae; genus Callospermophilus; species Callospermophilus lateralis. The sequence continues at coordinate 10,185,655 of NC_135317.1, forward strand.
GTTCTTCTTTTCCTATCTTAATGCCTTTAATTTCTTTTGTCTGTCTAATTGCTCTGGCCAGTATTTCGAGAACTATATTGAATAGAAGTGGTGAGAGAGGGCATCCCTGTCTTGTTCCAGATTTTAGAGGGAATGCCTTCAGTTTTTTTCCATTTAGAATGATGCTAGCCTGAGGCTTTGCATATATAGCTTTTACAATTTTGAGGTAAGTTCCTGTTATCCCTAGTTTTTCTAGAGTTTTGAACATAAAGGGATGCTGAACTTTGTCGAATGCTTTTTCTGCGTCTATCGAGATGATCATATGGTTCTTATCTTTAAGTCTATTGATGTGGTGAATAACGTTTATTGATTTCCGTATATTGAACCAGCCTTACATCCCAGGGATGAATCCTACTTGATCATGGTGCACAATCTTTTTGATATGTTTTTGTATACAATTTGCCAGAATTTTATTGAGGATTTTTGCATCTAAATTCATTAGGGATATTGGTCTGTAGTTTTCTTTCTTTGAGGTGTCCTTATCTGGTTTGGGAGTCAGGGTGATATTGGCCTCATAGAATGAATTTGGAAGTTCTCTCTCTTTTTTCTATCTCCTGAAATAGATTATGAAGTATTGGTATTAGTTCTTCTTTAAAGTTCGTGTAAAACTCCGCTGTATATCCATCTGGTCCTGGGCTTTTCTTGGTTGGTAGTCTTTTGATGGCTTCTTCTATTTCCTCACTTGATATTGGTCTGTTTAAGTTGTTTATGTCTTCCTGACTCAATCTGGGTAGTTCATATGTCTCAAGGACTTTATCGATGCCTTCACTATCTTCTATTTTATTAGAGTATAGGGTTTCAAAATAATTTCTATTTATCTTCTGTATTTCTGAATTGTCTGTTGTGATGTTGCCTTTTTCATCCCGTAAGCTAATAATTTGGGTTCTCTCTCTTCTTCTCTTTGTTAGCGTGGCTAGTGGTCTATCAATCTTATTTATTTTTTCAAAGAACCAACTTTTAGTTTTGTCAATTTTTTCAATTGTTTCTTTTGTTTCAATTTCATTGATTTCAGCTCTAATTTTAATTTATTTCTTGCCCTCTACTGTGTTTGCTGCAGATTTGTTCTTCTTTTTCTAAGGCTGCGAGGTGTAGTATGAGGTCATTTATTTGTTGGCTTTTCCTTCTTTTAAGGAATGAACTCCATGAAATGAATTTTCCTCTTAGTACTGCTTTCATAGTGTCCCAAAGATTTCGATATGTTGTGTCTGAGTTTTTGTTTACCTCTAAGAATTTTTTAATTTCCTTTTTGATATCTTCTGTAACCCTTTGTTCATTCAGTAGCATATTGTTTAATCTCCATGTGATGTAGGATTTTTCCTTTCTCATTTTATTATTGATTTCCAATTTCATTTCATTATGATCAGATAAAATGCATGGTAGTATCTCAACTCCTTTGTAATTGCTAAGCTTTGCCCTGTGACATAATATATGGTCTATTTTTGAGAAGGATCCATGTGCTGCTGAGAAGAAAGTGTATCTGCTTGATGTTGGGTGGTATATTCTGTATATATCAATTAAGTCTAAATTATTAATTGTATTATTGAGCTCTATGGTTTCTTTATTCAAATTTTGTTTGGAAGATCTGTCTAGTGGTGAGAAAGGTGTGTTAAAATCTCCCATGATTATTGTGTTGTGGTCTATTAGACTCTTGAACTTGAGAAGAGTTTGTTTGATGAACGTAGCTGCACCATTGTTTGGGGCATATATATTAATGATCGTTAAGTCTTGTTGGTGTATGGTTCCCTTGAGCAGTATCTAGTGTCCTTGTTTATCCCTTTTGATTAACTTTGGCTTGAAGTCTATTTTATTTGATGCAAGTATGGACAACCCTGCTTGCTTCCGGGGTCTGTATGAGTGATATGATTTTTCCCAACATTTCACCTTCAGTCTGTGTATGTCTTTTCCTATCAGATGAGTCTCCTGTATGCAGCAAAGTTTTGGATCTTTTTTTTTAATCCATTCTACTAGCCTATGTCTTTTGATTGGTGCATTTAAGCCATTAACATTTAGGGTTACTATTGAGATATGGTTTGTATTTCCAGCCATATTTGGTTATGTATGTTACTTAACATTATTTGTTTTTCTTCTATGCTTAGTTTTTCCTTTACTGTACTACCTCCCACTGGTGGTTTTCATTGTTATTTTCCATTTCCACTTCCTGTAATGTTTTGCCAAGGATGTTTTGAAGAGCTGGTTTTCCAGCTGCAAATTCTTTTAACTTTTGTTTATCATGGAAGATTTTTATTTCATCTTCAATCCTGAAGCTTAATTTTGCTGGATACATGATTCTTTTTTGGAACCCTTTTTCTTTCAGCGTTTAAAATATGTTGTTCCAGGATCTTCTAGCTTTCAGAGTCTGTGTTGAAAGGTCAGCAGTTATCCTGATTGGTTTACCCCTAAATATAATCTGCTTCCTCTCTCTTTTGGCTTTTAAGATTCTCTCCTTATTCTGTATGTTGGGCGTCTTCATTATTATGTGTCTTGGTGTGGATCTCTTATGATTTTGTACATTCGGTGTCCTATAGGCTTCTAGTATTTGGATTTCTTTATCATTCTTTAAGTCTGGGAAGTTTTCTAGTATTATTTCATTGAATAGATTGCTCATTCCCTTAGTTTGGACCTCTGTACCCTCTTGTATCCCAATAACTCTTAGGTTTGGTTTCCTGATGTTGTCCCATAATTCTTGGATGTTCTGCTCATAATTTCTTAACATTCTCGCTGAGCTGTCTATGTTCTTTTCAAGTTGAAAAACTTTGTCTTTGTTGTCTGAAGTTCTATCTTCTAAGTGTTCTACTCTGCTGGTAATACTCTCATTTGAGTTTTTAATTTGGTTTATTGTTTCCTGCATTTCCAGGATTTCTGTTTGTTTGTTTTTTATATCCTCTATCTCCCTATAGAGTTGATCTTTTGCTTCTTGGATTTGTTTATGTAATTTCATTGTCAAAGTGATTTTTCATTGTCTGAATTTGCTGTATAATGTCTTTCTTGAGACTCCAGATCATCTGAAGCATGTATATCCTGAACTCTTTGTCTGACATTCCATCAGCTGCAGATATTACTTCATCTAATGTTGAATTGACCTGTATTGTTTGTGGTCCTTTCTTTCCTTGTCTTTTCATATTGCTCATGATTCTTTCTAGCTTTGTGAAACTGTTGTGCTAATGTTTTTCCCCTTATATATTAGTATTGTTCTTGTATAGCTCCAAAATCCCTCTTTTGTGGAGAAAGACAATGTTAACAGTTCCCAATATCAACAGTACATTATCTAAGGACAAGTTTTCATTATTAATACATTTATAGTTAGATTCTAAGACTATAGATATTGGTTTTAATTATTACTTAAGAATATATTCATTAGTTTCATAAAAGGTGTACCATATCTGGTGGCATATAGAAAACTTAATTTCAGATGAAGGATATTATACTTAGAGGGAAAGGAGTGAGGGTATGAGGTTAAACTAACTTAGCACCTTTGGAGAACTCTAACCACTAGACTGGTAATTTATGGAAGAATGTATAGACTCAACCTCCTATCTATTTAGATAGTTACCCTATGTATAGATAGCAAAAGTTAGGAGATTGAAAGTGGGATCGAGAGAATACGAATAAAAAAAGAAAAAAAATAACAAGGAAGAAAAGAGAAATAAGAGAAGGAAAAGGAAAGTAATATAGAAATAAAGAAAAAAATGGGGGGAAGGTGGGGTATATGCAATTCCTCTATATTATATTACTTTTGTAATTCAGTTGTTCATGCACAGTTCTTGGTTTCACATATGTTGAAGTTGTGGAAGAGAGAGAAAAAAAGAAAGAAAGAAAGAAAGAAAGAGAAAAAAAAAAGTCTCTCAGAACACTGTTTTCCTTGCTTCCAGTAGGTGGCGTTGTCTATTCCTAGCTTGAGCCTCTGTATTCAGGGTGGTGGGTATAGCCAGTGTGAAAAGAAATGAGCTTCCACCTGTATCTTCCCTACTGTAGTCTCTGAGGTAGAAACCAGGTGCCTTTACAGTTGTTGTTTTGCGTTGATGGCTTCAACCCCCAAAAGCTTGTGGGAAATATTTTGAGTTATTGCAGCTAAGGGTGGGGGAGTTGGAAATCAGGTACCTGGATCAGCCGCAGAACCGTGCTGGTAGCCACACCCCCTTTGATTGGTTTTAAGGGTTGATGGCCTTCCTCTGGACTAGCACTTGGGGCGGGGCTGGACTTCCTCCTCCAGTCTGGCTGGGTGCCTGGCGTCTTTCCTCCTCCGGTCTGGCTCAACAATCTACATTTTTAGGATCCCTCATCATAAAACCCAAACATCTGAAGTCTTCTGTAATAATCCCTTAGCAAGAAGGCCAGAGCTCTGCATCTCCAGACCAAAACAGTATATGCTTCAAAGTCATGTGGCTAGAACACAAGACCCCTGCATAGGATTACAAAAAGCCATCTCCAGATGATATCCAGACAAGCTTATCATTCATGCAAATGATCATTGGTCAGTTGCTTTGTGGCTGCAACTTCAGAAAGCTGAAGCCATACTAATATTATTTTAGTCATCTAGAATACATATACAACTAAATATGTTACATACTTATCACTGTGCTACTGTTAACAAACAAACTGTCATGTGATTATGCAACAAAATATTATATATCTGATATTTTTTTCATTCACTAGAAATAGATCCTTCAGTCTATGACTTAAGGCTTGTGTTGTATGCTCTCTCAAAGCAATTATGTGCATCTTAGTCTCCATGGATGAATTTAAAAAAAAGAAAAAAAAAAGAAAGTACCTCATCCTTGGGAGTAACTAGACTTAAAGGTAGGCACCATTAGGTGAGTTTGCATACTCAACATTAAGAATGTTACAAAAAAGCCATTTGCCGGGTCGTGTACTTCAATACCAGTGATACAGGTTTCTGATGCATGAGGATCAAAAGTTTGAGATTAGCCTTGACAACTGAGAAATACCCTGTCAATAAAACAAAGAAGAAAAAGAACTTGGAGTGTAACTCAGTGATAGAGGAGTTATGAGTTCAATTCTTCATATTGCATACTAAGTTAGAAATATGAAACAAAAATATTATTAAAATTAATACTATTAGTATTTTATTATATAGACTTCTCTCTAGCTGTAAATTCATCATAATTTTGCACAGGCATTGAAACCAGTGTTCTAACAGAGAGCAGAGAAAGCACAGAAATTATACAGGATGACTTATATTTTCAAATTAATTCAAGTTTTACACTGTAACAAATTGTATAGATAAAATGAGAATCAACAGACTTCTGATTAAAATAATATTTCTTCATTATGTGTCAAAACAAGTCCAATGTTTAAACCTTAGGAAATAAGACACCGTTTAAAATGGGGTGATTATCACAGCTCTCTTTCTGTTTGACATCCCAATTCTGCCTTTGTATAAACTGAGAAGAACCGGTATGGTGATGTGTTTCTGTAATTTTAGTGACTCAGGAGATTTAGGCAGGGAGATTTCATATTCAAGGCCAGCTTCAGCAACTGAGTAAGTACTAAAGCAAACAATCAAACACAAAACAAAAAAATGACTGTGTTGGGCAAGGTGCATACAACGGTAATCCCAAAAGGATGGGAAAATGAGGCAAGAAGATGGTAAATTCAAAGTCACCCTCAGCCAAAGTGAGACCCTAGACAACTTAGTGAGACTCTGTCTCTAAGTATAATACAAAATAAGGCTGGGGATGTGGCCCAGAATTAAGTGCCCCTGGCTTCAATCCCTGGTACAAATGAAATAAAATAAAATAAAATGGGATTGGAGGTGTGACTTTGTGCTTAAATACCCCTGGGTAAGATCTCTGGTACAAAAGAAACAAAAATTCTGCTCTTTTGAATAAGTGTCACCATCTAAAATCCAAGAGAATATAAAAATATTGATAACTCATGTAGCCTAGAGGAGGTGAGTTTTGGATTTGAGATAAGGTAGAGTTGAACCTGAATTTCAATAAAGTTACTTAGTAGTTGTGAGACTTAGCAAATATTCTTTCACACTGAACACTTATGTGAACCTCATCTGTTATAAAAGGTACAATAATCATAAATGCCAACATGTAACAATTCTTCAGTTTCATTTGTATACAGAAAGTAGATGATATATTTTTACTCCTACTCTAGAAAAATGTAGAATGTGTTTCCAAAACTTTGAATATGATCTCTTATTATTTTTTATGGATTATGTAGTGCTGTGGCTGTGAAAGAGTATTAGTCAGGTATCTGGTCAAGAAACATTTGAATGTTTTTGTTTTTACTGTCAGAATACTGATACCTCCATGAGAACGAGCCCACTGTACTTTTTTTAATCATGAGTTATTTGGGGAAAAAACATCAGGGTGTTTTATTGGCAGCCAGATTACACTCTGAAGTTCAGTGTACCTACCAACCACCAGCTAATCATATGCAGCAAAGATTCCAGGTGAACCGTGCATAAATTGATGATCATTAAAATATGAGCTAATAACATTAGAATTAGTTAACTAGTGACAGATAATTAGTCAATTTATTCACTATAGGCTGGATGCCAGGATTCAATCACATGATGTACAGAGGTTTTATGAAAAACAGCAGTCATCTTATGGATAGAGATTTATTTTTTTCTTCATTAAAATTTTGTTGACTCTCTGAATAAACTGTATTGAACTATAGAAAAATATTTATAGACATATAGGCCTTTAATTGTGAAAATATTCTCCCAGTACCTTACAAATTTGATATGAATATTAGCACAATTATAAAAGCCAAATATCTTAATCCTGCCTCTAGCGTCAAGGTAAAATTGCAAATAAGTTTCCCTTTAATGTATTTGTGTCTCTGGTTGTACACAAAGTAGAGTCACACAATTTGTGTCTTCATACATATACTTAGGGTCATGATGTCCTTCTCATTCTACCCTCTTTCCTACCCCTTTCCCCTACCTAAAGTTCCTCCATTCCTCCCAAGCTCCCCCTCCCCTTCCCCATTATGAATCAGCATCCTCATATCAGAGAAAACATTCAGCATTTGTTTATGAGTGATTGGCTTACTTCACTTTGCAACTCCATCCATTTACCTGAAAATACCATAATTTTATTTTCTTTTAATGCTGAGTAATAATCCATTGTGTATATACACCACATTTTCTTTATCCATTCATCTACTGACTCCACAATTTAGCTATTGTGAATTGTGCTGCTGTAAATGTTGATGTGGCTACTGCTGAGAGCCATAGCCAAGTAGGAATGACGCATGGCATTTTTGGGTTGAAAGGTGACCCTGCTCAGGGATTAGGTTGGCTCTGGGTTTAGGGTGGATCCTGCTGGGAATAGGGCGACTCCAGGTTTAGGATGGATCCTTCTGGAAATAGGACGGCTCCTGGATTAGGGCATATCCTGCTGCCTCAGGCGCCTGCTCTTTGGAGTTCCAGTTGAGTTCTCGCGGGGTTCTGAGAGAACTGGTGCACGGAGCTGGGTAGAGACAGTGTGTTCACGGGAAGTGTGGGTAGAGTGTCGGTGAGAGTTTGGGAATAAAGAGTTGCTGTTGGAATCTACAAGGTTTTGTGGTGGCTCAGTTATTTTGTGCCCAGCCAGACGGCAGCAGCTACATCATTATAGTATGGTGTTTTTAAGTCCTTTGGGTATAAACTGAGGAGTGGGATAGCTCGGTCAAATGGGAGTTCCTTTCCAAGTTTTCCAAGGAATCTTCAAACTGCTTTCCAGATTGGTGGTAATAATTTGCAGTCTGACAAGCAATGTATGAGTGTGCCTTATTCCCCACATCCTCGCCAACAATCATTGTTGCTTGTATTTTTAATAACTGCCATTCTGACAGGAGTGAGATGAAATCTTAATTTTCATTAGCATTTCTCAAAATGCTAGATGTTGAACATGTTTTTCAAAAATTTGTTGATTGATTGTATATCATCTTCTAAGAAGTCTTTCTTCAATGTCTTTTCCAGAGCCCATAGACAGGCAAGTAAGCTGGGTACCAGGCTGCTCCTATGGGTAGCCTTCACATCATGTGGGATATAAGCATCCTGTGTGTCACCTGAAAGCCAAACCCCTCACAGTTGCACACTTTGTTAGAGCTTTGTGTTCACCAGGGAGAAGTCTACTTGTTTAACAGAGAAGAACACTGGGGACAGGTCAGTATCAGGGACACAGCCCCAACTGCTGCTGAAGTGCACAGAGGGTTCTTGAGCCTCAGGTTTTTCATCTATACCATGCTGGTAAAAATAGATCTGCATTGTAGGATTGTTGCAGGGCCTACATGAGTAAGTCGTCACATGCCTGGCACTTAGCCTGTGCCTGTGATATGATCATCTAAGATTCAAAGCTTCTCATTACATTTGTAGCTCTTCCTATGCCTTGTTCATGTATAGTGATAATGCCTCTTGCCCATGTCAGTTGAACATGCCCTCTGAGTTCTTTGTCTCTCAGTGGCCAAAGATTTGCATTGAGCCATTTCAACTAGCACTTGCTTCTGTGCTTCAAAGTTAAGACTTCTGTGGTTGCCAGTGACCAAAACAGTGATCCTAGCTGGATTACATGAAAAAGGAATTTATTGGCTCAGTGGATAAGTCTAAAGGTGTCCAAGAGTATAGCCTAGCTTTAGACACAGCTGGATCAAGGAATGGAAATGATTTTATCAGGACTGGGTTTCTTTACCCTGGTTTCTCAGCCTGATTCCCTTGCTGTTTGCTCCCTCCCCAATTGGCAGAAATTACTGCAGGGGCATCTCATCTTCTTGGTTTCAAAGTCAGTGGGAAAGAGCCATTCCTGGCATTCTCATAAAATCACACTGCCCTGCCCTGAAACCACCCTTTTTTGTGGATGGAACAGAATGTTTATAAAGGGACAGGTCCTAGATTTGGGGTGGGTGGGTAAATCCACTCCAACCCCAGATGTAAAAGGAGTAAACAGGTTTCCCAGAGGATAATCAGGCACAGCTATCAAATAAATTGTCTTCTGCAGCCACCCACTCTCTGGACTTGTGCCCCAGAGTGGTCATTGGTCCTGAAATCCCAGGGAGAAGAAGGGGCTACAATGGAGCTGTGAAGCCAGGACAACCATCTCTGACAAAAATTAAAAACTGTGATTCGAAGATGCCTCAGTTCCAGCCACTGACCACCTGGACCAGCTCGTTTCAAAGAGGAATCTTGCCTGAACCTGACCGGCACAGCCTGCTGGGCAGAAGCCAGGTTCCTTGATCATCAACTAGCATCTGTGCTCTTCTCTAAGAATTTGTTAATTATTTATTTTTTTTGAAGGGAATCATCTGTGACAAAAAGTCCCTTTCCTAGTCTGCAAAAATATATGTGCAGCACAGAGTAACTTTGCCATAAGAGAATAGCGAGCTGATTTGGGCTGCCATCTGGGGTCCGTTGAAGATATCAATAAAAGAAAGGTTAAGAAAGGCCAGGAGGAGTTAGTGACTTATCTAGCACCAACTTGAGACTCAATGAAATGAAAACAGTTGAAAACAAATTATAATGGGAGTAACTTTCCCACTTGGTGAGTCAGTTGTGTTTATTTCCAGCAGGTAGCTGCCTGTACTATCTGCAATTTCCTCATGCTCCAAGACAGAGCGAGTGCATCTCCCACTTTGACTGGAAGAATTTGATGTATGCTGGTCCACCTGCAACCACAAGGATACTCTAGAATCTCTCTTTCTCAGCCTGCAGGAGAGGTCGAAAAGAAGAGGGCAAGGGAGAAGAAAGATTTCTTTTAAAATAATTATAATCATTATGTATACATCTGCTAGTGGGAGACTCTGGGAATTATATTTTAAAGACTGGAAAGAATTTCCTCCTTTGATCTTGATTCAGAGCTAGAGAAAATCAAATTAAGAAAGAAAATCAAGGAAGGATTTTCAGTGGGAAGGAAAGAACAGGGTTGGGGCTGGGAGTGGGATTCTGGGGAAAAGATGGGGTGAGGGAAAACCCCTGGACAGTTTCCTTTCTCTTCTAGATGTTGGTAGGCTGAGGAGAAAGAGATGAGAGCTGAGAAAGAAAAGGTGAGACAGGCAAAGGGGAGGGTTCACATCTCTCTTATAGGACTTCCCACCCTCCCTCCGGGGCCCTCCAGAGTGCTACCATCAAGCTGGTGAAGAACTGGTTCCTGCACATCAACCAAGATGGCGGGGCTTCCTCAACAATGGTGCTCACTCTAACAGGGGCCCTGCAATTTCTCACCAACACTGAGCCAAATGCCACAAGAAAGATTAGCGGGTGTGGGTGTGTGAGGAGTGGTATTTTATTTTAATGGTCCCGTCTCTTCTCTAATTTTCTTGTGTGGTTGTTGAGCAAAACTCCTCTGCCCCGTTTCCACTTCCCTTTGCTTCTGCTGTCTTTGTCTCTTCACCCCCACAAGCTCCTAGTGCTTCCTCTTTCCTGCTTTGTGTGGAACTCAGGGAGCAGCCTCAGAGTGGGTTCCAGCTCCCAAGGACACTGTGACAGGCACAATGGTGGGTGTTCAGATGGAGGCACTCACCACCATGTTCTGCAGAATGAGCACAGAAGTCCTGGCAAGAAAGACCTTTCTTTACTAAATCCACTCTGGATCCCCCAACATAGCTGAGGAATTTCTTCCCTTCTTCCCTTCCTCCCTGCCTCCTTTTTTTCTTTCCTCCTTCCTCCCATTCTTTTTCCCTTCCTTTCCTCCCTCCCTCCCTCTTCTCCCCTCTCTCCCTCTCTGATGTGCTACAAAGTCTTTCCCTAGAAACTAAGAGGGGGGAACTCAGGTGTTGGCAGATGCCCTGCAGGTGATATACTGAGGGAAGCAGGCTGGTGTGAGATAGTGGGGAATGGTGGAGGCTGCTCCTCCTGCATGGGGAGGTGCTGCACTAGCTCTCAACAGCAATTGTTGGGAAGAAATAGTGTGTGGTGTTAAAAACTCAAGGCCGGCCAAGGAGAAACCCAACTGTGGGTGGCAGTGGGAGGAACTGGTAGGTAAGATCTAGAAGGCTGGTTTGTATGTTTCCACTGGATTTTTAGAGATGTAGCTTTGGCAGTAGGGTGGAAGATCATTGGGAGGAGCGCTCTAGCCATGGGCAGTCAGCTATGGCTCCTAAGAGCTTTTAGAGAAGGCTTGGTGGTAGTCCTGGACTCTGATTTCTATAGGTAGCTAATTTTTAGGGGTAGGAGAGTAGCCCACTAGACATCAGAAAATGAGCTCAGGGTGGAGACAATGATTCTCACTTTTCCCTTCATTCACAAAGCCACCTATCCCCTTCTGTTCTTCTCTTAGACCAGAAAGACCATAGGTTAGTAAGGTCAGTCCCTGTAGTACAGTGGGGCCACATAGGTTGCCAGAAGTGATGTAAAGGAGGCCTTAGGTCTGACCTGCATCCATGCCACATGAGGTCCTTTGATTGGGGTCTCCCCATGGCCAGGATAGAGTCCATAGGCCCCAAATGGCTCTTCCTCCCTGCTCCTTTCTCACTAGCCAAAAAATGTTGTTGGATGGTGCAGAGACCTGAAACAGGAAGAGGGACCTCTGCACTTACAAACAAACCAGCCAAGTCCCTGAGTGAGTAGAGAAATGGCTTACCACTGAGAGCTCTGTGCCATGACTGACATTTGAATAGGAGGCTTCAGAACCCAGAGCTCAGAGGATGCACTTTCTATGTTCTGTTCAACATGGAGAATGGCATCCAGGGCAACAGTTCTGCAGCTGCTCCTACACACAGAGAGATTTCTATCTCCCCTTCTCAGCTACAATACAATCCCAATCCTATTGACCTTCCTGGTTCTCAGGCCCAGTTTCTGAGGTCCAGCTCTCCCCTAGATGTGCCTGGATCTTATTTCTGAGGGCTTGAGCCAAGGCATCCAACCTTCAGTCTCCACAAAATGCAGAGGGAGCTTCCCCCCTATGAGGGAAGCTTCCATACAGATAGCCATTCCTACCCTCATCCTATCCCTGGGCCTTGGGCCCCTGACCCTGCCCTATGAGTGTCCAGCAGCTGATGACCAGCTGGGAATACAAAAAAAAAATGATCTCTCTCTCTCTCTCTCTCTCTCTCTCTCTCTCTCTCTCTCTATATATATATATATATATATATATAGTTGTTGTTGTTTTTATTTTTTTATTTATTTTGTTTTTTGAGGAAAACATATGTATAAATTTACTATTCACTTAGTGGTAGCTAGGTAATTTATGCAGGCATAATGAAAAAAAGGAAATAATCAACTTTGCAGGGCTCAGCTTCAGACCCAAACCTGTAAAGGAAAAGAGGGGGCTCAGACGCCTCAGGGACCAGGAAGTAACACAAATAAACACATCAGGCCAGGGACAGAGTAGAAGGCTTACTCGGAGAGTGAACCTCTACCGAGCTCCAAATGATTGTCCTATTTTGAAAACGCAGTTCAGATTCGCCAAGCCTTCTGATTGTCCAAGAGAAGTTGGAAATTCTGATTTTTATGTGAAACCTCTGGATTCTTAGAGGGTGGCTCCATTTTCTTGAAAACACTAGGTGAGTGAAATGGAGCTGACAGCCACTCTGCTGTACAGGTGGCGAAAGGCATGTCCCCTAACCCTGTTATGAGAATACCATTCTCCAGTCACCATCTGCCTGTTGCAACAGAGGCATCCAGGATGGGGTGCTTCTGCTTCAGTCTACACACATGGCGGCCCCCCCCTCCCCCAGCCCTGAAGAACAACTAACTCTACAGGGAAAAGTGAAAGGCTCAGCTAAGCCACCCAGGATAGCAGCAGATTGGCCTGCTTTCCTACAGGACTAAATGGCCGACTGTTCCTGTAGGAAGCCTTCAGGGCCTGGGAGGCTTTTATCTGTCTCAGAAGCCAGGGCAGCCTCTCGAAGGACTTCCAGATGCTCCTCAGCAGCTGACAGTGACTGGTCAATCCAATCCAGGCCTCCAGTCAGATGACAAGCATTTCCGGTCACCAGCACCAGATGACTGACAGACAGGAGCAAGGCAGTCGTCCGTGCATCCAGGAGCTTGGGGTCCAGCGGAGGGTACATGGACTTCACCACATCGTCCACTCTGGGGCTGATCCGCTTGGCCACCACGATGATGTCACTGACACTGGCAGAAGTCTTCATCTTGGCCCCAGAGCCCATCGTCATGGCAACGAGTTTTTCCGTCAGAGTGTGACAAATCTTCAGGATGGCAATGCAGTGGGACATGAGACCCGAAGCATCTTCAATCCAGTCTTCATTCTCCAGAATGGCCTCGATGTGGGGGTTGGTGATGACGACGTCATCCAGCTCTAACTCTGAGGGCTCCGACTGGGTCTCCATGGCTCCGATGCGGTCCACGATGGGCTTGGAATCATACCGCTTCAGCAGATCTCGGGGCCAGTAGTAAGGCTGCCTGCACACCACCACCAAGGCTGCAAAGGAAGCCAGAAAGATGGTAGCCAGCACCCCTATGGCAACAATCACCACCGTCTCCATGCTTCCCGGTAGCTCCCGACTCAGTCCCGCTCACATCTCCACACAGGCTAATGCCTGAGAGAACGCCAGGTCATAGCAGACCTGCGGCTGCGGCTCCCGGAGCGCCCGGTGCCTCCCGCGCCCCGCCGGTGGCGAAGTCCGGGCGCCGGCCCGGGGCGGCCCTCTGTTGTTGTTTTTAATAGTAGTGAAAGGAGCTGTCTTTGAGGGCCTTTTGTTCCCTTTGCTTTTCAAAGCAGTTAGGAAGAGAGAAGGGATGATGGGACTCTACAAGTCAGTCCTACTCTGCCAGTATTCACTCATGGCCACTGGTAGAGCATGCCAAGGAGTATAGGACCCAGCACAGCCTACCTCTCTGAGATGAGCAGGGAGAGCCCAGCTTCTGCAGGAACTGCATTAACAGCAGGCAGGGCCACCAGGCACCAGAGGAGACCTTACCTTTTCTATTCAGTCAGCACCAATTTTGAGGGGTAGGTGGTATTATTCCCATTTAACTAATAAGAAAGCAAAGCTCAGAGAAGTGAAGCAATTTGCAGAAGGCCATTCTGCTGAGAAGCAGGCTCACATTGGAGATTCAAACCAGGGCTCTCTGGCTGTATGGGTAAGCTACTGCTGTAGACCACCAGCTAGAAGAAAGAATGTTCTGGAGATGGTTCAAGAAATTGCTGGATTCCATTCAGGGAACCTGCAGGGATGGCTGTTTTTTGTCCAGCACTGTGCTCACCCAGTCCAGGGGACCCTGAGGCTAGTCTTTGACCTTACTATATCAAAGCCACATACCTAGCTTCTAAAATATTGGGAAATGGCCATAAAATGTTTTTACAAAGAATTAAAAGCTAATAAACAAGGTGTGAACATAATAGCAAGAACATCTATGTTCCACCATCAAGCTTAAGAGTTAAATGTTTCTCCACCCAGTGTCTCCCTAATGCACTAACCCTCCTGGGTTTGCCACAGCCTTCCCAGTTTGTGTTCTTATTATTCACATGCTGGTTTCTGTGCCTCTACTACATTCATGTATGTTTCTGGACAATAGTGTTATTTGCATTTTTCATTTTTTGTTTGTTTGTTTGTTTTGGTGGTGCAGGGAATTGAACCCAGGGCCTTGTACATGTGAGGCAAGCACTCTACCAACTGAGCCATATTCCCAGATGCATTTTCAGTATTTTTATATCATTGATGTGTTGTATGTGTCCATATGCATTTTTCTTTTTAGAAACAACTTTATTGAGTTATAATTTATATACTCTTCAAGTCAGCTATTTAAAACATAAAATTCAATGGCTTCTAAAATATTCAAAGTTGTACATTTATCACCATCATCAGTTTAGAACATTTTCATCACCCACCCCAAAAAGCACTTCTATCCTTTAGTCAGCCACATTCCCTCTAGACATTGACAACCACTCATCTCCTTTCTCTCTCTAGGTTGGCCTATCCTGGCCATTCCACCTAAGGAACTCCAGCTTTGGAATTCATTTCTAAATTAAACCATTGACCTTTTGTATCTGACTTCTTTCACTGAGCATAATATTTTCAAGTTTTATCCACATGGTATCAAGTATCAGTTCTTCATTTTTGACAAATAATGTTCCATTGTATTGGTATACCACATGCTTATGTATTTGTTCATCAGTTGATGGACAATTGAGTGATTCCCACTTTTTGTCTATTATGCAAAATACTGCTATGAACATTCACATCCAAGTTTTTGTATGGACATATACTTTCATTTCTCTTCTCTGTGCCTAGGAGTAGAATTGCAGAGATATGTAGTAACTCTACCCATAGTTTTTTGAGAAACTGTCCATCTCTTTTCAGAAGAGATATGCTTTACATTCTTCCCAGAAATATATGAGGGTTTTGATTTTTTTTTCACCTGGCTTGTTATTGTCTTTTTTATTATAGCTATCCTAGTAATGTGGAAGTGATGGCTTGCTGTGGTTTGGATTTTCATTTCCCTGTAGCTAATAAGGTTGAGCATCTTTTCATGTCATTTGTTTAAAAGTGATTATTTGTTTATCTTTGGAGAAATATCTACTCAGATCTTTTGTCTGTTTTAAATGATTGCTTACCTGTTGTGATAGCTCTTTGTGTATTCTAGATTTGAGTCTCTCATCAGATATATGAGTTGTGAAACTTTTTTTCCCATTTTGTGGGTTGTATTTACTCTCTTCACATCTTTGAAGCAAAATGTTTTTCATTTCCATGTCTAATATGTCTGCTTTTTTGTTTTTTTGCTTGTACTTTGGGTATTATATCTGAGAAATTATCAACTGATCCAAGGTCGTGCAGTTTATACCCATGTTTTCTTCTAAGTGTTTCATAGTTTTAGCTCTTCCATTTAGGTCTTGAATTCATTTTGAATTGATCTTTGTTTATGGTCCAGCTTTGTTTTGTTGTTGCTGCTTGTTTGTTCTTTTGTTTGCATGTGGCTAACCAGTTGTCCCACAAACATCTATGCAATTGAATTGTCTTGACTTTCTTCTATAAAATTAATTGATCATAAATGCAAAGGTTTCAAATCTGTCCAATGGTCTGTGTGTCCAACCTTATGTCAGTTCCATAGTGTCTCGATTTTTGTAACTTTGTAGCAAGTTTTGAAATCAAGAAGTTGGAGTCCTCCAACTTTGTTCTTCTTTTTGAAGGTTGTTTTGACTATGTTGGGTCCATTGAATTTTCATGTTAGGATCACTTTTTTAGTTTCTTCAAAGAAGTTAATTGATATTTTGACAGAGATTGCACTCAATCTGTAGATTTGTGGAGTTTTTTTTTTTTACCTTCTTAAAAATGTTAAATCTTCCAGACTATGAACATGGGATGTCTTTTCACTGATTAAGGTTTTCTCTAATTTTTATTAGTGTTTTATTGTCTTCCAATGATAAAGTCTTACACTTCTTTTGTTAAATTTATTTCTAAGAGTTTTATTCTTTTGATGCTATTATACATAAGATTGTTTTCTTGATTTCATTCTTGATTTTCCCCTTGTCAACATTTAGAACAGATACAGCTGGCTTTGGGATATTCTATCTTCCAACCTTATTTGAACTTATGCCATAGTTGTAATGACTTTTTGGTGGATTCTTTAGAATCTTCTCTGTACATGATGTCAACTGCAAATAGAGATAGTTTCACTTCTTCCTTTACAAACTGATTGCTTTTATTTTTTATTCTTTCTTAATGTTCCTGGCAAGAATTTTCTAGTACAATGTAGAAGAGAAGGGGCCAGAGTAGGCATAATTTTCTTGCTCCTGATCTTAGGGGGAAAGCATTCAGTCTTTCATCATTGAGTGTGATGTTAGCTCTGTGTTTTTGTCTTTGTAGATGTCCCTTATCTGGTTGAGAAAGTTCCCATCAATTCCTAGTATGTTAAATGTTTTTATTGGGTAGCATGTAATTCACTTTTTTCTCTCAACATAGTGAGGTTTACCCATGTCTCACCATATATGTACAGTTCCCCTTTAACTGAATGTTTTGTAGGGGAAACAGAGAAGAAGGTTAAATCACTTAATATTCCTCTCCTGTAATTACCTCCTCTTTTTTTTCTCCAGCCACTATCTCCTCACCTCTATGTACATCTGTCTCTCACCAGAAAAACTATGTCCTCTCTTATCCACTTACCTAGCAGAGAGTCTTAGCAAACAAAAACCCTCTTCCTCTTCATACATCTGCAGATAATTATAAAAATGTGGGAAATCTACAGAATAAACCCTTCCCTCTGCTTGGTGGGGGGAAGGTAAGCTGCAGGTCTCCCTGAAGGAGGGTGGGCTTGAGCCTAGAGAAGAAAAACAGGTAGGACATTGCCAGGGGAGGGCAGAAACAGCTTGAGTAATGGCATCTCATGTTGTTCCCTGCCATTAAATTAATCTGAATTTAGCCCCTAAAAATGTCGAGGTAGTTTGGCCTTGGTGGTAATTAAAAGAGGATCTTCTGCTCATATGATGTTTGCACTCATTGGCTCTACAGATTCAATATGATTTCTGGCCTCTACAATCGTCCTAATATGGTCACTATTAACCACATGTGGCTCTAAACTCATTGCAACTAAGTAGCATTAAAAATTCAGTTTTCTCTTTGCACTAGATACATTTCAAGTGATCAATAGTCACCTGTAGTTAGTGGTTATCATGTAGAACTGTAGAACATTTCCTTCATCACAGAAAGATCTCTTGGACAGCATTGCTCTTGTATTTAAGGGAAGGAAGATGTAATTAAAGAATATAACTAGGGACCTTGATCCAAACAGGAAAGCCCTGGGCATAATGTGAAGGCAGCCTGGTGGCATTTTGTAGGCTGGGTGTCAGTTTTGGGCTCTGTTCCTTCTAATTTTGCAACTCTTAGATAAATTATGTCTCTTCTCTGGTTTTCTCATTGCCATGAAAATGCAATTGTTGGGCAATGTAATCCTAGGAGCTTATGCCATGATTTATAGATTCTGTTGTTATTTATTAGCCAGAAAGAGATACATAAAACTGTTTCTTCCAGATGCACAGAAAAAATACTTAGACTTGGGGAGTGCCAATGGCTCCAACAGTGCTCAGCTGAACCAGCTGGGAAAGTCAGTTAACATCTTTGAAACCCATTTCCACACCTGTGAAAGTGAATAAGCATTTTAGGAGGATGAATTGAGATGATTTAAAGGAAAGCATGTTGAGAAGAGAAAAAAAGAAAGGTAAACAAAGATATTTTCCAAATGGATATTACCACAGAATTTCATCATTATCTCCTCCTCCTCCTCCTCCTCCTCCTCCTCCTCCTTTTAATTTTCCTAAGAAATACCAAAAGCACTAGTTACAATGGCATGCAGCACACTTGGGAATTGACTTCAACAGGAATAGAGCACTCTCCTAGGCCACAGCTAGAGTCAATGGCTATCACCCAGTGTTGCCCCTGAAAAATATCTGTTCTAAGATAGAATTTTGAAGGGCAGTGTTTGATGACACCAGAGAGATTGCTTGGACTACAATTGTTGTGAGGAATCCAGAGAAGAAAGAAAGAGCATCCGTTCAGGAAAGGTACAGGGTGTCAGAGAAATCCTACCATTCCTGAATAGGAGGTACACACCTTGGCATCATCATTGGCACTGTCTGCCATCCTCAGAATGACTGAAAGGCAGGTGTTAATATACCCATTTCAAGGTGAGGAAGCCAATGCTCAGACATTAAGCAATTTACACATTTTTCAACATGCAGTAAATGGTAGTGTTGGGATTTGAAACCAGGCTGCCTGAATCCAAAGCCCTGGAACTTTGCTCTCAAAGAGTCTAAAATATCATGACCCTCAAACTTTAAATCTATAATAGATGAGGAAGCCAACTGCTTGCAGTTTGGAAACCCAGATCGTAATCATTAAACTCTTTTCTTATGGCTACATGAGCTGTTTAAATGGAATGAGCTTAATCCACTATCTTCCCCCAGTTTCTCCAGCTTCCCATCAAAGATGAGTCAAAAAGCCCCAAAACAGAGCTAAAATAGCCCCTCATTCTTGCCACTTCCCACCCGCACTCCTCTGGGAATCACACACATGAAGTAGGCCAGTATCAAGCCTGAGGTTCCAGAAGTGTCGGGGAGTCTTATACCCACATTCTGGGCCTGAGTGAAACCCAGATAATCAGTTGGGACATTGAGTCCTTGAGCTGTTGGGAAGGGATGGGTGGGTGCAACATGGAACACAAACTCTGTGGGTGATGTGTGTCTTGTTGGATTGTGCAAACTCTATCCTAAAGACTAGGTATTGATCAACTGCAATCAAAAGCAGCAGTACTGAAGTATTTAGTTTTAAAAAGCTGACTTCTTAAGGGTATGGAAACCTTTGACTCTGCAGCAATCTGGTCCAAACTGCAAACAGAAAGTCTCATGTAACATCACTAGCACTTAGGGATTGAAAAACATTTGGCAGGTGGGGGCCTTACACAGAAGAAGGGAAAACATTATAAAGACATAACCTTCTCACTGTCTTGGCTGAACTTGAAAGTATAGTGTCTTCATTTGCAGTTAATTAGATTAACCCAGCTGTGATTGTAAAGGGGACCACTTTTGCTCCAGCAGCAATTAGCAATTGTTGGACATGTGTTGTCATTTTGCCTTTAAACACAACCACATGTATGACATATTTTGTTTCTCTTAGCCATTGGACAGGAAAATTATTAGAACATCTGCTCTTTCTTCTGATTGAATCAGGGGCAAAGGGCAGGTCTCTGTAGTGTCCTTTAGATAAAGGGGATATCAAGTTACAGCGACTAGCCACTTTCCCACTCTTTGAGAATCTGAACCTGAATGGGACTCTTCTATCCAAAACTCTGGTCTCCCTCTCTGGAGAATCAAACTGCCTTCTGATCTTGCCTCTGGCATATGAAATCCACCCTTGCACATCCCCATAGGCCAAGTGGCTCTTACTGTCATCCCTGGTAGATTTTGTAAAAATAGTGCTCAAACCAGATTTGAAATGATATTATTTTCCAATGTCTATCTCTACCATGTTACATCCCAAGGAAACATAGACACACTCCATCAGCCCTTAGGACCAAGAACACTTAGCAGACAATTTAACAAATATTTGTTAAATAAATCCTTACGTTTTCCAACTCAGATGAGGAATGAAAAAAGGGTAAGCCAGTTGGTGAGAAAGTTACTGCATTTGCTATCATTTCAGTCCTTCGAATGACAAGAGTGTCTGTTTGGTGTTAATGTTTGCAACATCTCTTTTCTAGCTATTTCCCTGTACTCCACTACTCTACTTTTTAATAGAAAGTGCATCTCTGGGCCCAGAGTAAAGAATAATTACCAAAAGTAGGATTGAATAATATTCATGTTTGGTTTGCTGAGTGCTTTGTTTTCCCTCCAAAATGTTGGCAGCTCTCCATTTAGGTAGTGATGTAAAGTTTTTCTTTAAAAGAAATTTAAGTGTAAAGGTATTGCTTTTAAAGAAAAATAGTCACAGTGGAGGTAGAATAAAGTGAAAGACTGGAAGGGGCATCTTTCCTCAGCCCTAGGAATAGCCACTCAGAGCTCTTTGTGGCCAGTGCCTGGCAAAAAGCAGTTCACTGAAAAAAAACTCCTCCCAATAATCTATGTCTCTGCTATTAAGTCCCCGCCTCCTAGTCTCCTCCCCTTCCCACTTTCCCTGAGGCTGACTTTCTGTTTATTATTACTCAGAAAGGGACCCAGGAAGTTTTGGGGCACTGTGATAGCAGGAAGCCTGGAAAGGGTGGCCCCTCAAGGCATTGGGAAGACATCCCTGGGGCTACATTCTTAGCTGTGTCCTGAAAGTGTAGATGAATCATGCATGTTTCTGTAAATCAATTCCATAACATTCATAATGTTCCTAATGTGCCGCCAAAAGTGGGGAACAAACCACTGGCCTGGAGAATCCCCCAGGAGTGAATTGTTTCTTTGCAGTTCTGACCCTTAATTTCCCACCACATAGAGCTGGTCAGTTTATAATGTAGCAGGTTAATAATTAAAATTGGGATTATGAAACCCTTCAAGATGCAGACTGGCTTGCTCCCACCTTCACTTGAAGAATGCAGAGCACTTACCACCAAAATCAGTGGAAACTCCCAGAAGGCTTACCTGTGTGGGCACAGGTGAGCACAGAGAGTGGGCTGCATTTTTGTCCTGCTCCCTTATGGACTTTAAGCTGTATGGAAACCAAGACTGGTAGCTTTACTTCTGCCCTCATTTTTCTTTCTGTTTAAATATTGAATTCTTGCCTCTACTTTCTCCTGACTTCCCCCTTGCTATCTCTCATTAGTATCCCTTGGATCATGGTGAGTAGACCAACTGTTCTTTTTATAAGCAGGAGAGCAGGAAATCTGGCTTGGCTGTGTGACTTAAAGCAAGCTATTTAACTTCCCTGAATCACAGGAGGGTTGTTAAATTTAGGTCAAATTAAAGAACAGATGTTGGAGCTCCATTGAAAGTTAGAAGAGTCAGAACATTTAAAAGATCTATTTAGAGAAAAGCAATTGAGCAACCCTCGTGACCAATAACTCTTAGAAGCCTCTGAAATAAGGTTTCTCCCAGTCAGAAAAATAAATGAGATGAAATTTGCAGCTTTTGCAGTGGTTTTAAGAATTATATTTTTTTATAGGTAGGTCTCACTCAGATTCTTCAAGGCATAATAGATACCCGCCACTAATAACAATTGATGGTGGATATTAGTGGTTGTTTGACCACTCTTTCTCTATATGTGTGAAGGACCCTGCTGTCCTTGTGGAGGAAGTATTGATTTGCTCCATATGTGGAAATGGAGTGCAGAATTAGTTAATTAGTTCACCAGTTTTCCTAGATTATAACTTATTTGTTTAAGTGTACATCATTTAATTTGGGTCCCTAAGACTTTTACAAGAATTTCTGAGATGCAACCATAGGCCTTTCAAATAAATCAGAACATAGCTTGCTACAGGGCTGGAGCTGCTGTGGCCCTCTTGGCAGCAGGAAGAGACAATTTGTGTGAGAATGGCAAGCAACAAAAACAGAACAAGATGGACAGAGACAGAGCTGGGGTTTTATTACTAGAGGCTTTGAATCTAGTTGTGCTTGGATGATTGAGCCTTTTTATTATACAAGATATGAATGTGCTTCTTTTCTTTTTCTCTGAAGCTTATAAGGCATGAGTTCTGTGTCAGTTGCAACCATAAGTCCTGACTGATGACATTGTGCTTAACCTCTTTTCTGATAGCTGTTTATTTCTTGATCTTGGCCATTTCTAACCCATGGCTGCAGGCCCTAGCTGAACCTACTGACCCATCATCGGTCTTATCTTTCATTTTCTTTTTGAAAAAATGAAATTGTTTATCTTAAGGAAAATAATAGTATTTTTCTTTTATTTTTTTCTTTACATTTGTTTGGGTACCATAAAAATGGTAAGAACCATCTATCACATTTATCACATTTATAATAGGTTTGTACAAGTGCCATTTTAAACATTGAGCCATGTCTTTCCCCCATGTTACAGATTAGGAAACTGAGGATTCAAGAAGTGAAGTGACTTCATGTCCAAGGCTACACCTCTAACAGGTGGCAAGCCTACAATATAAGGCTTTAGTTCATAGGAGTTTATTTTTTCATATATGGCTGTGGAAGTTGACTAAGGGGGTTTTGAGAGATTCAGGTAATACCCAAACTCCATGATCAAGATATTGTGTTTCTTCGGGCTCATCTGTAAGTTCCCACAGCCCTATGCTTCTGTATGAAGTAGCACATCAAGCTGCCCATAGTTTCAAAAATACCAAGGCTACCCAGAATCATTTGCTCTCAGACTAAGGGTATTTCTTCTTAGATTTTGGGGAAGTGTACATTTTGAATAATGAGGTTCTCCTGGCCATGTCACTTTGTCTTTCACCCATTTCCCCTTCCTGCCACATTCCCCACTTTCTATCTCTCTTTGCTTAGTGAGCCATCCTGCATTTTCAGAGCTCCTGGTTGCAAACAACAAAATTCAATGTAGCTGCTCTGAGAAGAAAGAAAGAATGTCAGGTTGTGTTGGATATCTCTCAGAATCTCCAGCAGCCCCAGGTCATTGGGTTTACAGACTGCACTGCCAAGAGCAACACCTCCATCCTAGCTACAAGGACAGGAACATACAGGATGGATGGAGATGACGTATATGATTCATATATAATTTAAGACTCCATGTTTCTCCTGAATCTCACTTTCCATCCCTAGTGAGGGAAAAGTGAGTTTCCAGTTTCTACTTTTAGAAGGAAAGACTCTTAAGCTGTGAACTCCCCCAGACCTAGGAACAGTATGCAAGAGGTATAATCAAACCCTCAAGAACGTTGCCTGAGACTTCCTAATTCTACTAAGAGTTCACCATTGCCACTAACCCACCTGTTCCTAGGATGACTCCTCATAGTTAGGTGCTGCTCCTGTGTTCTCAAGGGACCTCACAGCACTCTTTCTCCATTTATAAGACAGCCCTGGTAACCCCCTTCTACCTTTCCACATGGGTAATTTAATCTTACCTCAAAAACTGTATCTTTAGGAAGGCCAATGCTTTTCCTACCTATAATATATGCTCATGGTATCTTGTATTTTAAAATTTGTCTAGTTATCGTAGTTTATGTATTTTAAAACCTATTTCCATTCCTGGGCTTTAAGCTACACAAGGGCAGGGAAAGTTGCCTGTTTGGTTTATCCCTACCTATCTCAGCCCTGGATCCCTGTTTGGTACAGCATGGCACTTACTCCCTAAATGGCAGTTGGATAAAAATGAGCTGAGTGGATCTAGCTATCCTGGACTGATATCAGGGAGAACATCAGACTTCCATTTCAACAACTGATGATCACACAGTTCTTGGCTATAGGAAATGGGTCTGGTATAGGGTTGAGACCAAGTGAAATCAGTAATAAATACCCCCAGAAGAAGGCAGTATACCAAGGAACTTTCATCCCGCTGTCCTTGGTGAAAGTAGAAGCTGGTAAGAAACACATACCAGTAGCTCCTCTAGAGAACCCTGGCCCCAGTTCTATGGCATGAGGAGGCTGCTGACAGGAGCCCCACAAAAAAGCAGGACAGAAGGGGGTGGGTAGGAAAAGCTCTCCAGCTTCACTCTTGGGGGAGCCAGAAGGTAGGGGGGAAATTGCTTTTCCTTCTGTTAGTTCTTGCTTTAGCTTGGCTCATCAGCTTTCTTGGGATTCTCATGCCAGAAAATAAGGCATGGACTTTTCCCAAAGTGTTCTTGCCCTACAGAACCATGAATCCCTCCAAGTCTACACCTGTGTGTGTGTGTGTGTGTGTGTGTGTGTGCGCGCGCGTGTGTGCCTGTCTGTCCATCTGTCTTTGTCTTTCTTTCCTCTCCTTCTCCAACAGAAAAACATGCCTAGGTCTCCATTACCTTAAGACATCTTCCCATACTTACCACTTACTCATTCTCCATTGACAATATTTGAGAACTTCACTTGCAGTACATTCTCTTTAACCCCTGGCCATACAGCTTCTATCCATTAGTCTCTGGGGCTGGCTACTCTGCCCCAAATTCACTCTTGGCCCTAAATCAGTCACTCTTCTTCTTTCTGGTGTCTCTGAGCCTTTTAAGTACTTTATGAAAGCTCTGGACATTCTTTCCAAAGAAAACACACTCTACCCCTAGGATAATAACCCTTTTTCTGAGGATAGAATCCAAAAAAACTTTTTCAATCCACATTGGGGATGAAGAATACAAACTTGGGCAACGGAAGATTTAAAAATCCTGGATCCACCTTCCCAGTTGCATAAACTTGGGCCTCCATTTCCCCAATTTAAAAAGGTTTTTATAATGTTTAACTTTGTGTTGTTGTGGTGAAGCAACCATGGCATTTATAAGAGGACTTGGTGTACATTAAATAATCACATGTCCATCATCATCCTCTTTAATATTTCAGTCTTATAATTTATGCTCACCAGCCTCATGCATTCTAGATCCAACATGGTTCCATTTCTGACACACAGATGTCCCTTCTTGGCTATGTAGTTGACAATATTTAGAAATTAGGAGTTCTCATGAAAATTTGACCTTTTGGCTTCTCTTGGAAAATCAAATCTTAGAATACTGCATCCACATTTTCCCCTGGAGCTTTGGAGTTCTTCAGTTCATGATGGTCCTTCCCTGTGCCCAGCACTAAAGCCACAAATCCACAGTACAAGGTCATTGCATAGACACAGTCTTATGGTCCAGAGAGGTTGTTGGAACCAAAAAAAAAAAAAAATGAAAGCTAGTCCAAGGAAATTACTTATATATTTACCTTCCCTTTTATTTATTTATTTATTTATTTATTTAGACGTGGGGGATCGATTCTATGGCCTCACATATGGCAAGCAAGTGCTGGGTTAGGGGTGTTGCTCAGTGGTATGGCACTTTTTTAAATAGAAAGCATCCATTAATTTGTGCAAGAAAAAAAAATGTGCATATTGATTTCACATTGCAAACATTTGAGTTTGCTCTCCCAGCTCTGTAGTATTTCTAACTATTGGTCATTTCCTTCTTTCTCACACTTTCTCCACTATCCCAGAAATACTTCTTTCTTTTTCTCAGTCCTATTGTGGGTGGAAATGACACCTTCAGACAGTCTTTCCTGTCACTAATGAGCCCTTAGTCTCTGCGTGCCATTCAAGGCCCTCCCACTTTTTCCTTCTGCATAGTGTCCCTTTTTCAGAGCTAGAGCTTTTCTACCTGGAACTTGTGAACTCTGAATCAAAATGTGCCTGGTCTGCATTCCATGGTGGCAAGCTCCTCTGGTGGTGTGGTCATTCCTGATTCAATGCTAAAGCATCATTTATTTCATCTCAGTGTCTGAGCTTAGCAAAAAGACTTTTGTAGAAAAATGCCTTCATTTCAAGGTGTGCCTCTGACAGAAGAAATATCAGTCAGTTTGGCAGGTTAGGGGAAGAGATATTTTTAGACCAAGCCCTGTCAATCACCAGTTGCCTGCAGTGTGGTGGACAACAACACCAAATGCATCTGTTTACAATCGCTGCTGTAACATATTACCACAAATCTTAGTTGCTGAAAAAAACATCCATTTATTATGTCACATTTCTGGCACTAAGGATTCCTAGAATAGCCTGGCCCAGCTGGGTCCTCTGCTTAGCCCTCCATAATGATGACTTCAAGCTGCTGACAGGGCTTCATCCCTTTCTGGAGGTTCTGGGCTGGACTCTGCCTCTGAGTTCTTTTAAATTGTAGACTGAATACAGTTCTTTGGGGTTGTAGGATTGAAGTCCTCATTTTCAGCTGGGGGCTGGTCTCTGTTCCTGGAGGCTGTATGTACTCTTTTTCATGCTTTCCCAGAGGACCCTTCTGAAAGAGAAGGATGAAAGTCCCTCCCTTTGAATCTCTTTAACCTCAGCTGCTTCATCTCTCTGACTTCAGCCAGAGAAAGTTCTCTGCTTTTAACTCTTCCTCTGGGCCCACTAGAAAAATCTACAATAATTCCCCCAACTTAAGGTCTTTAACTTTAATCACATCTGCAAAATCCCTTTTGCCTTGAAATGTAACTCAGACGTTCCAGGGACCTGCGCACACACATCTTTGGGGAACCATCCTGTCTCCCACACTGGGCAAGGAGGCAGAATGATAGGATTTACACCCTTGCTCCAAAACTTACTCTAAGTGTGGATGAAACTGTTAACTGCCTGAGTTCCAATTTCTATCTCTGTAGAAGTATGGGAGCCAGAGATTAAAAATTTTGTCATCATTCATTATATAAATTCAGCTTCAATAAAATTCACATGCTAAAGCCCTTTCATCAACTCTGCAGGCACAGATGTCATTGTCCCATTGGTCTTACACCACATGGCCCTCTGATAGTTTGCATGTGGTGTGGTACCCCTCTGCCACCCTTAACAACTCTCTAACAGGAAAAGGGTGGTTGTAGCAAAATTGGTTAAGAACATAGACTCTGTAGTTGGATTGCCTATGCCTAAATCCTAGCTCTTCTATTTACCTTGTAACCCTGGGCAAATTTTTAAGCTCTGTGCTTCAGTTTCATCATCTGTAAAATAATAATAATAATATAATCTCTGTAAAGTCATTGCAAGAAACAAGTGAATTTGTATTTGAAAAGTGCAAGTCATGGTGCCTGGCACATAGTGGCAGCTACCATCATCATCACATTCATCTCATCATCATCAACCACATTGTCACCTCCCACCAGTGTCCTTCACATCTTTTTTGTCCATTTGCAATCATCATTTTTATGTATGTATTTGCTCAGTGTATATCACTCTCATTAGATTTAAGATTCATAGGGGTATTCAGTTGAAGAGAGATGCTTATGATTAACTTTTCATTACCTAAGTCATTGAGAATTTATTTTGAAAACATTGAAATATTAATCATAGAGAAAATGTCTCCTCTGGATACCATGTATCCTACTTGTTTCTTCTGCTCCTCCCCAAAGGGAGGTAGCTCAAAGTATAACAATGTCAAGTGTTGCTGTGGGTGTGGAGAAACGGAAACGCCCAGACCATGTAAACTGATGCAGTCACTGCACAGGACAGCTTTGGCAGTAGACTTTAAAATTAAAAATGAGAATTTCTTATGATCCAGCAGTTTCACTTCTCAGAAGACACCTTAGAGCCAAATTAGCAACTCTGTCTGAGAAGTCACAAATTCTTCCTGACAGTAGAAATGAGACAGTCTATACTTTATCAAAAGAGAAAGAGTTAAATAAAATATAGCAGCCCCTGAGATGCAGACAAGAAAAACATGAAGAACTTCTCTCTCTGTTTTTCAATTTTATATTTTTATTTGAGCTTGACATGTATTAATATAAAAAGCAAAACTACTATGAATCAAGTACCATTTTTATGTTTAAATTTTACAACAGGGTTATGAGGTAGGTATTATTACTGCCTGTATATTATAGACAAGGAAACTGAAACACAGATAAGTTAAGTAACAACCCCCAAGGTCATCCACTGAACCTGGGATTGGCAGTTTCTAAATGGCCAGTTTCCAAGTAAGTGGGATTACTCATTTTGCTATAAAGAATTCCTTTTCTGTAATGTTTATAATATAGTGATAGAATATAATTCACATCTTAACACAGGCTTGAGAGACGAATGGCTTGTGTAAATTCTGGCTCTGTCCATCCTAACTATATGAACTTGAGCTTCTCTGTGCCTCAACTTCCCCAATGTTAAATAGAGAAAAATAATATCCAGCTTTGTGGGGCTTTGATAAAGGATACACATGTTAATTCTGGTGTGGCATTTAGAGTAGCATTGTGCATATTTTAAATATCCATGTGTTCATTGTTCTCTTTATTATTTTAGTTTCATTGTTTATTCTCACCAACCTCATTCATTCTAGATCTAACCTGAGGGTTGTTCAAAGTTTAAAACTTTATAAGGTGCTGGATCACAAAAGTTTCAAGACACCTGAAGATGAACATATAGCCATAAGGAGGAGGAAGTCATTCTTGGTGGCTGGTGCTCTCCTGTTTTATTTGTCTTTCCATTGTTCAGCAGGCATCTTGCACATAGTAAGAGATCATCAGTGTTCTGGGGGAAAAGGAAAAACTTCCATGTAAAGTTCTGCACTGTCTGACTACAGGTGGAAAGAAGAGCCCAGATCAAGGTCTGTGCATTCCATGCTACCCTCCCTAGGTACATTGACCTTTGGGTTCTGGCTGGGAAGGTGTAGGATGTTCAGGTTTCCTGGGGCTTGGAGATAGCAGCATGTGAGTCTGGTAGCAAAGTTAGCAATTCCTGGAGGAGCAATAATTAATCTAAAAAACACAACTCCTAGAACTGACAAAAAATAGCCAGGTCACAGATGCAAGGTCAGCATGAAGATCTCCTTTTTTCAAATACTAAAAAGGAAAAATTAGATTCAAGATGAAAATCATTCTTGTGGTTGTCTGTGATGTGGGGTTAGTTTCACTGGTGGTATATTCATATATGAATGTAGGAAAGTTATGTCTGATTCCTTCTACTCTCTTTCCTATTCCCAGAATAAAATAGTTTTATGAAAGAGCCAGTTAAGAAGATGAGATCCTAATTGGAATAAGTGATACTTCATCTAATATGTCAAAATACACTCTGCTGTCAGGTATATATGAAAGGAACAAATTTTTTTAAAAAAACTCAAATATTGAAAAAAAAGGATACCACAGTGCTATTCAAAATCACAAAAAATTTACTGAAACATAAACTTAACAAAATATATACAGAAACTATACATTGACCATTATAATTCATTGATGAATGAAATAAAAAAGACCTAAATAAAGAGAGAAATGTACTATGTTCATGAAGTGTGAGACTCAACATAGTAAAGATGCCGGTTCTTCACAAATTGACTTAGATATTTTAACACAGCTTTTATAAAAGTCCCTAGCAATGGTTTCTATTTTTGTATATATAAATAAAATAGTTCTAAAGTTTAAATGAAAAAGTAAAGGAACTGAAACAATATTAACAATATTAATATCTAAAACAATATTGTTGAAGAAAACTGGGCCCACCATAGTTTCCTTCTTGTGGTCTTTCTCCTGCTCATGTAGGTTTGAAATTGGTAAGTTTACTTTCTCTTAGTCCTCACTGGGGCAAACTTGGGTAAGGGGTAGAAGATGGTATGGATTTGGAACAAAGAAAATGGAAAGTGGGGAAGAATTGGATGGGTGGAATAATATGAACCTCTTTCCATTCATCTCTTATTCCTGCCAAGCCCTGAATGGGCAGGGCCTTCAGGGAGTTCCAATATTGAATATTAGTGGGCACTTGCTATATACACAGAATCCCCAATAGGACAGATTTGGGGGCCTGGGATTTCCAGAGCCAAGCAGGGAATATGCTCTGTCATAGAGTACAGTGTCACCTCTTCCTGGGCTCTTGTCCCATATGCACAGCCCCTGAAGCCTAATCTGACCAGTCTCATTCTCTCTGTTTTGCTTGGCTTGTCACCATGTGATAGAATGGGTGGTCTGCCACCTCACTTCCTGAGCTAACAGGTGCATCTGGTAGGGGCCCCTAACAGCTCTAGAAGCTTCCCTGTTGTCTGACATATCCTGGCCCCTTGCTACCTGTCTGAAGGGTGGCCTTACTTTTCAGCTTGTTGGCAGAGCCAGGAGGACTTTTGGTCTCTAGCTCAGTGCATCAGCAAGTACAGGCCCTGGCCTTTGGCTCTTTTGTTCTCTCAGGCTGACCCTCATCAATTACCTGCCAGCTTTCAGCCACCATGCTTTTAAATGCTCAAAAAGAGACAAGTTTAACAAGCAAAATAATTTTTTATACAGATACATTATGCAGTAAAGTACACAAACATGTGAGAGGCTAATTAATTATATTAGGTAGGATCAAATAAGTGGCAAATGAGTTGCAGTTTATAACACCTCACAAACCTTGTTTGTACAAAAACAACAGGCAGCCTCGCTATTGATAGAAGAATGATTACCCCACAGTCCAGGGAGGACATTATTTTTTATTTATGTAGTGCTGGGGATTGGAGCCAGGACCTCATGCATGCCAGGCAAGTGGTCTGTCAGTGAGTTGTACCTGCAGCCCCTAGGCAGGTCTTAAGGTCATTCAGTATGCATTTCATTTGTTTTAGTTTTTTTCATTTTTTTAGCCAATCAGCTACTCAAGCTGTTATTATTCCTTTAAGTGAAGGTGAGTGAGGGAGAAAAACCTGTCAGGCTACATTTAAGATTTCAATCATAGAGAAAGTGTGTGGATTCACTACAGATGCATCAGCAAGATGAAGTGGTCTCAAATGAGAGCCTCCTGGTCTTTTGCCCATGAATGTTACAGGAACATATAGACCAAGAAAAGGCTATGGGCTGTGTGGTGTGCATGGGCTTCTGGCCCATCAGGTCTGAGGGAACCCTCCCAGTTGGTCAGGATTCAGGCAGGTGGATGGGAGAAAAGTGGGAGAATGCCCCTAAGGAACAAGGAGTGGAGGTGTGGGCCAGTTTTCCTGTAGCTGAGGCTTGTGTGGGCATGTTGCTGGGTGATGGTACTCTGGCCTGGAGGGACATCCAGGGAGGTTACAGATCTATGGTGTCACCACATGCCAACCAGCATACAAGCAGGCCCACCAAGAACGTTTATTTATTTTCTTCTGTTTGTACATAGACATGCATCCAGTAGGTTTACAATTGCTGATCAAGTAACAGGGCATCAGTAATGTGAACTCAGGTGTTTTTATTTTCTTTAAAAAAATTAAGTGAAAATGGACACACTACCTTTGTTTAATTTATTTATTTTTGTGTGTTATTGATGATCACACCCAAGGTCTCACACATGCTAGTAAGTGCTCTACCACTGAGCCACAACCCTGGCCCAGTTTTCCTTTAGTTTCAGGCAGCTTCCCTAAGATTTTTTCTTTTTTACTTTTTGAGAGGGAGGAAAAAGTTTTATATCTGTAAAATACACAAAATTTACCATCATAGCTATTTCTAGGTGTCCAATTTGGTAGTATTCACATTGTTGGGAGTAGATCTCCAGATCTTTTCATCTGGCAAACTGAAAATTTTGTTATTTCTCTAGTGAGACATGTTGTAACAGGTTTGTTTATGTTTTTTTTCTTGTTTAGTAAATTTTCTGGACTAAATCTGTGAGATATGCCTCCTCTGTGATGTATGGTCACTAATGTCCCTGGTAGAATATTTTTTTCTTTAATTCTTGAAGACCAGCTTTCTGTGCTTTCCTTTATCTGCATACTACAGTTAGGCAGTTCTTTTATAGAGACTGTGCTCAGACACTCGGGGCAGGTGTCCCCAATGAAGCTGAAACTGGAGTTTGAGACAAAAAGGGATTCTTTGCTTCTGCTGGCAGATAGAGTCTACAGAAGTCACAAGCCTCTGCAGCAAAGAAAGCTTGGTTTAATGTCAGCAGCTAACATGCCTGCCAGTGTCAGCTCTGTGGGTCACAGCTGGCAAAGATGGATTATTCTCTGCTATGACTACAACAGCATGTGATGGGCTTTGTCCCCCAGTATTGCAGCACACCTCAGCAGCTAAGTATTCATTTATTTCTAGTTTCCTGTTTTACAAATCTGAAGAAAGAAATTAATGGGCCACAAAAAAGAGTGTGAAAAAGTAGGATATATGTGAAAAGAGTAGGATAAGTTTGGGTGAGAAGCAAAGAAACAGAACACTTGGACAGCAAGAGGGGACCATGTAGGTGTGCTAGTGTAGGAATCAATATAGCTACTAGGTTAATGCTATTGATCAAAGCTGTACTTTGTTTTTTTTGTTGTTGTTGTTGTATATTTGTTTATTTATTTTTTAAAATATTTTTTTTTTACATTTTTCAATTGTGATTTTTTTTTATTTGTAATTTTTTGGTGGGATCCTTTAGTTGACCAACTGTCTTTTTTTTATTGGTTGTTCAAAACCCTACAAAGCTCTTGACATATCATATTTCATACATTAGCATACATTAGCTTCAAGTGAGTTATGAACTCCCTTTTTTACCCCAAGTACAGATTGCAGAATCACCTGGGTTACACATCCACATTTTTACATAATACCATACTAGTAACTGTTGTACTCTGCTACCTTTCCTATCCTCTACTATCCCCCTCCCCTCCCCTCCCATCTTCTCTCTCTACCCCTTCTACTGTAATTCATTTCTCACCTTGTTTATTTTCCCATTCCACTTACAACCTCTTATATGTAATTTAGTATAACAATGAGGGTCTCCCTCCGTTTCCATGCAATTCCCCTTTTCTCTCCCTTTCCCTCCCACCTCATGTCTCTGTTTAATGTTAATCTTTTCTTCCTGCTCTTCCTCCCTGCTTTACTCTTAGTTGCTCTCATTATATCAAAGAAGACATTTGGTATTTGTTTTTTAGGGATTGGCTAGCTTCACTAAGCATAATCTGCTCTAGTGCCATCCATTTCCCTGCAAATTCCAAGATTTTGTCATTTTTTAGTGCTGCGTAATACTCAATGGTGTATAGATGCCACATTTTTTTAATCCATTCATCCATTGAAGGGCATCTGGGTTGGTTCCACAATCTAGCTATTGTAAATTGTGCTGCTATGAACATCATCAAAATGGCGATATTACCAAAAGTTCTATATAGGTTTAATGCAATGCCAATCAAAATCCCAAAGGCATTGCTTGTAGAAATAGATAAAGCAATCATGAAATTCATATGGAAAAATAAAAGACCCAGAATAGCAAAAGCAATTCTAAGCAGGAAGTGCGAATCAGGCGGTATAGCGATACCGGATTTCAAACTATATTACAGAGCAATAGTAACAAAGACAGCATGGTACTGGTACCAAAACAGGCGGGTGGACCAATGGTACAGAATAGAGGACACAGAGACCAATCCACAAAGTTACAACTATCTTATATTTGATAAAGGGGCTAAAAACATGCAATGGAGGAAGGATAGCATCTTCAACAAATGGTGTTGGGAAAACTGGAAATCCATATGCAACAAAATGAAACTGAACCCCCTCCTCTCACCATGCACAAAAGTTAACTCAAAATGGATCAAAGACCTTGATATCAAATCAGAGACTCTGCGTCTGATAGAAGAAAAAGTTGGCTACGATCTACATATAGTGGGGTCGGGCTCCAAATTCCTTAATAGGACACCCATAGCACAAGAGTTAATAGCTAGAATCAACAAATGGGACTTACTTAAACTAAAAAGTTTTTTCACAGCAAGAGAAACAATAAGAGAAGTAAATAGGGAGCCTACATCATGGGAACAAATATTTACTCCTCACATGTCAGATAGAGCCCTAATATCCAGAATATACAAAGAACTCAAAAAATTAGACAATAAGATAACAAATAACCCAATCAACAAATGGGCCAAGGACCTGAACAGAAACTTCTCAGAGGAGGACATACAATCAATCAACAAGTACATGAAAAAATGCTCATCATCTCTAACAGTCAGAGAAATGCAAATCAAAACCACCCTAAGATACCATCTCACTCCAGTAAGATTGGCAGCCATTATGAAATCAAACAACAACAAGTGCTGGCGAGGATGTGGGGAAAAGGGTTCTCTAGTACATTGCTGGTGGGACTGCAAATTGGTGCGGCCAATATGGAAAGCAGTATGGAGATTCCTGGGAAAGCTGGGAATGGAACCACCATTTGACCCAGCTATAGCCCTTCTTGGACTATTCCCTGAAGACCTTAAAAGAGCGTATTACAAAGCTGTACTTTGGAAGCATGACACTGGAAACATGTCAACACTATTAGTCAAAGTCTATGCTACTAAAATATTGAAAAAGTGCCAAGACTATTAGTTTGGCCTGTGACTTTCTGATTGAATGTGCCCTTTTAGCCTTTGGGTTAGAACTTTCCTCTATCCTCTATTCAGATCCTCCCTCACTTCCATTTTCCTGCTTCTCTGGAACAAAGCCTTGACTGAAATGTTTCTACAGGTTAATTTCATGGATTAGCCTTTACATTAAAAATTTAAAAAAAATGCTGTCATGGGGTCCATTACCCTAACTGCCTCTCTATCCCATCTTACGCAGTACAGTGGGGCCATGTGTGGTAGTGAAGTACACAGGATGTTTTGATCATCTTCAGGTATGCCCAGATGTAATTTCTGCTAGGTCTTGTGTATGTCTCTTGTATGTGGGAAACTTCAGTCAGGAATATGTTGTGTCAGGCTAGTGAAGCTGTGGTGTCTCAGGAATGTGTCATTTTTGTGATAATCAGTGTGTACCATGCATTCTAAGCCAAGAAAGCATCCCCTTTGCTTAGGTGGTGTGGATGCTTGTCCTCAGACACTACTCTGTGCCAGCTCTGGCAGAACTTTTAATCAGTTGAGCTAGAGAGATGGGAGTCGGTCTGGGTGAGAACATTGCTGACCTCATATTCTTTTTTTTTTTTTAGTGGTTTACCATTTACGAATATTTCACATACATTCTCATTTGACCCTCACAACAACCCTGTGCGGTAGGCAGCACAGACATTCTTCTCAATTAACAGATGAGGAAAGTGAATCTAAGAGCAGTTAACTGATGTGCCCAAGGTTCTGTAGTTAGCAAATAGTTTGTAATATCAGTCTTTGGCCTAAAAATTCAGTGCCCAACCTCCCCTCATACTTGCCTTACCTACTTCACAGGGATAATGAAGGTAAAATGAATTGAAAATTAGAAAAATACTTTGAGGGGAAAAACCACTATATAATTATACTCAACATTGCCCATGATATATAGCTCTTTCCTCTTCTCATTCCAGTTTGTGCATGAACCAGAATTTTATATTACTTCTGTGCTCAACTAAGCAACTAAGTAAGGCAGGGTAATAGTGTGATCCTGTTTAAAATTACATAAATTACAATCAGGGTAACTGCATTATTAATCAAATTGAAAAAGAGACAGGCTAATGTGCAACTAGGACCCAATAAAGCACACAGCAAAACAAGGCAACATTATCAGATAGGGCATGATTGCATAGAAGGAAAACGTGGTGTCAGAGTTAAACTGGCACACACACAATTATCTAAGGCAAAGTGGTGGCAAAGAAGAGTTATTTGTTCTGCATTATATAAATAAGAGAAGATGATTCGTGGGAACCCATGCAAAAGCATCTTGTCACACAGATCTCTCCAGATGCCTAAAGAGAATATAAACACTGTCTTCTTCATTGTCAATAATGATTCTATCTATTCTGATATCCTGAACTAAACCAAGGACTACCTCCATGCTAATCTTCCTTGGCTAAAATACAACTAGTACCATTATTCCTAATCAGACTAATAAATAGATATCTTTTAATGAATTAGATGACTGTTTAATTTTTTTTTCAGGATTCACTTTGGATTCTTCTGCTTTAAGACCCAAAGCAAGCTATATTGAGTTTTTATTGGTGATTCTAAGTATATGTGTTTATAACAGTTGAAGTGTGAATTTAACATATTAAAAGAGTTTTATAGCATCTGTTCAGAAAAGATTATATACTATGCAAACTATTCAAGTCATACAAAACCATTTTTTCAGTGTCTTTTCAACTGAGAAGAATCCTATTCAGCAGGCTTCTACTCCTGAGGTGGTTCATACTGAGCAAGCTTTGCTTTCAGTTTTTTATTTTCTTCTACCGTAGCTTCATATTTTTCTTTCATTTCTGCCAGTTCTAAGAGGAGCAACTCTATTTCTGGATTTTCTGGGGTAGCAGCTCCTAAGCGATGCTTTAAAAAATCCAAAGCACTATTAGGTTTCTCTGGTTCTTCATATAAGGCTACCAACTCTTTGGTCAGCGTGTCCAGCACCCCCGACTTCTCCAAGTACCTCCGGAACTGCTCGCACTTCTAGTTGGCGGCTTTGTAATGGGCCATAGTGACAGCGGCCACGGCGTAGCTGGCACCGGAGACCGCTGACCTCATATTCTTACCCAGAGTTCAGCAGTTTTTTAAACAGTTTCTTATATGATTTAAGTTACTTCCCACAGCCCTGAAAGTATTATTTTTGTTTTATTCATTCAAATTGGTGTTTAGGGAAATATACCCAAATCCTCCCATAGCTATTGGGCGAAATCTCCATAAATTTTTCAAAAACTGCAGCTCATAAACCTTTTTATCTTTTCTGAATTGATCTTTGGACTTAAAAATGCATCACATCATGGTCCTAAGTCATCATGGAGTCAGCTTCTTGAGTTATCTTCCTAAAATGCCCTGGGGCTTCTTTGTGTTACCCATGGACACCTTCTGAGCCAAGTTATGGTGTGGGTGGGATGGAATGTTTCGGTCCCTGAATGTATTTGTGGATTCATTAGGTTCAGCTGTGATTGTGATTTACAGCACATGTAGGTTACTAAGACTCTGCAGTGTGGACAGATCACTAAGGTGAAGTCAGAGTCAAGTCTCACAGCTCTAGTTGGAATTCCATGTGACATTTCTGGGCTCATAACCTAACATATCTACCCTTACTTAGATGTCTAAATCCACTTTTGTCAAGATTCTTCAACCCGAAATACTGTACCTTCAATGAAGAGGTGACTCTCTCTGTAGACAGTAAGGGAAAAACCCCTATATCCAAGTAAATTCACAGTATATCTAGTCAGAACGGATCCATGTTTTGCCTTCCTGCTCTTTTGTTACTTCTAGGTTATTCCCAGAGAGGTCAAGCCAGGTGTAGAACTTCTACAGTGCCCTTGGATTTGGGGTTCACCACCCTGTGTGTTTCTTTAGAGCAGGCCAATGTCACACTGAGAGCTATTTTATTCAATGTCCAGCCTATCTCAAAATGATAGGAAAATAGAAAACATCCAGGAGCCAGGGTGGGGCAGTATGGAGTAGGCTTTAGGCTCAGCAAAGGCCTCTTTGTGGCTTCTGGCTCCAGATATGTCATTACATTTTCTGACTCCCATTTACTCATTTCTAAAGTGGGATTAATAAGACTTGGCCTATGGGGTTGTGATGAGAATAAAGCCCTAGCACACAGAATACATCAACAGTGATGTAGCCATTCCAAGTTACATGACTGTGTGTGTAGGATTGTTTTTTATATTCTTGAAACTCCACACTAGCATAATTTTTACTGAGAATTTCAAGGTGTAGAGTCCCTCTGTCTGAGTCTGCTTGAGTTTATAGTTCTGAGGTTCTAAATGATGTTTCTGTGTAGATTCCAGCTTTATTTGTTCAGACAGAGTAGCTTAGATTTGGTCATTTTAAGTTAACTCAGACAAAACTAAACTAGCACAGTTTTCATAGAAGAGATGCCTGCAAAAAATGAGGTGGTTGTGTCTGAATAAATCTGCACTGTATTAGATAGTAATTAAATTTAAACAGCTTGTCATATCAATTATGCAGCTCAATTTGGAAGCCAGGACTGTTGGTTTTACCTTTTTGTTATTTTTTTTTTTACCTTTCTGTGAAACTCCAGATGAGGTAGAATCTGTTGAGTTGCTTTCATCTGTGTGTTTATGTGAGCTCTTCCCCCTTTATACAGATTATGAGGACAGGGACTGTGGCTCTTATGGCCAAGGCTATATTGCAGGTGGTTAAATTGACCTGGTTACTGTAACAAATATCTCTACCTCTGCTTCTCTTGCAGACAGTGAATCTATGAATGCATTCTGTCTAAAACCCTTTTTCACAAAACTCCCTGGAGAAAGACTGTTGGTTATCAAAACTGCTCACTAAAGACACTACCAAGTTTTTTCATGAATTTTAGTTCCCTGGGCTCTTGCAGAGGGATGAGCTGAAATCTCACTGACCACTGACTAATATGCACAAAGTATCTAGGCCATAGGTGTGTTGTCTTTGCTATTGCTTTACCTTTGCTACAATGAAAATACCAGATGTTTGCTATATATGCACTAATTTAAAAGAATTTCTTGAGCAGAGAATAAAACTGTTCTACAGTAATGTATGACTGCTTGAACTGCATCAATATTTCAAATGTTTCCATATAATTGTTATTTTGCTTCTATGGTTTATTCATTTATATAATTAATTCAAAACACTGTAAACTCTTGAGTGAAGCTGCATCATTTCTAAACAGATTTTTCTTGAGCTTCTAAAAACATCATCCTAAGATGGTTATCAATATCTAGAAATTATGTTTTAAAAGCAACTTAGGTGAGTTCCCTAGATTCTGAAGAGTTGGTGTCTTGCTGTGGTTGACGTGGTGAGTGCTGTTGGTTTGCCTAAGCCATGGGGTAGAATGCAATTGACCTGGGATGAGCTAAACTACTAATTTGCATGGGCCACTTTTAAGAAAAGTGTATGTTATCTTGTAGCTGAATGCATAGCAGGAGAAGACTCTTTCCTGGTTTCCATGTGAGTGTTCTCTCTCTCTCTCTCTCTCTCTCTCTCTCTCTCTCTCTCTCTCTCTCTCTCTCATGGTGCAAGCACTCTACCAACTGAGACATATCCCCCAGCCCCTCTCTATTAATGTTTTGATTTCAGAATTCCCAATAACTGTGCTCATCACTGATGGCTTCCATGCTAAATGTGTGTGAATAGACTTGATCCAAGACAACTGTACCTTGTGACAGAGTGAGAGGCCATTCTGTTATGGAACCTAAAACTAGTGCACTTCTTGTTTTGCGTGTCACATTTGGGTCTTTGAATTTTTCAAGAATTGTAAAAATATGACAGCTGGGCATATTCATGTATCATTATGTGTAAAAGACACTGTACTTCAAAGGATGGATGACAAGAGCCACATTGACCCCAAGTGAGTTGCGTGCAATTGCAGTAATTCACCTGAACTCCACATTTAAGTGTTAAACTGCAAGTTGTGGCCCTTGATGATGGAGTTGCACTGCTTGTCACCACTTATTCACACCTAACACATCCTTTTCCACCTGCACCTCCTGTCCTCAGGAGCACCAAGAGTGGTGAGTGACAGTGTATCTCTGATCAGTCAAAGGATGCAGACCTGGTTAGACCCAGACATGTAGGTTCCTCAGTCAGGATCAACTTCATGCTCATCTTTCAGAACACTGGTCTGGAAGGATTCATTGACACAGGAAAAGTTTTGATTTCTTGGAGGCCATCAGGTTAGTCTCTACTGCATGGTGGGATGAGGAGAAAAAGAATAGGACCAGGACAGCCACCCAGAGCTGGGAACACCCATGGAACAGTGCAAAATAACATGCAGCTGTGAAAATGAAGAATATTAAAATTTGAAGTTTCGAAGAAATAAAAAATTTTAAAAAGTGAACCTGGATTTCACTTGTATTCTGCCTTATGGTTTCTTTCCATCATGTTCCATACAAGTTGGTGGAATATACCACCATGGTTTTATTGTCACTGAGGGGAACATACCAACATTTTGTAGGATGTCATTCCCCTTGTAGTGGGTGAAACTTGGCCTGCCTTGGTTATGTCTGTGGTTGGTAAATTAACAAGTTTGTATTTGGGAGACAGATAAAATTATATCTTATTGGCATTTTTTTTAGTTTATAGTGTATTGATTTTCTTATTTGAATCTCACTGATTTTTGGATGTATATAAGTATGTTTCCACTTATAGGGAAGTTCAGGTCGACTTTGAGAAAGGTGGTTGGCTAGTTATGAAGGACCTGAATTCTGAGCTTCTTCTCCTTTTCTACAAGCTGTCACAAACTATCAAAATATAACATATTGCTAATTTTAGAAACATTTTGGGGTATCTCTGTGTTACCTTGTGTGTTGCTTGGAGCACAGTTGAAAGACTGTGAGTGGTTAACTTGTTTGCCAATCTAATAGAAAGCTGTTAGATTTACTAAAACCAAAAGTAGAAATTCCTGCCATGAGAGCTGTATCTTCTTATGTGCACAATTCTTTAATTTTCTAGAAATAGAATGCAGAATTTGAGGTAAATTGATTAAACGTGGAGCACTTTCTCTGTGTGCATCATTGTATTTATTTATTTATTTTCACTGTGTGCATCACATGTATATATGTAAATGCTTAAAAAAACAGGCTTGGAAAAGCATACACCAAAAGGTTGAGTAGTTCCTCCAGAGAGTGGAATGAGTGCAATTGTAGTTGTAAAGAAAATCATAAATTTTCAGTGTTGTTTGATTTCTCTGTAAGGAATTTGTTTTTAAATGTGCTTCTTTTTATATTTGATTTGAAAATATGGAATTTTTTTCCTAACTAGAGACTTGGAAATGTCCATTTCAGGCTGAGGGAGAAAAAGACATGAGCAAAGGATGTTTAGGATGCTGAAACAGTACTTTATGAGTATGCAATTTTTACACAGTGGTAATAGGAAGGGCAGCTTGATGTTGCCTGAATTGTTTGTTGTGGTACAGTTGTCCTGAATTGTTTGTTGTGGTACAGTTAATGCAATGTCATATTGCATTAGGTCTATAAGTGAACTAGGCAGACACATCTGTGGATGCCAAATATTTGATGGATACCTTGGTAGGAAACCTAATTGAATTTACATGGCCTCTCTAGTGCCAGCAGGCCAGATACTGCTTTGAGGTTAGCTTGGAGACTTTTCTCTACCTAAGGTTGCATGTTTGTCAGGATGAGGAGAAGGTAACCAGTTTGTGTTTTGAAAAGAGGAGGCACATGGCCATGCTGCTAGCCAAAATTTTGCTTTTGCCAAAGTCCACATGTCTGGATGAAACTGGTGTCTCCATAAAGCAAGCATGAACCACTTGTCTACTTGCTTGGGGCACTTTTCTGGAAAGCTGGGGCAGACATATACACAGCCAGAATCACTATGACTGAGAGTGAATGCCTTGTGCACTCTAAGAGGCTCTGTGCTCTGCCACAGTGGCAAGCTGGATGTTCTGCTGTGATCTGGGCATTCTGAAGAGCCCATCGTGAGGATTAAGATTTCTTTCATGACTTGTGAGCACGGTCACAGTGAGGGCAAGCAGAGTTCTTCCAAAGTGAAGTTCTAAATATGAAGATTCTAAGTAATGAGACTGAGGGAGAAATTTAAAACTAAAATTGACATTGTGCATGTGCTTGTGAGTTGGAACTTTCATCACAGATGTCCACAAATGTTAGGCCTTCTCTGCTGTGCAGGTGCTGGGAGTCATTTGGGTTTGAGCCATTCAGTTGTTCTTTGGTTAATGAACAGGACCCTTTATTTTCCAGTGACCATCCTGATTTTTAGGAAGCAGAGCAAAGGCTCAGCATCAATGCTATAGTGAATATATATGTAAACATGTCAAGGTTATTTGCAGGAGTTTAGATTTGATCTGAGGAATACATTTCATAGTTGACTTTAAATGATATGAAGTTGTGGAAATAATTCTGATGCTTATGATAAGTAGTTTCATAATATTGAGAGAAAATGGACAGTGTCACAAAGGTCTGACTTTTATGGCTTCAAGTTTTCCTGGACAGAGTAAGTCTTTTACTGACAGCTCTTCCATTACATTTGTAATGGGAAGAAAGATGTGGCCCAGAGAGAGGAGTCAGAAGCCAAGTCACTGAGCATTGCTTTTGAGGGTCACTGGCAGGTGCCTTCCCACTGATTCACAAGTTCTGAGAGTCCCTGCAGCAGGCAGGGACTGTGGAAACATGAAGTTGGCTTGGCAGGACAAAGTTGTTGCAAAACTGTGTGGGTTTTGAGGATCTTTAAGAGATCATAAGATGTTTAGGCTGTCCATACTTAAACAGTATGATTGGAATTAAGGCATGAAACAGTTTACAAATCTCTAGTGTGTGAACATTTATCTAGAAATTGCCATGAAAATGCTAGAACATTCTGGATGATATGAGCAGGTGTATATTTACAGATTTTTGTTCTTTTATGATTTGTCAAAATAGAATACAGGTAAGAACCATTGCTAAGAAATGAGTGGCTTCATGTGCCTCAACTGGAGAAAATTCATTATACGGGAGACCAGTGATGCTCCCTTGCTTATTTTGAATTGTCACTGCGTTCTTGATATCATAGTAAGCTCTTCGTGTACACTATCTCCTTATTTTTAACAACAGCATTATGAAGGTGGTATAATTATTATGGTGTCTTTTTAAGGGAAGGAAATAAAAAAAATAGAAAGGTAAAAACTGGTAAGTAGTCAGGCCAGGATTCTTGCTCAGTGGTTCCGTTTATATAGAATACATGCAGTTACCTATCTTAACATGCTGACTTTAAGGAAATTAATAAATGTCAGTCTGAAATCAGATTTACCCTTAGAATATTTCTTTAATGGAGAAGACAGTCTTGGGTTTTATTTTGTGTTTAATGTATTTATAATGCCCTTTTGTTATGAAAATCTCTTTTGAGCACCAGGTCATATCCAGTTGGACTATGTGCATCCTGGATCCTGGTTATATCAAGCAGAAGCTTGCATGATTAATAAGGGTGAGTTCTCTAACTTGCCAATCAGTTCTTATCCTGGTTCCTTTATCTCTTTGGAAGTCACCTTTTGAGATTTCCAGAATGTATGATATTGATTAAATAGGAAGGCTAACAGAAACAAGAGGGGAAAATGATTGAAGAGAAAATAAACAGCACACATGTGCAGAATGGGGAGCCCAATGACTATATACCAGATTAAAGGCAAAATGTGACACCCAGTGAAAGTATTTATCTTTGTGCTTAAGCATAAGCTGTGTAAATGAATATTGCATACCAGTGCAATTTTATATTTGCTTAACTGCCTTATCAATTTGAGGCAAGTATTTTTTCTATGTCCCTTAAATGTTATTCATTTTTTTTAAGGTGGAACATCAAATTTTAATCTTGAAACATATTATCTAGTCCTCAAATTATTAACATAAAAAGAAATGATAAATTATGATTTTAAATTGCCATATGACTATGTAACAAGCCCTTTTTACAATATTCATCTACTGTCTCCAAAAAACCAACAGAAAACCCATACATGATATTAGCTATTGATGTATTTACAGATGAAATTCTAGACAAATTTATAGTAAGAAGCTAATAAAAGAAAAACTTCAATTACATTATAAAAGGTATAAAGACTACTACAGGTTGAGTTAATTTTCACCTGTCTTTCTTTTCACCTGTCTTTTATTCATATTTTAAGTTTAAAATATGAATAAAAGGTGAAAATTAACTCAACCTGTAATACAGGTGAAAATTAACTCAACCTGTAGTAGTCTTTATACCTATTAAAATTTTTATAGAATACACTAATTTCATAAAATAAAGAATATTACTAACTTGTTTATTTCACAAAACTTCATATATTACATGGATATCCGAGTATTTTTTTTTTTTTTTTACTTCAAGACACAGGAAAATAATGTAAAGTGTTTTATAAAATCAGAGGTTAACGTAGGAATGATTTCATTTTCATCCACATCCTACATTTTTTTTAGTTGTTGATAGATCTTTGTTTCATTTTGTTATATGTGGTGCTAAGAATCAAACCCAGGGCCTCATACATGCCAGTCAAGTTTGCTACCAGTGAGCTGCAGCCCCAGCCCACATTCTATATCTTTTTAAGATGATGAACCTTTTTGCTATTGGATGAAGTTTTTTCAGTCCATGTTTCTATTTACAAGCATTAATTCTTAATTTTTTTAAAAAAATGTTGTTTTAGTATTAATTCCCATGGAAAACTGTGGTAACTACCTCACTACCAGGCTGCTTTCCCTCCTTTTGTTCTCAGGATGCTGCAAA
The DNA here is from genome assembly GCF_048772815.1 of Callospermophilus lateralis. Classification (NCBI taxonomy): domain Eukaryota; kingdom Metazoa; phylum Chordata; class Mammalia; order Rodentia; family Sciuridae; genus Callospermophilus; species Callospermophilus lateralis. The sequence goes on from NC_135317.1 coordinate 10,229,567, forward strand.
CCCTTGACTGTATGCACCATAGTGAAATTGGTAGAAGAGGCCAGTGACAAAGAATGGATATATATATAAAAAGGTAGGCTCAGCTGGATCCTGCCACAACTGGAAGGTGTGGACACACTGGCTCCTTCCAAGCCTTCCAGAGCTTTCATGGAACAGCTCCTGGATAAACTCTTTCTTTCCTTCTGTCTGCTGGGAGAACACAAAGAGCATTTTTATTTATGACTCCTGTGATGGCTGATGGACACCTTACCCAGGGAGGGAGAGACTGTGCTCAGCAGACCTTGGTCAGGAGTGGCTTTGGGGTAGAGAATACTGGTTATTTTACATCTCCTCCATTGGTCAATTCTGAATGCAAACTAAACTCAGCAGAAAACTGCAATGAAATGTACACATCATGCACATCCATGTTACTGTGGAACATGCAAGACGGTTTGAAAGAGCCACAATGGATGAATGTAAAATTTCACATTGTTTCTTCAGCATTTGACTTGAACACAAACACATAATTTACCACCATATCTCAAAAATGTTCTGGACATGTAGTTCATGGAGTAAAATGGAAATTACATTTCATAGCCATTCTTGGACAGCAAGTATAAGATTAACATTGCCTACTTTACAAACAATGAATTAAGCTGCTTCTGTCATAAAACTAAATATTATTTCTGAATACATTTCTGTCAATGCTTGTGTTTTGTTTTTCCCATCACTTCATTGGTTTCATTCTAGGAAAATTAAAACCTATAAAATTAAATTGAGGATTAAATTTTCAGGTTGATTCATGATCAAAAGTAGAAAGAAAGAATCATTGACTTTTCTTTTCTTGAGTTTTTCTCCCTAGCACAGGCCGTTACTAATACTGATTGAGTTGTATGTTTAGTTTCTCAAAGAGGAAAACCCAAATTAGAGAACCAAAAGTTCTGTCTTAAGGAACCAAAATATAATGATGGGGAGCAGGGATTAGGGAGGGAAGATGCATTCTATAGCACAATGAATCTCTTGCTTTAACAGGAGATAATCAGTTTCTCCTTGGCTCTAATTTCATAAATAATTTCTTGAAATCATAATCCAAAGAGTTTATCTATTACAATAAAATTTCAGTTTTAAAAGAAGCAAATACATCTGCTAAGCCTTGTAAACAATTATCCATTTTACTTATACATAGAAAAATGGTTGCTCAGCACAAGGCACACCTTAAAATCCCAACTGAGTGGTAAAACCCAGACACCTTCACTCTGCTGGCTGGTGTGGCTGTGCTGAGACTGGGGAGTAACACACCAACCCCCTGCTGAGCTCCTGACCTTCTGGAATTCCACACATGTGCTCTTTCCATCAGACTACTTTGTGCTCTTCATTTATGTGATGTGATTTTAAGTCTTCCCAGTGTTTGTCTCCTCCAATGTTTTCCACAAAGCCTCCTAAGAAAAGCCCAGTTTTTCCCATTGCATTGTAATGTGACTTTTAACCAGCCATCCTTACACTTTTTATGAAGAAACATCATATCTCCTTTATGTTCCCAAGTTCTGCCTCACTCTGGGGAAGATAGGAAACCACCTCCAAGGGCCTTTCACAAACAACAGGCTAGACGCATTCATGATAGGATCCAGTGAGGAACATGCTTGATGAGGAGGTGAAGCAATGGGGACTGCAAAGTCCAGGGAGCTAGTTTGCAGATGGAGTGCTTCTTGATCCAAGACTGTGCCTGCTGTTGCTGCAGTGACTGGGCCATTCACGTCCATGAGGCAGGAGCCAGCCCTGCCATGGTCTCCCCCAAGTGGTAGCTCTGGAACATGGCTCTCTGTAGGGGCAACTTGCCACAGCTTAGCCCCACATCCAGCTCTACTTCCACCTCTACTTCTACTTCAGCAATGCTGGAGGGGATACTCGGGGATTCCATTTTGTGGTGGCACCAGAAAGCAACTTCAATAAACCCTGATTTTCTGTTTTACTGTCCTTGTCTAGTTTTCTTGCTGAATTGCTCCCACAAGCTGATGAAGAACCATCTGGAGTTGTGGGAAGTCCAGGGAGAATGGTCACTGTCTGGCCACTGGGCTTGGTTTTATGAGAGGCAGTGGTGATACATGGGGAGATCATTGAAGTGCCTGAAGCACAGGCCAGGGCGGCACCAGCTTGGCTGAACCTGACAGCAGCAGCATGGCCAGCAGAGTCTGCCATTGGTGGCAGAGGCTATGGGGAGGCCAGCAAATGGTGGGGCATGCCCACAGATGCAGGTAGCATTCTGTACCTGGATGGGCATCAGTGCTGCTGTGGGGTGTTCTTGATTATGTGCCACAACTGTCCTCAATTCATTGTGGGCTTGGTTGACTGTCCTCTGCCAAGGCATGTGCAACAGGACCTTTGTCTGAAGACTTATTTGGATGTGCATTGCTGACACTACAGCTGTAGGGTGTAGTGTTTCAGCCATACCATTTCTCTGGAGCTTCTGGGCAGGCCCTCTTACAGTGAAAGGACTGACCTTTGTCATCCCCTAACTTGTCTGACCCACAGTATACATAGGAACTTTAATTTGGGTAGCATTTGTCACTGTCCTTGTGAGAGATGCCACGTAATTGCCAAGGAAAACCCCAATTTCAGTGGTATCCATTGACATCCCTTTGAACCACCCATCCTAGTAATGCTTAAACACTAAAAATGTCTCCCCTCTTCTCAGTTCTAGCTCATCTTTTTTCTGGGAGTATGTGGGTGGATAGTCACATTCACACTGGGGTTAGTCTGTCTGCAAAAATGTGCAATCTGTACAGTGTATCCTGCCATGGGTCTGAGTCCCATTTCAGCAGCAGCAACAGCAGCAGTAGCACCTGGTGTTGTAGAGTCAAGGACAATGACAGCCAGGAGATGGGGTGGTGGAAGGGAAGGATTCATAGTTCCAAGGTCAGCTGGGTAGGGGACATCCAATGGGAAAGGGAATGAGGAGCCAGTTGTCACTGAACTGCTTGGGAATGAGGTCACAGTTAACTCAGTGGTACTCATATGAACTTAAGAAGGGGCACTGCAGGAATCCCAGACAGTTTGCTGATCCTCCCATCAACTGTGGGGTTGCTAGAGCTGATGAGGAAAGGAAGGGCTGATCTGTATGGAGTGGCAGTTCTGGGATGCCTGGGAAGACTTGTTTACCAGGGTGAGGGAAGTGAAGGAATGCTGCTTTTTGATGTTCTTCTTGGTGTAGAAGAGCTTTGGGGCAGTGCTGCTCTGGGATGTTGCTGAGGGACATTCTCGAGCATCAACTCCTGGCATGGGAGGCTTATCCTATTTCATCATCAGTTTAGCAGCTGAGTTAAACTCAACGTGGGAAATCAGAAATATTCCTACTTTGTCTGCCAACATTCCTTCAGCCCACTTTTCATCTATTCTGTGTATCACAGTCAGAAAAGCATCTTTTGCAAACAGAAGGCAATCTTTGTTCACTTCCCTGTCTTTTACTTCAAAGTCATAAAGTGCTTTGCACTGAGGTGGGGGTTGAGGTAATGGTTGAATAATCTGCTAAATGTTGGTGGGGGAGGAGCCATGGATCCCGCTGACTTCCCCGTGTTACCAGTTTTCATCAACTTGTTGCAAAATGATGATGTCATTTTGGTGAATTTAAAGTCACTAGGTTCATTTCCCTCATAGTTATATAATGCTTTGTTACATGGTAACTGTGTCAAAGTGTATACCCCACACTGGGGGGATCCAGACTTGCACCTGAGGCTGCTGTCTATACTGGAAACCCTGTAGATAATTTGTGGTACAGGTAGCCATAGTGCTGCCCTAAGCCATGAATGCATTTGTGCAGTTTGTCCCACTGCCCCCACCAGGGCTAGGTTTCCAAGGCCTCTGCTTGATGCTCTCCAGAATCCTGACCATCAGAATGTTACTGGGAAGCTCCTCAACACCTAAGCCAACAAGGTTCCTCCACGCAGAAAAACTGAGGGAACCTAGGATCCCCAGGAAACATTATTTGCAAAACTTGTGCTGGCAAGACAAGACTTTTGCAGAAGCATCTAGATGTTCTAGACACACAGGACACTTCAAAAGATCCAAGAAGGCAGATTCACTCATCTTGATCTATTACTAAGAGAGTCTTCAGAAATGTTCATACTTTTGTGCAGCTCTTAAAATAATTTGTGTAACATCCATTTTTTACTTTGCTCTTGCATCTTGCCTAATCCTCGTTTTTTGTGGTTCCTTGTGCAGCCCAGCCTTGCCCACTGTTAGCTCTATCTCTGATGCCACAGTACCCCCAAGACTTCTTTATGCTGCCTCCCCTCACATACACACACATAAAGTATGCCACTTCCTCCCACTTTACCAGCCTTAAATGTTATGTTTTAAATCAACAGAATGCTTGGTAGGTTTGAAACCAATATGTTAGAGTTAGAATAATCCAACTTTCAAGACTGGCTCAATTATTTTATGACTATGACTTTAGAAAAGTGACTTAACTTCTCTGGTTTCTTATTCTCCTGTGGTAGTAATAGTCCCTGTTGTAGAGAACAACAAGAACTACAGACAAAGCTCCAGTGCAGTGCAGGTCAGAATACACACTCCACTGTGGCAGCTATTGTTACCCTGAGTTTAAGAATGTATCAAACAAGAGCAGTAATGACAGTGTCTTGTGGTGATGGGCAGCTGAGGGTGCAGAGGTAGAAAGCACCATTACTCTTTCTGTGACAGCAGCTGGAGGATGCCAAGATAGATGGGGCCTGGATGCTTGATACTGGTGACATACTTATGGCTCTCCCTCTTTTCTTGCAGAATGTCCCTCAGGACCTGTCCACCTGTACCTTTGTGCTAGAGTAGTTTCTCTTGCTGCAGACTATGCAGGAGATGCTGGCTAACATGGTGGAGAAGTTGGAAGGGGCAAGTACCCTTTAGACTGGAGTATTTTAGTGTGTTTAGTTGCTATGGGATGGTGGCTCTTACAGGTATTGGAAATCTTGTTTGCAGAGATAAGTAAATGGCTTTCACTTGTGACTCCCTTGGGGTTGACCTTCTGCTTTACCCAGCACTCCATAATATCTTGAACTTGAAAAGAGAAATCCAAGCAAAATGTGATATGTGAGGCTGCCTCTTGTGCTCATGGAAACAACCTTTCTTGGGCATCTGTGTGTTTCCCTGCATTTTCAGAGCTCTGGCTGTTCCTGTTTTCACCAGTTGTTTTGTGCATGACTTATTGTTATTGACCATTATTGTTTGTCAAATGCCTTTGACTGTGTGGCTATGTTCTAAGCTGTTGTTCAGTGAGTAAAATTTCTTGGCATTGCTACAACTTTAAGTCATAAAATTAGGGTGATACAGCTTTATTGAATTGTAATATTGCAAATAGCTAATATTTTCTTTTGAAAATTAACACTTTTATTTCTTTATTCAAATGCAGATATTTTCCTTCAAACGTCTATCTGGTTATTTTAATTATTTTCCACAAGACATGCTCTTACTGACTGGGCTAGTCCTAACCAATTCATACAATTTTAAAGTTAAGCAGGAGGATAAATTGTCACCTTTGGGGGTCTTCTCTAAATTTTAAGGGGCATTCTAAGTGCTACTGTTGTGTAGTTTAATACTGGAGTATTTCCAGGAATAGAATCAAAATTTTTCTTTTGTCATTAATGATCTGTGTATTGCTATTATTGTTGAATTATTATTCCAGATGAGATCATAAAAGAGACTAATAATACATGGTTCTAAAAATGAATGATTAGTTGTGTTGTACATATAGTTTTGCATCATCCATGTACAAATCTTATAGCTCTACAGTTTAAAAAATTTTAGCATCACAGCTTAGAACTTTAATCAGGCTGTGAATTAATTCTAAATTAAATTTTAACATGCATATTTTGATAAAATCTACTATAGGAAAGAGATGCATTTCATGGAGCTGCATCTTACTTTCAGATGCTAGTATTTTTTAGGGAAAAAAAGCACTGTCAAATAGCCCAAGAGAAAATTGTGTAAGGTTTTAGGAGTGAGAAAGATTCTTATTTAAGCAGTTTTGATGATGTTAAGGAGTGATATTAAAAATATTTTACAACTGCTTTGGCATAAGTACCAGTGAATCAGAGTGGCTCCCAACCACAGTACTGGAGTTTGGTGGTCTGAGTGATTTGTGTGGGGTTCCTGGAAGACCCCAGGAGGAAGTCCAGTGATGTTTACCACAAGGGATAGTTATGTTTCATCGTAACAGTCATTTTATTCATGAGAGCATTTGCTTGTTACATTTGATCCATGGATGATGCTGGGACTCAAAAGAATCATCTTTCAGATTCCCTGGATGCCCATATCATCTCTCCTTGAGTCTTCTGATGTCTCCTTCAAACTCCTTATGGTACTATGATGGTAAATCCTTTTGTCAAAAAAATTGCCATCTCTCACTTAACAAATTATGCACAGTAGCTTCTCTGGAATGAAGATTTTCTGTTTCCAAAGGTAACATGTGTCAGAAAGAAAACACTAACTTTTTTTGGAGGGGGGTACCAGGAATTGAACTCAGGGCACTCAACCACTGAGTCACATTCTCAGCCCTAGTTTATATTTTATTTAGAGACAGGATCTCACTGAGTTGCTCAGCACCTTGCTTTTTGCTGAAGCTGGCTTTGAACTCACAATTCTTCTGTTTTAGCCTCCTGAGCTGATGGGATTAGAGGCATGCACCACCACACTCAGCTTACCATTTTCTAAATATAGGATGCTATTTATTCCCTACAGCACAATGCTTGCATTTTACAAAGCAAAATTGTTCAGAAATAAAATTTTGTTAGGAAATAAAATTACAAGTTGTGGGAAGGTGCATGTATAGCTGTTTCTGAACTCTGTAAATGTTCAGGAAGTGCATGGGGTACTGCATCTGTCATCATCATCTCTGGTGATCTGGGGAATGGTGAAATGAATGGTGCAAAACTGTCTCACATTTAAATAAGTGGTAAGACCAGGTGCCCATGTTGCAGAGTGGAAAGTCTCAAAGGTAATTTCCCCAGAATTCACTTTTTAGCTGGGTGTGGTTCAGTATTTTATTACTATTTGAAATGCTATCAAAGTTTTTTGCAATTTCAAAATTTTATAATCCTTCAAAGAAAAATTATTTTAAAGAATTCTCACTTTTTTCCCCCTAGTAAAAAATGGAAAAAGGAGAGTGGGAAGGAATGGAACAGCATTTGATGTCTGTTCTGACTGTCTGCTTAATGATGAGAATAACTCTATTAGTGAATATTATAATTACTATTACTAAAATGTTATTTACCTGCATGTTCAGATGAGAAAAAGGATCAGGAAGTTTATTTGAATGTAGGTAGCTTGAAACAGGTGCTGTAGATGCAAAAATCTACTCTCATTTAGTGACTTTTACATCCAAACAGATAAAGCTCTGGAGAGTAAGGAGGAATCTTCAGCCTGGTTTTTGTGTGTTTTACTTGATGGCTAACTGCTTCTATTGGGTATGGAACTGAACACAATTTGTTTGAGTCCCAGAACTGTTGCTTTTTGTGGTATACCTTGACCAGTAACCTCTCTGAAACTTAGTATGAATTGTGTTGCCATAATTGAATATCACCCCTGGTAAATTATAGAGAAAATCCATCTATTTATCTTTTGGCTCTGGAAGTTCAAGAGCAAGGTGCTGGCATCTGCTGAGTCCTACTGGGTCATAAGGTGGTAGAAGATAGCATGTAGTGTTATGGTTTGAATCTGAAATGTCCTCTGGAAGACTTGTGGGTTTTGTTTTGAGGCAGGGACTCACTCAATAGCTTAGGACCTGGCTAAACTGCTGAGGCTGACCTTGAACTTGTGATACTCCTGCCTCTGCCTCCTAAATGGCTATGATTACAGGTGTGTGATACTTTGACCAGCTGATAATTTCATTCTGACACAGGTATATACATTGTGAAATATTCACTACATTCTAATTAGCATTCATAACCTCACATAATTACATTTGTCCAAAAGTTTCTAAACTTTCATACCCTATTGAACAGGGTAAGTGTTTTAGTTTACATTGATACAGTTCTGAACATAGAATTATAATCATTCTAATTATGAATGGTGGCATAATGCCTTTCAACTTTTCATTTATTTAGAGATATTTAGAAAAGCAATGACTTCTAGTGAGCTCTTTTCTTCAAATATTTGATCTGGATTATTAACAGTTAAGCATAACTAGGAAGAAAAATAAATTTGGATGTCCTTTATTTACATCAAGCAATGAACTCTTTATCTGAACAAAAACATAATTCACCTTTAGAAGCTAAATTCATTTCAAGGAGTCATATTATATCCTTCTCTTTTCTATACATTTATAACCAGCCTACTTAGAAGTTTTTACATTCTATGAGAAGTTAAAATAAATAATATCTGAAAAAAGATTTTGAAGACACTTAAATAGTAGTCTAGAAAAACTGACTTGAAAACCATCTGAAGTTTTAATCTTCTTCTTTTTAAACACATTACATACTTTTAAAAAGTAACTTGTCATAACTGATCTGTGCCCATGTTAGCAACTCTTCTAAAATTACTCTTAAACTAGTATAACAGGAGAGTTTTTCATATAGAAAAAAATTATATTACTTCTATAGAAAGTGTCAACATGGCTAGGAATGAACCTCAGTGGTAGGGAGCTTGCCTAGCAGGTAAAAGGCCTTGGAGTTTTACTCCCAGCACTGTAAAAAGTGGAAAGGGAGAAAGAAGGAAGGAAGGAATAAAAAAGAGAGGGGACAAGAGGGGAGAGAAAGGAATGAGTCATGAAAACAAAAGAGCAAGTGATACAAATATAAATATATAATGTACTAGCTCTTTAAAAATTTTACAGAACTTTAGGATTTTAGTTACATCAAATTGGGTGATATTATGACTATATAGAATGGCACATAATAAGTTCAGCCTTGGCATGGCCTAAACTAAATCAATGTGTGGGTGACCTGGAGATAGACTTCTCTCTAGCTTGATTGGACAGGCTTGAAGCTGTGCTGCTTCAGGATTCTCAGCATAGTGAAGGGGTCAAGAATTCCCTGACAGGTAGTGTGAGTGTACTAGGCCCCTGGGAGCTCATGACTGGGGTTCCCCGTGCCCATGCCTGCAGCCCCCTCACAACCCATTGGTTAACAATCATCTGCTCCATTGTCTGGTGCAGGTTTGTTCCTGACCAAAGGCCTGAGTGTCCACAGCCTGTTTTGGCATGGCTGGCATTGTGTGGTTGTGGAAGGAATAGCCAAAGTAGCCTTAGCATGATGTGGGGGAAACAGCTGCCCCTCAGTCGTACTTGAGGGATGGTCCTGGAAGATGTCAACAGGGTTGTGGTGTGCATTGTCTGAAGACATGGAAACACATCCTAGTCCTTATGGCTGTCCATGGGAGTTGGTGATATATTCAGCTATTGGATTTTTTTGTCATTCTCTTGTTTTTGCAGAGAAGTTATCAGTCTGTGAGTAGCAGGAGTTACATGAGCAGAGAAGAAAAAGCTTGCTGGAAAACTTTCTGGACTAGTTGAAGAAAAATGTGAACTACTTGAAAAAGTTATCCTTGTTCAAAAAGACTTGGAAGACTTAGAGTTATCTTTAAATAATGCCATTTTGGAGAAGGAGTCAATAGAATCAGAAAATTTGGAGGCTGCCGCAGTCCGGCTGCAGCAAAATAACCGGGGGGTGACGAATAACTTGTGTACATTGATGCAGCAGGAATAGGAGCCATTTATTGTAGGATAACAGAGGTATTTATACATTTTGCACAGCTTATCTTAATTAGCATAAACTAGATACAGCAGTCAACCAATCAGGAATCTCCACACTTAATGGCTCGCTTTTGTTACTTTACAAACCACTCCCTCTGGCATTTTGCCAGGCGCCATGCAGACTTGTTTACAGACTCTAACAGGAGGCAATATATGAAAATCTGGATAAATCCTTATCTAAATTTGAGGATGAAATACTCCTTCTAGAAAAAGAGCTAAAAGAAGAGAAAACTAAACAGTCTCCACAGGATGATTTGATGGTGGATATATCAAAAAAGGATTAAGTTCCTAGAAAATGAATCAAAATTCCTCAGATGACAAATATCTAAGCTAAAACAACCTTGAGACTATTCCAAATGAATGAAGAAGGATTTAAGGTAGTAATAAAAGAGGTTTTTAATGAAAATTCCCAACTCAAGAAAGTCAGAAACAGCTTATATACGAAGCTGAAGTATGGAAAAAAAAGTGAATGGCTTTAATAAACAGAAAACAATACTTGAAGACTCCAAAGTACATGCAGGATAAGTTCTAAGAGATAAAAATCACATTAATTCTCTGACTGAACACTTGGTGCAGATGAAAGATTGAGATTCTGTTGTTAGAGAAGTCCTAACAGATGATGGTAGCTTGGAATTGGAAATGAAGAGTGTTTGTGCTCACTTAGAGGATCAGCCAAATGGAGCTTTGAAGGAATAGTTTTATGCTGCTAAGTTAAATGCCTCTATTAAAACCTTACAAGGAGAAAGAAATCAAATGTTTACTTTATTTTTTGAATTAATTTAAACAAATGAAGACCTTATAGAACATATTAAAAATCTTAAGACAGAACAAGCATCTTTGCAGTCAAAAAAATACACAATTTAAAAGTGAGAATCAGAATCTTCAGCAGAAACTTGAAGTCATGATTGAACTATATCAAGAAAATGTAATGAAACTCCAAAACAAATTAATAGGAGAGGAAAACTATTGAGTAGAACTAGAAGAGAAACTTTCCAAAATGGAGGAAAACATCAACCATGCAACTGAACAGCTGGAGAACTATAGAAATCAAGTTAAAGACCTTGAAGAAAAATGAAGAAGAATTGGAGAGAACCATTCATTCTTATCAGGGGCCGATAATGGACTATGAGAAAAAAGCACATGATAATGAGTTGGCAGTTCAGAGTGCTGAAAAATAACTCAATGATTTAAGGAAAGAAAATGTTCATGAGAGATAAAACTTAACTGAATATGAGTTTAAATTTAAACTTGTAGAAAAAGATTCTTCTGCATTTGATGATTCAAATACAGCCTTTGGCAGAGAGCATTCCACAATTGGTCTCTCACCATTGGGTGGACCTTCATCTGAAATGAGAGCTCCACATTTGGAAAAGAAGGGTCCACTGAGACTGTCACCTTTGCTTCTGAGGGTAGGAGGAAGAGGCTCAAGAGGCTCAGAGAGTCCTCTGGGCCCTCAGATTGTCAATGAAAGAAGAAAATCATGCTATGATCTGATAATTGATCCTCAGAGAGTGCCTTATAACTTTGATCCCCTGTCACCTTCATGGGAACAGAACCCTAAAATGATGATGGCTCCACCAGGCCAATCATATTCTGATCCATGTCTTCCTCTACCAAGGCAAGATGGATGTTATTCCAATTATGGTAGACCATCTGGGACCATCAGAACTCAGAAGTTCTACTGTGCCCTCTTTGGATAAAATGGATGGGCCTCTGTATTCAGAAATGGAAACCAGTAGAAATGATACCAAATTTGATCTTGGTAATTACCATGTGCCTGATTCATCTCTCCCTTCTGAAAATGAAGGTACTGGCTCTGGCTTCTGGCTTTGCTTTCTCACCTTTCCTTCCAATCAGAGGTTCATTGTTTCCAGAGGATCCAAGGAGTCAGAAAAGAGGACCTTTTTTTTGTTTGTTTTTTCCACCTCCTCCAGGAAACATGTATGGAGCATCTCTAGAATATTTTCCACTGGGACCACACCCCTTGCATTCCCTATGGGACCATGGTGTTTTCCTCATTATGTCTCCCCAATAGTTGAATTCCTCTTCCCTCACCCACATTCTGAATGTAGAAGTGAGTTCCCTTCAGGGTTGATTTTCCTTCAAATGAGCCTGCTACTGAACATCCAGAAGCACAACAAATCCTGACAATATTTTAAAATCTGCCTTGAAAAGTAATATATATCTCATTTTTAGTTTAACTAACTGCTTTTACTCAAGTATCTATACTTTAGCTCCAATTGAAGCTTAATGGAATTACAATTCTTAGAATAGTGTTTTGTAAATAAAGATGGTTTAAATATGAATCTTATGAGTCAATTATTTTTATTTAATTTTATTCTAGATAGTGTAACTTAATTTGATTAATTTACATAGGCAACAATAGGAATATTATATACATAATCTTGCAGTCAGGGATATTTTAAAATCTAAACAAAGCTTGTGCCTTTATACAACTAAATGTTCTTATTATGATTGTAGCAAATCTGAAAATAACTTTATGCTTAGTGAAAGATTTTAATTGATTTAAGTTTTGCTTGGATTGATGATACTAATAAAAATCATCTAGTTTTCTATAAAAGAAGAATAACTATAGCATATTAAGAATAATAATAAACAAGAAAACACAACTACATCATGTAAATAGGAGATTTTAAATATAAAAAATTTCAGTTATCAGAAAACATTTTGAAATTGAAAACCATATTTTAAGTTCACTCAGTCCCCATTGTCCCTCATATTCTTTATTTTATGCCCATTTTCATAAAATTAAGAATTGTATTCTGCTCTGGGGTAGGTCCCCTTTTTTAATTTTTGTATTGATGGTACGATGTGTTCATTCAATGAAGAATTGTGTTGTAGAATGGAGAATTCCATGGGTTAAACTTATATTCCAATGAGTACAAAATTGTGCAAAAGCACAGGTTATATATGCAGGGGCTTATCTGTCTTTAAATCAGTAGGCTTTCCCATAGTGGCAAACAGAGTAATAAATGAGAAATGTAAGCAGATACATTTTTAGCTCAATAGGTGGTAGCCAGATAAACCCAGAATGAGTATCAGTGAAAATATGAAAAAGAAGTAGGGATGAAAAGGACGGAAATGGGTGACATGCATTTTCCAAAGTGCATTAAAATGTAGGCATCATGGATTTTCAGATTCCCACATAAGGGCCTGAAATGGTATACAGTGAGAACAGTTAACGACAATGGCTTGTTGAGAAGAAATGGAAAAATCTTCGTTAATGATTGTGCATTTTGATGAAAAAAAATCCATGAGTTTTTACAGTATCTGAAAATAAAATATAAAGGGATCTCACAGCTGTATCTGTGTGGGCATTGTTCTCTATCAGAGGTCCGGGAATCTTGGTGTGGGTGTGCATATAAGCAAGGAAGATGGGGGCGGCATATGATGCTGTGAGAGTTTGAAGGGTTAAAAAAAGAGATTGTAAGTTGGAATCTAAATGAGGGGCTAATACAGCTACAGAAATATGAGGAACAGGTTTAGCTGTATATTAAGAATCTGTAACAATGTCCCCCTTCCTGTCCCCCTCGTCCTCCTTCTCCTTTTTCTTTATACTGGAAATGGAACCCAGGGGCTCTTTACCACTGAGCCATATCCCCAATCCTTTGTATTTTTTCTTTTGAGACAAGGTCTCAATAAATTGCAGAGCCTGTCATCAAACTTGCAATCCTCCTGCCTCAGTAGAAAAAAATCTCAATACCAGGATAATGGAGGTTAACTCAGCTTGCTGTGGAGAGAGGCAGGATCCTTTTGTTTCTTCAACAATTAGAAAGAAAAAGGAGAAAGTAGTTAGGCATCAGTTGTAATTTCTAATTTATTCATTTAAGAAACCATATTGATGAAGATTAACCCCAATTATTTTAAGTGTAATTTAGTTATTTTAATCATAAAATAAGAATATCAGGAAAAATATGATTAGCAGTATTAATTATCTCTTCTCTTTTGAAAAATTTTAGAAGCAGTGGATGTTATATTACATTTTAGACATTTTTTGGAAATAAAGATTTTATTGTCTGGCCATCTAGAAAAATTTGTGAGTTAGAATTTTAAAGACATCTATGCTTTTATTTAAGTAATTGATTTGAATTGAATTATTTGGCTCCATTTGCTTGTTTGAATTTTAATTCATGAGTGCTAATTTGTTTAAAACCAGTTTGATACCAAGTACATAATAAATAGACAGTATAGGCCTGTATAATTGTAAATGCCAGATATGAAATCTAATATCCATGATGGACACTGAAATCAAAGGTTTCATATAGCTGGCTATTTGTCCAGTGGTTATCAGATTTATTCCCATCATGACCACATTTATATCCTCCTAAGAATTTATTAAAAGAAATTTTTGAATGTTTTTGAGGGTTAACCCTTGAGAAATTGGCCTTTGGACAAAGAGAGAATGTAAAAATCATTAGAGTTAGATAAATTAAGCCTGATCACAAAAATACATTAACTAACATAAAATATTAAAAAACTTAAATAGCCACAACACTAACTTCTTCATCATATCAGACTGTACTTTTAGCTCTGATACAAGTCAGTTCAGATATAAACAATGTGGAAACCTGTGAAATTCTCAAATCAAACAGACAAAAAATTTTTAAAAAGAAAGCTTATACATTTGGTATCTATTTTTTCTTTCTTTCCTGTAACAATAGTTAAGAAAGCCAGCTGAAAACAGATAAGATAGCCAGCCAAGCAGTTTGGATTTAAAGAGACACCTTTTTTTCTCTTATTTTTATGGGTAGCCACCTCAGAAAAGACTCTAATTCAAACAAAAGAGAGCTTTATTTACCTGGCCAGGGACTGTCTCCCACCCATAGAGACTGATGCTCTGTGGGAGAACAGCAATTTCCTTGCCTGTGTCTTAAGAATTTAAGGATGGAAAACAATCCATAATTCAGGGGCTTTTCTCAGCATCATGCAAGCAAGCAAGTTACAGAGGCTAAAAAAAGCAGTTAGCTTAATCAAATCTTGGGTCCAAACAAGTGCTGGACAACCATATCCTGGGTTTCAGCTGAGTGGGGGTTATAATCTATTTTATTTTAAAGTCATGCAGACCCATGAATGTACTTAAACCCAGGATGTAGCTCACCATGACCACCACCATATCCTGAGTTGGGTACATTCTGTGGGTAAAGGAAAACAATATTTCAAAGAAGACACCTTTTATTTCAGTTTCTCAGAAACAGCTCTTGTAACTGTTTCTTTTTTTGTTTGTTTGTTTTTAATAGAAGGCAGCAAAATGGAGTCAAAAATCTTATATGGAGTCAAATGGAGTAAAAAATCTGTAATTTTTTTACTAATCTATAACCTATAACTTTTATTTTTACTGATTTTTTGATAAGTTTACACCACACTGTTGTCTTAACTGTTTTTTATAAGCCTAGTAAATCTTGTAGGACCTGTAATTTATGTTTTGAATGTAAGACTAGGCAAGCTAGAGATCCAGCATAAGGTAAGAAGTAAGGAAAATTGCTGTAACCATTTTTTGTAAGATTATTTTCTTTTTTTTTTCAAATTGTAAGTTGTAGTTGGACACAATACCTTTATTATGTTTACTTATTTTTATGTGGTATTGAGGATCCAACCTAGTACATCACACATGCTAGGTGAGCGCTCAACTGCTGAGCCATATCCCATCCCCATAAGATGATTCTTTTAAAGCATGGTGTTGTATTTTATATTTTTTTTCTGGAGAGTTACTCCTCCTTCTTTATTTTTGTCTCAAATCTTGGTAGATATGTTTTGAGGGTTATTGAGATTAGTATTGTAAGTTGATTTTTCCCAATGGTTATGCCACAATCCTATCATTATTTATGACTGATAATCCCCTTCCTTATATGTACTGTGATGCCTTTTAAATTGTACAGTAAATTTACTCCCCTTCCCAGGCTGTTACAAAAACATGTCTGTTATTGTCAAGTGCTTTGATTTAATAATCTGACATTTTAGAAATGTTCCAGTGTTTAATAATAAGGTGGTCCTCTCTCATTGCTTTTTTTTCCTTCTACAAGTTCTTCATCCTCTTCCTGACTGTTGATTCTGTTCATATGTAATTTCTTATGGTATTTGATTGTATTTATTATTTCTCATAAATAGCCTACATGAGAGAGGGCTACTATATTATTAGTACCTACCCACTTGAATTTGTTAACTTGGAAATTTCTGTATGAGCCATTTTAGCATATTCTGTGTTTTGAGGAATTTTCAGTTACAGTGAGTTAAAAGTATACATGTTTTCCTGAGTGTTTGGGCAAATTCAGGTAGCATTTAATTATTATTCAAAGAGCTGTCCTGTTCTAAAACAGAAATTATTTAGGAAGTAGCAGATCATAGTCCTTTGTTGCCTTGTTTAAATTTAAAAAAAAATAATCAAATTTGCAAATAAAATTTAAAAGGTCTTCCTTGAATTAGGTCACACATGTGTTAGTGTGGAAGAGTGCTAAGATTATTAAATCTGCTTCATTGTTAAACATCTGAAAAGAGAGATTTGCCTGGTTAATTTTTAAAAAAGTCACAGTAAAGCCAGAAAATAGGGTCAGTGTCTTAATAAATTACTGAACTTCTGTTTGTGACTTCATTTGCTTAATTAAATTTATGGTAAATATCTCAAAGTGATAACAGGAAAGATTTTGCAGTCTCATGCAGTTTAAAATAAATATCACATTCAATATCCCAGTACACAGAGATGCTATTTAATTATTTATAATTTCTCTTATATCAATGCAGTACCAGGGTGTCCTTATTTAGTACTTTGAATTTTCCATTTTCAAGTTACTCAGCCTTCCTGAGAGCACTTATTAGACTGCTCTGTTGGACATCCTCTGAGTCTATAGTTCTGCCATTTGAAAACACATGTAAGGGGCTAGGGATGTAGCTCAGTGGTAGAGATCTTTTCTAGCACATGTGAGGCACTGGGTTTGATCCTCAGCACCACATAAAGATAATCAAATAAAATAAATGCATGTTGTCCATTTACAACCACAAAAAAAAAAAGAAAAAAGAAAGGAATACATGTAAAGATGAAAAATGGTAAATAAAGGAAAAGTAGCATGATAACTAATGAGAACACTAGTTGTTGGGCAAAACGCAAGTCTACAAGTAACCAGGGCAAAGCCTATGTCAGTAGGTATAAATGTTGGTTTATACTTTAACAAATTCTAGTTAAATATTTGTTTCTTTACCTTTCTACTATCAAGGTTTAAGCTGATTGCCTGTTAAAATACAATTGATTTACTCACATGCAAATGTTTTAATGAAAGTGTACAGTGTGGCTTTCATTTAATTCTTTGTTGACTGGCACTTGGTTCACTTCTTTAACAAACCATCTTTCTTCAAGGAATCCATGTATTACACACATTTTTTTTTGTGGGAGGGGGTGAGGAAACCTGTGGGTGAAAACCAAAGTTTCTGGAATTTGTTTTGAATATTCATTGTTTGGATGAGACCTCATTTGAAAAATATAGGAAAAATATCAGAAAAATATAAGTAATTCGATTTTCAGCTTGCAGCCAGCCAGTGTTCTGGCTATGGAAAAAAGAAGTTCCCTAAACTGGGAAAGTTTTAAAGTATTTACTGAAGAGGTGATAAATTACCAAAAATAACCAAATACCAAATAAAAATATAAGTAAAACAAAAAATAAATGGGGGGTTCAGAGGCTTTGGAAGCATCTGAGGTAGCTCAGAAAATGAGGGATCCATAATTCCAAAGGTATAAGGAACACACTGAGGTAAGTTGGACACTCTTGGAAAGGTAGGGCTTAAAATATGCATGCTGTTGAGATGCAGAGCAGTTATAACACAAAAGGAAAGACTTCAGGTTGTTAACACATGTTTCAAGGTCCCACCTTTTCCTGGAACATAGTACTGTTACTAACCTGTATTAGTTTATTAATGCCTCAGATGCATGTGTAATCTTTAGGGTACTAACACAAAGATTAATAAAGTAGAACCAGTATAGGTAAAATGAAATATCCGAATATATGATTAATGTAAAAGGAGAAAGAAAGCAGAGAAAATAAGAATACATAAGACTGTACCTTTTTGGAAATTAGATTGTCATGGTTCAAGACTCTGTAAATAAACTTTAAAGCATTGAAATGGTGCAATTTAAGGAAGAGAAATTTATGGCATGTAAATCATATTTTAGAATCTTTTAAATGAATATGAGATGAGTAGAACAACATTAAATGGAAATGGACAAAATACTCCAATTAAAAGTTATAGACATAGTGAATTATGGGATGAAGTGGTAGGATAGTGTGGGGCTTGTGATTTTGAACAAACCTGGGTTTGTGTCTTGGAGGCACCACAGCTGCTAGGAGCCTGAAGAATGCTTTGTGAGGAGGCAGTGGTGCCTCCAGTGTTGTACCTGATCACCTTTCTGGCAGGAGAATAATCATAGAGGTGGTGCCAGATGAGATTGCTAAGAAGCCTGGAACACCAAACTGTGGTGCAGTAATCATGAAGTTGATCTTTGCAAAACCAATTAATAGTAAAGCAGTTACAGAAGAGACAACTCAATTATCACCATCAGTCATTGCAGGTAAGGTTCTTTCACAGTCTACCCCTGGAACTCCATCAAAGACCATAGCAATATCTGAAAGTGGTGTTATTGCATCAAATTTTAATTCTACAATTCAGGTGCCAAAAAAATAGCCATCTTACCTTTGAAATCACCAAATAAGGCAATGGAATCAGCTTTGCAGACCATCACTGTTGGAGGAGTGATCATATCACAATTTAAGACAAGTATTCCTCTGGAAACGGCTCCCAATTCCTCTGGAACTTCTGGCAAATGCCCAGCAGATTCAAGTGCCTGGAAAAAAGTTTCATAATGTCTGATTTGTTACTGACACAAAAGCCAGTATCTTAACCCAACCAGTTAGTCAGAATCCCAGTAAAAGCATTAAGCCTCTTTAGGAAGCAAAGCCAGTGGTTGTTAATACAACCCCAGTGCAAATGTCAGTTCCATTTTTCCAAGCTTAGGCTATCCAACAAGTTGTCCCCAAATCCATCAATCCAGCTTCATAAATAGTAACTAACAACCAACCACATCAATAGCTTATCATGCCTTAAACCTCACTGTCACAGATCCAGCCCAACCTCCCTAACCTGCCACCAGGTACTGTCCTGGCACCAGCTCCAGGAACAGGGATTGTGGGTTATGCTGTGCTTCCAGCTCAGTACATTTTTTAGCCACAGCAGTCTTCATATGTGTGTATAGTAGTCAGCTCTAATTTTATTGGAACATCTGGTATCCAGACCCAAGCAAGTCTTCCACTCAGTGGCATAATCCCATTAGTATCTGCCAGTTGGCCCAGAAAGCCCTGTAATTGTACAAAGTCACTGTTTGGAATTATAATATGATTGCTTTGTAAATGGCAAATTTTATAACAATTGCAGTTGTACAAACTGTTCTAAAAATTTGGAACATGAAAATAAAAGGCAAAAAGCAATAAAGGCATGTCTTGACAAAATAAAGAGGATTTTAAGCCTAAGATAGGGAAAGAAAAGGGGGAGAATCATATCAGTGTCATAGCAAGGGATGTAATTGCCAATATCAGATGTCTTAAAAACTACTGAGTACTATTAGGCAAAAAAAATGTGTTCCTCCATATGTAAATGTGTTGGTTGCAAGAATTTTGAAGAAATCCAGAACGAAAGGCATGGATGCATTTGGCAGGTGAAGCTGAAGTAAGAGTGCAGCAACAAACAGCAGAAACTAAATTATCTTCTCAGATTATTTCAGACTTGATTACTAGGCCAACAGTGGCTTTGAATATTGGAAGAGGAAAATTGCCATTTATGTTTATAATTAAGGAAGTAGTAATTGGCTCCACACCCAGCCAGAGCAGGCAGACAAGAAGAGAGAATCAAAGGCAGCAGCAGAGTGGGTCATTCTTGAGGCATTGGGATGATTTTGATATGCATCATCAACTCTGCAGGAAAAGCAAAAGTGACCCTGGTACCATGAATTGCTAACTCTTGCACAAGACTGATAAATGAGCCTGTACAGATGTTAAGGATGTTTGACTTTCTGGAAGATAGTTTAACAATTACTGTATTTTAATTCAGTCTTTTTAAAAGAAATATGAAATTATAATATTAAAAGAGAAGAAATTTCAGATGAGGAAATGAGAACATTTTAAATCTTAGTTAATTCTATGCCCCTTCTAAATTGGATTTTTCTATTAAAAAAATTTTTTTTTACTGTATTATATGGATTCTTAATTTCCTTAAGAAACAGCCAAAGTAACATTGGTATTGCCCACTCATTCTTTAGTTTTAGATTTAGAATAAACACAGATAGAATGTCTACATTATCAAATTATGGAACATATTTGAATGACATCTTGTGTTTAGAAAAGCAATATCTTTTTAAGAAAAATTAGATTTTTTTAGGGTGAATTCTGGAATATGCTATTTTTACTTTTGAAAATCAGAAGGGGAAGATATCCCCAGGAACATTTTTTAAATTAAGTAGTTACTATATTTTCAAAAACACACAAAATATTAAGGTACAGTAAGTGATTTTCAGAGGAGGGACGTTTTTCTTTAATGAGGAATGGCTAACATGCTTAGGGATCTCTCCATTGTCTTTCAGAGGTGGCATATGTTTGAAACAATAAATTGTTGAAGTGATTACTGGGTATTGTTAAAATGAGGTATGTGTGAATAGAATTAAACATTATGTAGTGGAGATCTTCACATAACTATCAAATATAAAATTTATCTGGGATGAGAAATAAGGAATATAGAGGCTATAACAGATGAGTTTAGGGAAAGAATTTTCATTAATACAGTTCTCTTTGTAGACATTTGAACTAAATTCTTTCAAACCAATACATGATTCTTACTTTTTTACCCAAATGAACTGCATAACAAAGCATTCAAAATTGTAGTGGGATTTGTATTTATAAGGGATGTTTAATATGCCATTATTTTTAACTAGTGATTTGGTAAGCTGAAGGTATCTGTGTTTTTAAATAATTGCTAAAATAACCTAAATCACTTTCAGTAATTTAATAACTGTGAATTTAAGAGCCTTTTTAAAAATATGATTCCAGACTTTATGACAGGAAAAAAACATGTTGGTATTCAGGCATTCTTTAAGGTATTTTAATCCTCATTAATTATTAGTCTATGATCATTTCTTTTCTTCAAGGACTCCATAATTGCATGTATTAAATGTATATATATATGCTCATATGAAAATGCAAGACATAAGTAGTAGAAATTAAGTAATCCAGAAGAGGATTCCATTGTTCATTAAAGTACCATTTGTTTTAAATTTGGATTTATAAAATTATAGTGTAGTAATTTTAAATAAATATGGCAGACATTCTTAGCACCTGAATCTATTATGTTTAATTAAATTTTGTATAAATGTAAATTAGCCAAAGAGATAAAATATCTAATCAAGTTATTTTTCAAAAGATTGCAAATTAAGTTTTTGGTCTAAATCTAAACATTGTTTATTTTGTATATATTTTGGATTAATTCTAACTGCATCATTGTAATGTGTATTTATATACAGTGTGCAAAAATGTGAAATTTTGATTATAATTGTAGAGTATGTATGCTGGCATTGCTTAAGAATGCCTTGTTTTTAATCAAATGCTACTAGTTTTTGATTTTCAAGAAACTATCTAAAGTCCTAAGCCTTTTTATTCCCATGTAGTACTCACTAAAAAGCTTTTTGTATTTAGGTATTCACATCAAATTGCTGAACAAGATTAATAGCCACATTAATTCAACAATTTTAAAAGACTATTTGGGGATGTTTGGGCATATAATTTTCTATCTCTGTTTACATCCCAAAGTTGAAAGATTACATTTAGTAGAGCTATTCAGATAGACTTTTCTTTATTGTAAAAACAGGTCAGCAAAGTCAATCACACAGAAACATTTATACTATTCTGTGTAAAAAATCAATCTCTCTCTCTCTATATATATATGTATGTGCATATATATATATATATGTATATACGTATATATATATATATATATATATATATATATATATATGTGTGTGTGTGTGTGTGTGTGTGTGTGTGTGTGTGTGTGTTCGCATAGAGTGCTGCCCTAACTTATAGGAAGCTTGAGTTGAGCCATTTCCAGCACAGAGGGAGGAGACAAACTCATGAATTTTTCACTTGAGTAAACACCATTAACAATTGTGTGCTGTTTTCCAGAAGCATACCTTGAGATTGTATTCCAGAAAGGGCAAAAGTAATAGGTTGGCACAGTTGTACACATGACTAAGTTGCATGGAAAAGACACTGAGTACATTTCTATTACTACCTGAAAAAGAAATTATGGTGAGAATTATTGCTAGAAATAAAAACAAAACATTTCATTATGATGAAATTGGGGATTTCATGAGAAAAATAAAATAATTATGAATTTATATGAATTTAATGACATGGCTTTTAAATTTGTAAAGCACAAAATGGAAAATATGTATAAGGAAAAAATAATCCAATTTACAATGTAACCATACATATCTCAACTATTACAATAAGCCATCATATCAGTTAATGAGGATGTAGAATTTGAACAGTATGATTGATAAATGTACAGAATACTCTACCAGCTATTGACAAAGTACACAAGTGTTTCAAGGGCAGGTGGATCATTTGCCAAATTTGGTCATGGTCCAAGTATAAATTTCAAAGGTTTGAAATAATTTAGTAGTATATTCTGACCATTATGCAATTAAGCTAGAAATCAATAACAAAATAAATAAATAAAACCCATAAATCTATGAAAAGAATGAGTTAATTATAATGAAAATAATTAATACCAATACTTTTCAAGCTATTTCAAGAAATAGAAAAAGAAGGAGCTCGTCCAAATTCATTCTATGAGGCCAACATAATTCTGATCCCAAAACCAAAAAAAGACACTTCAAAGAAAGAAAACTATAGACCAATATCTCTAATGAACTTAGATGCAAAAATTCTCAATAAAATCCTGGCGAATTGAATGCAAAACCATATAAAAAAAAATGTGCACCATGATCAAGTAGGATTCATCCCTGGGATGCAAGGCTGGTTCAATATATGGAAATCAATAAATGTTATTCACCACATCAATAGACTTAAAGATAAGAACCATATGATCATCTCAATAGATGCAGAAAAAGCATTTGACAAAGTACAGCAACCCTTTATGTTCAAAACACTAGAAAAACTAGGGATAACAGGAACTTACCTCAACATTGTAAAAGCTATATATGCAAAGCCTCAGGCTAGCATCATTCTAAATGGAGAAAAACTAAAGGCATTCCCTCTAAAATCTGGAACTAGACAGGGATGCCCTCTCTCACCACTTCTATTCAATTTAGTTCTTGAAATACTAGCCAGAGCAATTAGACAGACAAAAGAAATTAAAGGCATAAAAATAGGAAAAGAAGAACTTAAATTATCGCGATTTGCGGATGACATGATAATATACTTAACAGACCCAAAAGGGTCTACAAAGAAACTGCTAGAGTTAATAAATGAATTCAGCAAAGTGACAGGATATAAAATCAACACGCATAAATCAAAGGCATTCCTGTATATCAGCAACAAAACTTCTGAAATGGAAATGAGGAAAACCACTCCATTCACAATATCCTCAAAAAAAATAAAATACTTGGGAATCAACCTAACAAAAGAGGTAAAAGATTTATACAATGAAAACTACAGAACCGTAAAGAGAGAGATAGAAGAAGATCTTAGAAGATGGAAAAATGTACCCTGTTCATGGTTAGGCAGAACTAACATCATCAAAATGGTGATATTACCCAAAGTTCTCTACAGGTTTAATGCGATGCCAATCAAAATCCCAACGGCATTTCTTGTAGAAATAGATAAAGCAATCATGATATTCATATGGAATAACAAAAGACCCAGAATAGCAAAAGCAATTCTAAGCAGGAAGTGTGAATCTGGAGGTATAGTGATACCAGAGTTCAAACTGTACTACAAAGCAATAGTAACAAAAACAGTGTGGTACTGGTACCAAAACAGGCAGGTGGATCAATGGTACAGAATAGAGGACACAGAAACCAATCCACAAAATTACAACTTTCTTATATTTGATAAAGGGGCTAAAAACATGCAATGGAGGAAGGATAGCATCTTCAACAAATGGTGCTGGGAAAATTGGAAATCCATATGCAACAAAATGAAACTGAATCCCTTTCTCTCGCCATGCACAAAAGTTAACTCAAAATGGATCAAGGAGCTTGATATAAAATCAGAGACCCTGCACCTGATAGAGGAAAAAGTTGGCTCCAATCTACATATTGTGGGGTCAGGCTCCAAATTCCTTAATAGGACGCCCATAGTTCAAGAGTTAATAACAAGAATTAACAAATGGGACTTACTTAAACTAAAAAGTTTTTTCTCAGCAAGACAAACAATAAGAGAAGTAAATAGGGAACCTACATCCTGGGAACAAATCTTTACTCCTCACACTTCAGATAGAGCCCTAATTTCCAGAATATACAAAGAACTCAAAAAATTAAACAATAAGATAACAAATAACCCAATCAACAAATGGGCCAAGGACCTGAACAGACACTTCTCAGAAGAGGACATACAATCAATCAATTTTTGTAATTCAACCATTTAGTTTGCAGAGGTTAAGTCATTCTTTAACAAATTTTTTAGATTTATTTTTTAGATTCCATTAGGTAAGGGAATCCATATTGGAAATAATACTAAGATAAAAGGAAAAAAGATTATTAACATAGATTAAGGTTATTAGATTTGGGCTACTTTTAATCATGGAATAATCATGTGTATTAATGTCAGATTTGATATGTGACTTTAGGTGTATGAATATATAATTAAACCACAAACATTTTGCATCTTTTTTTAAAGAGAGAGAGAGAGAGAGAGAGAGAGAGAGAGAGAGAGAGAATTTTTAATATTTATTTTTTAGTTTTTTGGTGGACACAACATCTTTGTTTGTATGTGGTGCTGAGGATCGAACCCGGGCCGCATGCATGCCAGGCAAGTGTGCTACCACTTGAGCCACAGCCCCAGCCCCATTTTGCATCTTTTTTTGTGACCTAATTTACAAATATTTAACGTTGTGGTACAGTTCTGCTTTGCTGCTTAATAAAAAGCTCTTAAATAGGAAAGAAAAGCATTTTGACATTTCCACCTTATGGAATACTTCAGGGAGGTTAAAAAACATACCAGCTTTATGTGGAAGGATAGTAATCTTAAGGTTGTATTTTCAAGTCAAAAGAGGAAGTTATAGAGAAATAACTTGCATACTCTTGTTTGTGGGAAAGGCACACCATCAATGGCATATGCGTGCACATGCATACACACACACACACACACACACACACACACACACACACATTTTTATTTAGTATGTGTAGACTCCAGGCAGATGGTGATAAACCCATAGTAATTCCCTCTTAAGATTGGGAGCAATCTCATCAAAAGTTATAAAAAGTACATTTCTATTTTCTGTAAATTCTAGATTTTGTATTTGGCCTGGCCATATTTTGAGGTTTTAAACTTGCTTGGAATACTTGCCCTTGCATTGAACTCACCCATGCCTGGATTTTCCTGAGAAGTTAACAACCCTCTCTTAAAATTTAGTGGTGTCTCTTAAATTCTGATGTTGGGATCTGAATTTATTTTCTATCTTGAAATGTTGAGCCATTTAGATCATTAACTTACTATCTGCTTTTGTGTTATGCTTGTCAAAATCCTGCTATCTGTTAGTTATTAAGACAACCCCCTTTGCAACTTTTGGTTCTATAAAATCTCTTTCCTTAAATCTGGGGTGCTGATCTCTAGCCCATGTTGGGAGACACAGCCACTGATCAGTTCTCTTTATGTATACAAATAGAAGCTTTCATTAATTTGATTTTAAAATGGAGTTGTTAGTCTTTTCTTTGCATCAGGGTTCAACAATGTACAAGAACCAGCAGCAGTCAGTGCCTCTGTAGAAGGAAAAGTCACTAAACAGAAGGACCTGGGGGGATATTTATGTTTCCAGTTATTTCTTTTTGTGCCATTTCAATATTTAGGGTCTTGCACTTTATTCAAAAGTAAAAATTGAAAATAAAAATGTTTTGTTTAGCTTTAAAACAACTGACTTTTGCTGTGTTTTGAGGTACTCATGTTTGCTTTTGTTTTGCAGGACTTTTTTTGGCACTAGGATGTCATTTGAGTATATTGGATGAATACACTGAAGAAAAGGTGAAAAAAGATTAAGCCTCCAAAGAAGTAAGTTGAGTGACAGGCTGTATCCACCCTTCAGGGTGCTGTTAGTGCGGCCTATGCAGATTGAGGGAGACCTGGGTGCCTTGCTTGTACTTGGCCATCCACTGCAGATTCAAAAATTCATGTGAGCTGAATTACATATGCTTCTTCATGTCTGTGGTGGACAGTAGACTCTCAGGTTGCTGAGAGGAGAAACTAAGCTCAGTGTGTGTTTGAAAGTGTTTTATAAAAATAGTCTTATTTATATTGTTTGTCTGTGAGAGCACTTATATCTGAATTTATGACTTTATGTGACTTTTTATTTCTTATCAATTGTTTATAATTTTATTTGATTTTATTCAGAAAACGTGTTTGAGGAATAATTATAAAGCAAGTTTTGTTATACCTATTTGAAGATGAGAAAGCTAAGCAGTCATATGCTGAGTGGCTCTGCCTGCAGTGCTTGATCTATACCTGTGGCAATGCTTAGCCTTGTAAACTCTGCATCTTCACTGCTAACAGTCCTTGAAGTTGCCTGCTTCATAGGGAAGTGTTAGGTACTAAATGATCAAGTATATGATGAATGGTAGCTACTTTGTGATGTTATTATTTTCTCATTTATTCTTACTTAAATATTTAAGCCACTATTTGCAGGCCACACATTATTTTTCCCACTTTTTTAATTGGTACATTATAATTGTATATAACAATGGGATTTATTGTTACATATTTGCACATGCACACAATATAACAATACCATTTGGCCAATAGCACTCCCCAGCACTTCCCCCATACCTCCACACTTCCCACCCCTTGGTCTCTTTCCTTTATAGATATCACTTTGATTTTCATAAGGTCCACTCCCACCTTTCTTTTCTTTTTTTTCCTCTCTAGCTTCTGCATATCAGAGAAAACACATGACCTTTGATCTTCTGAGTTTGACTTAGCTGACTTAAAATGACGGTCTCTAGTTCCATCCATTTCCATGCAAATAACATTATTTCTTTTTCTAATGGCTGAATAAAGAAAAAGGTATGTTAAAATTTTGTATATAGCCAGGCATGGTAGTGCATGCCTCTAGTCCCATCAGCTTGGGAAGCTGAGGCAAGAGAATCACACATTCAAACCCAGTCTTACCAGAAGGCAAGGCTCTAAGCAACTCTTCAAGACCCTGCCTCTAGTAAAATATTAAAATAAAGGGCTGGGGATTTTGCTCAGCATTAAGTGTCCCTGAGTTCAGTTCCTCGTACCAAAAAAGAGATAATAATCTTGTATAAAAACAACATTTTCTTTATCCATTCATCCATTGGTGGACACTTAGGCTGGTTCCATAGCTTGGTTATTGTGTACCATGCTGCTATAAATATGGGTATGCATGTATCACTATAGTAAGATGATTTTCATCCTGCCATTCCTAATGAAGAGTTATATAGTAGGGTCATATGGTGGTTCCATGCCTAGTCTTTTGAGGAGCGCCTT
Source organism: Callospermophilus lateralis (assembly GCF_048772815.1). Lineage (NCBI taxonomy): Eukaryota > Metazoa > Chordata > Mammalia > Rodentia > Sciuridae > Callospermophilus > Callospermophilus lateralis. The sequence continues at coordinate 10,257,014 of NC_135317.1, forward strand.
CATACAGATTTCTATACTGGTGCTAATTTGCAATTACACCAACAGTGTAAATGTATTTATTTTTCTCTATATCCTCTCTACCATTTATTATTATTTGTTGTCTTGATGACTATCACTGTAATGTGCAATGAAATCTTGGTGAAATTTTTTGTTTTTCCTTTTTTTATTAGAACTATATGGTTATATATAGTATTTGGATTCATCCTGATGAACTTACATATACATGAAATTCAATTTCAGATCATGACCCCTCTTTAATCTCCCACCATCCCACCCCTCCCATTCTACATCCTCAGTGTAGTTGATTTGCATTTCCCTAACTGCTAATGATGTTGAACATTTTTTCACATGTTTGTTGGTCATTTTGTTTCTTCTTTTGAAAAATTCTTCTTTGATTCATTTGCCCATTTATTAATTGGGTTATTTAATTTTTTGGTGTTAAGTTTTTGAGTTCTTTATATATTCTAGATATTAATCCTCTGTCAGAAATCTGCTAGGGTAGCTAGCAGATTTTCTCCCATTTTGTAGGTTCTCTCCTCACTTTCTTCATTGTTTCATCTGGTGTGCAGAAACTTTTTAATTTAACGCCATTCCATTTATTAACTCTATTATTTCCTAAGCTTTAGAGGTTCTATTGAGAAAGTTATTGTGCCTAAAAACTGGAGTATTTACCCTGTGTTTTCTTTTAGGAGTTGCATAATTTATTGTCTAATTCTTAGGGCTTTGATTGATTCTGAGTTGATTTTTGTGCAGGGTGAGAGATAAGGGTTTTTGTTTTATTTTTCTGCATATGGATAACCATTTGTTTAGAAATTCTGTCTTTTCTCCAGTGTGTGTTTTATTGCCTTTGTGAAGGATCAGATAGATGTCTGAAGATATGTGGGTTTGTCTGTATGTATTTTTTCTGTACCATTGCTGAAAATCACTCATTATTAGTAGTAAGTGTGGGAATGTGGTAAATAATATCATGGAGATGAAAACAAAGTATCCCTTGACTATCTCTGTTGTATCCCCAGGCTTCAGGCTCCCCCAGATAAACATGAAACCCAAATGTAAATGTTATTCCTGCTGAAAATGCAGCCTTACCTGCCAGGGCCTTCCCTAGCAGGCTGCACACACCCAGCTCAGTGCTTCCAGAGAGAGCTGATGGAAGCTGTGTCAGGACCTTGAACATTATTATGTTCTAGAAGTGTTTTCTAAATGTGTGAACAGTCTCAAAGATATAATTTTATGGTAAGTTTTATACATTTATGTTTTGAAGTGATCCTTTCTGCTCAGTTTCTAGTGTATCTAATGGTAAAAGATAAACTATCTGCCATCATAATATACTTAAAAACCATATGAAAACATTGATAACTGGGAATTTTACACTGTCCATTTTTCTCTGAACTGTATTTCTAGTCCATTTTCCCCACTCAGCATAACTAATATCAAGACAATATATGTTAAAATCACAATGAAAACGTATTGTGGCCCCACCAGTTTGGCAAAAACTAAGTAAATTTGTGGGACTATTAATTATTTCAACTACTGTGAGGACCAATGTACCCTGATCTCATAAGGCTGGAGAGGACCTTGTTATTTCTTATCAGACATGAGCCTTATAGAAGCTTTTGCATACAAAATAAACCTGAAAATATAATTCATTGGAGCATAAATTGTAGTGGCAGGAAATTGGAAAGAACTTAAAGGTCTTCTGACTTGAGAATCTAAAACTAATTTTCAGAAGTGTATATTGGAATACTGTAGAGTAGTTAAAACAAATTCATTATAGCTAACTGAAGCTGCAGAACCAATCTTGAATACATTGTCTTGAGAAAAACACAATGCTAGTGGTGGGCACAGTATAATGTTGTTTAAATTTTAGAAACATGACATGTAGCTTAGATCTGTTTCTCAGAACCCAGTATGCCTAAGAAAATTGCATCTACCATTGAACCCTGACAAAAATAAAAGACCACCAACTCCAATTTTAAATCAAATTAAAGCAAGCTTGCATTGTATACACACACAAAAAAAGAGCTGATCAGCGGCTGTCTCTCCCAACCCAGGCTAGAGATCAGCACCCCAGCTGTCCAGAAACAAGGTTTTATAGCACAAAAAATTGCAAAGGGGGGTGTCTTGAGAACTCATAGATAACAGGATTTTGACAACCATAGTACAAAGGCAGGTAGTAAGTTAAATATCTACATGGCTTAATATTTAATGGTAGGAAAAATATTTAGATTCAAACATTAGAATTTATGAGGTGCTGCTGATGTTTCAGAGAGGGTTGTTATTTGGTCGGGGGAGCCACAATATATGAGGTGCCACTAAGGTTTTAGAGAGGGTTGTTATCTGGTCAGGGAAAACAAGGCATGGGTGAGTTCAAGGCACAGGCAGGAATTCCACACAAGTTTAGAAATCACAGTAATTTGTAGTAAAACAGAAATTACCTTTCCATGACTTCATGATGAGATGGCTCCCAATCTTAAGATGGAATTAGACTGAATTCATCACTAGGATTACTCAATTTCAAATTCAGGGAATTGTAGACATATATGGAAATGTCATGAGGTACTCCATAAACCATTTTTTATGTGTCAGCTAAAAAATAAATTTAAATGTGAACACTTGCTACCAGCACATTATTCTGCTTTGTAGCCATGCCAATGAAAACCATCCTCAAACCAGTTGGTTTTGGACTGGGATTGGCACTCAGTGGAAGAGCACATGCCTTGTACACGTGAGGCACTGGGTTCAATCCTCAGCACCACATAAAAATAAAGAAATAAAGGTATTTTGTTCATCTACAACTTATACAAAAACTATTGGTTTCCCTGTTCTCAGAGGTGAAGTTTCCTACTACTACATTTTTGTACCAGTTCCACATGAAATATCCCTCAGTTGGAATTTTCTCACAAACCCTAAGGTGTCATCAGGCAGCCAATTTAGCCAGTCATTCTTGAAAATACTGTTTGATTTTCCCCTATAGGTTAAATTGGTATAAGATCTGATTTGCATAGTGAATATCTATGTTTTCAGTGCCAATTAATCAGTTTCTTATTATATGGCAGCTACAGTGATGCCAACAAAGAGCGACTAGATGAGGGACTGAGAGTGTAGCACAGTGGTAGAGCACTGTCTACCCTGTGCGGTGACTGCAACTGCTTCTATCTGAGGAGACTGGATGGAAAATTCTGGGTGTTTTCCTACTCCTCACAGCTTAATATGCCCATTCTGCTTATTTTTAGTTCTGTTTTATTCTCTGATTAAAAATACAGAGAAATCTTTCCTCAATCAGGATTGCTGTACATGTTTCTTAGTAATATTTTATTGAATATGTTCATGTAATTTGTACAATTTTGTCTTTTTTATTACTGGGATATGTTAAAATATCCAATTGCTATTGTGGATCAGACCAACTTTATAAATTTGCCAAGTTATTCATTAAATTTTATGCATATGCTACCTTGTTAAAAAATTAGTGGCCTCAAGAATGCTGAATATGTTCTTATTTATTATCACAGTTTTTATTATCAACATTTTTTTTGTTTTTTATTTTTTTAGAATAATTTTAGAAATATTATTTTATTTAGATTCTTAAGTTTAGAATTCTATTTAATTATTGGTTGTTCAAAATATTACAAAACTCTTGACATATCATATTTCATACATTTGATTCAAGTGGGTTATGGACTCCCATTTTAACCCCATATACACATTGCAGAATCACATTAGTTACACATCCACATTTTTACATATTGCCATACTACTGACTATTGTATTCTGCTACATTTCCTATCCTCTACAATCCTCCCTCCCCTCCCCCCCTCCCATCTTCTCTCTCTACCCCAACTACTGTAATTAATTTCTCTCCCTTGGTTTTTTTCCCTTTCCCCCTCACATCCTCTAATATGTAATTTTGTATAACAATGAGGTTCTCCTTCCATATCCATGAAATTTTCCTTCTCTCTCCTTTTCCCTCCCACTTCTCATCCCTATTTTATGTTAATCTTTTTCTCATGCTCTTCCTCCCTGCTCTGTTGTTAGTTTCTCTCCTTATATTAAAGAGGACATTTGGCATTTGTTTTTTTAGGGATTGGCTAGCTTCACTTAGCATAATCTGCTCTAATGCCATCCATTTCCCTACAAATGCCATGATTTTGTCATTTTTAAGTGCTGAGTAATACTTCATTGTGTATAAATGCCACATTTTTTTTATCCATCTATTGAAGAGCTTCTAGGTTGGTTCCATAGTCTAGCTATTGTGAATTGTGCTGCTATGAGCATCTATGTAGCAGTATCCCTATAGTATGCTCTTTTAAGGTCTTCAGGGAATACTCCAAGAAGGGGAATAGCTGGTTCAAATGGTGGGTCCATTCCCAGCTTTCCCAGGTATCTCCATACTGCTTTCCAAATTGGCCACACCAATTTGCAGTCCCACCAGCAATGTACAAGTGTACCCTTTCCCCCACATCCTCGTCAGCACTTGTTGTTTGACTTCATAATGGTTGCCAATCTGACTGGAGTGAGATGGTATCTTAGGGTGGTTTTGATTTACATTTCTCTGACTGCTAGAGATGGTGAGCATTTTTTCATGTACTTGTTGATTGATTATATGTCCTCCTCTGAGAAGTGTCTGCTCAGGTCCTTGGCCCATTTGTTGATTGGGTTATTTGTTTTCTTATTGTTTAATTTTTTGAGTTCTTTGTATACTCTGGATATTAGGGCTCTATCTGAAGTGTGAGGAGTAAAAATTTGTTCCCAGGATGTAGGCTCCCTATTTACCTCTCTCATTTTTTCTCTTGCTGAGAAAAACACTTTTTAGTTTGAGAAGTCCCATTTGTTGATTCTTGTTTTTAACTCTTGTGCTATGGGTGTCCTATTAAGGAATTTGGAGCTTGACCCCACAATATGTAGATTGAAGCCAACTTTTTCTTCTATCAGATGCGGAGTCTCTGATTTGATATCAAGCTCCTTGATCCATTTTGAGTTAACTTTTGTGCATGGCGAGAGAAAGGGATTCAGTTTCATTTTGTTGCATATGGATTTCCTGTTTTCCCAGCACCATTTGTTGAATATGCTATCCTTCCTCCATGTCATGCTTTTTGACCCTTTATCAAATATAAGATAGTTGTAATTTTGTGGATTGGTCTCTGTGTCCTCTATTCTGTACCATTGGTCCACCCACCTGTTTTGGTACCAGTTCCATGCTGTTTTTGTTACTAGTGCTCTGTAGTACAGTTTGAACTCTGGTATCGCTATACCTCTAGATTCACACTTCCTGCTTAGAATTGCTTTTGCTATTCTGGGTCTTTTATTTTTCCATATGAATTTTATGATTACTTTATCTATTTCTGCAAGAAATGCCATTGGGATTTTGATTGGCATTTCATTAAACCTATAGAGAACTTTTGGTAATATCTGCCGCAGTCTCTGACTGGGCACAAATCACAAGTCACCACACAGCTTGTAGATTCAAACAGCAATTCTTTATTCCCGAACTCACACCGGCCGTCTACAAACACGTTCTTGGGGAATCCACGTTCTCTGTGCAAATCCACACTCTGCCCAAATCCACTACTCTGCCCAAATCCACTCCACATGGGCTTCTGTCTCCCAAAATATACTGTCTGACTCTAAGAACTCAAGAGGAACTCAGCAGCAGAATACGCCCTATTCTAAAGGGGGAACACCCTAATCTCCTATTATGCTAAACTGCCCTATTCTAAAGGGGGAACACCCTAATCTCCTATTATGCTAAACTGCCCTGGTCCTTGAGCAAAGTCACCTTTCAGAAGTCCTTCCACTAGACAGCATGGGAGTAAGCTGGCAAGGAGATTGTCATACCTACTTGGCTGATGGCTCCCAGCAAATATCGCCATTTTGATGATGTTAGTTCTGCCTATCCATGAACAGGGTATATTTTTCCATCTTCTAAGATCTTCCTCTATTTCTCTCTTTAGGGTTCTGTAGTTTTTATTGTATAAAACTTTCACCTCTTTTGTTAGGTTGATTCCCAAGTATTTTATTTATTTATTTTTTTAGGATATTGTGAATGGGGTGGTTGTCCTCATTTCCCTTTCAGAAGATTTGTTGCTGATATACAGAAATGCCTTTGATTTATGTGTGTTGATTTTATATCCTGACGCTTTGCTGAATTCATTTATTAGCTCTAATAGTTTCTTTGTAGACCCTTTTGGGTCTGCTAGGTATAAGGTCATGTCATCCGCAAATAGTGATAATTTAAGTTCTTCTTTTCCTATTTTTATGCCTTTAATTTCTTTTGTCTGTCTAATTGCTCTGGCCAGTATTTCAAGAACTATATTGAATACAAGTGGTGAGAGAGGGCATCCCTCTCTTGTTCCAGATTTTAGAGGGAATGCCTTCAATTTTTCTCCATTTAGAATGTTGCTAGCCTGAGGCTTAGCATAGATAGCTTTTACAATGTTGAGGTAAGTTCCTGTAATCCCTAGTTTTTCTAGTGTTTGAACATAAAGGGATGCTGTACTTTGTCGAATGCTTTTTCTGCATCTATTGAGATGATCATATGGTTCTTATCTCTAAGTATATTGTTGTGGTGAATAACATTTGTTGATTTCCATATATTGAACCATTCTTGCATCCCAGGGATGAATCCTACTTGATCATGGTGTACAATATTTTTGATATGCTTTTGTGTCCAATTCACCAGAATTTTATTGAGGATTTGCATTTAGTTTCATTAGAGATATTCGTCTGTAGTTTTCTTTCTTTGAAGTGTCTTTGTCTGGTTTCGAGATCAGGGTGATGTTGGCCTCATAGAATGAATTTGGAAGAGCTCCTTCTTTTTCAATTTCCTAAAATAACTTGAAAAGTGTTGGTATTAACTCTTCTTTAAAGGTTTTGTAAAACTCCGCTGTATACCCATCAGGTCCCGGGCTTTTCTTGGTTGGAAGTGTTTTGATGGCTTCTTCTATTTCCTCATTTGTTATTGGTCTGTTTAAATAGTGTGCATCTTCCTGACTCAATCTGGGCAAATCATATGACTTAAAAAATTTATTGATATCTTCACTATCTTCTATTTTATTGCAATATAGGGTTTCAAAATAATTTCTAATTATCTTCTGTATTTCTGTAGTGTCTGTTGTGATATTGCCTTTTTCATCCCGTACGTTAGTAATTTGAGTTCTCTCTTTTTTTCTTTGTTAGCATCTTATTTATTTTGTCAAGGAACCAACTTTCAGTTTTGTCAATTTTTTCCATGGTTTCTTTTGTTTCAATTTCATTGATTTCCACTCTGATTTTAATTATTTCTTGCCTTCTGCTACCTTTGCTGTTGTTTTGCTCTTCCTTTTCTAGGGTTTTGAGATGAAGTGTTAGCTCATTTATTTGTTGTTGTTGTTTTTTTCTTTTTTTGAGGAATGACCTCCAGGCAATAAATTTCCCTCTTAAAACTGCTTTCATTGTGTCCCATGGATTCCAATATATTGTGTCTGTATTTTCATGTATCTCTAAGAATTTTTTGATTTCCTCCTTTATGTCTTCTGTAACCCATTGTTCATTCAGTAACATATTGTTCATTTTCCAGGTGATGCAGAATTTTTCCTCCCTTCTTTTATCATTGATTTCCAGTTTCATTCCATTATGATCATATAAGATGCATGGTATTATCTCCACACCTTTACATTTACTAAGAGTTGCCTTATGGCACAATATATGGTCTATCTTTGAGAAGGATCCATGTGCTGCTGAGAAGAACATATACCCACAAGATGATGGTTGATATATTCTATATATGTCAGTTAAGTCTAGGTTACTGATTGTTTTATTGAGTTCTATAGTTTCTGTATTCATCTTTTGTTTGCAGGATCTGTCCAATGGTGAGAGCCATGTGTTGAAGTCACCCATAATTATTGTGTTGTGGTCTATTTGATTCTTGAACTTGAGGAGAGTTTGTTTTATGAATGTTGCAGCACCATTATTTGGTGCATACATATTGATAATTGTTATGTCTTGTTGGTGAATGGTTACTTTTAACAGTATACAGTGTCCTTCTTTATCCCTTTTGATTCACTTAGGTTTGAAGTTGATTTTATTCTATATGAGTATGGCCAATCCTGCTTGCTTCCAAGGACCATATCAGTGGTATGGTTTTTCCCAACCTTTCAGCTTCACACTGTGTATGTCTTTTCCTATCAGATGAGTCTCCTGAATGCAGCATATTATTGGGTTTGTTTTTTAAATCCAACTTACTAGCCTATGTCACTTGATTGGTGAGATTAAGCCATTAACGTTTAGGGTTACTATTGATATATAGTTTGTACTTTCAGTCATGTTTATTTATTTATTTATTTATTTTAATTTGGCTTGTTTTTCCTCTTTGGTTATCCCCCCCCTTTACTGAGTTACCTCCCACTGTTAGTTTTGGGTGATCTTTTTAATTTCCTCTTCTTGTAGTGTTTTGCTCAAAATGCTTTGCAGTGCTGGTTTTCTGGCTGCAAATTCTTTTAACTTTTGTTTATCATGAAATATTTTAATTTCATTGTCAAACCTGATGCTTAATTTTGCTGAATACAATATTCTTGGTTGGAATCCATTATTTTTCAGCATTTGAAACACGTTGTTACAGGATCTTCTCACTTTCAACATCTGTGATGAAAAATCAGCTGTTAACCTAATTGGTTTACCCCTGAAGGTAATCTGCCTCCTTTCTCTTGTAACTTTTAATATTCTCTCCTTGTTCTGTATGTTGGATATCTTCATAATAATGTGACTTGGAGTTGGTCTATTATGGTTTCGTATGTTTGGGGTCCTGTAGGCTTCCAGAATTTGGCAGTCCATTCCATCTTTCATTTCTGGAAAGTTTTCTAAGATTATTTCATTCAATAGGTTGTTCATTCCTTTAGTTTGGACCGCTATACCTTCTTCTATCCCAATGACTCTTAAGTTTGTTTTTTATGACATCCCATATCTCTTGGATGTTTTGCTCATGGTTTTTTATCAGCCTTTCTCTGTTGACTATAGTCTTTTAGAGTTGATAAACTTTGTCTTCATTATCTGATGTTCTGATTTCTATTTGATCTGGTCTATTTGTAATATTCTCATTTGAATTTTTGCTTTGGTTTATGGTTTCCTGCATTTCTCAGATTACTTTTTGATTTTTTTTAAAATCTCTATCTCCTGGTAGAGTTCATTTTTTGCTTCTTGAATCTGCTTATGTAATTCATTTTCAAAGTATCCTTTCATTGTTTTGACTTGCTGTCTAATGACTTCTTTAAGATTCCATTCCATCTGAGTCAGATATGCCTTGATTTCTTTCTCTGTCCATTTTTCTGATGCCTCTAGGTTCTCCTTTAAATTTAAGTTATCCTGCATTGTTTGTAATCTTTTTTTTTCCTTGTTTTTCATGGTGCTCATGTTACTTTCCAACTCTGTTTGACTGCTGTGTCCTGTTTTCTCTTATAGATTTGTTTTGGTTTTGTATAGCTCCAAGATCTCTCCTTTGTGTTGGGATACACTGTTTAGAGATGTTGGATTTAATTGTGATTTAAGGTAAATTCATTAGTTTCATTAAAGGCCTACAGATTTTGATGGCATATAGAAAATTGAGGTTTGAACTTAGGATTTTATGTTAAAGTTGGGCTATTTGATGGTATGGAGGTTAGTATATCTTAGCTTCTTTGGGGGGTTGCTCAAATGCAGGCGGATATTTACAAGAGAATAGACAGGAGTACTTGGGGGTAGTTAATGGCTTAGGCAGACTATAGACTGTCTCGTAATATTCATCTATTTGCATTTAGTATATTTCACGTACTCAGAGTGGTCATGCTTGGGATCAAAGATAGGGAAAAGGTAAGGAAGCAACCAAGAAAGAGAAAGGGAGAGAAGAAAGAAAGAGAAAAAAATAGAAAAGAAAAAGAAGAAATGATAAAAAAAAATAATAAAATAAAGTAAAATTAAAATTACAATTAAAAAAAAAACAAAAAAACACTGTTAGGCTTCTATTTTTTTTTTCTTCCAGTAGAGGGAGCTGTGCCTTCTGGACCAAGATTTTGCCCTCGGGCTGTAGGAAACAATCCTTATGAGGCCGCTCCCTCCTCCCCCAGCTGGTGTCTCTCCTATCCTGTTCACTTAGGTTTATTCCTGGCCTCTAGTCTCCTCGCTTCTCCCTCCAGACAGGCCTTCCCCAGTGTGATACCTCTCCGCAGTTCAAGCTACACTCTGGGCCTGCAGTTTCCTGGATGTGGAGCATGGCTATTGGGAACCGGCCTTCTATTCTTTCCATTCCCTCTGATAGCCAGTCCTCCGAGAGCTGGCGAGACAGGTTTTGTTTTCACCCCTGGTGGGAGGGGGGAGTTGAAGGTCAGGTTTCTTTACCTTTCCCCATGCCTCTATTCACACTCATTCTGATAATCACACCCCTGGAAAGCTGGAGATAGATTTTATGCGATTTCCCCACTTTATGGGAGAAGGGCTAAATGTCACACACCTGTTCTATCTCTGAACTTGCTGCCATGGGGTCGGATCTGTCGAAAACTGGCGATGGTGACATCCGCTCTCCAAGATGGTGGCCACTGGCTTCCTCGGTGGGGTGTCCAGTGTGGAGGGCAGATCTGGATTGTTTCTCTCCCATGTCTCAAACCCAGAACTCAACCTGGAGTACTATGAGGGGACAGTTGGCAGAACCCCACAGAATCTGTAGCACCATTTCTCTGAGTTGCTGGCACATTGAAGCGCAGGCTCTGGCTGCGGGGCGGGCCACTGATCAATCAGCTCGAATCTGCAGGTGCATGGTTAACTCACAATTGAGTCACAGTAACTGATCCTCGGATGTTGAAATCCTTCCTCTAGGTTTCAGTGCACCCCAATTTTGCTGGAAATTCCTAACAAGATAGCTTTTGGTGGTTCTAAACTCTCCAATCATCTGCATAGTGATGCGGTACATGGGGGTGACACACTCTATTCCCCGCCATCTTCCAAATCCTCTCAGGTAATATTTTTGTGAAGGAAGTTTTCAATTGCAAACATCATCATTTGAGATTTGGAAGGTAGGAGTGGCAAAAATTTCTTTACAAGATAAAATATTTTGAATAATAAGATAAAATCCCTTTTCTCTAAATAGTTATAAATTCATCTTATTTGCTACAGATGATTCAGTGAATCTACAACTAAGGGTTTGACTAGATATGGAACATTCTGGTGTTAACATTTGTAGTTTTCACTGACCATGCATTAATAAAAAATAAGTCTCATGCTAATGGACCAGCTGGGAGAATATGGACATTTCATACATATATCAGGTATCAAGGAACAATGTTTTCTGACATAAGGAGAGAGAAACTGTCTTCAGATAAATGGGGCTGTGGTTATGTACACCAACATCACTATGCCATGTCATGAAAACAGAATGTTTTATTTCATTACAAATTTAAATCTATTCTATTTTTTTCTTGCATCCCTAGGTTTTTTTTTTAATATAAAAGGTTAATACATGCCTAAATTTAAAAGAAAAGCTATGTTGTAGTAAAGGGAGAAATTAGATATAGTGAAGCTAGCAACATTTTGAAAGAAAGCATTCTCATTTTTTCTATATAAACACGTGGTACATATTTCTTTGAAGTGACTACTAAAACAACATTTTTAAAATAAAATTTTACTTGGTTTATCTTTGATCTTATAAATTACCAAAACTGCACTTGAAACATTTTATTTCCTTGAAGTTACTGTAAACCAATCTTTTCAATAATTGTTGCTTTTGAGTACTTATGCTATAAAAATCATTCATTAGATAGTCATGCTTGTAATATAAATTATATTATGAAATAAAAGTAGTACTGTGAAATTTTAAGTAATAATACCACAAAGTTAAAACAAGCCCTGTAGAACATTAGGAATAAATATCTGTGTCCTGGTTATGAGTTAGAAAAAGCAGACTTTACAATTCCTTCCTCCAGCATCTACCCAGGAACCTCCTCTGCATCTCATTCCACTCAGATTTTGAAGTTAGGCCTCCAAGATAGGTCATATGGGTCAGAGAGCTTTAGCTCATCTCTCAGTAGAAAGCTAATCTTGGTGTTGCATCTGAAGTCTGACTGTACCTGTCTTTCAGTAGGCAAGGAGGGAGTCCCTGAAGCAAAGACAAATACTTCTTTCATCCTCAGGCTATGGCATATAAGCCCCACATGGATGATAACCTTTTGTGTGTTACTCTTATTTTCCAAGGTCTGAGGAGCCTATGTTGCTGTCTGGGTTCCAATCATTATGAACAAATATAAATCTGCTCACATTGAACCTAAATAGATATGCCCTGACATAAAATAAAATGAAATATTAAAAACTATCTAATGTGATATGTGAATGGAAACACATTTAAAAAATATATTTTTGGGGTGTATCTACTGAAAACAGCTCAGAATTCTGATATCCCAATATTAGTAAGTATGTCTCACTGAGAGCTTTGATTCCTATATTGTTGTGAGAAGAAGTTATGGAGACTGAACTGAGATATCTTGCACTACAAAGAGAAGAAAGATAGGATGGTAGGAGTGTGGGAGATAACAACAAAGGAGGAAATGATCTGAATAAGGAAGGAAGAGTCCAGAGATTAATGGGATCACCCCAAATGGGCAGAAAGACAAGAGTGAGTTTTCTCTTCATTATGGTCATTATTATTCCCATCAATATCTATGGGTTCTTGCCTAGTCCCCCTATTTTGTCCACTCTACCACCTCTCTTACCCAAGTCATGTCTGAATTTGTGGCTGGTCTGTTATAGTATTAAAGACAAATTCAGCACATAACCTGTATGAGTGATGGCTGAGCTTGGAAGTAATACTCCAGGTATGTAGAGTGTAGGACAGCCACTATTAAGTGGTGTGAGAACTTCAGATATCAGGCACCCAGGATTCTCCCCTTTCCATCTCAGTAACAGTAAAAACAAAGAAAAGCCAAAAACCTCTTTTGGTCAACTTTGGCTTGCCAAACACCTACTATTAGCCTGACAATTCTTTCTTTCATAATTATATTAGCCACAATTTTTCCACAGTTTTACTGGTGTGTTACAGTTGCCTATAATGGTTGAGTTTGTTGTTACATGTTCATATATGTGCACAATATATCAATATAATTTGTCCAATATCATTCCCCTGTATTTCCTCTTTCCCTCCTGATTCCTTCCTTTGTCCTTTTACACTATACTACTAATGTCCCTTACGACATTCATGAATTTCTCCCTCTAACAGTCTTTGTACTATTCCAATTTTTGTGTATGTACTGACAAAGCAAGCAGAGAAGAATGTTTTTCCTGTTGATTTTGGCTTGCCAAAAATATACTATTCTTCTTGTTATTATTGAGGTGTCCATGTGGGGTCCAAGTCCTTTGTATCCTGCACAAAGAATTGAGCAATATGCAACAAGTAAGAGGCAAAGTACAGATTTATTGAAGGTGAAAGTAGCATTCCATAGCATAGAGCAGCGTGGGCCTAGAGAGGCAGGCTATAGGCCCCAATATCTGGAAATTAGTGTCTTATATACTGAGCTGTGAGACATTTTCTTCCCTATATTGACCAGATTGAAAACCTTACCCCATTTGCACCCTTTGATTAACTATTAATACCTGAATAGATTTTTTTTCCAGTTTCCTCTATGGGTTACTTCAGAAAATCTAATTAGAATACTGACCACTTTACACCCACTGGTCATTTAAAAACATCAAATCTGTCGAAGGTGTTGTCATTGTAAAGGGACTTGTCATTAAAAAGGACATAACATGTCTCCCTTCTTGTCCTCCATTGGCATCTTGCTTATACCCTATCTGCACCATCTTGGTGTCTCTGAACTTTTACCTAACACTCTAATGAAGTAGTCTATTATATTATATTATATTATTATTATTATTATATAGTATATTATAATAATATATTTCACTTTTTTTTCTTTAATGTTAATCAATGAACCTCTCTACATGAATATATTGCTGAATTTCTACTAATTTTTTTCAGGTAAGCAAAAGTACAGTATTCTCATTTTAATGTCTCATGGTGTGAGGTGAATAGTTGAAAAATTTCTCAGATAATTTCTTTCTCAAGCATGAGTGGAGTAAAATCTCACTGGAGCAGGATTCCTTTCTAGCTAAGAAATCACTAGGCATAAAGCAGAGGGATAAATTTTCTCTGTTGTTTAATGGGAGGGTGTGTATTCTTCCTTGGGAATTAAAGATATTACTTTTCTCCCAAGACCTTTCTATTCTTGGGAGGAAATGGTTAAATAATTTTAGGTGACCTACTTATAGAAAAGGACCAACATAAACTCAAAGGGAAACATATTAAAGAGAAAACAGGGTTGTTATATGACATTAATTGTCAGTTCAAAGAATTTGTGTCACTAGGTGAGCTTTGGTCACTGCTTAGAGTATGCCTGATGCTGGAAACCATGAGCATGTTCTGTTTGTTTTTATTAACACACTTAATTTAATTGGGAAATTTTTAGATATACAGAAAATTGAGCATATAGTACCAAGTTTTCATATGCCTCCAACTATATACACAGTTTCACTGTTTCATTACCAAACCAAAATAATGTTAGCAATACCGACATATCATTCCTAACTGCTTGTTGTGAAGTTGTATAAGCATTAAGAAAAGCCTGCCCTTGTGAATCGACCATTATGCTCTTTTTCAACATGAGTGCAATACTCCAATGATCTCCATTCTTCACCCTTTACCCTTGAATATTGGGCAACCATTTAATGTTTTTACTGTCAAATGTTTTGCATTTTCCAAGTTTTTTTCTTAATTTTAAATTCATTTATTCTAATTTGTCAAACATGATAGTAGAATGCTTTTTAATTTATAGTTCAACTACAGAGCACAACATTTCATTTCTTTGAATGTACAAAAGTAGAGAGTCACACCATTTGTGTCTTCATACATACACTTAGGGTAATGATTTTCATCATTCCATCATCATTCCTACTTCATACCCCTTTTCTTTCCCTCCCTCTACTTTGCCCTACCTAATGTTTCTCCATTTCCCCCATGCTCCCTGCCCAGCCCCATTATGAATCAGCATCATAACAGAGAAAATATTCAGCATTTGGTATTTTAGATTAGCTTACTTTCATTTATCATAATATTCTCCAATTCCATCCATTTACCTGGAAATGCCATGATTTTCTTCTCTTTTGATGCTGAGTAATATCCCATTGTATATATGTACTACAGTTTCATAATCCATTCATCTATTGAAGGGCATCTAGGTTGGTTCCATAGTTTAGTTATTGTGAATTTTGATGCTATAAACATTAATGTGGCTGTGTCCCTATTTTTAAGTTCTTTGTGTATAAACTGGGGAGTTGGATAGCTGGTTCAAATGATGGTTCCATAACCAGTTTTTCAGGGAATCTCCATACTACTTTTCAGATTATTTGCACCAATTTTCAGTCCCATGAGCAATGTATGAGTGTGCACTTTTCCCCGCATCCTCACCAACACTTATTGTTGTTTGTTTCCTTAGTACTGCCATTCTGACTGGAGCGAGATAAAATCCTAGAGTAGTTTTGGATTGCTTTTTTCTAATTGCTAGATGTTGAACATTTTTTTCATGTATTTGTTGCTTAACTATATATCATCTTCAGAGAAGTGTCTATTCAACTTCTTAGACCTTTTTATTGATTGGTTTTTTTTTTTGGTGTAAGGTTTTTGAGTTCTTTATAGATTCTAGAGATTAGTGCAATATCTGATGTACTTGTAAAAATTTGTTCTCATTCTATAGGCTCTGTATTCATCTCACTGTTTTTTTCTGCTGAGAAGAAGCTTTTTAGTTTGAATCCATTCCTTTTGTTGCTTTTTGACTTTATTTCTTGTGCTATATGAATCTTGTTAAAGAAGTTGGGGGCCAATCTGACATGATGAATATTTGTGCCTATTTATTTATTTATTCTATTAGGGCAGGGTCACTGGTCTAATTCCTAAGTCCTTGACCCATTTTGAGTTGAGTTTTGTGTATGGTGAGACATAGAGGCTTAATTTCCTTTTGCTGCATTTGGATTTCCAGTTTCACCAGCACTATTTGTTAAAGAGGCTATCTTTTCTCCAATTTATGTTTTTGGCACCTTTTTCTAGTATGAGATAACTGTATTTATATGGGTTTGACTCTGTGTCTTCTCATTTGTACTATCGGTCTATAAGTCTATTTTGGTGCCAATACCATGCCGTTTTTGTTACTATGGCTGTGATGTATAGTTTAATCAAACCCAGTATTTCACATATGCTAGGCGAGCACTCTACATCTGAACCACTTTTCTTTTCTTCCAATTTTCAGGGACCTAATTCTCACCCAAATTGCATTCAGAGATGTCTTTATTGTGGGTCTTATGGTTCTTTTCAGTGGATATATGATAATTCTCTGGTACAGACATACAAAACAATTTATGTCTCTTTGAGATGCAGGTTTTCCACCAAAAAATTCCCAGAACAAAGAAACACTCACACTACACAGCTACTCATCAGCTGCTTTATAGTCTGTACTTCAAAACTTTAGTGGTCACAGGCATTAAATGGACAAAAGACCCATCCTGGCATGTGTCCACATGCTTGTGGCCAATGGCTATGGCATGGTCATTCTTTTGGTGCTTATCAGTGCTGACTGAAAAATAATAAAAATTATGCAAACCAAATGGAGAAACCAAGGTCAGCTTCTGACAAAAAAAGATCAAATGTACTTTCTTACTCTCATTAAAACAATGTTCTCTATTTCACAAAATTTTCTGTCTGAAATAAATTAATTCATGTAGAATATCACATTTCTGTCAGAAAAAGTAATCCATATATCTAGCAAAGACCTGTGTATTAGTTTGGCATATATCAGCAGTAGTGTCTTCATTAGATTTATAAATTTTTACATTTTTATTTTATTTTATTTTATATCTCAGACATTTATTCTAAGGATATTTGTTATTTTCCATCATTAAAATTTTTTTAATGAAGTTCTGTAATAGAGGTACTGCCCCCTTTTCTGTCTGAATGTACCTATGAAATAATATTTTTTAAATGTATTCTAGCTAAGTGTGGTGGAGCATGCCAATAGTCGCAGTAATTTAGGAGGCTAAGGAAGAAGGTTGACAAGTTGAAAGCTAGCCTCAGTTAGTTAGAAATTAAGCAGCTTAGTAATACACTGTCTCTAAATTAATAAGGGCTGGCATGTAGCTCATTGTTTATGCATCCCTGAGTTCCATATCTGGTGCTCCTCCCAACCAAAATATTCTATCAACTGAAAATTATGGTGCATACCTGTCATTCAAACTATTCCTTAGGCTGAGGCAAGAGGTCACAATTTTAAGATCATCCTGGGTAACTTAATAATACCACATCCCCTTCCCCCAAAAAAGCCTGGGGATGTAGCTCAGTGATAGACACTCATTGGGCTCATTCTCCTGTATCAAAAAGAAAAGAAAAGGAAGAAAAACAATTTTACACACACTAGGATGGTTACAATATTTTAAATAAGAAAATAAATTGTTGGTAATTATGTGAAAAAAATTGGACACCCATATATTTCTGATAAGAAAGTAAATAGTACAATAAGCATTCAAAATAATTTGGTGGTTTCTAAAAAGTTAATCCTGAAATTATCATATGATCTACCATTTCCACTCTTAGCTATAAACACATATTAATGGAAAACAGATACTCAAACATTTATTTGTACATGAATGTTCGTAGCAAAACTATTCACATTAAAAAAAATATGTAAAATCCCAAATATCCATCAACAAAAGAATGGATAAATGTGGTGTGTATGGACATGTGTGTATGTGTTTATATGTATAAATATATGAATATTTATATGTTTATATATTATATATATGAATATATATTATGTATATATTGAATATGTATTGAATATATATATTTATATGTATATATTATGTATATATGAATATGTATTATGTATATATGAATATATTATGTATATATTCATAAGTAGGAACATAAAACTATGTATTAAGTAATACATATATAGTAGAATATTGATATGCCATTAAAAGAAATAAATACTGATACATGCTACAATATGGACTAATTTTTAAAATATTAGGCTAAGTAAACAAAACAAAATTTAAAAAATCACAGATTGTATAACTGCATTCATATGTAATATCCAGAATATGGAAGCCACAGAATCACAAGGTAGGAAGGTGGCTTCAGGGAGGGTATGAGTTGGTGACTTCATGCACTGTTTTCTTTGAGGTGATTAAAACATTTGGAACAGAGCTGGGCCTGTAGATCAGTGGTAGAACATCCACCTCACATGAGTGAGGCACTGGGTTTGAACCTCAGCACCACATAAAATAAATAAAGATAAAAAATAAATAAATTAAAAAACATCTGGAACAAGAAAAGATGGTGATTTCATCACAATATATTAAATGTAACTTAGTCAGATATTTAAATGATCATTATCATTAGAATTTAATCTCATTTTTTTAAAAAAAAAACTTAAAATAAAAAAGATTCTGAAAGTTCTGGATGTGTTCTCAGTTGCAGGAGATAACAGCTCTAGGGTATAGATAGGCCCAGTGAAGCTCTAGACTCCCAAGTGGACTCTGCATTATCAACTCAAAGTGTGGCTGGTAACACTGATTTCCAGAAGTTGAGCATCCACTGAGTGTCAATTTCTGCTCTAGGATCCTTAGGTGTTTGATTCTATTCTTCCTGGTATTTTTGTGGCCTGATTAGAGAAATGCTGATTTTATAGGTGAGTGAACTAGGGCTGAGAGACAATTTGAGTGTGCCAGCTTACCCATAATGCAGACTTAGGGCTCTTACTACAAATTTCTCTAAATTCCAAACAATTAATCAGTCTATAATGACAAAATTCCAGTTCATGGTTGTTTCTGGATGGAGGGGGAAACAAGAGGAAAAATTTACAAAGGGGCATCTGGAATCTTTTGGGTGGTGGTATCAGTAATTTCTATCTTAATTGTGGTAATGATTTCATGAATGCATGCATATGACCGAATTTAGAAATGGTTCATGAAATGTGCAGTTAATCACATATCCATTTTAGTAGAATAAATTTGTTTTATAAAATGAATTAAAAAATCTGAATAAATTCATTAAAAAACTTTTAAAAAGACTTTTCAAAGGTAACTAGGAAAAGATTCTGAATATCCCATGTCATTAGGGAGCTGCAAATGAAAATCGCCTGTCAGAATTAACAAAATATAAAATGTGAGAATATCAAGTGTTGATGAGGGGAAAAAATAAGAAAAACTCTCATAACACTGCTATTGAAATCACAAAACTGTACTGCCACTCTGGAAGACACTTTGGTGTGTTTTTTAAATTGAACATAGTCTTAACTATGGTCTATCTGTCATTCCTGGCTGTTTACCCCATGATTTGAAAGTCTATGTTCACAAAAAACCTACAGGCAAATGCTCATAGCTTTTCTCATTTATGATTGCCAAGAAAAGAAAGCAACCAAGAAATGGTTCTGTAGCCAATGGCCTACTATTAATCAAATCACTCTGAAATGTCCATCTAATAAAAAGCCATTCCATAATTAAAAGAAATGGAAAGAAAATCACCAATCATGAAAAGACATGGAGGCACCTAAAAGCATATTGCCCATAGAATCACTTAGTTCAAAATGACATTTCTTTGTGGTACTAAATATATGATACTCTGGGCAATTCAAGATGGTGAGCTAGAGGAAGGCTGCAGTCTGTGTCCCTCTGTGACCTGGGATTCAGATAGTGTGGATACTGTCTATCTGAAAGTTATTAAAAGACCCCCAACAGCTGCTCCTACACAGCAATCCCAGGTGCCATGACTGCACAAGTTGCCAGGCTTCAGTTTCAGAGAAGGGTCCTGGCTTTTCACCCATGCAGGAACTCCAGCCCCTGTGCCCAAGTAAGACCACTGGTATCAGCACCTGCACAGAACCCCTGGCAAGCCACCCGTATAGCAGTCCCTGAGGCCATTCCCACACAGGACACCTGACCACTGCCCACACACAGGACCTCCAGGCAAAATTGTGTGGACCCCATTTACCATCATAGGTTCCCCCTATAACCTCCATCTTGGGACACTGCAACCTCTGTCATGGTTCTCTACACACAGGAGGGAGTCTTCACCTAGGGACACCGGAAGGGTCTGGAGACAGCTGCCAGCCACACCTCTGCACACCACATAGCTAAATCTCTGTACATGCTGCCAAGGTCACAACCCAGCCCGACCAAACCCAACACTCCATCTTTGAAAGCAACCCCTCTATCTTGGGACAATTTTATTGCCATCTTAAGTTGAGGCAACTCCCAACTGGGACAGGGCTTGATCCTAAAACCAATATAAATCTACCTATAGTCCCCCATTCCCCCTCTACCTCGCAGTCACTAACTCAGCATAGTGCTGTGGCTACACAGCTCCTCTGTAGCTTGCAAAGCCTGGTCCTTAACTGCCCAATACAAAACAGCTCTAAAAAACAGGTGTACAGCCCCCAGAGTGCAGCCTGTAAGACATCTGGAGAGAGAGGTTCCTGATTGGGAAGTAATAAAGGAGAGGGTGAGTGAGATACAGCTAAAAGACTGAATTGAAAACCATAAATTGTGAGGTCTACAGGTGATATAAGGAGGTAAGACCAGGTGCCCACATCACACAAGCAGGCCCCAAAGGAGATACGTGGGGTGCCAGTCTCCCATCAGGACTGGCAATTGTTATCGCCCACCTCCAGAAACTTCACCCAAAGACAAATCCTCCAAACCTAATAACATTCACCATCCTGAGGGAAGATATATCAGCAAACAACAAGAAACCCCACCTATTGGATGAAAAAGGAAGCAAAAAAATATACTGAACTCCAACAAAATCAATATGTGTATTTTCTTTTAAGATTCTCTCTCTCTCTCTCTCTCTCTCTCTCTCTCTCTCTATATATATATATATATATATATATATATATATATATATATATATCTTTTTTTTCATGAATCTTTAGCAAGAAGAATGAACATGGTGGCATTACTATTCCGGACCTAAAAGTATAATATAGAACAATAGTACGTAAAATAGCATGTTATTGGTACCAAAATAGACCTGTAGTCTAATAGGGGACACACAGTCTAACCCACATAACTTCAGTTATCTTATATTAGACAAGAGTGCCAAAAATGTACATTGGAGAAGAGATAGACTCTTCAACAAATGGTGCTAATAAAACTATAAATACACATGTAACAAAATGAAATTAAACCTCTCTCTCTCACAATGCACAAAACTCAACTCAAAGTAAATCACGAACCTAGCAATTAAACCACAGACCTTGCACCTAATGTAAGAAAAAAGTAGGCCCATGTCTCATCATGTCGGATTAGGTCTCAACTTTCTTGATAAAACTTCTGTAGCACAAGAATTAGAACCAAGAATCAATAAATGGGATAGATTCAAACTAAAAAAGCTTCTTCATAGCAAATGAATCAATCAGTGAGGTGAATAGAGAGCCTACAGAATGGGAGAAAATCCTTAGCACAAGCACATCAGATAGAGCACTAACCTCTAAGATATATAAAGATCTCAACAAACTTGACACTAAAATAAATAAATAAATAAATAACCCAATCAAAAAATAGGCCAAGGAAATGAACTTACACTACTCAGAAGATGATATAAAATCAATCAATAAACATATGAAAAAAGTTCAACATCTCTAGCCAATAGAGATATTCAAATTAAAACTACTCTAAGAATTCATCTCACTCCAGTCAGAATGGCATCTCTCAAGAATACAAACAACAATAAGTGTTGGCAAGGACGTTGGGGAAAATAGACACTCATACATAGCTGGTGGCACTGAAAATTGGGGTAGCTAATCTGGAAAGCAGTATGGAGGTTCATTAAAACTGGGAATGGAACCACCATTTGACCCAGCTATCACACTCCATGATTAATACACAAAAGACCTAAAAACTGTATACTACAGGGACACAGCAATATACATGTTTATAGCAGCACAATTCACAATAGCCAAATTATGAAACCAACCTAGATGCCATTCAGTAGATGAATGGATCAAGGACCAAGAAATTGAACCAGAGACCTTGCATCTAATGGAAGAAAAAGTAGGCCCAAATCTCCATCATGTCCAATTAGGCCTCAACTTTCTTAATAAAACTCCTGTAGAACCAGAATTAAAACCAAGAATCAATAAATGGGGTAGAGTCCAACTAAATGTATGTATGTGTGTGTGTGTGTGTGTGTGTGTGTGTGTGTGTGTGTGTATATATATATATATATATATATATATATATATATATATATAAAATGGAACATTACTCAGCATTAAAAGAGAATAAAATCATAGCATTTTCAGGTAAATGGATGAATATGGAGTATATAATGATAAGAGAAGCAAGTCAATCTCAAAATACCAAAGGATAATTTTTTTTCTGATATAAGGATGCTGATTCATAATGTGGAAGGAGCATAAGAGTAATGGAGGAGCTTTAAATAGTGAAAAGGGGAGGTAGGGGAAGAGAGGGGGCATGGGACAGAAATGATGGTGAAATGATGGAAATTATAACCCTAAGTACATGTTTGAAGACACAAATGCTGGGACTTTACTCCGTGTACCACTAGAGAAATAAAAATTTGTCCTCTATATATATAATATGAATTGAAATGCATTCTGCTATCATGTATAACAAATTAGAATAAATAAATAATTTTTAAATTAAGAAAAATTACCTGAAAAATGCAAAACAATAGGCCATAAAACATTAATGATTGCCATTAATTTTATCAAAAGATAAATTTAAAAACTCTAATTAATAAACCAGCCTGTGCTTTCAGTCATGGCTTTATTACCTCTAGAAAGTTCACTTCAGGATCCAGGTATTTGGAACTAAGAAGTTTGTTGACCTGTAATCTACTCAGAGATACTGAGATTCCACAGAAGAAAACCAAGTTATGGAAGGCTAAGAGACTTCCTACAAACCACAGTTGTTGAAAGGAAAGAAGAAATAAATTTCTTGGTTTTCCTGCACTACTACTATAACTGCTTCCAATAATAACTGAAGGAAAGTTGGCATCTGCAGAGCACCCATGAAATACATTCATTGTCTCAAATATTCTCTGCATCACCCTTATGATAGAGACACACTGACTTCTCTGATTTCATGCTGCATTTAAGAACTGAAGCAAAAAACAATAACTGATTTGCCAAAGATTATACAACCAAGAGGAGGTAGAGCTAAGCCATGAACCCTGGTGTGGTGTCCAGGCTCTGCACAACCAGATTGTACTGACCACAGCTTCCTTTTCACTTTACTGCTCTTTATCACATCCCTAAGAAATACTCAGAAGCCTCTACATTGTGAAATAGTACTAGTATGCTGAACACGGTATGCACAGCTTCAAACAGAAATTAAGCAGTAGTTGTGCTGTCACCAAAATGAGTATCTATTGCCCAAAGCCCTTAATAAACTGCCTGTCCAGGAACAGCTACAAAGAGTTTCTAGAGGAGTTTCCTTCTGGAAATCATCCAGACTTTCTTTCTTTCTTTCTTTCTTTCTTTCTTTCTTTCTTTCTTTCTTTCTTTCTTTCTTTCTTTCTTTCTTTCTTTTAAATTGTATGTGTGCAGAATGCCTTTATTTTATTTGCTTATTTATATATGGGGTACTAAGTATCAAATCCAGCATTCCACACATATTAGGCAAGCAATTTTGCCACTAAGACACAGACCCAACCTGAAAATAAAACCTTTTCAAATACAGTTAGCAGGTGTCACATTTCTCTTCCTATTCCCTGTATCTAAGCTCTTAAGATGACTGCAGATTCACAGATATTTTTAAGAAATAATAATTAATAGATGATGTATCCCTTTCACTAAATTTCCTGGAATGAACAGCCTGCAAAATCACAACTGGACACCTGACCAGAAGACTGCTGTGAAACTGTAAAGGCAGAGTATTTTCATACATGCCACAAGGCTCCATTGGGCTGTTCTTCTCTAATCCACTAACCTTTGTCCCTCCCCTACCTCAATAACCCCCAACAACTGTTATCTGCTAATTTCAATAATGTTATATAAGTGGAATCAGTAGTAAGATCTGTTGTAGATACAATGGTACATTACTCAGAAAAATACTTTGAAAATAAATTAAGTTCTGTTTACAAAATATTTTAACTTTGTTTAGCATTGATAGGATAATTAGCTATTCTTATATTTTTTAACTTTCCATAGTTCCTTGTAAATGTAGAAACTTTGACATTAGTAAAGAAAAGACAAATACAACAGGGCCTGTTATACACCCCCAGGAGCAGTAAACAAGAAGGGTGGCCGACCACCTTGATTTTCCCAGGAACGAAAAAAAAAAATAACCATTAACTACTAAAACAGGAAAAGTCTAGGGCAAACAAAACCGATTTGGTTACCCTACACTCACATGTGAAACCTCTAAACATATGGTCTAAATGATCTCTCTCTCTTCAACATACCCTTTGTGGTAGTATAAGAATGCTCAATATCAGCAGAAACTTCTAAGAGGACAGCTTCAAAGAAAGTAGAGCAAGAAAACCATGATACCAAAGAGATAAGTCCCTAATCTAATCCTACTTCCATAAATAATTTTAGTTAAATATGTTAAGAGAAATATAGATATACATGAAACAAGATTCAGCTTTTATTCTCCAACTGAAATTACCCCCACTTAGAGATAAAAACATGTATGTTCACTCTTCTGATATGAAATATTTTATTTTCACTACAAATCTTTCTCTAGCTGGGGATACAGCTCAGTTGGTATAGTGCTTGCCTTGCCTGCAAAAGGCCCTGTGTTCAAACCCCAGCACCACCAAAAAAAAAAAAAAATCTTACTCTAAAAATTAGTATCATGATTTTACTTGAGACACAGACAAGAATCAAAACCTTTCACCCCATAATAGGTTAGAATATATGAAAATAAAATAATCTAGTTATTTAATTATCAAATTGAAATTATCAAAGTTCCAAATGAAATCAAATTAGTATACTGGCTGTCTGATACACATATGCATATTTGTGCAGATACACACACTTGTAGATACATTACATAGCTTAACCATGTAAAATGAGAGACATTTTGAGGATGCAGAGAGCAAAATATCTGTCCTTGCTGCCATGCACCTCCTTCTCTTTCCTAGACTGTGAGTGCAGGTCCCTCTCTTCAGCAGGCATCATCAGCACCATTTATTTTTCCCTCAGAATAACAAGAAAGAAGGTCTGTATCTCTAGTACCTTCTCTGTCTGCTGAAACAGCATCTTGAATCACAAACAGCATCTTTGAAGAGTTGTCCACAGGATGGGTTTTACTTTCAATGATAATATGTAAGGTGAGAAAAGAAAGCAAAAAGAAAATGTTCTTCTCAATTCCAGTTTCATACCAAGAATCAAACCAGTAATTTTCTGTAACCAGGAATAATGTCATTTGAAAAGGACTGTGAGAAATTTGGATAGTACCTTTAAAACCTGCATAATTTAAACTCATCTCAAAGTGCTCATTTCACTACTACTTCATCAGTTCTTTTTTTTTTTTACCTACTGCTATTAAGAATTTGAACTCTTGTTCACAAAATATTAAATAAATAATTTTTATATCTCAAGTCACATGAGAGTAATCAGATATGCAAAATTTTTCTAAGAGTTTCTTTAACTAACACCAACAGAAAAATTCCACCACTGCTTCTTAGTGTATTGGAATCACTCAAAAAAGTAATAACACAACATCTCTTCCCCCTGGACACCAAGGTATAGATGTTTCAAGATCCCCCAATAGATTTATAAAACCATGAAAACTATCAACCTCCATACACATAAGTGATTTTTATTAGGTACATTCCGTGCTGCCACAGCGTACAGGAGTTAATCTATCCTTCATGTTTATGCCCTGGTGCCTCCTTTGTATCACTATTCATATGCTTTGGGGCCATTATTGAGTAAAATAGGCTTATTTGAACACAAACATATTATTGCAACAATCTGATAACATCCAGGTTGTGTATACAACATGGAGACTCCTGACAAAGGAATCATTTTTTGTCCTCAATGGGAAGGAATAATATTTCATTACTATACTCAGAACAGCACATATTTAAAACTCATGAATTCTTTATTTCTGAAATTTTCCATGCAACTATTTAGAACTTTACTTCACCTAATAACTAAAATTATGAAAAAAAACCCTGAATAATATGGACTTCCTGTAATAAGAAAAAAACAAGAAAGAAAGAAAAGTTATGATTGTCTTTCTATTACTCAGTTATTATTTCAGATTCATACATTTTTATTGTTACACATTTTATTTACACATTTATTTATTTACACATTTCTATTAGTACACATTTCATGATTCTACAGTAATCCTGATAAAGGCATTATTATAATGCCATCTTTACAGAAAAAGAAAGAAAAATCCTGAGATGTTGAGTAATGTGCCCAAGGCTACATGGCTGTGCCGTGTCAGAGTCAGGATTTGAACCCAGGCAATCAGTCAGTTTTCTAAGTTCACATTTTTACCTACCATTTTGTATTGCCTCTTTCAATGTTTAACTATTATATATTATTAAAGACATTAAGAAGAATAGTGAGAAAACAAAATTGTACTAAATGAAAAATGTTTTTCAATGAAGAATTCAGAAATACTTGGGTTTTCTTTAAATTTAATTACTAGATGCTTTTCAAAAATTACATGACTGCCAATATTCTTTGTTTCATCACAAGGTTAAAATTACTAATTTGTACTCAGGGCATTTACAATTTATTCAAATTCATAAACAGTCTAGTAGATGAAGGCCGAGCTCTAAATAACTAGATAGTCCACTCACAACCAAGGATCAGAGATAAGCCAAAGGCAGGTTGCCAATGCCCCCTTTCACTTAAAGTTGAATTGACACAAGAACTTTTTCATATTTATTTCTACAGATAAAATTCTTAAATGTAGCTAAAATTTGACTAAGTAACTTCAGCCCAAATATATCAGCTTAAAACCAGACAAAAATTAAGAAAAAAACTGTTAATAAAAGTGTCAGGAGTAAATTAATTTTCCAAAGTTCTTGGCATGACGTAGATTTCAAAATAGAATACCAAATTCTAAAAAAAAAGCACTGGTAAATGATAATTAGAGTACTAAATTATCCAGTAATTGTATCTCAATGACTTTATAGAATAAAAGGTAGTTGTTAAAAAGACCATGAATACAGATTTCATAAAGGTGAGATTCTAAATACCAAAAATTACACAGCATAAGTCATTCTCAAAATTGCTTCATCATTAAGTTATAGACTCTAACTATAAAAATATACACATTGTACATATCACCAGAGAACATAATATTTCTCTCAAATAGAATAATTTACCTCTTCTAATAATGAATGTGCAAGTCTAGACTGAAGCAATGATTCAATCTCTCAAAGATAAATAAGTTCTAAGAATGCTCCTGATTTATAATCATCCAAGGTCAAACAGTGTAGTTTTGTGAGCAGGCACTAAAACTAAGCACTAAATCATGAAGAGTAATTATCCTGGGTAAAGAATGAACTAGTGCTACTAGATTTGTATGATCCTAAATTTTCTAATCTTTTCATAGCACATTTTTCCCAGGAGGATTTCCAATTAATAATTATGGTGAGAATGAAGCTGAACCTTTTCACAACCAGGCTGTTGAGCTGAGGCTGTTATATGCAAATTTTATCCAAAGATGAAGGAATTTATAAAGACAGGCTCATTCACTCCATGTTCTCTGCTTCTTACTTTTCTTACCTAATGCCTCCCATTCTCTGCCTCTTATTTGCTGATCTTTTATTTACTCATTTAGTACTGAATCCATTTCTTATTGAGTCAAGGGTCCTAAGAAAAGGTGGAATCAGCTGAAAAGACCGCTTTCTGGCGGCTGCATGCCACGAAGCACACATGATGCCTCCTTCCCATATGTACCCTTGTGGCATCTTAACTCTGTCCTTCTCCAAATATGGCAAATTCTCAGAGCCTGCATCTTTAAATCTGAAGCTTAATTTTGCTATATATAAAGATGTTGGTTGGAATCCACATTTTTAGAGTTTGATATCTATTATTCCAGGACCTTCTGGCATTGAGGTTCTAGGTTGAGAAATCTGCTGAAATCTGAATTTGTTTACTCCAATATATAATTCTTTTCTTGCAGGTTTAAAATTCTATTTTTATTCCCTGTGTTATTCACTCTTATTATAATGTGCCTTGGTGTGGTTTTGCTGTAATTTTGTTCATTTGGGGTCTTGGGGTCTTGTAAGCCTCTTGTAGTTGATTTCCATTTCCTTCTTTACATTTGTGAAACTTTCTGAGATTATTATTTCTTTAAAAGGTTATGCATTACTTTGGTTTGTGTCTTCAGGCCTCTTATCTATTTATCTATTTTTTTGATAAATATTAAATTTTGGTCTTTTCATGTTATCTCTTATTTTTTAGAATTTCTGTTCATGATTTTATACCATCTTCTTGGTGTAGTTGACTTTATTTTCAAGAGTATATATTTTGTCTTCATTGCCTGAGTTGTTTTTCTTCTAAGTAGTCTAGTCTGTTGGTGATATATTTCATTGAAATTTAATTTGATTTATTATTTCCTTCATTTGAAGATTTCTGCTGGACTTCTTTTCATAATCTCTGCCTCTTTATTGACATGATATTTCACTTCCTGTATTTCCTCTACTTTATCATCCTTCATTTCAAAGTTCAGCCTAATTATATATTTTCTCAATTTTTTTTCTGACATTTCTTCTACTCTGTTATCTATAGATTGCATTGTTGGGAAATGTTGGCTTTTGAGGCACTTTGATCCCTTGATTTTCATGTTGTTTGCGTTTCTTCTCACCTAGCAGTGTGACTCTGAAGCAGTAGTTTCTACCCTGTAGTCTTATAGTGTCCCTGAAGTCTCACAGTATCTCACCATTAAGGGGAAGACCAATGTTAATAGCACCCAATACAAACAATATAAACCTTTAATCTTAATAGCTCCTATTAAAGCAGCTACAGTTTTGTCACAATAAACAGAAAATGGTGTGTTAAATTATTGTCTGAAATATAGATATTAAATTTGCTAAAAGGGTACAAATATTCTAATGATAGACAATGAGGGAACAGGAGTAATGCAAGATGTGGAGTTTTTAAAGAAGAAGGAGAGAATATAATGGTAAAAAAATTATAGTAAGAGTGAGAAAAGAATTAATAGAAGTTTGTTTTAGTATGAGAGAAGAGAGAAAGAGAATCCAGGAAAGCAGAGAGGTGAGAAAAAATATATATACAGATTTGGGAAAGAAGAAAAAAAATATATATATATACAGCAAAATTTTAATATATTATTAAAACACCAATTCCTTAATAAATTGATAAATAAAATATATTTGCATTCAAAGAACATTAAGATATGAGATGGGGGGGAGGAAAGTCTCAAATGAATATTAAGTGATAGCTTCCATTGGCTTCCAAAATTTTTCTCAACATTCCTTCTCCACCAATAGGTACAACTGTCTGAAGTTTGAAGGAACCTTCATTCTAGTGGACAGGACAGTTGGGTGTGTAAGCTGATAGCAAGATGCTCTTACACCCTCTTCCAGTCTTCCCACCCATTGTAGACAACAGTTTCTCTCCCCATGCAGTTTAAGACTCACTGAGCTGGAGAGAGCCTGGGGTTCTCCAGTTTCTCCAATCTGAGCTCCCCTGAGGACATTCCCCTAGTTTCTGGCTTCCCCCAGCTTGCCAGACTCAGACTGGCCCACACAAACCTAGCTGCAATTTGATGAACGTGTTTTTCAACTTCCCCAGATTCTGCTATGCTGCAATTTCAAGATTTCAATGCCATTTCACCTTGCAGAGAGACAACAAGGGATGTACTTACACAAAGGAGTAACCCTGCAAAGAGGCATCTAGATGGTGGCCAATAGCACACCCAGCAGAAAGACTTCAGGTGCAACCAGACCCACAAGTAATATGCAGATATATTTCCAGGCTCTGGCCAATGTCCTCAGACTGAGGTGGCCATGCCTCAAAATGGTGGCAGTGTTGGTGGCAAACCTGCAGTCTCCAACAGGTATTCCATGATGGCTGTGGTCATGTGTAAACACATCTATGGGTACTGTGACAATGGACTTGCAGGCATCAGAGGGCAGTGATTGATGATCCACTTGCGGTCTGTGAGCAGTCTTCAGATTAACATTGGGCAATTTGTGGATGGGTGGCAGGTAGCAGGTGATGGGCAGGCAATAGGCAGGTAAATGGGTCTTGACATACATTTTTCATGTGTCCACTCTACTTCATTTCTTTTGTCCTGTCTTAAGCAAGGCTGCCAGGGCCCTTTGCCAGGACCTCTTCAAAAGCTTCCTAAATTTTGTTTCCACCTTTACCCTTGCTATCCATTATCCACACAGCAGCCAGTTTTTCTTAAACAAAATCAGGTCATGGCACTCTCCTGGTTTAAAACCTTCTACTGCTTCAGGAAAAATCCACATCTGTGACCAAAGACAAAGCCCAAGATAATCTAGGCCTGCTTCTCTCAACTGAGGCCACCCTCCTTACAGTACTGCAGCCACTCTGGCTTTCTTTCAGGCCTCAGAACTCACAAGACTCCTGCTCATCTTAGCTGCTCTGCAAATGCTGTGCCCAGTATCTAGCCCCATTTTTTTCATGTCACTGGATTCTTCTTCATCTTTTGGTTTAAATGTCTTATCTTTGGACAAGGCTTCTCTGATCATTTGATTATGTTTATGTGTTTATGCTTTGCTCATTTTTTCTTTTTACCTTTATCACACCGTAAATTTAGTAATGGGGACCAGTGGAATGTGACAAAAATAAGGCTTCTGACAAGTAACTTATTGAAGGAAGGTATGACTTTTCTTTATTCCACAGAACACAGGCCATAAAATTTCAAATAAAAGGTCTCAGTGAAGTATGGTCAGAAAAAAATAAGAGGAAAGAAAAAAAGAGCTCAGTTAAGGCCACAAATGGTGTTAAAAGGCCATGCAGTGTATATTTTCTGTATTAAATATTCAGAGTGGAAAAATCCATGAGAAAGAAAGATTCATGTTTCTGAAGCTAGAGAAGTAAGAATGGGAATGCCTACAATTGAGTAAAGGGTTGTCTTGTGGGATAGGGGAAAATTTCCAATAGATAGTGCTGATAGGAGCAAAACAGTGTGGATTTGCTAATGCCAAGAACCAGAACTGGGTAGTTCACAAGTCACTTTTATTGTGGGTAGAGTACATCTCAATAAAGATATTATTTTTTTAAAGGGTACATGAGATGAACTGCTGTGAAGTTGCTATATCACACTAATGGAACCACAAGCCCTCA
This sequence comes from Callospermophilus lateralis, assembly GCF_048772815.1. NCBI lineage: Eukaryota > Metazoa > Chordata > Mammalia > Rodentia > Sciuridae > Callospermophilus > Callospermophilus lateralis. Next base: position 10,288,330 of record NC_135317.1, read on the forward strand.
AGAGTCAGGCCATATTATTGATCATCTTATCTTCAGAGCCTAGTTTAGAGCTTGGACTTATTGGCTGAATGACAACCAGATACTAGGGACTGTTGTTTGGACGTAAATACTCTAGCCTTTAGCTGTAGCTAAGCTTTGTTCAGCTCTGATTTCAACAAAGAGTGAGCCCCCATGAGATAGAATTTCACATTAACCATATATGAAATTTAGTAATCCATAGAAGACTTCCACATTCGTGCCAGTATTATGCACAAACACAAAAGGCTTATAAGGTGGGAAGGCCGGCTGACTATCCCTGAACTTCTCAGAAATATAAAAGAAACTTCCCAGAACTGAGCAGTCTCCTATGACACCTGGCTGAATGTGGCATCACAATTTCAGAGTCTGTGTAAAGTGTCTTCTTCCACATCTTCACCCTCATGGGCAAGTGGAGATGAACTCTGTCATAAGTATTCACAAAAATGACCAGAACTGTACCATTTGAACAATGAGGTTCATTCTGAGCTCTACCTCTAACATATTCTTTGGCTTTAAATAATATGGTTACTTTCTTTCCCAATCTAGTAATCCACAGAATCTAAGTGATAAGACTTCTGCTGTTTTTATTCAGAATATGCCATGAAGACTGAGAGCAGTCCTGCAGGCAGGTAAGCAATGCATGTGCCTCCACATGATTTACATGGGATGCATGTCTCCCACCTAAGCTTCCAGAATATTAAACTCTTGTCATCAAAGTTAAACATTACATTTCCAACTTGAATGGAACCAAATCTTTCTAAGGGCCTAGCCTTCTAGGGCTGTTCAGTCTGCACAGAAAGAGTTCCTGGCCTGTCACACACCACCAGTAGCATCATGGCTTCAGAGAGCTGCAGTCATCAAGAAAAGATACTAGAGACCTACATCACTCCAGCTGCACTCAGCAGTGATGCAGGCCTCGAAATTAACCACCCACCTACTGCCAGCCAGTGCCCATGACCCGGCCTAACACTGTATGTGAGGCAGCCCTTCTAATGCCTCCTGACAATGTGACAGAAAATATGAAGTTCTCATCATAATCTTGGTCACTGACACTTTCATTATGCACAACTGGATTCTGTGTAAGTCACATTACAGGCAACTGAGTCAACAGGCAGGATTCTATTGGTTGAACAAATATAACACTTTCCATCTTTTACTTACTGACTCTCAGGGACAATATCTTGCTTCAGAATAACATTAGCTCAGAGAAAAGAATTTTATGACTTATCCTCCTGGATATGGTCATAAGAGAAAAAACCTGTTAGGGTCTGTAAACAAGTCTGGATGGCGCCTGGCATTTTGCCAGACGGAGTGGTTTGTGAAGTAATGCCAGCGAGCCATTAAGTGTGGAGATTCCTTATTGGTTGACTGCTGTATCTAGTTTATGTTAATTAAGATAAGCTGTGTGGAATGTATAAATACCCCTCCGGTCCTAATATAAACCGCTCCCACTCCTGCTGTATCAATCTACACAAGTTGTTCGTCACCCCCTGGATATTTTGCTGCAGCTGGACTGCGGCAGAAACCATAAAGCTTTTTGGGCTTTGGAAACCAGCACTTGGAAAAGCACCAGGGGCATTTTATATAAGCTGAGGCCACTGCAGCAGATGGGCTGTGCCATGGACCAAACATATCCTTTACTCACCCAGTCTGCTGTGAGTCGCAGAAAACATCTGCACAGCCATGAAGAGAAACCTGTCTACAGCATCCTCAAGACTACATTTGCAGATTAGTTGTGCTTGATTGTTTGTTTGTTTGTTTTGTTTTGGGGTGGGGGGAGCATACAACAAGTCTTCACTAATTTGGACACATGTGGGTAAATTACTTTCTGGCTTGGCATTTAGTGCTGAATCTCACTACTTTAGCTCCATAAATCATTCTCCCTGATCCATAAATGAAGCTGGGATGCCCCTGGACAAATACCTTTTTGGTGACATTCTAAGCTGCCAGGATGGAATCAAATGCTTGCAAAAGAAGTTTCAGGAGGCATTCAGAGCATCTAGTCTACTCAGGTGATACTCTCACCAAAGCCATGAGCAGGCATGAGTCAACCAATCTGCCCTGTCTCTGTCCAAGTTCCAGCTGCCTTAAAGCCCAGGAGATCAGGCTATAATTGTGTTTGTACTCAGTGCTTTTCCTTCCAAGGCTCCAACTGCTCCCCTCATCCCATTTGCCTATAGCCCCTGTTCTGCACTTTCCACTGACTACTATACTCACTCTAACACTTACCCAGGTACCTTAATCCTCTCACTGCCACTGACCTTTCCCTCTACACTATTTCAGCCTCTTGTTCTCGGGTAACTCACTAAAATTTGTCAATCCATCTCAAGTTCCATTCTGAAGTCTAGACTTCCAATACCCTACAAGTTAGTCCAGTTTACCAGGAAAGCACAGTTTTTGCAACAGTCTGCACACCAACCATTTATGGCATAGATCAAAGAACAGCAGGAAGAAGGAGAGTGCAACCCAAAGAAAAACCTAAGGGAGGGGCATTGAGTTTTACTTTATTTGCTGATACACATGCATTCAAATATTGTAATTCTTTAAGTGTCAAAATTTACCCCATGAAAAAAATTCAACTGTACCATATTCCTGGATTCTATCACCTGAGCTCTTTGAATGGGAGGAGGCCCAATATCTGGGATTGGTTGAGTGGTCAATGTGAGAACAAGAAGACTAGGCCTATACAGCCACTTAGTGTTCTTTGTCCACTCTAACTATTCATCCAATCAACAGGTGCTCACTGTCTTCAAACTGTATCATATTTGTCTATTTGTCATTCCATCCTTTATAAAACTCAGACAAAAATTGACACATGTAACCCCCTTGCAAACACCCTTAACATTCTTTGTTCTGACCCTCTTTAGCTGACTTCTGCACAACTGCATGAGAAACTCTCAACTTTACTAGAAAAATCTCTTTCTACACACTGTAACTCTGCACCTGCACTCAATGTTTCCCACAAAACAGTGAGTTTCCTGGTTTGATATAGACTCTGGATGATTATTAACACTTTCACTTCCCTTCCAGTGGCACATGTCACCTAGAACTCAAAAGCTCTTTGCTGTATTCAGAGAGAGTTCAAGTCCACAAAATATCCATTGATTTCTCACAAGTAATCTATCAAAAACATGCGTCCAGACCTCTTTTCTGGCTTCTGACCTGTTACAGTGAATGCTGTTCCTGACATTATTAAGTGCCTCAAAACATGACTACATACAGTTATGAGATTGTACACTTCATAGGTTTCAGGCCCTGGTCCTCATCTGGGAATGCCCTAGTCCCTAGTCCACATCCCTTTCAACAAGGTTTTGCTACTCTCATATATTCACACTCTCTTGAGTCTTCCCAACCTCACTCTCCATCAGATAATTTCCACTGGCATACAAAAATTATCTGATATCCCTCACATTAACGTAAAATCACTACACTCACCTTCCTGTACTCACTATGGACACTGCATCATACTCTGCAGCCATTCACAAGAACACCAGTTACCTTAATTTGTTCTGTTTAACTTTTATATACTTATATTTAAATTTGTAAACCTTTTCTGACTATAGAAATTAAATGAAGACCAACATTTCTAACACCCTATTATCTTCCAATTTCAGTATATTTTCTCAACCTCAATTTTTTAGTAACTTGCTTAAAAATATAAATTTTCAGTCTTATATGAAAATATCTTCATGTGCTCTCTACTTTTGAATGTTGAGACAAAGTTCTATCCTGAGAATTACATCCCATAACTTTTTGAAGGTATTATTACATTATCTTCTCCATTATTGCTGTCTGTTATTATCTAATTGTTCTTTTTGTGCTCAAGATCTTTTTTGTGGGACTGGAGTTGTAACTCAGTAGTAGAAGGCTTGCCTAGCGTGTGTTAGGCACTGGGTTTGAGCCTCAGCACAATATAAAATAAATAATTAACATCAAGGTTTTGTGTACACCTATAACTAAAATGTACATATTAAAAATAGATATATTTGTTGGGAATGCAGGTGAATCCCTGTAATCCCAGGAGTTCAGGAGGCTGTGGCAGGAGGATCACAAGTTCAAAGCCAGCCTCAGCAAAAGTGAGGCTCTAAGCCATGAATTGAGACCCTGTCTGTAAATAAAATACAAAATGGGGCTTGGGCTATATCTCTCGGTGGTTGAGTGCCCCTGAGTTCAATCCTGGCATCCATCTTCCCTGCAAAAATGATCATCATTGTCTTTGAATTTCTCTAGTTAATCTGTAGTATGAATGGATTTGGATTTATTTTTACTCTATTTGAATTTTGTTCTGTTTCTTGACTCTGAATATTCATCATTTTAGAAAATATTGTAGCAATTATCTCTTTCAACATTACCTAACCCCAATTCTCTCAATTCCTTTTGGAATTCTTCTGACATGTCTACTGATTAATCTTCTAACCTCTGATTCTTTTTTTCATAGTTTCCATATTTACAATTCTATGCTTTATTCTGAGTATTTTTCTCACACCTACCAGAATACCAGTTCTCATTTTAACTGCATGTTGTCTGCCTTTTCACTCAAATGACTTTTTAAAGTTATAAATGGACATAATACCTTTATTTTATTTATTTTTATGCAGTATTGATGATTGAACTCAGTTCCTCACATATGGTAGGAAAGCACTCTACCTCTTACCTACAACCCCAGCCCTTAACGTAAATGACTTATTAAATAAATAAATATATTTTGTACCTGTATGAATTGTAATTTTTCCTATTTTGTCTAACATCACTGGCCATTATAGAGATGGATATTAGTAATTTTTGCAACACCATGAATGTATTTAAAGCCTCTGAACTACACATGTAAAAATGTGAAATTTCATATATATATATATATATATATATATATATATATATATATATATATATGTTACTGCAATAAAAAATTATTTTCAATAACAAAAATCAACACTCTTTCAAAGAATTTCCAGATTATACTTAATAAAATTTATAATACTTCTAGATTCTGGAGCCTACAGGGACTCCAGTCTCATTGTTTACCAATCTGTCCCTGTCTCAACACAGTAGTCTTACCATAGATTCTTCAGTTTTGCAAATTCATGCAACTCTTTCCTGCACCTGCCTGCCTTTATCCTCTGCCTAGGGCAGTCATGCCTCTACTGCTAACTGTTTCGCATCTTTGGATATCATCCTAAAAGCCAGAAGAGCACAGAGGGTCAGGAATCCAATGATATTCTTGCTGTCTGCCTGTTGTCCTTTCTTCTAACCAGCAATTTGAGGATAATAACAGCACTGACTACCCAGGCTACTGTAGCGATTAAATGAATCACTATCTGCAAAACACTTAAAACAGTGTCTGGCACCCAAAATTCAATGATTCTAATACAATAAAATTTTAGGATAGGTAACAACTGCTAACCTATGTAAAATAAATTAGGTTCTTGGCAGGGCAGGGCAGGAGGAAAGGGCAGAGGAAACTCTTACCACTAGAATGGTGACTTCTTCTATGCACACAGTTGTTAAAATCCATCAACCTCTGTGCTTGTAATTTGTGCATTTTGCTGTACATTAATTATAAATTCATAAAATGGTTTTTAAAATGTCACTTCTAGGGCGGCGGCAATCGGGGCGGCAGCGGATGGTCGCACGGCCCAGCGAAGGCAGAGGCGGCGGAGACCGTGGCTGGAGGCAAAGCTGGAAAGGATAGTGGCAAGGCCAAAGCCAAGGCAGTGTCTCGCTCACAAAGAGCTGGAGTACAGTTTCCTGTGGGCCGCATCCACAGACACTTGAAGACTCGCACCACAAGCCATGGACGGGTGGGTGCCACTGCTGCCGTATATAGTGCTGCGATCCTGGAGTACCTCACTGCTGAGGTGCTGGAGCTGGCAGGTAATGCTTCCAAGGATCTCAAAGTAAAGCCTATTACTCCACGTCACTTGCAGCTTGCAATCCGTGGTGATGAAGAGTTGGATTCTCTTATCAAGGCTACCATAGCTGGGGGTGGTGTGATCCCTCATATCCACAAATCTCTTATTGGAAAGATGGGACAGCAGAAAACTGCTTAGAGGGTTGTTTTAACCAATCCTCTTCCTCCCCGTCATTGTACTGTAACTGGGACAGAAGATAACAGTGGGGATATGTGGAATTTTTAAAAACAGTTAAATGGAAAGGCATAGACAATTACTGTAGACATGCTAAAAGAAACATTTGTATGTTCTTAGACTCGAAGTTTGATAAAGTACCTTTTCATGTGGTGACAGTGTGTGTTGATTGGCTAGGTTTCTCCCATATGTTTTATACAAAAATGGAATTGATAAACCATTTTTTACAAAATTATTGTCTCAAAATTGTTCTGTTCATGATGTATTGAAAATATTTTGCTCAGCTTTTGATTTTTTTAAAATCATAATCATTATTCAGAATAGTCTTAAAGTAGAAATTGGAAATATAGCTTTATCATGATTGATATTCCATGTTATATTGAATGTTAGATGCTATCAATTTGTTATAATGCTCCATTATCTTATTATATACCACTAAGGAAGGAAAACTCCTTGAATTAATGCCATCGATTACAGGATACATCTCAATTTCAGAGATGTTAGAATATGGAAAAATATGCATTTAAGACCGAAATGGGGTAGTAGATTTACTGGAATCCTTTACTGAGTACTTACCACGTGCCAGGCCCTGTGGTCAGTGCTTTACTAATCAAGAAATCTTATCCTCACATTATAGACATGGTTCCTGAGGTTCACAGAAATTAAATTATCTGCCAAAAAATATTTAGGACTAACAGAGCAGAGCTAGAATATACACCTAGATCTTAATGACTCTAGAGCCCACACCCTTACCTAGATTTAATGTTAGATTTATCAAACCTTTCTGCTTTTGGCTTAAAATTCGAACTTTTGGTGGTCTTTTATTGATATAGTAACAGTAATGTGTACAATCTTTTAAAAATTATTTTTCATTGTCAGTTTCTAAATAACAGTTAGAAGATTTAAGTTAATGTACTAATTAATGGTCCATCAGAAAATTCTATTTTTCTGTCTGGAAATCTTCATAAAGAAGGAAATTTTTGATGTTTTATAGTATAACACTATCAAAACAAAACTGAATTTTAAAAATATTTTATTATGGAAATCTTCACAAATACCAAAAATAAAGAGAACAGTATGATTAAGCCCCCCCCCCAAAAAATAAATAAAATGTCACTTCTACAAAGAGGCTATCATTAACACTTGATTTAAAGGATCCTTACCACAGCTAAGTGCTCCTTATTTTATATATTCTTGTGTCCTCTGAGCCTTTATCCTCACCCTAAAGAACTCTGCTTATTAACACATTCCCTCATCACCAACAATTCATTTTAGATTTCTCTCTCCTTTCTCTGATTAGCAACCAAAATAGCACCTGGTATTAAATAAGTGTTCAGTAACTATTCAAAGACTGCACAAAGGAAGAAAAATAGAAGGAGAGGCTAAACTGGTCATAAGCTCCCAACATCCATCACAGCTCAGTTGCATGTTAACACTGGAAAAAAATCTGAAAAGTATTCAATATTTATTTATTAATTTTTGTTATGAATAAATGGAGAAAAGGGATAAAAAATAATTTTCTCAAGGTCAGAGTTGGAGTGAAAGCAGGCTTGGAATCCATATCTCCTAGATTTAGATTTTATTATTATTCAAACTCAATATTACTCAGTTTGTACATATGGCCTTACTCTATTATTACAATCAGATCTTCATTCAAGAATTAAGTTGTGACTTTCAATACATTAAACATATCTTTCTTGGGGCAATTAAAAAATGGAAATACTGTTTAAATACTTAAGCATGGACAATTATGAGAATGTTTCCACTTCACTTGGGATGCCTTTTACTGCCCTTACTTCACAGTTCAGATCATTATAGGCAAACCCTCTATCACAATGTTCACTGAAGGTTTGAAATATTTAACCTATATAATTCTAATTCAAGTAAAACACATGCAAGGACACCTTTGCTTTCAGATTCCTGTCATGTAGGCTACAGGATGTTATTTAAGCACAAAAACCTGAAATTAAGCAGAAGATTACCATTGCTCAGACCCAGGGTTGGTGTCATAATCTGATTACTGGTTGCATAAATTTCCTCACAGAGGTAAAATAAGCATTACTTGACATCAAGGTTTGCATTAAATAGAGAAAGAGAAGGAAATAGGAAAAATAAAAGCAGACATAGAAGAATTTTATTTTAAAATAAGATTGTGTATATAAAACAAAGCTATATTTATCTTTGATATGCAAAAATAGAAAATTAGCTATTTGGACTCAGTAAATCAAGGAAATAAACATGCATTTTTTTTATATTCTCAGAAAAATGAAACCCATGATTACCTATTCAAAATTCTAAATGCAACTATTCTCAACTTTTCTAAATATCATTTGTTCATCCAGGATATTTTTTTGCTCCAACAGCTTTATTTCTTGAGGTTTGTTAGTCTGATATTTTCCTCAATCTGATGAAGTTTACAGAGAGTACCTAACTATCCTTCAGATCCTTTCATTCATTTAGCTGCACCAGGACTTTATATCTGCTATACATACCAGCAGGCCAAATATAATTATAAAAAGAAAGATGTTTTAGAGTGTCAAAACCTAGGGTTGGGGGCTAGGAAATATTAGAAAAATATCTGGGCCAGGTGTGGTGTCACACATTTGTAAACCCAGTGCCTCAGGAAGACTAAGGCAGGAGGATCATAAAATTGATGCCAGCTTCAGCAACTTAGCAAGACTCTGTCCCAAAATAAAAAAGGGCCAGCGATGTAGATGTAGAATGCCCTAGGTTCAATTTCCAGTACCATGAGAGGTTAGAGGGGAAAATAATGAAAAAGTATTTGAATGTACAAGAGCTACAGATTTAAACAGTTATTTCAATATAAAATAACCAGATTTTTAAAAAAAGAATGAAAGTTTCTTCTCTTATCTCAGAGTTTTCATGAAAACCATAATCTTAGGACAATGATATTGTAAGAGCCCAAGCATCCAAAATAGAACAGCTACGAGGTGTGTATGAGGATCAAGTTACTACCTCTCCTACAGGTACTACATAAGAAATGTTTAGTTTTCTTTTTTTCCCCAGAGTGAGCAGAGGAAACTTGGAAGAATTAGACCTTTGCCTCTGAAATGTATAGGTTACATACGTTGGAACATGACTCTTAAGGCTAAAGCCTATAAACAGCATGCTAAGGCAAAAAGATGCCAGCATTTGTGTATGTGCTTGACATAGGGTAGACATACTAAATATTGCTGTATTAGCTAGAAGGCTACATTTTTTTCATTGGTTATTTCTTCCCACCTTCATCAGTTCCTCACTGTTTCTTCAACTTTAATTTTTCTCTGTCATATAACGTAACATGTTCACAAGTTTCTGTAATTAGGTGCTTTATGTCTTTGGGAAACCATTTTACTGTTTATTGCTTCCTTAACCACAGAGCAACCCTAGCAACTGCTAAGTTCTCTCCTAATGTTCAGTTCTATGATTCCCTATATTCTCCAAAAATGTAATTTTACAAAAGATAACAAAAATCAACCCTCTGATTTCCAGATAAGAGCATCCCTGATGCAATGGGATCTCCTGGGCTGGACCTACTGCCTCACATGTTTTACAAGTTTGTAAAACGCATTAAATGTCATTAACATGCCAAATTTAATCTAGATATCTTTGATGACCTTGGGTCCAATAAGTACAACTCTCTAATCATTGGTTCCTTTTCGCTAAGCAATATACATCTCAAATTTTACATGTCCAAAATAAACTTCAGATACCAGCATCAACCCCCCCCCACACACATATACAAACTCACTTCTCCAAAAAATTTTTATATTTATTTCAGAAAAAGATCTATCTTATTGGCTGATCAGGCCAGAAATCCTAAGAGTTATTTATGGCTGCTTGCCATTACCATATCCAGAAGTAAATACTATTGATTCTAGGTTTCAATTACAGCAATAACTGACACTGCTACACAAATCGAGGTTAACCTAAATAACCTACATAACAAGAAGTTCAATGTTTCAATGTGCACAATAAACTTTTGGCCAAATGTTTCATATTTTAAAGGCACCTCTGTTGGTGCAGAACACATCTGATGCCATCTGATTTTTGCCTGCCAATTATCTAGACATCATCAGTTAAAAAAATAAATGCCTTTCCATTTTTTGTCAAAAGTGGAAATTTGTTTTAAATTGAAAGTCAGTCTTCTACATGAATGAAGAAAAAGACAAACAATTTATGGAATAAATGATCAAGAGTACTAAGAAACTTCAGCAAGTAAAGTGAAAAGAAGAATTAGGCTGATGCAGAAGAGAGCATGATTTGTAGGACTGGGTTGAAGTCCTAGCTCATTCGTTGTGCCCTTGGGTAAGTCAGCAGCTCTAATCTGCAGTTCTGAGAGTTTGAGGGAAACTAATTATTCTAACCTCAGATGCCAATGTTGAAAGTAAAATAAGATATGTTTCAAGAGGTCTTTAATATATAATAGCCGCTATTATATACTTTTAATATATAATATATATTATATATTTTAATAGGCTATTTAAACTAATTTTTCAAGTTGGAGAATAAGACTTTCTGTTTCTCCTCAAACTGAAAAAGAAAAAAAATTACCTGTAAGCCCAAAAGTTCAACATGAGACGTTGCTAACAAGTAGTGGGATGGGAAAAGAGGTTCCTCTCTCTGGACAAAAATCTCTCACTTCTGTTGTGTCTGGAAACTGACTAAGGAAGTTTAAATCTGATATTTCAATATTTAGGAGGCTTCCAACTACATGTTCCTATCGCCATCCAACAGAGGTGTTGACATATGCTGGTTTTACAACTCTACTTCAAAAACTAAAAAAAATGGTGAAAGAAGCACACAAACATGAAGTACCTTATCAAACTCCAAAATGGCTCTCCAGCCTTAGGTATCCATGGAAAGAGAGAGAGAGCCACTTGAATGATTTGTTCTTACATAGGGGACACACAAAGGGAGTTCCATGGAACAGTCTATCCCCAAAATAGCAAAGGTGTAGGATTACTAAGGAACAGGAGTGTGTAACTCAGCCCCACTGGGTGATGCCCACAACAAGAGAAAGACCTTATTATCCAAGTGGGGGTAAAAGTTCAATGTATTGTGGGGTGCAAAAACTGTTCAGTACCCTTAACTCAGAGATCAAAGGTGTGTACTGTCCAGAGCGGTTCCCAACATGTTCTGGGCTAAAAAGCAACTCTGGTGGTGCAGAACCTATCTGATGCCATCTGACGTTTGCCTGACAACCATATGGCCAGAAGCAATGCAGGACTGACTTTCCATCTTAAATAAAAAGTGAAATTTCATTAGAAATGTAAAACTATACATCTTTGAATGATATATAAACTTGTAAGCAAAGTCATGAAAATAATGATTTATAATATCTTACACAGCTGGGCATGGTGGCATATGCCTGTAGTCCCAGTGGCTTGGAGGATAACGAGTTCAAAGTCAGCCTCAGTAGTGGCAAGGAACTGAGAAACTCAGTGAGACCCTATCATTAAATAAAATACAAAAAAGGGGGTTGGGGTGCAATAACTATAACTCAGTGATTGAGTTTCCCTGAGTTTAAGTTCAATCTCCAGTATAAAAAAAAAAAAAAAAAAAAAAAAAACCTTGTTTCACAGAGGTACTTATTAATATGAGACAATTTTGAGCCTGAAAATACAAACCTAAACCTAAAAGGCTTTGCAAATATGTAATATTCATAATCAGTCTCATTTCATCTCTTTAAACAAAAAGGACTACCACCACAATATTCTACCATTTGTTTGAAGGTACACTAAGCTAAAGCCTTAAAAGCATTTTTACTTCATTATATCATTAGAAATTAAGCACTCTCTAGACTGAATCTGCAAATTAAAAAGAAAAGAAAAAAAAAAACTCATGAAACTAAATGTTATTTCATTTTATACCTTTTCACACTTCTTGAATAAACATTATCTTATAAATGAAGCTAGACCACAAGTTAATAAATTTATACATATTTATTTGCTATCAAGTTAAAATAATTATTTCTTCATAAATTATATTGTAATTGATAATAATTAAGAAGAAGCTTAATTTAATCTCCCTCCCCATCCCTACTACAAATTTCTCCCTAGCACTTCTCCCACCTTCATCTATCATACTGTGTTCAATACTGTGAACGTCTGGAACATTTATATAAAACTCTGAGTGGTATTCCAGAAGAGTTGTATAAAACTCTGCACTGTCATTTGCTCAGCCTAACAATTTCCTAAGACAATGAGATATTGATCTTTCTTTTTTTTCTTTCACCCAAATTTGATAAGCACCCATTATGATTGAAATCAATATAAATATGAATATCTAAATTACTTTTCATAAAACAAAGAAAAAGGGATAGCAGTTGTCAAATTTTCTTTATTAGTAATTTTAGAATTTTTAAATATGAATTTTACATATTTAAGGTTTGTATTACTGTTTCAGTAACAAAATTATGAATCAGCTAAATATGTTTTAAAATAGTCCATATTAAAACAGTGTTTTTGTAGACCTAGATGGACAAATGACAAAACTGGGCTTAAAGAGGATGGTCCATGGGTGATCAATTTAGGGAGAAGAAAAGTTTTTGCCACAATTACTTTTATAATTTCAATTAAAATCTTTTCAGTAAATTGTTTTACAGATATCTCTTTTTAACAACAAAACAAAGCAAAAGCTTCTTTTTACATTTACATAAAAAATTCTTCATAAATCTTTGCATAAGTGCAGCCACTTGGCAGCATAAATACATTTTACCCTAAGCTTACATCATTTCAGGATTCTTTTGGAAATTATCATCCTTGAAACCTTTATATTCAGAACATTGTCTTTAGATTAACTACTTTTAATATATATACCAAATATTCTTGTTAACCACTTAAATCTCCAAATAAAGAAAACCTGCCTAGCATTATACAAATATTTTGAATGTGATATAGGCAAGAACACCTTGAAATAATGCATAACTAATCACAAAGTGATGATTCTCTAATAGATTGCCACTTATTAGACAAAAGTAAATAAAATTGTCATGATAAGATAAAAGAATAAAGAGAAGTAAGCAGTGATTACTCTTTTATTATTAGAGAAAGTAATATTCAACACAGGCCAATAAAAAGAGGAGGAAAGCCCACAACAAATAAACAAAGGGCCTGGTCGAGTCAGTACTATAAAATAGAAACAATTCAGGGATAACAGTGATACCTAAACGTCCTTGAAGAACAGAACAATGGGCTGCACAGAGAGGGCAAGTGTTCTTTAGGTTCAGGGTATGCAACATACTGAAGAATAATATTACATGGATACTGGCTGAAAAATTACCAATCTATTCTCAAAACAACTCTTTATTAAGGACTGAATTAGGTCTCTTAAGTGAGAATATTCTTTTCAAATCATTGGTAGCCTTAATTTGGTCACTTTATATGCAAGTGGTCCCAGAAAGTACAATCAGTTGTGTCTGAAGCTTTAATGTTTAGGGCAACTTACATTCTAAGAACACAAAGAAGCCCAGGAAAATGTCATGCAAACATGGAGACAGAAGATGGCAATCTACATGATAAAGGGTAGGCCTCAAAGGAAATAATTCCAGCAATTACCATGATATACAAATTCTAGAATTAGGACAAATAAATGTCTGTGTAACCCCATCTATGCATTGTCTTACAACAGCCCTGTGAAACTAATGCAGCCCATTTGGAAACGCATACACTTTCCCTGCCTCTTGGCTGAATGAATGTACAATTGGATCACATCACCTTCCAACAGCTTTGAAAGACTGACCTGCTACAAGAAAAGACATTTATTACTAGAATATTCTTAAGGTATGCCAAACACAGCTTCTTACCTGATGGGGATATAGAGATTTGTGGTATGGCACAGTAATAATATACATATACTATTTTACCTCGTTCATTTGTGTAACTCTCACTTCTTTTTGTGTCAAAACTTTCCTGGTGAGGATGTTTGTATTTAAGTTCTGTAAATGGACTAGAAGGCCAGTGAAGTTTACTGGTACATGGGCTACCTGGGGCAGGTAGCTAAAACAAAAACAGTAAAATCACATAAGAAATATCCAGTGCCCAAAAAACACTGACAATGATGTGAAAATGTTTTTTCTGTTATTTCTCCATGTATGTAATCTGAAGATATACACCTGTTATGTTATCAGGGTTAATAATAGAGTCCAGATTATTTTTGAATGGGCATGTATGTCATTCAAGTGGTAAACTTCTCAGAGTTTAGGGGATTCCCCATCTTGAGTATTTGTTCTGGCATATTCTGGCCATCTCCAGTTTTGTCCTATGGAGACAATTCTACGGAAGGCTCAGCTAACTTCAGACCACAGATATCATTGTGGGTTTTGTGGTGCACTTGCTGTTTCCACAGGGGACAGAACTAAAAAGTAGATTTTTTGGTGGTCTTCAATAAGCTCTGCAAAGAGTTTATCTTACATGTAGGAAAACAATTAACACTATCCATCATGGCTGTTTTCACAGGTGACACTCCCACTGAAAATTTTTATACACAGATTAGAAATAGATGAATGTATGAATAGGCCTTCATACATTGGATTACCGAATCGGGTTTTTGGATAATTATTTCAGTAGAAAAACTAGAATCCAATATTTAAATATCCACTCTACCACCCACGTCCTGATATAGCAAAATTCTGCCATTGCAGGTGCCCCCAAATTACTTCCTTCTCCCTAACACACAGAGAGAAGGGGAAGGTCTATAGATTTTTCAGCCATAAACCCAGATGAGGACTTGCCTAGATTGGTCTTCTCTGGACTGTTCCCTTTTACCTGTAAATACCTCCTGATAAGTAGTCATAGGTCCTGGTGTGAAGGCTAAGACAACATGTAAATGTGCTCTGGACATTTTTTTGTGCCTAAAATCCTGGAAGGTTTGCATATATCATGGAAACATATTTTTATCTTGTGCATCTCCATTTAAATGAGCTGAATAAAGCAACCTCTCTGGAATGTGTATGCCTGGTTACTAGAGTTCTAAGTTCTGTTTGGTTCTAATGCTGAGAAATTGAGGTTGATTCTTCTAAATTTCATTACCTTTGTCACTTCCTTTAATAAGACTACCACAATACATTCTTTTTTTTTTAAAGAGAGAGTGGAGAGAGAGAATTTTTTAATATTTATTTTTTAGTTATCGGCGGACACAACATCTTTGTATGTGGTGCTGAGGATCGAACCCGGGCCGCACGCACGCCAGGCGAGAGCACTACCGCTTGAGCCACATCCCCAGCCCCCACAATACATTCTTTAGAGTGCTGAATTTTCATCTTTTTATCTGTGTAAAAATACACTAATGGATGTGGCCTTTTAGTCTCTTGGGAAGATGTCAATAATCTTGTAAAAGAACTTGAAGGTGAGTGGAGTTGACTGATACATGGGCTACCTGGGGCAGGTAGCTCAAACAAAAACAGTAGCAACAGAAAAAAAATTCAGTCCCCAATAAACACTGACAATGACATGTGCACACTTTGGTGAAGGCTTCCAGTAGGCTCGGCAGGTACCCTGAAGTAGAGTTGGACCTGGATGGCAATATTAGAGCCTGATTTTTCTCTAATTGAGTTTAATCTGGAGGCAAAATAAGATCAGCACAGAAGAGACATTAGAAAGCACAGACATGTATAAACCCCAGCTGTCCCTGGACTCCCTTGCTCACTGGTGAGCAATTTTTTGAGAGAAATACTTGTGGTGGCCACTTGATGGCAGCTTTGCACAGACCAAGGCAAACCTGGGCATTCTCTCTGGCTCCCGCCACTCACCTGGATCCTGGGACCTGGGTGCTCACATGCCTTCCTACAAATGTCAAAAAGGCCCTGTCCAGGGGTGCATCCATATTTGCAGCTGGATACTCTGCACTTTACAAAGAAAAAAAAAAAACAGAATTACTAACTGCTCACCTCTGCGTGCTTGTCTTGATACAAACAGAGCAGATATGATTAAAAAGAGAGCTCTGGGGCTGGGGATGTGGCTCAAGAGGTAGCAAGCTCGCTTGGTATGCCTGCAGCTCAGGTTCGATCCTCAGCACCCCATACAAAGAAAGATGTTGTGTCCGCCGAAAAAAACTAAAAAAAAATAATAAATAAATATTAAAATTCTCTCTCTCTCTCTCTCTCTCTCTCTCTCTCTCTCTCTTTAAAAAAATAAAGAGAGCTCTGTATCTTGCTCTCAAAATATTAGGGGTACAAAAAATCACATAATATAGACAAGACTTATTGTTAAGGGAGAGTCAACAGTCTCTCTCTTCAAGGAAAAAATTAATATTTGGCTTTCATTGTGAATCCAGGAAAACTAATTCTAGATTTTTCAATTATATAAATAACTCCATATATGTGCCAATAAATAAATATATATCCTGAACTTCTACCTATTTTTAGGCCTGAACACCTTTTGAAGACTCCACTTGGGGAGAGATTCAGAAAATTCTGAAATGAACCTAAAGGCATTTTATTATCAGGCTATGATGCTATCAATTTGGTTCTATGTTCCTGTTCACTATTTTTTAATTTATTTTATTTTAGTTGTTCTTAATTATACATGACATAGAATCCCATTTTGGTAAAATTATACATGCATAGATATTCCTATTTTTGATTCATAATTATTTAGGGCTGGGGCTGGGGCTGGGGCTATAGCTCATTGGTAAAGCGCTTGCCTCACACATGTAAAAAACTGGATTTGATCCTCAGCACCACAAAAAAATAAAATAAAATAAATAAAGATACTGTGTCCATTTCAAAGATAATTCATAATTATTCTAATTATGAATTTCATTATAATGGGTTGACATCATTGTGGAATTTATTTATATATTTTCATATGCATACAATCTAACTTATTTTAGATTCATTCTACTGTCTTTCCTATTACTATCTATTCTACCTTTCTTGAATGCTTCTTTGGATAATCTACTGAACTTCTTTTTCCCTTCCTCATTTATTGTGGTTTAGCCTCAACATCAGCAAAAACATTTCACTTACAGTTTTTTGAGATTCGCTTGTTTCACTTAGCATGACAGTCTCCATATCCATTTATTTACTGACAAATGTCATACAGTCATTCTTCTTTATGGCTGAGAAATATTTTATTGTCTCTCTCTCTCTCTCTCTATATATATATATATATATATATATATATATATATATATATATTTCAATATTTATTTATCTGATGATGGACATCTAGCTTGTTCCCATACCTTAGCTGTTGTGAATTGTGTTGCTATAAATATTGATTTGGCTGTGTCAGTGTAGCATGCTGCTAGTAAGTCCTTTGTATATATGCCGAAGAATGTGATAATTGGTTCAAAAGGAGTTTTAAATCCTACTTGGTTTTTTTTTTTTTTGAATCTTCATACTCCATTCCAGAGAGGTTGCACAAATTTTCAGTCTCACCATAATTTTTGAGTGTTTCCTTTTTTCCACATCCTCACAAAAATTTGCTTTTACTTATATTCTTGATAATTGGCATTATAATTGGAATGAGATGGTATCTCAGTGTAGATTTTACTTGCATTTCTCTAATTGCTAGAGATGTTGCCTTCTCAGTGTTTTTGACTTTTGTTTCTCAGAAACAACATCCATGGTATTTTGGGAACCAGTTTTGCTTTATTTATGAAGTGGAGGACAATATTTCACTTGGAAGATTGACTGGGAAGCTTAAGGCACAGGACCATGAGTCCAGGAATGAGTTTTACACAGTTGTCTTGCCCATTTTTATGAGAAAAAAAATTGGATATAGGGTGAGAAGAGGGAAGGAAGAAGGGAGCAAGAATAAATGAAACATATTGGGGCCAAAACTCACACTTTTCTCAATGAAGTGTAGGTGAATGGAAACCAGGCCTGGTTCTCAGATCTTGGGGAGAGGGATGGGCCATTTTCCCAAATACCAGTTTATTAGCTAAGCCAAGCTGAGAGACTGGTACCAATGTGCCCAAGATCCTCCCAGCTACGGTGTGCCATGTGTCTCTGAGAGTCACAACTTGAGATAAGTATCCTCTTGAATTTTCAAAATTAAATTAATGCAGCCACCCCTCTTGGGCACATTGGTCCAGGAGCTGAGTTTAATGCTGGCACAGACTCTCGGTCATGGCACATGTGGCCCACACTCCCCTAGTATTTTCTGGCCAATACAGGTAGCAGCCGCAATAAAGAAGGGGACCACAGCTCTAGTTTTATTTAAGTGTTAATAAGCAGCATGTCGAAATATGGCAATTCACAGTGCTGATGAAGGAACTCCCCATGGGATCCTGATGAAAAAGGTGGCCAGCAAAGAGAGAGACAGAGAAACAGACGTAGAGAACTGTGGCCATGGCACTTGGCAGTACTAGTGACCTTGAGTTTGCTTACAATACAAAAGAAGGAGCAAAATGTAAAGAGTTAACCTGTGAACAGTCATCCTGAATTGTAAACTTCCTGAGATCAGGGTCAGGTCTCAACCCCCAAGCAACACTGACACATTCATTCTCATATGAATGTCCAATTCACACCTTAAAATTTAGAAAAATACTCCTCAAGACCACATGCACTCTGCAAACCACAGTGCCATTCTTCTTGGTGTAGCACCTCCTATGAAACAGGACAGGTTTGGCACATCTGGATGATCTTTCTAGCATGAATTCTTAGGGACAGCTATGTAGGGTATGAAGGGCAAAGTTGGGTGTTGCGGGCCTCTCTGAGGTTGTGAGTGGGAACAGGGATTATACTTGGGTTATATATTTCTATATTACTATACCCTGGCCCAGAAGTTTACTAGGATCACTATAGTTGTATATGGGTTGAATTATTTTACTTAACAAATGCAGCATCAATTAGCACAGTAGTAATCTGATCACACTTGCAATTAAATGTTTCTTTTTTTTTAAACATATGAACATTATCTGAATTAAAGCATCCATAGTTTTAAACCATTATTCTTAGGTCTGCATAAGAGCTTGTATAATAGTTGCACCATAGTTGCTCAGCCATATTTCTATCTTGGATAATCGGTTTCCTCATAGTTTTTAGCTATTCTAAAAATAACCTGTAAAATATAAACATATTACCCCAAATAATTAAATAACAAGTGAGTTTAGAGGAAGTATTCTTGGTTGGGGAATTATTTCTGTTCTCTCTCATCCATTTTCAACAACAACAACACACCTTCTTGGAATTCTAGGTTTTGGGGAGAAGCTCTGTCCTTAAATTGTTTGGACCTCTGCTCCTTTGACTCTTTGTGTCTCTCATACCTACTCAGCTCTCTCTCTGGTGTAGTTGTACTGAGTCTGAGCAGGTGGGATGCATCAATCCCCCAAATGTAAAGCCTACAAGTACTGAGAGAGGAGCCAAAGGAGGCCAAACTGAAATTCAGTTTTGAAATATGGCTAAGCAGAAAAGAGCTGAGTGGCCAACTGTGAGAGAAAATGGCTCAGGCAAACCCTGTCTCTTTGAAGAAAAAAAATAACTTCATATTTCTTTCTGAGACTTAGGAAATGTACTTTGTGTGCAGCTTTTGTTTAAGCAGTCACATGAAGCTTTCTTAATCCACAGGATAAAAAATCTTGGAGTCTTTAGTATGAGGTCAAGATGTGGTGGACTAACTTCCTGCTCTGCACAGTGACTGATATTTGCTCCCTACTCTCAAAGACCCTTTTTGCTTTGGGGGTTGGTGGCCTCTGTGTCTTCTCATGGAAATTGATCTAAGACAGACATTTGAGCAGCAGGTATGCAGAAGGAAAGTGGAAAAATATGTGCACAGCCTAGCACTGCCTGGTTTCCTGGGTACACTGCACAAACCTGGGGTCTTCTTCCCAGGACACTTAAAGCAATAATCACAGAAAAGGTAAAATGGGAGTTATAATGTGATTCAATGTTCAGGCAAAAAGTACTGGATAAAACCAAGGCCCCTGAATATATTTATACACCTACAAATGTATGAGTTAAGAAATTAGGGGTGCAGTGGCCAGAACCTAGAGCCTTAGGATGAGGTGTGGAGACTTGGCCACATTTGGGGTAGAACAACCTGACATCCTGGTTTAGAGGAGCTGCTACTTCCTTAGCCTTGCTCTCAGAGTGCAGCCTGGGGGGGGGGGGATTGCAGAAATGGAGCATAGGGATCATCTGTGTTCTGGTGTGACCTGGTAGCTCTAATTTTTCAAATTGAGTCTGAAGACCCCACCTCAGTTGTGGGATATTATTGAATGGTGCACAGATGGCTAGCCTTTGATTTAATATTTCTATGAGATTTTAAAGCTAATTTTTATTTAAGGCAAGCATTACTCATTTTGATTCAAAATTGTCACAAACAGTTAAGGTTTTGAGTACACTTCTGTAAGTAAATAAGTGAACAAAAAACAATAGTAATGCCAAATAAGTGAACAAAAACAATAGTAATGCCAAAATTGCAAAGGTGACATGGAAATAAATATGTGTATAAACCACTATAAGATTTTAGTAGGCAGAAAGCCTCCCCAAATCAGCAACATACTTACCAGAACAGGGTCTTTGTGAAGTTCTTTCAGGGAATCTTTATTCTTCCTGCTTCCTCTCTTCCACCTCTATGTCTCTGATAATCTTTTTGTACTTGAGGGAGATTAGCAGTGAGCTGGGAGGTCAAGGCTGAATCAGATTCATGTCTACTACTTTCAAGGCCAGTGGCCTTGGACAGGAAATTCAACTCCCTCTGAGTCCTGGTCTCCTCATCTATGAAGTGCGGATGTTCTGAACCCTGAGTGCCTGAACACTGCCATGAACTGACATAGACAGACTTCTCAGCTCTACAGTATAGACAATGGCTCCCCTGAAGATCAAAAGGGAGTCTGATGGGTTATCTGTCTCCAGTGTCTGTTTTCTCTTCTTCTAGAAGTTTCTTGCTTTTTTTTCCCTTATATTCCCCATCTGCATTCCACCCCAATTTGGGTGAGTCAGACAGGATACCCAGTCCAAGAAGTCATAGCATGAAGCCCCCTGAATAAGAGGCATTTAACCTGCCAAGTTGATTTGAGCTGGTCCAGACAGACTATTCCAGAGGCCCACAAATAACTGTAGGAAGTGAGCATGGAAACCTTATTGCCAACTTATGGCTTCAGGGAGACCAGAAAATAAAACAGCAAGGTTAATGTAGATCATGAGAACTTTTCATATGTTTAGTGATACAAGGAAAACTGAGCCATCAAGAAGATCCCCCTTTAACCTTAATTCTTGTAATTAAGTCAGAAATATTTCAGACATTTCATTCAGAATAACAGGCATAAATTTATTGAAATGATAAACAGGGAAAGGCGACACTATCATAGAAGATAATGTGTCCTCTCAGAGGGGAGAGAGTGTGCTTTACTTGGACTCCACTTTTGTTTGGTATCCAAGAGAAATTTCCAAAGAGTCCCACCCAGGTCTACCACTTGACTTTGAACTGACAGCTGGATGACATCAGACTGTCAAGTCCCCACAGCTTTGATAACTTTAGGTCACCTTGGCCAATGCTAATGGTTCTCATTGGATTCTTAACCATAAATTCTTACAGATTTTAGAGTTATTAATAAATATCTTTATCTCCCTGGGTTTTAGAATCTGGTATGTGGAAAGAGTCACAGAAGTTCCCTTCTTCAGGGTAACATGGTTTCCTCTTATGGGCATTATTTCATACATGATTTTCTCCTGCAGAGAACAGATAGTTTGCTTAGGAATGTGACATACCCTTTCCACTTAAGTCAGGCAGGGCTGCAGGTTAATTTCTTTATGAAAAGGAAAGCATGTGTGGGTCAGCACAGTGGGCCCACTTTATAGAATTATTCCCTGAACCTCAGGTTCCCACCACTCACATCTGTCCCATATCATTTAGCAAGAAGTAGTTTATCCCAAGCCATACTATGGTTGATCCTTGATCCCAAAGACTGGGCCCCAGACAAACATCAGTTTCACCAGATAACTGGATAGAAATGTGGATTCTTAGGATTCAGTCCAGCCTTACTATATTAGACTCAGAGTGTCTCACAAATTTTCATTTTCATAATACATTCAGTTGCATGCTTGGGGCTGAGAATCTATGCCCTGATTTGGTCTCTCCTCCAAGAACAAGGTTTTTATTTTTTTATTTTTTTACCACTTTATAAAAAAATATTATGGCCTCACCATATTACACCTCACTAACCTGCATCTAAAATTGTCTAGTTCAGATGGTGTACAGACCTGAGATCCTGGTGTACAGATCCTGAGATCCAAGGGGCTGCTCAGATATTCAGGGAATCCTGTTGCAATGTCCACTTTTAGACCCTCAACCACAGTACCCACAGCTAATAGTCAAATCTCTGTAAACTTTTTGACCTTTACCTGTCTTCCAGAGATAAAAGCAATACCCAACCTGTTGTTTAAGAAGATTAACGAAGGCTGAAGTTTTGGCTCAGTGGAAGAATGCTCTCCTAGCATGCATGAGGCACTGGGTTTGATCCTCAGCACCATATAAAAATTAAAAAAAAAATAATAGTTTGTGTCCACCTAAAACTAAAAACAAACTATTTATAAAAAAATTAAAAAGAATCTCTAAACGCCATGTTACTGCACTCTAACTATGATTGGGTGGACCATGGTTTTCTTAAATGAAGATTCTGAATCATGATGTGCAGATCACTTCTGTTACTCTTTCCACATATCCACAGTTGCCCGATAAGACCACTAGATGGCAAGAGTGTGCCTTTTTTGCTAGTGTGGGCGCTTTGCAGGTAGTTGTTGGCTTCTCTTGGTTTCTCCCATCAGAGTCCATGAAGTGTCACTGTGCGGAGGCAAATTTTACTCCAGATAACAGCAAGTGATATAAAGCCAGGTTCTTTGACTACAGGAGCAATGGCCATAGTATTATAGCAGGAAATTATTTGAGAATGTTACAGGTCCTCCTCTCCATAATGACAGGCTGACAATTTCTCCACAGCCTGACATCCTGGTGGTGGCAGAGATATGGTCACAGGCCCTGATAATACCAATCTGGAGGAGGAAAGTGGAGACAGGATATTTTCTTCTCATGAAAAGTATACTCTGGTTTTATGAACACCCAGAACATATGGCCTGCCTTTTTTGATGCTTTAAAGTGTTGATTGGGAAAGTAATGAGAAGGTGGGAGATAGCTCAAGTTTGAATCTGTGGGAGATAACTCAAGTTTGAATCTTGGATCCAAGTCTAGCTCTACTCCAGACTATTGTGGGCTTTATCTGCTGATGTGCCTCTTCTGCAGCCCACATTTGCAGCCATGGCAGAAGAGACTGTATGCAACAGAAACAGTGCCTGAACAATTCCCACATCCCAGGTACAGTGCCCCTCATTTCCTCCCACCTCTGGCAGCCCTTTGTGTTCCCCAGCACTAAGATGAGGAGGGTCTAACAGAAAGCAGGGGTTTGGGTGCCTCCTCATGACCAAGACCCAGTGGCACAGGTTACAGATGCAGTTGCCCTGGCCCTTTTGTGTAGCTTTATATGTTTGACATTGTATTAAGAGTGCCTTGGATTTGTTTTAATCAGGTATGGGAGACTCACATAAACACATGCACTGTAGCAGAGAGCTACAGTTTTCTATAAGCAGAAGTACAGAGCCATCTGGGAAGCTTCAGGGTTGGTCAGAAGATGAGCCTGTGGAAGGTGATGAAGAACATGGGAAAGAGGTTTTTTGAATTTGTTCAGGAAGATGAGATAGAGGAAGTTAAATTTAGGGTTAGTATGTTGTTATAATTTCAGTTAACTTTAGGGGGTATGGGCCATTCCTGGTATTCTGATACCTGGACATGCCGTAATTAGATCAAATAAAGACTGACCTTGGATGGTGAAAGCACTATAGGGAGGATATTGGTGGTATGAAAATTATATTGATTAATTTTCACATGATGAACAACTTTGGGAGATGGCTGACTATCTCTAAGGATTAGCTCTTTCCAGAAGGTCATGACTGGATGCAGTGGTCCATGCCTGGGTAGAATGGTACATGCCTGTAAACCAAATGATTCAGGGGACTGAAGCAGTTGAATTGCAAGTTCAAGGCCAGCCTGAGCAATTGAATGAGACCTTGTCTCACAGTAAAATTTAAAAAACACATCTAGGGACCTTGTTCTGGTATAGTAGAACAACTGTAGAATGCTCCTGAGTTAAATCCCCAGTACCTTCCTCTGCTCCCAACATACACACATTCACCCACCCACACACAGCAGTCTAAGAAATCATGCCCTTCATGGTCAGCAAAGCCCCATTGTCAAAGGAATATAGTCCCAACAGTAAAACACCTTGGTAACAAAGTATATCCCATTTCCAAAAAAAAAAAAAAAAGAAAGTGATTTTATAGGTGCTTCTATCAGCCTGCTCTCTGCTCCCTCAGGCAAGGGCCTGTGTTTATGATCTTCTAGGTCACATGCTTAATGGACCCTATGTAACCTTGTAGGTGACTGCAGAGCCATTTAATAAAGTATCTTGTTTTAATAAAGTATCTCCCATGAGGCATAAAGTTTGGCCATGAGAGCAGAGAATTCTGATGCCAGTCAACAGTATCTCCTCTGTCCTTTGATCCTCAAATTGTCACCAGATGATACCTGCCTGAGGTGAGTTCAGGATGTTTGGGACAACGACGGACTACTCAGGTAGAGAGAAGAGAGCAGTGGTCTGGTTTTGCATGGCATTGCATCTCACTGGAGCTTTTATTCTGTCTGGTGGCACTTTAGAAGGGAAAAGTGAAACACTCACAGAACAGTCTGGAATGTGCAAGATCAGAAGTGAAAGGTTTTCTTTGTAGATAGCAAGAAAATGTCCCAGGCCACAAGCTCCAGCATGGGGCTGCAGATTCTGATGGCCTGCGTGTGTGTGTGTGTGTGTGTGTGTGTGTGTGTGTGAATGTGTGGATGCCGGTGAAGTGATCAATGACTCACTGTGCATTCTTAGGATAGAAGAGGTGGAAACACTACTTCCTCAGTGGGATTCCTGCTGAGGAAGAATCTTGTCTGCTGTTCAAGCAGGGGCATCTAGCTCAACACTGACAATTGACCTGGCACTGGTGAGCTTTGGGAGGGATGGTAGAACTCTTTGAAAGAGAGTTGTGGAGAAAATAATAAATTAGAAAAATATCAGTGCTTTTTTTTTTTTTTTTTTCCGGCATGTATGATCTACCCCAGGGTTCCTGACCACAGCATGGTTAAACTTAGAGATCAATGGCTTGTATTTAATGAGGAGCTTGCCCATCTTGATGATGTTTAGTAATCCGATTCCCTATCTTGAAAATAAAAAAAAAAAAATGCCACTAGAAGGACCAATGTCCACTGGGTGTGCCCACTGACATGGCTGAGAACTACTGAGCAGTGAGGCACGAAGCTAAATCCACACCTGCAATGGAGTTTTCATGGATGTCTCTGTGTCCACTTGGGGTCTGTTTAGGGTCTGCTACTGCTCACAGAGTCTGTATTAGTGGGACTTGAAGGAGGTTTAGTACACACCTGTTGTGAGAGAGTAATTGAGCAGAGGCTATCAAATAAAACCCCCACCAACAGAGGCACCATCTTAACATTGCGGGGTTATCATGGAATTATTTCTGTGACAGCAAAAGTCAGTGGAGGTATCAGTGCTTTATAGCACTATGGTGATCACTCAGTATCTATAGCTATTATCAGACTTACACATAGTGAAAACCAAGTCTGACTACCACAAAACCTGAGTCTATTTGTCTTCGTATTTTCTTTTTTTTGTCCCTGGGATTAAATCAAGGTGCTTGCTACTACTAATCCACATCCCCAAATCTTTATTATTTAGAGTTAGGATCTTTCTAAGTTGCTTAGATTCTTATGAAATTGCTGAGGCTGGTTTTGAACCAGTGATCCTCCTTCCTCAACCTTCCCTGCTGCTTGAATGAAAAATGTGTACCACTGTGCCCAGCTGAAGACTGATTCTTCTAGAATCCTGTGAGAACCTGAAGTACCTCAGTGAAAGAAATTTTCTCATACTTCAATAACTGTTAATATTATCCTTTCCTGGGAAGAAGCACCTTGAAGGGTGAGACAAGGATGGGTCCAGGGAAAGATCTAACTTTCTGAGCTTTCACAGTGTGGCTGAAGATAGACCAGCTATTTTCTGGGTGACACAATTGTACCTTTGTAAGATTTACTGGCAGGATGGACTCATCAGTTCAAATGCTTTTCATTGACACCATTCTTCAACCATTCTTATTCTTGGTTTTTCAAATGTAACAAAATAATTGATTTGAAAAGTTTGCAGGGCTGTGGATTTCTTTTAAGAGAAAAAAGGGCAACTATGCTTCATCAGGTACTGGTTCAGTATTCTCTAAAACAGATGTCGTATATATGCAAGCAGAACTACACATTGGCACAAAGATACACAGTGCTTCACTTGGTCTGTCTAGTAAATGCTATAGTATGTTTAGGTGTGGGTGAAGGGTAGTGTGCTTCATTCTCTTTGTGCAGGCCCTCTGGAGGCTCAGAGGCTCAAAGTCATGAATGGAATCTCTGGGGCCTCAGGTGTTATGGGCCTCCTGCTGTCCATTCAGTGTGAACATTCACACCCACTACATGTGTGGATTTAACAACAGGAAGTGTTGCATTTTGCTGTTCAATATCTTTGTTTCTCAGCCACCTGATTTCAAACTTGTGAACTCTGAATTTGATGTAGAAAGCTAAGTTGTATCATGCAAGACAATTTAAAAGCCAGAATCTGAAGCCTTAAGTGTGACAAAAACATCTTTTTAATTCTTTTTATGGATACCAAATCCAGAGTAAAAATTTTTAATCTAACTACAGGGCAAAAGACATGAGTTTTTGGTGCAGTGGTACATGCCTGACATCCAAGCAGCTTGGGAGTCTGAGGCAAGAGAATCATGAGTTCAAAATCAGCCTTAGCAAATGTGAGGCCCTAAGCAACTCAGTGAAATTGTGTCTCTAAATAAATACATAATAGGGCTGGGATGTGGCTTATTGGTTGAGTGCCCCTGAATTCAATCCCTGGTATCCCCCCAAAATAAAATAAAATAAGACATTAACAAAGACCATGCTGTCTATCTGAAGTTATGGGGGAAACTGGTATGATCATAGACTTTGGGCATAAGACAATTTCATTAATGTGTTGGTTTGGTACCAAAGTGCCTTTAAGTCCAAAGATACCTTTTGAAAAACAAAACAAACCAAAAACATGATTTTAATTCAATCAATATAGAGGGATTGGGAAAGGGACAAGTGAACCTGGAGAGGTCCATAGGAGGGGAAAGCACCAAGGTTTGAGCTCCCTGCCCACTTCCATGGGCTCCTGGGTCAAGGAAAGTTGGACAGGGGGTGGGGTTTCATGGAGTCAGCACTGCAAAGCTATCTCAGGGCAACTGTAATTTTTCTTTTCAGTATGAAGTTTCTGGTGATCAATGAGGTGTAATCTCACAACAAATGATTTTACAGTCTATAGCTTTGTGAGGATTGTCTCAAGTATGAATGATCTGTTGCTTGCTAACACTTGAAGCATACTTAATACTTTGCCACATTCCATACTTTTATATGGCTCTTATCCAATATGAATTTTTTGGTGAACAATAAGACTTTTCCTAATAGAAATAGCTTTGTAACATTCTTTGAATTTGTAAAATCTCTTCCCAGTGTTAATTCTCTCTTGTTGAGAAATGTGTGATCTTTGATAAAAAGCGTTGCTATGTTCTTTACACTTGTATGACTTTCCAACAGTATTAATTCTCTGGTGTGAATAAGGCATGATCTTTGACTGAAAAATTATATATATAGCATTTGTATGGCTTTTCTCCCATATAAAGTCTCTGGTGTTGACTAAAGAATGATCTTCAATTAGAATCTTTGCCACATTATTGATATTTGTATGGTTTCTCCCCAGTATTAATTGTTTGGTATTGAGTAAGGCATGATATTAGATTAAAAGCTTTGCCACATTTTTTACATTTGTATGAATTTTCTCCTATATGAAGTCTCTAGTGTTGAGTAAGAAATGATTTTTTATCAAAAGCTTTTCCACATTCTTTACATTTGTATAGCTTTTCCTGCAATATGTATTCTCTGGTGTGGAGTAAGACATGGTTTTTGATTAAAAGTTTTGCCACATTATTTACATTTGTATGACTTTTCTCCAGTATGAATTCTCTGGTGTTGAACAAGATTTGATTTTTCATTAAAAGCTTTCCCACATTCTTTACATTTGTATGGCTTTTCCCCAGTATGAATTCTCTGGTGTTGAGAAAGGTTTACTCTTTGATTAAAAGCTTGGCCACATTCTTTACATTTGTATGACTTTTCACCAGTATGAATTATCTTGTGAATAATATGTATTGAGTTTCGATTAAAAGCTTTGCCACATATTTTACATTTGTATGGCTTTTCTCCAGAATAGATTTTCTGGTATTCTGTAAGCTGTGATTTTTTATTAAATGCTATGACACATTCTTTACATTTCAAGGTTTTCTCTCCAGTATGATTACTATAGTGTTTAAAACAGTTTGAACAACACTTAAAGACATTTTCACATTTCTTATATTTGTAAGGTTTATCTCCACTTTCAAGCCTATGGTTTTTAGTAATGGATGAAGTTTGAGTAAAATATTTTCCACATTATTTACTTATGGAGGATTTATCACTGCTGTGGTAAACAATTGAGAAATCCTTAAATGCTTTTACATATTTCCTTAACTTGTAGAGCTTTCCTTCAATATTAATGCTCTGGTGTTCAGTAATGCTTGCAGTTTTATTAAAAGTGCTTTCACACACCTTATATTTGTAATTTGTCTCTTGATTATGAAAGCTTGGATAAATAAATTTTGGGCATGAGTTAAAAACTTTCTCACTTTTATCATTGTAAAGCTCTTTCATATGACTACATGGGTGTTTTCTAGGATTTAAAAAAGGAGTAAATTTTAATGAGTTTCACAGAATTGATATTGTTTTACACCAAAACAAATGTACTGCTAATTACTTAGGGTAGAGACCTGTCTATAGGTCTTGAGAGATTTATCATAAATATAGTTGCCTCTTTGAGTATCTACATCTACATTTAGACTAAGCAATAGTAGGTAAGTACAAATATTTCAACATTCATTATAACTTTATGCATTGCTGCAAGGAGAAACTCTTCATTGCACCATTTTTGTTAAATAACAATCAGACTAATCAAATTCAGAAATTTCTTTTTATTCTTCTTCTTTTTTCAAAAATCTCTTGTCTACAGAAATATTTGTGGATGTTTACTCAATGATACATTTCCAGTTATTCCAGTGACTAACTGAAGCTTGAAATAGACTCCATAGCAATTATTATTTTTATTTTTTAGAGGAAGGATATAATTTCAAAATGCTGTGCAGATATATTTAAAAGCAAACACAGGTCCTCAAATGTGACTGCTATATATGCTTTTTCTCCAGCTCAGCCAATGCCCCACATCCCTACAGTGCCACCTTGCCTCCAACACACTATTGTCTGCTTTTAATTTGCAGGGGATTCTGCTGGCAGTGGGACATAATCATGGCCCTGATGTGCCAGATTGTCCTTCAATAAGCCAAAGAGAAATCTGCATCTCAGCTGGATTGCTCAACTTTCAAGCTAAAATATCTATCACTGTGGGTGTTGCTAAAATTCTCTCTATGTAACTAGCTCACTGAAATCAGTCAGAGGATACTTTTAATTTGTTAAAAACCTCTTCCTTTGGATGCACAGATGAGTAGTGCTAGGGCCTCAGAAAAATCTAATGGCAAATGTATTAAGTTTACTGGGAACATGTATAAGATCCAGGAAGTCTGTGGGTCTCACACTTGGAAAGTTTTTCTGCTATGAAAAACCACTAAAACCACAAAATGCATAGATCTTCTGGGATTTGAACTTGGAGCCTGTTTGAAATCCCTGTTGCTATAAAAGATGAGGCAGTGCAGGTAAGATGGAGCTGCTGAAAGGCATCTATGAACTGTGCATGAAATTAAAAAATAAAACATATGGAAGCCATTAGGCAAGAAAGTATGGTATCTGGAAACTCACAGTTGAAATCCATCTGGTTTGAGAGTAACCAGTACATGTTATATACTACCTAGCTACGTCTTAAGTTCAGCATTGCACTGGAGATAGTATCATGCATTGGAGCCATATAGCCACATAGCATCTCAGAGATGGGTGACACTTGCCAGAATGCCAATCAACCTGTCTGAAGAAAGACTCTTCCTGTTAAAATTATATTCCTAACTTTGATGTACACTCCCTTAAATAAAGAATTGGAAACATTATCTATTATCTTTTTTCAGATCCTATGTAGTCTAGAGAATCTATAAGGTGCTTTATATCTTTTAATAAGTTTTGGCCGTGTCTCATACTCCTTTACTGATTATTTAAGATATTCATTTTTTTCAGGTGGCTCATCACTATGCAAGAATGAAATTACTTAGGTGGGTGCTTGATATCCCATGACATGAAGTGATTATGCTAACTTATGAGCCATAAATAGGTTGGTAACTACACAAATACTGCTTCCAGTTGAATTAAAATTATAAATGAATATTTACAAGCATCTTTGACACAAACTATCAAATTTCAGAGAGAAGGGTCTACAAAAATGGGTTTTTCTGAAATGGTAGACAGAATCATAAAATGACAAACACATGTTAGATCTTTTTTTTTTTCCTATAGAGAAGTTTCATTGTAAGACATGCCCCATTCAAAGGTGGTCTTACCTAGCCACTATCGCTGATTCACCTTTCTCAAGAGTTTTACAATTACAAGCTTGAACCCTTTATTGTTCTTCATTTGCCTCACACCCTCCATACTGCTTCTGTTCCAGGCATGTTTTCTACCTCTCAGTATGAGCCCAAAAGAGTCTCAGGTGACTTCCACTGTTCTCACAACACCCTCGGTTTTACTTTTGGCTTCTGATGCATTCCTGAAAGCCATTTGGGCTGTGGATTTTCTGGGAGACTGTGCTAGAAGTTCCTGAGTCTTTCAATTGTTTCAATTGTCATACGTAACAGATGAGCTGTATGCTTATATGATGTGTTTTAGAAGGATATACTGCTTCTCTCTCTCTCTCTCTCTCTCTCTCTCTCTCTGCTTAATTATTATTTCATTTAAAAAGCAATGCCTAGCAAACTTCTACCTTAAACACACTTAATGACTGAATAGTTCTTTTCAACAGAAATTTCTTAGTGAGGATTACTGCAGCATTTCCATTTCTCCTTAATCTGCATGTTTTTCGTCTGTAAGTACAAATAGTATGCATGTGTTCAAATGATAAGAAAATTTGTCTACACTGTGTAGGAAATCATCTCCTTATTACTTCATTAAACATACAGATTAGAATACTGCAATTTTATATTAATGATCTATAGACTTTTATCTAATGTGCACCCATGACAACATTATTAAAAGTTTTAAAACATGACTGATTAATAAGCATTTTATTACTGTTTTGATTTTTTTCACTAAAATGCCTTTTTCTATTCTAATCCTATTTCTAAAGCTGAGCAAACTGGTTGAATCTTTATTTTCCTAAAGGTATTTTTAAGATACAGCTTCATAATGGCCTGTAAACATCACATATATATGTAGTTTGATACATGTTTTTGCAGTTGAAAATATTGTGTAGTGTAAGTGGTTGTACACAAAATACTGAGTAGTAAAATTTTTACAGTTACAATATGTATTAAAAGTTTTAACGAAAAAAAAAGTGACTGGCACAAGTTGAGAAGTCACTCTTCTGAGATGTTTGTGACAATGTAACTTGATAATTGTGTAATTTCTTGTATAAATAATTTTCATGTTTTTTTTCCTTGATCAAAACAAATTTTCTGAACTTCCCTTTCAATTTCTATTCCTTGTTTAAAATTAAGTATTAACTGCCTTGGTATCCATACCTTCTCTTTATCAAGTTTTACAAAAAAAAAAAAAAAAAAAATATTTCTGGCTCTCCTGAAAAGTTTTGGTTTTGATTAGAAGACACTCCTGAAAAAAATTAAAATAGCAAGTTATTCCACTTACTACACTACTATATAAGTAAGTATATTCAAATACTCTGAATATACAATATACTTACTATATAAGTATATTCAGAGTATTTGAATATACTCTGCAAATATATAAAACTTTATTAAGATGGGGGGAAATAGCCAGAGAACAGTATGATTTAAGGCCATTATTACTCAAGAAATATATAGAATTTACTACAATATGCTGGCAAAAGTTGTAAAAACTTTGAAAATCATCCTAAAAATTTATAGCAACACAGCTGAGGACAACATTCAAACTGAATAATATTACCACAACAATATTAAATCACAGCCCTTCACTTCAACATATTTGGACTCCTCTTGTGACTCAAATGTTGCAGGAAATGAATATCTCTTATTTATTTATTTTTTATCTTTTGGGGGATTATTTATTAAGATTGAATACAGGGGCATTCTCTTGCTAAACTATATCCACAGATGTTTCTATATTTATACTTTTTAAAATTTTGAGACACTTCATCACAAAGATGCTGAAATTTATTTCAAACTTGCATTTCATTGCCTCAGCTTCCCAGTTATATGAAATTACATTGATATATCATGGCACACGACATGTTTTTGTTTACTTTGTAATGTCCAAATATTTTCCAAACTGATCTAGTTTAACAGATTTTAAATAGAATAATACAAATGAAAATAATAGCTCACACCATATAGGGTAAAATCAACACAAGAAAACAATATATCACTAGTAATTAAGAGTCAGAAAATTGATGTTGTTAATTATCTAAGCAATGCCAAATGACCAATTGAAAGATATTTAATAAACTAAATAGCAATGTAGAAAACTGAAAGATATTCAGAAAAATATAGCAGCAGAAAAAGTAGAAATTATATACTAAAAATATTATTTTAAAAACAATGTCTCAGACTTGGGATACAGCTCAGATGGTTGAATGCTTGCCTCACATGCAAAAGGCTGGGCTTAATCCCCAGTACCACACACACACACACAAAAGTCTCATAAATTAGAAATTTGAGGAAGAAAATACATCAAAGGCTAGTATTAATTAAAAGACACAGGTAGTGCTGGATGATGTGGTTCATGAATGTAATACCAGAATCTGAGGAAGCTGAGGCAGGAGGATTATGAGTTCAGAGACCGACTCAGCAATGGTGAGGCACTAAGCACCTCAGTGAAACCCTGTCTCTAAATAAGATAAAAAATAGAGCTGGTGATGTGGCTATGGTCAAGTGCCCCTGAGTTAAATCCCAGTATAAATAAATAAATAAATAAATAAATAAATAAATAAAATTTATAATCAAACTTTTCAAATTCTTCAAGAAAAAAAATCGATATGACTAAGAAAAAGAAAAATTTTAATTACAAACATGTTCTTTTATGGTTAACAGTTGATTTCTTTGCAGAAGACTTCCAGAAGGGAATTGGAGTATATAGGTATATATGTTGAAAGAAAAAGAAAATATGAACCTAGAATAATTTACCCACCAATACAATTTTTTAATCTTTAAGAACAATACAGACTTTCAAAATATGTAAATATTCAATAATTTCTTTATTTCTTGACCTGCTCTAAGAGAAATTATCAATGGAATCTTTCTAATAAGATGAATCTGCACAACAGAAATCATATAAAATTTCAAAGCTCTAGTGGAAATAAATATATATATATATATATATACAAATATATATTTTATTTTACTTTCATTGTTGTACACAAAACATTTTATTCTACTATAGAGTTTGGAAAACTAAAGCATAAAATTATCATAAATCTTTGTTAATTAGTATTAGTTAGAAAAGTAGGTGTGACATCAATAACAAATCATGACAACACATGTAAAGACACTGATTGTTTTAAGAAACAAAGTTAATTTAGTTTAGCATGTAGCACAAAACTAAGTACTTTATTTTTTTTTAAATTTCTTCTTTAGTTTTACATGACAGTAGAATCTATCTTCATATATCATACATTCATAAAGTATAGCTACCTAATCTTTTGATGGTAAATTATATGAAGTCATGCTGGTTGTGTATTCATATAAGAGCATAAGAAATTTTTTCCAATTTATTCTACTGTTTTAATTACTTTTATATAATTCCAAAGGAATGACAAAATAAACATCGAAGATAAAAAATAAAATAATCACCATAAAAATATATGAACTACAAGTTAAGGCAGTTTTTTAATAGTAGAAAAAATATATCAACAAAACTTGAAAACAACAGAAGTAAATTCTTCCTTATCAGTAATTTAAGTACACATAAAGTAATTAAAAAAAAAACAATCAGAACACAATGAGACTAAGAAGATTAAACATAAAAATATGTTAACTATATAAGATGTAAATCTACAGAAGATACTCTTTAGATATTAGGTCACAGAAAAACTAAAAAAAGATAAAACAAATATTACATTTGAAATTGCAAAGATGATAAGAATTATATAAATAAAAGAGAAAGTAGAATATTACATAAAGATAAATATGGCCAATCCCTGGAATACAATCATAGTGAATATATTTGTAACTGAAATCATATTTTTCACATATAGAAATAATACACAATAAAAAACTCAACATCATAGAAGGCAACAAAATAATAGTAGGAGACATCAATCTCCAATTAATGCAAGAAAAAATAGCATTGCATTAATATCCACGGAACAAAAGAACCTCAAAAAGCATTAAAAACCAATTAGGTTTACAGAGGCAATCTTCTCTAGAGTTTATGGAATATTATTCCAAAGAGATCAGGTTAAAAGCACAAAACAATGTTAATAGATATTAAAATATTGAAGTTGCTTTCTAATATAACATAATAAGTTGGAAATCAAAAGTGAAAGTGATATCCAAAATTAACTAATATAAATTTAAAGCAAAATTCAGCAATTAAGCAAGGCCCTAAGCAACTTGATTAGACAAAATGAAATATAAAAACAGCTGCCAGCCAGGCGTGGTAACACATGGCTGTAATTCAAGCATCTTGGGATTCTGAGACAGCAGGATTGTGAGTTCAAAGTCAGCCTCATCAAAAGCAAGGTGCTAAGTAAATCAAGGAGACCATGTTTCTAAATAAAATACAAAATGGGGCTTGGGATATAGCTCAGTGGGCAAGTGCCCTTCTCAAAAAGTGTTGTCGATGTTGCTCAGTGGTTAAGCACTTCTGCTACTGGGGAAAAAAAAGTGCCTATAGCACCCCAAATAATCTAAGAACTCCATGTAATACCAACCAAATAATCAATGTTATTTTTACATAAACAAATATATTTGAAAAATTATTTATTTGAACAATTCTATGGAATATCCTAGGTGCATAAATAACTGAACATTAAAAATTTAAAGAAAATGCTTTCTCATATAAAAATAATAAAAGCCTCAGTATTAAATAGATTTATGTAAACTTGAGGTTAAATGATGAAACCATAAAGAAAAAACTGAAAATACACCAATTAGCTCTCAACTTGATCGTCAAGTCAAAATATATTTACAGATCTATTCTAATAAAAACAACATTCAATATTGAGACCAATGTTGCAAGCCAATTGAATGTCATTTCACAAGACTGTATGAAGGCAATTTGGATTAAACTATGAAAAGTTTTCAAATTTTACAAAGATAAGAAATTATATAATATCTACAATAATTAACTTTTATGATAGTATGTTAACTGAAATAGTAATTCATGAAGAAATAAATACCAGGTAATTCTACTTCTGAAGATATCTACTGTAGCCAAATATACAGACCAAAAGAAATGACATCAGAAATGAAAAGGTGAGAAAAAGGAGCACTTGTTTGGAGGAAAAATAAACTTACTTTTAATGTAATACACACTTTTTATAAAAATATTACAAAAAATTTAAATGAACACTAGTGACCAGTATATTTAAAATATATAAGACAGTAACTTCAGTAAAGTTATACAATTTTTATCACAATTAAAAATTTGACAAATATATAAAAGATAAACATAATTGTAAACATCTTTATGGTACCATTAAAAAGCGAAAGTCTTACCCCTAGACAAAAGAACAGATTCATATATAGAGAGATGATGAATATGCATTTAATTCTAGCTACTTGAAAGGCTGAAGCATGGAAATACAATTTCAGCTTCAGCCACTTAGCAAGAGTCTATTTTAAAAGTCAAAAGGGGGTGAAAATATAGCTCAATATTATAAGAACCTCTGAGTTCAATCCACAGTGTGTGTGTGTGTGTATATATATATATATACACACACACATATATATATATAGCAAAACTTAGATATGTTACATGATTAAGCACATGAACAGAGTAAACAATCAAGGCACTATATACAAATTATAAATAAAGCATAAATATTTATACATGTAAGTAAAAGCATAGAAAACTTGATTAAAAATTGGCACATGGTTCATATGCAGTTAATTTCACCTAAAGCTTTCCTAAAGTGACAAGTCATAATCATTTCTATTTAACTATAACATATAGATATAAAAATAAAAACAATATCACTGATGTGAGAAAACCTAATGAACAACACTGAAGCTCTCTAAAGAGTGGAATTTAAAAAAAAAGACACAGAATTAGAGACATGTTACCCACAAAATTGTGAATAATTGTATTACAATAGAAATCTTTCTTTTAAAATTTTGTAGTTACAGATGGTAGAATTCATTTATTTAATCTGCTTATTTTTATGTAGTGCTAAGGATCACAGTGCCTCATATGTGTGAGGCAAGCCCTCTGCCACTAAACTACTGCCCCAGCCCTGAAAATTCTTCTTTAAACCACATTGATCAGCTATACTTACATAACCACTAGGAGCAGGCATTGTGAAATACTGCTATTCATTACATGGCAGAAAAATTTCACAGAATATCTAGTATATGCATTCATATAAAGCTCTAATAAGAAAAATTTGAATGAATAAATACTTAAACTATATTAAAGAAACTCTTCTATAATTTTAATATATTACAATGGTTTTACCAGGAGATATTTGGAAATGAGAAGATTTTCTAGGGAGCCCCCAAATACAAATAAATGCCAGGTTATGCATATCCTCACAGGCAATGTGAAATACTTTGTAGGGATTCTGACTGTGGAAATGTAAAGAGAAGCATTCCTCTGATGATCAAACTCCCAGGCATTACAGGCACTCTGTTTTCCACCCTTAGAATGCCCTGCAATTCCCCCTTAGGAACTAGTAAACTAATAAAATACATGTGCAATACCAAGCTGCTATGGCAAAGACCTGTTTGAAAAGGCTCTGGACTAGAGTGTTATTAGCCTCAAGCATGATCTCTGACACACACCTCCTGGGAATAAAGGAACTCTCTTTTTAGACAAGCACATTGTTTCACTGAGCCTAAATCTGTCCACATAACAGTAAGTTAATACAATGGACTTTCTTGAGAGCTACACAAAACTCCCAACATTTCACATTGCAATTTAGTATATAACTGAGAAATAAGCTGCATAATATTGCTAAGTTTGTAACCTTCCTAGTAATAAAATGAACAGTATGTATTAGTGATGCCAAGGACCTAAATTAACCTATTGATATAAATAAAGCTTGGCAGCTTGGGCTCTCTCCACTATGCCACTTTCCTGTATCTTGTCTCTGTTTCTTCTTTTTATTTTTCTACAATACTTTGTTAATTTGAATGTAGAGATATCACTGTAGAACAAGTACTAGCTTAAATAATTGATTTGCATGGTAAACATAGAGCATAGAATGCTCTTTAATGATTGCAACAGAAACAAACCTACTCTTGAAAAAATAATTTTTGTCAAATTTTTGTCACTGTGATTCCTCTTTGAAATTTGGATCTTTTCTCTGTATTCTTTGCTTCATTGATTTCTACCAACTTTCATACGTCTACTGTCAGGTTTCTCTTTAAATCCCATGGCTATAGCTTTGAGAACACAAAGGAAACCAAGGATTACTTAGAGACAGAAAAAAAAATTTTTATGGAAAATGGAATATGACACATTTTGTTATTTTCTTGGTAATTACAGAAGTCATTTTAATATTCTACACACTTATTTTCCCAAACTTTTTTTTCAGACAAAAACACTAAAGTACTTTGAAACCATTTTCATTCTCCACATTGTAGGCACTACTTAGAAAAAAATAAGTTAAATATAAAAAGAAAAATCCTAACATTTTCTTTCCTACATAAACAAATGCTGGATCTTTGCCCTAAAAAACAAGAAACTAAAACTTTTTCATGCAGAATAGAAGCTACCATAAGATATTCTACAAAGTTAAAAAATTAAATTTTTTAAATTAGAAATTCTGAATGAAATTTAGGCTTACCAATAAAGAGTAGGTTTAATGATCTCTATCATCACATCTTCATATAAAGTCTGCTGAGAGGGAACCAGGCATTTCCATTCCTGTTCAGAGAAATCAATGACCACATCCCTTAATGTTAATGATTCCTAAAATAAAGCATATGATTAGTGACATAGTATTTAATTTCTTACAAATTGTAATGAGAAGTAAACAGCTAGCTTTCACATATGGTAGTGACCTCAAGCATTTAATAAGATACTTTTTTGTGGTGCTGGGGTTTGAAGCCAGGGCCTTGTGCATGCAAGGTGAGCATTCTACCAACTGAGCTATATCCCTGGCCCCAATAATTATAAGCAGTAAAATTGGTGGATAAATTTGGTACAATAAAAACCCAGGGAGCATCACATGTGAAACAAAACACTGAAGCAAAAAAGTGGAAAATAAAATCCAACATAATCCCAAAGGATAAATAATAGTTGCAATTTGTTATTAAATATTCAAAAGAAGCACAACCGAACAAAGCAATGATACTTGAGACATGCATAGCAAAATTGTAAGTAATAACTATACTCATATGTCAGTGGTCACTTCAGTCTTAAGAGACTTAAGAGATCACTAAAGACACATCAAAACTTCCAACAGTTCACATATTTATTTGAATGGTCATCTCCAAATTGTCTATCTTCTCATTATTTAAACATACCATAAAACAAGTACTGTATTTAAAAAAATATTTTTACTTCTTCAGACAACAACATCACCACTCACTTCTAAACAATAGAATAAGCAGTTAAAGAAAACAATCTGAAAGGTTCTGGCACCCTAAATGCCTCCCTGACAGCATAGATATACTCCCTTTTCCAGGGTCTCAATTATCACTAGTGAACACTCAAAAAACCTGAAGTTAGTTTAAGGTTCTGATCTATGATGTCTTTTTTTCTGCAATAATAATAATAATAATAATAATAATAATAATAATAGATTTAACCCAGGGGGCACTCTACCCCTGAAATTCAATTCAAGAAATGTTATTTTATTTTATTTTTAATTTTGATAAATGAACTCACAAAGTTGCTTAGGGCCTCTAAATTACTGAATCTGAACTCAAATTTTTATTCTTTGTACCTCATTTTTCCACATCACTGTGATTACAGGTGTGTGCCACCACTCCTGACTCTACAACCACTTTTGATACTAAATGTGCAAATTTGCAGAACAACCAATATTTCAAAAACTAGTATTTCAATAATTCAATTCTGATGTCATTTAATACAGATCCTACAAGCTTGGGGTTCAGTT
The DNA here is from genome assembly GCF_048772815.1 of Callospermophilus lateralis. Lineage (NCBI taxonomy): Eukaryota > Metazoa > Chordata > Mammalia > Rodentia > Sciuridae > Callospermophilus > Callospermophilus lateralis. The sequence goes on from NC_135317.1 coordinate 10,327,959, forward strand.
TTATCAAACTTTACTAATTGAGGTGCCAGTTTCAAGCCCTAAAATAAAATAACATTTATATTTATTATTCGTTTCCTATAAATTAGGGGTCTCTACATCTACACACTCAAGTTACTTATTCTAATAAAAAACACACTTATGTATACCAGCTTTTTATAAATTATATAAGTCAGGAAGTTGGCATTTGAAAACTTGCATAGAACATAAAAAATATCAGAGGAAATTGGGACATTATATAGGCCATTTTAGGAAATAACTGGTTGAAGATATAACTCCAAATTTTCTGTTCTGCTACAGCAGTGAAAAGACCCCTTCCTATTAAGATTTTGAAGATCATCACTATTTTAAATATGCTGATTCAGATACTCATTCTGCATATTTTCATTTTTTCCACCAAAAATATTTGATAGACACTTTTACATTCAGGGGTAAGAACAAAATATTTCTAAAGAAGAGGAAGAAGAAGAAAAAGAAGAAGAAGAAGAAGAAGAAGAAGAAGAAGAAGAAGAAGAAGAAGAAGCAGCAGCTTAAGTCTCTCCTCTATACCATTAGAAAATATTATTGAGTCATCTCATGTCAGCCCAAACCAACATACACACAGTTTTCTTAAAACTCCTAAGTATTCGCTGGCTTCAGGGTAAAGAATTCTTCATTTGGAATTTTGATTATTATTATTATTATTATTATTATTATTATTATTATTATTTTGTACAGGGGCATTCTACAACTAAGATACATCCTAGGCCTTTTAATTTATTTTATTGTTTTTAAACCTTGTCTCACTAAGTTGCTACACTAAGCTTGAACTTTGACCTTTCTGCCTCACTTCCAGGTAGTTGTGATTACTGGCATGTCCTAATATGCCCAGAAAGATAAAAATGTGCTAACCTCTTTTGGTCAATTTTCCTTTCACCTTCTTTATTTTCTTTTTCTGCTAAAAACAAGCCCTTGAGAGCCAGAGATTTTAGATACATCCATATCTTATGTTTGATGAATTTGCAGTATTCCAATATAGACTAAGAAAAAAAAGTTGCTTATTACCTATCTCTGAATTTTTTCAGTTTGACATTCTAGAAATAGCTACACACCAATGAAAATTATAGCCACATATAGAAATAAGATCTTACTTAACCTTCAATGATGTTCTTTCACAGGCTCAAAAATTGACTTTAGTTTGAATAAATTTTTATCCTAAAATTTTCCTCTATCTTTGTTCTTTGGAAACTTTTTTTTTAACTTTCAAATATTGCTGTTAAATTACATTTCATAGGTAATGAAAATGTTAGATTAAATGAGACATTCTCTACCCACCATCCTATTTACTTAAATATTTAGTTATAATCCCAAACTTGAGGTACTACATTATGTCTTCCAATTGGCATATAGTTAGTATTTGCTTGAAGACTTCTGCAAAAACACACTAGGATTTTTTTGTTTGATTGTTTGTTTTTCTGAATCCTTGGTACAGTTTATTCTCCTTTCAAATTCTGGCACCTTATAATCAGTCTTTCCTAGATGAGTAAGAAAAGAGGACAAAAATCATATTTGCCTTTTTTTTTTAAAGTTACAGAATCAATGAGTCTGAGCAGCAAAGTGTTTCTGAGGAACTGAACCTAACATTTGGGGAAAATAATATTAATATTCCAATATTTTATCTATTTAGAGGAAACCAATACAGAATATTCCTGATATCTCTAGAGGATCCAGAGTAACTAGCTAGTCCAACAAGGTGCTCCATTCCCTGACCACAAGCTACTCTGAAGGAAGAGAGGACTACACACAGGTTGGCATTCTCTAGGTAATTCAAAAAACATGGGCACTTTGGGTCAGCTTCATGTAATTTTTACACCATGACTACTCAAAGACATGGTAGATATTACAGAGATATTATTAAAGTTGCTTAAGGGGACGCTAGACTTGCTTTCTATGCTTATGAAAGACAAATAAACACAAAGTTCAAAAATTTTTTATTTTAATGCCAAGATTAAACTCAGGAGTGCCTACACACTTAGCAACATTCCCCTCTTCTTTTTATTTCTTCTTCTCAATATATTGATCCTCTGGTTTCAGCCTACTAAAATGCTGAGATTATGAACATGCATCTTCACACCTGGCATTAGGTACAAATACTTTTTAAACTGTTTTACATAATAACCACATGTTCTTCTCATGTGAAAGTACAACCACACACATGCACACACACACACACACACACACACACACACACACACACACACTCACTTTTTAAAATTCCATCCAAACCTAAGAGGAAAAGATGAATTAAAACTCTGTGTAATTTGAAATATTCCAGGGAACCATACTTCATAATATAGTAAATTAGCTGAGAAAAGATGACTTTTATGAAAATCATGCTTACCACACACTTGGAAGATGCACTTAAAAAAATGAGTGCCACCTGGTAAGGGAAAACAAGCTGAAACTCCTTGGACCACAGCTCCTCCCAAATATGAGTCAAATTTTCATGTCCTGATCCTGTCTTTAATATCCACTCTGAAGGGTATAGGCAAGAAAGTACAGAGTTGGTTTCAGGCCAAGCAGAGGTCACCAATCTGCACAGGACAAAAAGTACAATCCTGACTGTCAACCCCATTCTTAGGGCCAGAGGTGGCAGTATATTGAGCTCTATCAAATTTACACTAGGGGTTAAAAGTTTACAAAGGTGACCTCAGGAAAGACCAGGTTCTCACAATTAGTTCTGACTACTTTTACTCAGCCCCTTTCTCCTGTTTCATAATGCCCATCTGTGCAGACTTATCATTTTTAATAATACTCTAGACCCTGAAAGTCTGAGGGTAAGGGTCTATGACAGAGCCACTCAGGTATCACAAAACCTGGAGATGAATAAAGAGATTTGCCTGAGACAGAGATGAATTATCTCCCAGAATGTGAAGCCTACCTTGTATTCTTCAGTTGTTGCTGATTCAATAATTATCACCCAATCACTTCTGATTGAATAATTTTTACCTGAATAGAAAAAATACCAAGCTAAGATCACTCTGCCACTGAGTCTAAGGTGAAATAATTTTAATTCAGGCCATAGGACCCAAAAATAACAAAATATTAATTATATTCCTTCTCAGACAGAGATTTCTATGTGCAAGAAGACCTGGCCATACAAGGGGACATAAGTATTTAATGTTGAATATAATGTTATATCAATTATCAGTGACAATAATGCCAATGACAGATTCACAAATGCAAATAATAGAGTGAGAATTACTTTACATTTTTGGGTATCATTACCTTCATACTCTGGCTAAATGAGGCTTATTTGTTTGTTTGGTTCCAGGGTTGACCCCAGTAATGCATTATTGAGGAACATCTCCAGTTGTTTTCAAAATTTGTTTATTTATTCTGTTTTGTCAGAATCTCACTAAGTCTTTCAGGCTGGCCCTAAGCTTGTGATTAACTTTTTTAGTTTCAGGAAACTAAACACCCAGCTCATGTTAAGGAATATCGATGAAGCTAGATTTTAGAAAAAGTAGACAATCTTCTATAGCATCATAAGCGAAAGAAATAAAATGATAAATATATGTGTAACTGAACTTTTAGAGGTCATAAGTAAAACAAATACATACATAATTACAATAAGTTATAAATAAATTTCTATAAACTCTTATGATTTATAAGTTATAACAAAAATTGGTACTTTATAATAATTTAAGTTATTAAAATAATTAAAACTTTTATTACATAATAAAATTATGATTATAATTTCTAAGAAAATTATTATATTTTTAACCCAATATATCCATAATTTTATCATTCTAATATAGAAACAATGAAAATTCTTAGCTAAACACATGTATTTTTCATTAAACTTTCAAATTTCACACTTCTTTCCACTTCTAATACTTCTCAATGTAGATCAGCCACATTCCAAGAACTCTAGCCACATGTGGCAAATGGCTGACACATCACAAATATATATCTGAGTGCTGTGGTTCCCTGGACTGCAGAAAATTGAATGACTGAAACCCTCCTTTCTTATCAGAGGTGAGAAAACATGTCTTCTATACAATATTTCTCCTTTAAACCAAATGAGAAAAAAATGATATTTTTAGACCCAGAAGGGTGCTATAAGATGAGAGTTGCCTAAGGAAGGCCATTTTTCCAAACTGATAACTGTTAAGGTCAGTAGCCTTTTCATATATTAGACAGCAAACAACAGATGAAGCAAATCCAGCGGGGAGGGTCCTCATGTCTTCATGTCTGTCTACACCTTGATACTGAAATTTAGTTGTGAACAAAAAGATAAAAACTTTTTTATTTTGCCATTTGGCCTTCATCCTAGTAATCCAGCTATGGTTGTCTGGTTTATCTTTTGTTGTAGAGTATACTGTGAGTTCAAGTACTAATAACATTTTCATGTCTACATGCATTTTGGCATTACTCAAAGTCATTTTATAGGACTTTCAACATTAAATCAAGAAAAATGAATCAATGCTTCTTCCATGCCTAAATCTATGCAGTTAAGTGGAAATTAGCATGTTTCCTGTTTCCATTAAATGTATTTATGCTGTCAAGTATTACAAAGCTATCAAATATTACAAACTACCAGCTAATTCATGATTTAAATGAACAGTTTATTAAGTAAGCCAAATTGAGACTGGATTTATCTGGGCTATTCTGATTTCAGCAGAAATTTTACAATGTAAGCTCTGCTATTTGACATGGTTACCCTGTTCCTGGAATAGATGGCTGTCCACTGTGGTCTTTTCATTCTCATCCACATGGCCTCTTCTCCTTTGTAAGCCTAATCTGAGCTTCTTCTTCTTAAAATGGTGGGATTTACAAAGAGAAAAACAGGAAGAATTTAAGACACTTTATAACAAAACAGAACAATATTTAAATGTGATTTATATTTATAATATGTTATCATTAAAGGGTACAAATTGAAGTAACAAAATGGGAAAAAAACTAATTACCTCACATATGACAAAATGTATGCCTCTCATTTGATAAAGGAGTAAAAGAAGCTAGGGCAAGAGGATCCCAAGTTTAAAGCTAGATTATCATCTCATCCTGGCCCATAAGTAAATTAGAGACCCTGTCTCAAACTTAAAAAATAAAATAAAAACATCAGGGGATGTTTCACAGTAGTTAAGAATCCATGATTTTAAAACTGGGTACCAAATAAAAGTAAATAAAAATAAAAAGAATGTCAAACACAGACACTCCAAAAAAAGAGAATGTAAGAGCTATGAATGGTGGCAGATTTCTATACCCCCAGCAGCTCGGAATACTTAAGAAATAGATTTGTGAGTTCAAACCCAGTGCCAGCAATTTAGTGAGGCCTTAAGCAATTAAGTGAGACTAAGTATCAAAATAAAATAATAAAAAAGATCTAGGATTTTGTCCAGTAGTTAAGTGCCTCTGAATTCAATCCAATCAAAGGAAGGAAATAGACTTCAATAGCCATCTTTTAAAAAGAAACCTAAGTGTTCAATAATTATAAAATAGCTCAATACCTTTAAAAATTTGAAAATGACAGATAAAATCATATCTGTGAGACAAAATCAAATAGTATCATAAATATATGAAGCAAATAAATTCTCAAGAACCAAAGACAGAGTGAAAATTCTTATGTCTTTCAAGAAATGGCTATTGAAAATACATGTTCATTCCCCAGAAGAAGCATATGCTTATAAAAATTCCTGCATATCTGACCATGAAAACATATAAGGATATGGCAGTGTTGACCCAAAGAGTTGAAATCCAGGACATGGAGAAAAGGCAATGCACATTGAGAAACATTTAATAAGAATAGGGTTAGAAAGACAAAGGGAATACAGTGAGAAAAATGATTTCCAGACCCATTTTCATCATAATGTGAGACAAATATGTGAGCCATCACATAATTTTATGTAGATGTCACATACATGGATATTTTGCAATTATGCATGTTTAAAATTATGTAGAGTGTGAGAAAATAAAAAAGTACACAAAAGAACATAAAAGACTTGATCCTACACACCATTGTGTACATAAGAAAATGCATCATTACCAAGTTGTAAAATTTCTTCTAAATCTACAATATTACCTCATTAAAATGTTAGAATATTTTACTTTTAATGAAAGAAGTGGCCAGAGAAAAAATTCTTAAATTCATCTGGAATATTATATGTTATACATGAAATCAGCTCCAAAATTCTGAATTAAAAAGAACTTATTTTACAGTAATAAAAACCAAGAAATCACAATACAAAACAAAACCCATAGATGAATGTATATGTATGTAAAACTTTATGTATTCTTAATAGAAATTGAAAAGTCAACCAAGACTCCTTGTCATGATGGTACATTCCTATAATATCAGCAGCTCAGGAGGCTAAGGCAGGAAATTCTCAAGTTTAAAGACAACCTCAGAAATTTAGTAAGCCCTTAAGCAACTTAGTGATTTCCTGTCACACACACACACACACACAAAAAAAAAAAAAAAAAAAAAAAAAAACTGTGTATGGTGGTACATGACTGTAGTCTCAGTGGTTTAGAGGAAATTTAGTCAAGAAGATTTCATGTTGAAATCCAGTGTCAGAAATTTAGAAGATCTATAAACAATCTAGTGAGACCCTACTTAATAATAAAGCATAAAAAACCTGGGGATGTAGCTTAGTTGATATGCACCCATGATTTCAGTGCCTAGTACAAAAAAATTTTAAAAATAAAATAAAATAATGACAGAGAGAGAGAGAGAGAGAGAGAGAGAGAGAGAGAGAGAGGAGAGAGGAGAGAGAGAGAAAGGTTTTTGATGTGACTCAGTGGCTTAGTGCCTCTGGGTTTAATTCCTGATACTAAAAGCAGTACAAAACCAATTGGGCAACTTAGGCAGATATAATATTGCTCAATTATAGAGCAATGCTAGATTTGATTTCCAGTACAAAGACAAAAAGAATAAGAATAATAAAATAGAACTTGGTTTGTAATGGAAATAAAGATATGCATCCATGAAAAAATACATAAGATAATCTATCTACTGTAGGGAGAGAGCCACACATTTACTTAAGTCAATTCCACAGGAAAATTTAAAAAATAAGTAGTTAATCAGTATCTTAGTTAAGTTGGTAGATTTACAGAATTTACAACAGAGAGATGCTGCACATTCAATAAGAGAAAAGCTGGATTAACTGAAATTGAATGATAGTTTTTCCTCAGCCCATATGAGGACTATCCATTGATGAATAACTAATGTGACACTAAGCACAAGGTAGATTACAAGATATACATCCTGAAGCTATTTATTGCACCCTGAAAAAAGTGTAAATTAGTAAAATTAAACCAGGATTTTTCTATCAAACCAAATGTGTCTGTGTGCATGATGAATAAAAATGTTAAACACTTCAGTCTACAGACACTATTTAGTTACATATTTTTCTTCAGAAATCCAAAAATATGTGTCAAAGAAGATATGGAAGAATACTGAGAGTGCTTCCCACATGGTGTGAGGTCTTTTTGTTTTTGTGGTACTAGGCACATATATTCTAAATATGCAGTTTTACATGTTGCTTTCAGTATCCATTAAGATAGTAGAAAAACATGTATTTTATTGCCTTTTATACTTTTGTTTTTACCTTTACTTGTCTGTTTTCTTAACCTACATTTCTGGGCCAGCAATTATAAATAGTTGGAATTGTGTTGCTTTCCCCTGCCCCCGGTTTATTAGTTCTGTTGAGCTGAACTTTCATGGATATCTTCATGCTGTCACACTAAAAGTCGCTCAAAAGATCATATTTTAATGAATGTATACTGAGTAAATTATGAGCTATGTTTCTAATGGACACATTGTAGTAACAATAATTACTAAGCAGAATTAAACTGAAACAACTCACAATCACCAATGAAGAAGTCACAAGTTTTTAATAGGCTTATCAGATGTGGTGATGACCTTAATAAATACAATCTAATGTTTCTTTTTTTGGATGCATCCAAATTTTGTACTTGGTCTACTCATTATAAAATGACAAATTTGAGTACAAACCCTGAAAAGTGCATCTGAAAGTAATTATATTGGTGTCATCTAAAATTGAAGAAATATGAGCTACTTTATTTTTTAGTTACAACATAGCTACAAAAATATTAAATGTTGTAAAACACTGTCAAGGACATGACACTAACATAATGTTATGTCATATATTTAATATAGTAAGTAATACTGAAAGATCATAGAGAAACATTACCCCCCAAATTGCTATACCCCCAAATTGCTGCCACAATAATAGTTATATACTGAATGAAAATGTATTTCTCTAAGTAAAATATAGTTGTATTTGCAAGTCTTAAATAACATCAAATTAAAATGCAAGATCTAGCTGGGCAAGATGGCACATGCCTATAATCCCAGCAGCTCGGGAGACTGAGGCTGGAGGATTTCAAGTCCCAAGCTAGCCTCAGCAACAAGAATCTAAGCAAATCTGTGAGACCCTATCTCTGAATCAAATAAAGAATAGGGCTGGGTATAAGGCTCAGTAGTTCAGTAGCCCTTAATTCAATATCCTCACCACCCATCAGAGACTTTGATAGGAAACTTTAAAGATACCAATATCAGTGAGGTAGAAAAGTAGAGAACGGAAACCTAAAATTGATCAAACCACATTCACTCAATGCAAAATATGATAGAAAAATAGCCAACAAATTGACCAGCTTTAAACAGAATAGGTTAAAAAAGCTGAAAATGTAGCAGCCAATCTCCAAAATATAAAGCAAGAGTGATCAGGATATGTCTAACTGTAGAAAAACTCCTTCTGGGAAAATCAGTTTTCTTAGTTCCAAATAATAAAATGTATCCCTACTAGATTCATAAGAAAATAATAGTTAAGGAAGAAGTTACCAGAAATAATTAAAAGCAAAGGGAACATTTTACTGTCTAGCATGAAGGGGATAGTTTCTCAAAGAACACAAATAGTTTACATCACAAGGAAACTGGTACTGAGAAATTAATCATGAATACACTTATATATCATTCAAAAATCAAAAGCTGCCTGACCATCCTGTTTCTGATGCTCAGAAAAGGCAGGGAAATTTCAATTATGTTTTATAGCAACTTTGTTTAATGTACTCATAAGTGCTATTTAATGCTGATCTCATTATCATGATGGAAATTTTAATATACAGATTTAATTAGCAGTAATTTCTGATATTTTAAATGTGGCTGAAAATAGAATTAGACACTTATTGGAATGAAATAATCAGAAATTATCTCTTATTATTATGGATAATTTAAATACAAGACTTTCAAAGTGTAGGTGGCTGTGAATATAAAAATATCAAAGTGAAGCCATACTACCCATAAAATCTCTAAAAGAAAAGTATTTCTTGCATTTTCTCAAATCTCAAGGCTTCTAGTATTCCTTAGCTTGTGACCACAAATGCTTCTCTTCTGAGTTGCTGGAGCACTCAAAATACAGAAGACTAATAAACCCTCTCACAGGGAAGATGGTAGCAACACAGCAGGGAACTACTCTCAAACCCCACAGAGGCTGGGAACCATATTTTATAATATGTAAGACCCTCCAATAGCCTGGCTCTTCCAAAAATTGTTTGCAAAGATAGATAAAAGTCAGTTCACTTCACAAAATGAGTGAAGTGGTTCTGTGCCTCTGCAGAAAAGAATAATTTGTAAAAGAGCCATAAAAGTGAGTTCTGGACTGGACAAAAAAGACATAGTTGACAAAATCCTGAAAACAAAAGAAAACAAAAATTCAGAGAGCAACTTACCCACGTAAGCTCACTTGAGAGAATCAAATTCAGTTGAACAGCAGAGGACAGAGGCATATTCAAAGGAATTTAACAGTATCTGTTTTTACTAAATTTCTGTTAATATTTTCCACAATTATAGATTTCTGAATCACCTCTATTATTACTTTCTTCATCTTTTGGATGTTATCATTACCTTTTGCATACAATGCATGTGGCATACTGAATTTACCCCTGCATGTATGAACGTATCATTTATCTTTTTCTCTAAATAACTGTATATGTATGTGTATATTTTTATTCTACATTTCCAAGATTCTGCCATAAAAATTTCTGTGATACCACCTCCCTGAAATGCATTTTTTCACTTCAGTTTGGTACATCTAAATGTTCCATTTCATGTAGTTGGGAAAGATGGGACAACTGTGAAGTCTTTTTGATTTGACTAATTATCCACTAGAATTAAAGATCAACCTCAGAGCCTCCAGAGAATTTAATTCTCATTCACCTTTCTTATACATAGTGTTTCATTTTTTATGTGAGCAGTAGTAATTGTATTTAAAAGAAGAGTAAAATATTTTGAGTCTTACATGGTTTTTTAGAGGTTCCCGAGTCCCTAGGGTGCTGGTTCTGATACCACCTTACCACTGAAGCATCTTGATTGCATTCCACCTTGGACACTGGTACTGTGCTTCCACTGAAAGTGATTCATTAGTTATGAATATTGTCCTTTTTCTTCCCTCAATACTCTTAGAAATGTGAGGATTGGTGATATGTTTAGAATCATAATTTTCAACATATTATCACAGACCCATTTGTTAACAGGAGACACCCATATGCTAAAAACAAGAAAAAAGACCATTCACCAAGTCCTAATGAGGTAATAAAATAAACTCTGGTAATAAAATAGTAATCGTTCATTAAATTTGTTTCAAAAATATTTCAGTTGGTAATATTTTACTGCATTAGGGAAGAGTGTTACAAATGTACATTCAATTTTTAGAGTTGTGACTGATTATTTTAATGAGAGTATCAAAAGCTGTGTGCAAAATGATTCATGCCTGTAATCTTGGAGTCATGTGCAGCTATGGGTGTAAGATCACTAGTTCAAAGCCAACCATCCTTAGCAACTTAGTGAGGCTCTAAGAAACTCAGCAAACCTTTGTTCTATATAAAATATTTTATAAAGGGCTGAGGATGTGTCTTAGCAGAAAAGCATTTCTGGGTTCCATCTGTAATATGAAAGAGAGAGAGAGAGAGAGAGAGAGAGAGAGAGAGAGAGAGAGAGAGAGAATGATAATAAGTGACACTGTGACACCTTAGGGTCAAGGATTAAACAATTTAAAAACAATAGTGGATTAATTGATGGAAACTCATCTAAGTTTATTAACTGCTGATTTGAGAAGTTAGTCTGCTCTCAAACATATAAAAGTGAGAAAGAAGTTCTATTTTAAGGTTTGCATAGGAAAAAAAGAGGAGTTTTGAAACAGCTTTTAGTTGACCCAGAGGCCCACTTTAGTTGGTGATTGAAGTTAAGCTCAGGTGATAGATTCTTGAACAGTTTGAAGTAATGTGTTTTTATCAAGAATTTATAAAATAAGATTAAGACCTAATATAAATCAAGCTTGGCAAAGGGGAAAACATTCAAATAACAACTAACTAACTATTTAAATAAACACATACAGCAATATTAAAGAAATTAACATACAGGATGTTTATATCATTATATAATCACCAGAAATATAAAAACAATGACAACTAAAGAAAAAGTAAATGAATAAAGAAACAAATAAATAATAAAATGAATAAAGAGTGAATGGATAACTAAAAAGTAGAAAGATGTAATGTGACTGGAATTGTCAAAGATAGCTTGTAGCCTTGAAAAAGTGTAATGTTACTTGGAAATGGTGTTTTATTACTGCTGAGGAATATCTTATGAACTATCAATTCCACATATAGATGGGAAAAGTTAAAGACAGAACCTATTCACCTGGCTCTCTCACTTGAGAACTGTGCAAAAGTTACCTTTTTCTTTTTCCCCAAATTTTATTTCTGCTTTCAAGAACACTACCCCTCTACCCTCATGCTGCCATCGTAGACTTGCTGCATCTTGACCCTTCTACTGCTTAAGTTTTTTTCTTTATTCTTCATTTCTCTTTTCCTGTCTACCCCATATAGTCCACCAATTTTTCTTTAAATATTTATTTTTCAGTTGTAGTTGGGCACACTATCTTTATTTTATTTATTTATTGTTATGTCATTCTGAGGATCAAACCCAGGGCCTCTCACATGCTAGGCAAGTGCTGTATAGCTGAGACAAAACCCCAACCCCTCCACCAATACTTAAAAATAAAATAATGGTACCTACATAATCCATCCACTAGTCTTACAAGTCTTCCATCCATTTACATCCATTTGCTGCCTTGTGAATAGGTAATTTTTAGATCCTCTCCATTCAAACATCAATAGTCCAGAATGGTCACAATCGGGGGTAAAATATGCAGAATATTAGAGGTCAGTTACAAAACAATGAAAGTATGAAGAGTGGGATGCAACTAAATCTGAAGATAAAAAGAAAATCTGCATACTTCACTAGTTAAAGTAAAGGTCCTAAATTTCAGGGATATCAATAATTTTGAAAATACAATTTTATAAAAAGGAGAAAGAACAGAACATACTAAGCAAAAGTGAAAATTTCAAAACACACAAAATGTACATATGCACTGGGTGTCATGGGTGGGTGCTTCCAAAAGACAAATTAAACTTAAAGAGATATGATTAATTTGAGATGCATCAGTAATATATTGATTGTATATAATGGTTATATATATATATTCACCTGTTATATATATATATGGTTATATATATATATTCACCTGTACAAAATATGCCTTATTTAATAATGGGTATATATTGCAAGAAAGGCACTCTAAACTTTTTAATTTTTTTTTAATTTTTGAAATGCTATCATGAATACTGACATCTAGATTTTTATATTGCCAAATGCTTAAGCTACATATTACATTTCCTTGAAGTTTATCACTGAAAAAACAGATAATTTTACAAAACATCAGGCTTCGCAAAGGCCTGATGTATACTATGAAGTTATGAAAATAAATATATACTTTAAAATAATATGAATAAATAGACCTTTGTAAGTAACGCAGTACCTTTATTTAAAAAAAAAACCTTGAAATTTAGAGAAAGCTTATAGTGCTTTGAAGAAATAGAAGTATAACATTACTTACAATAAAAACTGTTGGGATGAGGGGATTTTTTTTTCTAAAAACTATATTGTATACTTTCTTAATACAAAAAATCATTTTTAGAAGTAATATGTACTTCAATATAAAAATAAATATAGCTTTGAATGGTATTACACTATAATTCTAATGACTTGGGAGGCAGAGGCTGAAGAACCAAAAGTTCAAAGAAAGCCTCAGCAACTTAGCAAAGCCGTGTCCACCATGAGGGAGTTCCTGTCTCCAAATAAAATAATAAATGTCCTGGATATATGGCTGTAGCTTAAGGGTATACCACACCTAGATTGAATAATTGTTACATGTCTGTTAAAAGTAACTATAACAAGGGATTTATGCTATGTGTGGTGGCACATGCCTGCAATCCCAAAACTCTGAAGGCTGAGGTAGCAGGATTCAGTTCAATTCCAGCTTCACTAAAATGAGTCACTAAGAAACTTAGTGAGACCCTGACACTAAATAATATATTAAAAAAATACTGGGGATGTGATTCACTTATCAGGTAGCCCTGTGTTGAATTCCCAGCATGAATAAAAGAGATGTATATTGAAAATGTTACAGTACATGCCTCTAATGCCATCTATTTGAAAGACTAAGACCAAAAGATTAAAATTCCAAGCTCAGCCTGGCTACTTGCTGACAATCTTTCTCTGTATAACATTTAAAAAATGGCTGGGGAATATGATGAGTGGTAGCTTTGGTTTAAGTTTCAAGAACCACAAAACTGAGGAGTTATTTATTTTCAAAAAGTTATACAAATATGTAAAAAAATTATAAGTTGTGCAAAATTAAAATAAAAATTTTGTTTTTGAACAGTACAAAGATGGGCTGGGGTTGTGGATCAGTGGTAGAACACTTATCTGGTACATATGAGGCACTTGGCTGCATTCTCAGCACCACATATCAATAAATAAATAACATAAGGCCCTAACTAAATAATAAAATATTTTTTAAAAAGTATAAAGAGAAGTGACAAAGTGGGAGAACCAATAACCTAACATAAAATTAATCATGTGTAATAAAAAAGAAATGACACTTTTTGAAAGAAAAACATTCAAAAATTAAAACTTCTCAACATCTTAACAAATTAGAAAGATACAAACTAAAATCAGATACAAAAAAAATTACACAGTACTGATGAGGACAAAAACAAATTATCTTGAATTAGAGAAGCAATGTAAATTGCTATTATTTCTGTGTGTAAAGTGTTTATTTAATATATATGTTATTTCTCAATCAGTAGCATAGCCTATAGAAATTACTGTGCTTCTGATCCCTGAACCCTGATAATATATAGTGTACATGATAGTATAAGGTTATGGCTATCATAGCCCATACAGTGGAAACCAGGGAAATAGGAGCAAAGAGGAGGTACATTCAAAATGAAAAAGTAATAAAGTTTGAAAAAATTGTTTTTTGGGATGAGACACATTTTTAGTTTTATTGAAATGGCACTCCCTTTCTCCACAGAAAATTATTAATGGGGTTTCTCCAGAAATCTTTACCTTGGCTGATTTTAGAACTGTCAGCTTAAGAGTTCTACAAAAGAGTTCAATGTAGATAAACTTTCAATTTTCATGTTGCCCTGTTTTAATTGGCCACTGGCCAGGAAAAAAATAAGCACTCCAGGTGCTAAACACACCCTTACTAGTTTCTCACAAACATGTATCCAGAAGAGTAGTTTGTAAAAAGGTGTAAACAAGACCTCTGGCCCTGAGCTGGGGCTTTACACAGATGCCTACATTTCTAAGAGAAGAGAAGTTACCAATTGGGCTCCATGGTAATAGATGGCAGGGGGAGAAAAAGAAAGGGGAGAAGGTTTTCCCTTCTCAGGTGCTGTCCTTGAAGGGTTAACTTGACCAGAACAGTGAAAGAAAAAACTGCTTTTATGTGGATTCTGCAGACTGTGAACTTCTGAGCCCCTCCCCGTACATGCTGGGTATAAAACTCCAAAACTACTTTAATTTGGAATAGAATTCAGGGGATTGATTGATTATAGCAAAAGCTATTCTCTCTGAACCTGGCTGCAGCCAAATAAAACTGTATCCTGCTATCTTCAGTGCTTTGCCTTGTCTGTCCCTACAACTTTATTATATCCGGTTTAACGGACAGAACAACTATTACATAAGTATTATATACACATGATATCTGTGTAACACATCACATGTATATTGGCTTTCCAGGGAAATATGTACAACTTACCACAAAACAAAATTTTACAGAGGACATAAAATGCTTCATTATACACACCATGTGTGTAAATAACACTCATAATTACAAATAAAGCTATTTATCTCAGTTTTATAAATAATATTACCCCATTAAAATCTTAGTATGTTTAAATTGTTTTTTGAAATTTATCTAGCAAAAAAATTGTAAAATAGCTTGAAACCTCCAATTTTGAAGATCAAATAAAGTTGATATTTCTATGTGACATTAGTGTGTATTTTGAAACTATATGGCAATAATACAAACAAATGAATCATAATTTAACTAAATCTGAATCCATATATATGTCATTTTTTGGCATTGTTAAGAGACTAGAGTGAGAGTTTTCCCAGCCTAGGAAGCTCTCAATCACCTGTTCAATACAGAGCAGGCATGTTGGGTTCTGCCAAAGCCTCTTCCCACTTTTCTGTCTGGGCCCGGAAAGCAATTGTCGTGAGTACATAGTGTCTCTAATCACGATCTGCCTCACATATGTGGAGGTAGAGGAAGGAGTTTGGAACCACTGTGGAATTCCAGTCTGGGATACACTCAGACGTATTCCTAAGGTTCCTTTCTCTTGAGCCCCCTCTGGACAGCCCTAAGGGGTATCTAGGGTGATTGGTAGATGAATGGAACTGAGGGAAAGCCCCAATCACATTTGCCTCCATGTGGGCTAGCAATACTCCCAACCCTGCATCCATTCCATCCTGGATGCTCCCCTTCCTTTATAGGTCAGAAATGGTTAGCAATTCAGGTTGTAGGGCTGAGAGAGGCATGGGATAATTAGTAAAAGCTGCCCAGGTTCTCTAAGGTGCATAGGTAGCTTTCACTAGTCTGTTTTACTGCTCCGATGTTTAAAATGTGCTGTGTTCTCTTTAAGCTGCTAGAGGAAGGCATTTTCAAAATCAACTCTTCTGGTAGTCTCTCTGATACGAAGCACTACCTTACAGCCATGAGATTTCCCTTACCCTCAGGAGGTTCCTTTAGTCTACAGAACAAAGGCAACAAGAGGAGTGCGCTTTTCTCTTTTGCTGTGGGTTTTTAGTGGCAGGGAGAAAATCAGTAAGGCCCTTAAGTGTAAATCATCCCAGGGTCTTTGGCACAGGGCAAACTGAGACCCTAGCACTTTCCAAAAGGGGACCAGAAACACCCTTGGCAAAGCAAGGTGAGAGATGGGTTTTCTGGACCATTTAGGAAGCTCAAGCTTAGGGAGATGTCCCTAATGAGAACAGTTTTCTCCAGTGCAGGCGCCTGAGTCCTGATTTTTTCTATTCTCACTCAGATGGGAGCTTCTCTCTCCCATATGCCAGGTGCACCACTCACCTGCATATTGAAAAATTGGGATAAATTTGACCCTCAGATGCTCAATAAAAAGCACCTCATTTTCTTCTGCTGCTAGGCCTGGCCTCAATACAAACTCCCTGATGGAGAAACCTGGCCACCAGAGGGAAGTATCAATTTTAATACAAATTTACAGCTTGACAAATTTTGCAAAAAGGAAGGGAAATGGTGTGAGGTGCCATGTGTTCAAGTTTTCTTTGCCCTAAGGGAAAACTCTAAATTATGCCAACAATGTAAAGTAGACTTAGCTATGATATCTGCCATGAAGACAGAAAATCTTGGGGTCTCACCCACTAAGGAGAAAAAATCAGGAGGACCCACAAAACCTCCAGCTGCTGTTGGCGTGCAACAGCAGCTCTCCTGTCCTCCACATCCTGGCCTCTCTGCATCTGCCCCATTAGACAGACCAAATATATTACCTCTCCAGGAGATGCCGGAGGAGAATTTGGACCAATCAAAGTACATACCCCCTTCTCCCTTCAAGACCTAAGGCTGATAAAAACAGACTTAGGGAGATTTTTGGAGGGCCCAGATAAATATATTGAGGTATTTTGAAACTTATGCCAGATATTTGACCTCACCTGGAAAGATATTATGCTAGTAATCAATCAGACCTTGACTTTCAATGAGAAGGAAGCAGCCCTAAAAGCAGCTGAGGAATTTGGGGATGGCGTTCACCTTGCTCTTTCCACAGCAGAACAGACTAGGAGCAAACCTAATTACCCATCTGGAGCACAGGCAGTTCCCAGAAATGATCCTGAGTGGTACCCAAATGATGAGCAAGATGCTTGGAAAATTAGCCATTTCCAATGGTTGATCCTTGAGACCCGCAGGAGAATCAAGCAAAAGCCCATAAAATATTCTAAGGTTTTAGAAATTATTCAGGGACCCCAGGAAAGCCCTGCTATTTTCATGGAGAAACTCAGAGAGGCAATGAGAAAACACACCACGGTGGATCCTGAATCCACAGAGTGCTAATTACTTTTAAAAGACAAATTTATCACTCAGTCAGCCCCTGACATTTGGCAGAAGTTACAAAAATTGGCATATAGCCCTGATCAATCTTTAGATAACATCCTCCAACTTGCTACTTCTGTTTCTTATAATAGAGATCAATAGGAAAAGAAGGAGAAAGAGCTCAGACACAGAAAGAGAACTGAAGCACTGGTATTTACTCTTGGAGGAGTAAGCTCCCAGGGTGAAGGAGGAAGATGAAATGTGCCTCAATCCACAAAAGGGACTTGTTTCCATTGTGGAGAGGAAGGACATTCCAAATGGGATTACCCAAGAGCCAAGCAACCACCTCAAAAGCCTTGCCCTAAATGTCAAGGCAATCACTGGAAGAGTGACTGTCCTCAGGGGTGTAGGTCCTTGAAGCCAGACTCCTCCACATAGGCCTGAAGGGACCTGGACTCAACTCTGGCTCCTGTAACTCCTATCATGGCATGTGATCCCCAGGTATGCTTCTCCCCAGGGAGCTGAAAGGTCAACTTTCTCTTAGATGCTGGTGCCAGTTATTCTGTGCTCACCTCTTATCCTGGACCTCTTTCCTCTAATACTGTAACCATACAAGGAGTGTCTGGATGGCCGATCACCAGAAAGTTTACTTCCCCTCTGAGTTGTGAGTGGGATGGGGTGATGTTTTCTCATGAATTTCTGATAGTCCCAGAATGTCCTACCCCTTTATTGGGAAGGGACTTACTTTCAAAACTTCAGACATCCATTAAAATAAATTTGGGACCTCAAGGACCATTATGTTTGCCTTTATTAGAATGTAATATAAACCCTGAAGTGTGAGCTACTGAATGCAAAATTGGACAGGCAAAAAGTGCAGTTCCAATCAAAATAACCTTAAAAGACCCTTCTGACTTTCCACATCAGAGAAAATATCTCCTGCACCAAGAGGCAAAAAAGGGCTTATTGAAAATATTTCAGAACCTCAAAAGACAGAAACTTTTAGTGTCCTGCAACATCCTATGTAACACACCCATTTTAGGAATTCAAAAACCCAATGGGGAATGGCAACTAGTTTAGGACCTGAGAATAATTAATGAAGCAGTTGTTCCTCTCCACCTTATGGTTCCTAAAGCATACACTCTGTTTTCTGAGATTCCAGCAGCCTCTGCTTGGTTTACTGTGTTAGATTTAAAAAATGCCCTTTTCTGTATACCCTTAGACTCCCAATCACAATATCTGTTTGCCTTTGAGGAACCAGATACTGGATCTCAACTAACTTGGACAGTATTGCCCCAAGGGTTTAGAGATAGCCCTCATTTGTTTGGCCAAACCCTAGCTAAGGATTTAACAGAGTTCAGAGATAAAACATTTCTGACTGTCCTACAGTATGTAGATGACATACTTTTGTGTGCCTCTACTCAAAAGGAATGTCAAAAAGCTACTAAAGAACTTTTAAACTTCTTAGCCTATAAGGGTTATAAGGTCTCAAAGAAAAAAGCTCAATTATGCCAAAAACAAGTTCAATATTTAGGATTATAGTTGTCTGAAGGAACTCGCAAGCGAGGACCAGAAAGAATAACCCCTATAGGACAATATCCTCTAACTCAAACCATAAGACAACTTAGAGGCTTCCTAGGGATAACTAGATACTGTAGGCTTTGGATCCCTGGATATGGGGGAAATAGTTAAGCCTCTCTATAGCCTCCTCAAAGAGACACTACAACAAGAAACAACTTCCCTGATATGGGAACCAGAACAGATTAAAGCCTTTAAGGCATTGAAAGGGGTCTTACTCCAAGCCCCTGCCCTCAGCTTACCCACTGGACAAAAATTCAACCTATTTGTTACTGAAAGAGGAGGAATAGCCCTAGGAGTGGTCACACAATAGAAGGGACCTGCTCTACAGCCAGTAGCTTATCTCAGTAAGGAGCTTGATCTAGTGTCTTGAGGATGGCCTCATTGTTTGAGGGTAGTAGCAGCTGTGGCCTTGGTAGTCCCTGAAGCAATTGAAATCACCCTGGGAAGAGACCTTATAGTGTACACCTCCCATAATCTCTCAGGAATTTTAAGTACAAAAGGTGAACAATGGCTCTCAGACAATCACCTTTTAAAATATCAAACTCTACTTTTAGAAGGACCTGTTACTCAAATAAGGACTTGCCCTAATTTAAACCCAACCATCTTCCTCCCAGAGAAATTAGAGGAAAATCCTGAACATAACTGCCAACAAGTTCTAGCTATAAATTACTCAGCCTGGAAGAACCTTTAAAACCTTCCCCAATCCAAGCCAGACCTCACCATGTTCATAGATTGGAGTTCCTTTATGGAACAAGGAGAACACAAAGCTGGATATGCTGTGGTGACTTTACATGACACCATAGAAGCACAATCTTTTCTCACAGGCTGGATAGAAAGATGTACTATTGAGTATACACCTGGATGCAGGGGAGATGGACCCCAAATATAAAGCAGCCAGCAAAACTCCCCAATCACAAACATAGATGAGGATGATCTGTGTTTCCTTGTTATGATCATCTAGCTTCACTCTTTATCCCACAAATTGATTTAGAAGATGTAATGTGGCATATAGAGACTTTAAACAATTTTATACTCAAACTGCCCTCCATAATGTTGAGGAAAGTATCTCTCTCCTTAACACTGAAATAACACTTATGAGGAAGGCCATCCTACAAAATCATATGGCTTTAGATGTCCTCACTGCAGCTCAAGGTGGTACCTGTGCCATTATTAAAAATTAATGTTGTGTTTACATCCCTGACAATTCTGGCAATGTGACAAATATTCTTAAAGATTTACATGCTCAGATAGAAGCCATGTCCTCACCAACCTTGTCATGGGAACAATATCTTAGCTCCTGGTTCTCTGGTACTTCCTGGTGGAAAACATTGTTAGTCTCTATCTTTGTCATACTCTTGGCATATTCCTGTGCTGTGTAATTTATTGTTGCATCAATCTAGTTCCAGTACTAATGAATTCTTGTTTCTCTTATAGACCACCCATCAATGAAATAGTCCCCCAGCCTGTTACTCCATGACTTCCATCATGGACCACTTGATAGACCTGATTTTTAAAAGGGGGACTCCAAACTGCTTGCTCAACATTGCCCCCTCTCATCCTGAAGAAGCCAGAATGGTTTCTGCCCCTTTCCTTACAGCAGTAAGGAATTCCCAATTTTAGAGGGGGGAAATGAAGCCATATTTAAAAATAGGTAGTTAGTGTAGTTAGGTAAATGGAGTCTAATATAGTAAAATAAAAAATGAAGGCCATGTTCAGAATGGAGTCAGAGAAAAGCAAACAACACTTGGAATGTTAATGTTCCCAAGGCCCAGAGCCCATCCCAAAGAAATGTTAATGAAACAGCTCCCAGCAAACAGAAGATGTTAACCCAAAAGCCTTTCCTGACCAGATTGCTCCTTTAGCCCACCTGTGCCCCACCCTTTGGGCCTTCCCACCTACATCCCATCACTGAAAGATAACAGAACAAAGGACAGGAATTCAGGAAAGCTAAATGAAGACATTAGCTATAAAAAGGGGAAGACATTGCCCTCCCTTGGATTCCACCTTTTGGGTCCCCTTCTTCCTCTGGGAGAAGTCTTTTCTGCTGTCCTTTAATAAAGCCTCTACTTTTCACTCTAAACTTGCCTCAGCATGCTTCTCTGATGTTATACTTCAACATTGGGGAAGCATTGGGGTAAACAATGGTAACACTAGGACCAATGGCCTAGCATATGGTGATGCTGAACAGGCCACAGAGTGAGCTTTAAGTCTCTGCAGAAGAGATGCCATGTAGCCCAGATCCAAAGTACAGAGCTCAGGATTTGGGAAACTGTAGCCTCTACCCTGAACCTCTGCTGACTACCCTGAATGCAGAATAGTCCTCCTCTCCACCCCCTTGAGGGCTACCTGAGTACATGTACTCCTCCCCTGTGGCCAGGATGAAAGCCGCAGTGCCTTGGACTAACCTCACAGAGCAGCAGGTAGAGAAAGGTCTAAGGTGTACAGGGAAGGGTAGCCCCTAGAGGCCCTGTGTGAGAACCACTATGGGTGATGGGAGGGGGCACCCTATGGCCAGTTAGAGGTTTTGTGGTCCCCCACCCTTACTGCCAGAGCCTGTGCAGATGTGAGGAGTGCCTGGAGCCATATGGCCATATCTCCAGGGCAAGGCCATCACATGGCAGCACATTTGTGGCCCTCTCCTCCAGATTCATGTCAAGTCACCCACAGGAAGACACAGGTGGGAGGTTTCTAGGTTGCCCTTATCCTTCTGGTTCTGTACAGGCTGATAGTTCTTAATCATTCCTGACTCTCAGGCTCCAGTACATGGTCAGGTTTGTGCAAAGTAAGAGGCTAAGTTTTGGAAGGTTGACATGATTTGTCAGCTGAGGCCCAGCCTCTGCCCCTCCAGTGGCCCTTTTGATAAGGTGACACTTTCCAGAGCTACCATTCCACCAATCCTTCTAGCCTGATCAGTAGGTTATGGCGTGTGCTCCCAGTGGTGTGCACCCAATGCCAGGCTGGTTGCATGGTTGATGAGAGGATGGATATCTGGGGGGCACTGTTTGTCAGACCCAGGCTTGATGATCAAGGACTTTGAGGGGCTTAAAGTGTCTGGGAAAAGGGCCCATGGGTTCAGCCCAGGGGAGGGTGTCATGAACCACTTCTACCTCCAGCTGCCACGGTTCCATGGCCCTTCCAGGACAAAGGCAAGAGTGGCAGGTGTACCTAATCTCAGTCCTGTGGCTTTCGAAGGATGCTGATTTACTGGAGGGCAGGCAGTGCAGCCAGCTTGAGTGGACAAGAGAGTGGGCTGAGCCACTTCTGGCATGGAGTAGGCCTTAGCATGCAGGCTGCAGAGGTCTTCCTCAAACACTCCTTTCCTCACCTGCCCAGGAGAATCCATATGGCAAGTTTGTCTTCTGGACAGGGTAAAAAATACTGAAAAACCCCATTAGTCCACCTTGACTGGATCCATCTGTTATTTTTCTAACTTAGGAAACTTGTTAACCAATCAGGGGGTTTTATGCCCTCGGGAGTCAAAGCTGTAAGCACAGCCATGAGAGAAGAGTGAGGAAGGGTCATTACTCAGAACAAGTAAGCAGAGCACTGGAGAATTGCCTAAGCAGTATGTCCTGGAACAAAGGAGCATGGGGATATTACTGGGGACCTATGCGTGTTTGTGCTAGGGAGACCTGTTATGGCCCATAGAGGTGGGCACATTCCTTCCCATGTGCAGTCCAAGGTCATGATTTTTATACATGGCATGTTTCCAAATGCAGATAGTCACATGATAGTGCACACTTATAATCCTAGTTCTTCTGTAGGCTAAGGCAGGAGGATCATAAGTTGGAGGCCAGCTTCAGCAACTGAGCAAGGAGCTCAGCAACTTAGTGATATCCTGCCTCAAAATAAAATGTTGCATGGGATTCTCACACAGAGATAGGGGACACCAGGATTATCATCAGGAAGCAGTGTTTATTTGCAGATACAGCCTCAGTGGATTCTTATGTAAAGGCTGAGCATTCGGTCTAGGGAGTCATAGCCACAGACATTCTTATTAGTTTCCTTTTACATACTAGTTCTTGGTCTCTCATATGAGGTAATACACATTCCTGTTTGGGCATTCTATTTCTATACTAAAAAGTAGAAAAAAAGTTACAACTGAGTTGTGGAAGGCTCACAGTGATACTGATAGCCTTTCCTTTGTTCTGAGAAATCTCCACTACAAAAACAAAAGGTCTGGGGATGTAGCTCAGTGGTAAAGCACTCCTGGCTTCTAAGTACCAAACCAAAGCAAATCAAATAAATGGCAGATGCATTTCATTTAGGGCAGAGAACTTAGCATTATAATGAATCAGAGTGAGCAAAGTTTCCCCTTGGTCACTTGGATCACCTAGAAGAGAAGCTGCTATCTTTGACTGGTTTAAGCTGGTTCTTCCAGATCTTTTCAAAAGAGCTGTTTCTGAAACAAAGAACAACTTCAAGTGATGTTAGCAGTGAACAGCTCTCTGACTACAAGCACAGGTGTTCATAAGTTCCTGCCTGGCAGCTCTTCATTGTGCAGAATGTTTCCTGGTGGAGAAAGGCCTGAAGTGGGGCAGAGCTTGACTTCTGGATCTCTTGGGGGATCCCCCTCCTCTTTGGCTATCCTAACCCACTCCCTGGCAGCATCTCTAATACCTGAGCTGCAGAGATCTTGAATGGCCTCCAAACCCAGAGGCTTTGAGCTGGATCAAACCCAGGACACCTCATAGTTCTAGGTGAGTGCTCTATCGCTGAGTCACTACCCGAGCCCTCAATTTTTTTTAACACAATCCTTTTACTCAGCATCAACGCTCTCAGGTCCATAGCATATTTGAGGAATATTGATATCCCTGAATATACGAATTTAACTCATTTCAGCAAAATACTACCATACCCATTTCCTCTATTGTAGAAGAGTAGATGCTGATCAAGTGCTAGGAAATATTTCAGGCCTTTGGTAAAGCCACTATAGAATCAAAGAATCCCTGTAATGAACAGAACATTAGAAAATAATTCAGGTCTAATTGTTATTGGTTATCTATTTTGGGCTTGTATTTCTTTGATAATGGAGATATACTCATTTCCTTTTTAGATTAGTGTTAGTAGTTATTAAAACATAACCATGGGCTGGGGTTGTGGCTCAGTGGCAGAGCATGTGTGAAGCCCTGGGTTTGATTCTCTGTACTACATATAAATAAAGGTCAACAACTAGAAAATGTTTATAAATAAAACGCTTAATTATATATGTATTAGTTTCATTCACTCATGCTGTATTTCTCCACATAAGTCATGTAAAAAAGATTATTCCTTTAATTATGACAGCTCAAATATCAGGAGGAGGATTCTTCTTTAGTTGTGGGAATTTTGATTTTTACAATAACAGCCAAATTTTTTAGGTAAAGTACATATAAATATGTACTGTATATATGACTTCATTTTTGGACTTAATACTTCCTTATTTTTCTATAAATTGCCATTTTTTGATGGACACAATATCTTTATTTTATTTTTATGTGGTGCAGAGGATCGAGCCCAGTGCCTTACATGTGCGAGCCAGGCGCTCTACCACTGAGCTATGACCCCAGCTCATATAAATTACCAATTTTAAATATTGTTTTATTTTATTTAACTATCATTTTCAGAGCTGTAAACAAAGTTGGAACCTGATTCAATAAATTGTGTCATATTTAAAAGGGACTTTCAGGTTTTTCTTCTGAAGCTATAACTTTTTCTAGGACTGTATCATAGTATTCAGGCATTTCAGTTCTGTTTTCAACCTGAAATTACCTTATTTCCAGTTTCTTGCTGTAAAACAACAACACTAGCAACTATTCTCCCATAGTAGTTAGGGCAGAAGAGTTCTGGATTAACATCAGTGGGGGATCATCATCCATTTTATACAGACAGACCATGGATATAGACTGCCATCCACTCGTTTAGAGTGAGTAATGTTTTATGCTGGAAAGTGAAAATTATTTGTAGGATTGATTTAACAACCAATATTACTCTTGAGGGAAAACAGATTAGATTTATTGAACTTGTAAAGTTTCTTTCCCAAGGCCCAACTTTTTTTTCATTTAAATTAATTGTGGGCTCAAGTATCATTAAAAGTCTTCACTGGCCATTAATTGTGATAAAGCTGCTTCTTATATTTAAGAAGAAAGTTATATTACTGCATTTATTTTAGTCTAAAATGTATACTCTTCACAAAACCTGAAGAGCATATTTAACACTTGAAAAAAACCTTAACCACTAATTCTTATTTAGGGTATTTTTAATGAATGTTCTTTCTTGGTCTCTATCAGGGAAACATTGTTCGAAGTGTCATCTCTGGATTGGTGCAGTTTTGCAAATTGCTGCTTATTTGCAATGATATAGAAATTGAGAGTAAGTACTTCAAACATTTTATAGTAGTTTAGCAGAGTCATTTTATGACTATCTCCTATTTCCATGACATGTTTAGTTGTGTTTTCTGGTGTACTCCTAATATGCTCTAGTTATTCTTTTTTTTTAATGGAAAAACTAGCTGATTTTTATTAAATTTATCAATGCCAAAAAAGACTTTAAATCAATTAAGATCTTTCATTTAGCATAGAGTTACTTTCACATTTGCAACAATCACAGTAAATATGTTTATTTGTATAAAGGGACACACTTTGATTGGAGTTTAAAATATCCCCCATTGCAGGATTACATATATAAAACTCTTTGTTGCTCATATAATAGTTGATTAATCAAATTAAATGTTGTACTCTCTAGAATAAGATAAAATGAAAAAAAATTACTCATCAGATTCATATATAAGCCATCTTTATTTACAAAATATTATCTTAAGAATTATAATTTCATTAAGCTTCAATTGGAGCAAAAGTATAATCACTTAAGTAAAGGTAGTTACTTAAACTAAAAATGAGAGATAAATTACTTTTGAAGGCAGATAAAAAAATATTGTCAGGTTTCTTGTTGTGCTTCTGGAGGTTCAGTAGCAGGCTCATTTAAAGGTGGAGCATTTTGTTTCCTTAAATCAACCCGGAAGGGAACTCACTTCTACTTTCAGAATGTGGGGGTGGGAGGCGGGGGAAGAAATTCAGCTCTTGGGGGGAGATAATGAGGAGAACACCACTGTACCACTGGGAATGGAGAGGGTGGTGGGCCCGGTGGAAAATATTCTCTAGATGCTCCATACCTGTTTCCTGGAGGAGGTGGAGGGAAAAAAGGTCCTCTTCTCATGAACTGACTCCTTGGATCCACTGGAAACAATGAACCTCTGATTGGAGGGAAAGGTGAGAAAGCAAAGGCAGAGCCAGTTGCTTGGTTTTCAGCAGGGAGAAATGAATCTGGCACATTGGAATCACCAAGATTGACTTTGGTATCATTTCTGGATTCCATATCATTACTGGATCCTATTTCTGAAGATGTAGGCCCATCCATTTTATCCAAAGCGGGCATAGTGGAACTTCTGAGTTTGCTGGTCCAGATGGTTTACCAGAATTAAAGTAAAATCCATCTTGCCTTGGTAGAGAAAACTGTGGATCAGAATATGGTTGGCCTGGTGGAGGGATAATTTTCCTATGGGCCTGTTCCCATGAAGGTGCCAGGGGCATGGTGTCAGAAGGTGCTCTTTGAGGATCAGTTAACTTATCACAGTTTCTCTTCTTTCATTGCTAGTCGGATGGTCCAGAGGATTCTCTGGACCCCTTGAGCCTCTTCCTCCTCCCACTGGCACCAAAGGTGAGAGTATGCATAGACTCTCCTTTTCTGAATGAGAAGGTCTTGTTTCACATGAAGGTGGACCCAATGGTGAGGGACCATTTGGGCAATTTGCTCTGCCAAAGGCTATATTTGAAACTTCAAGTGCAGAATGATCTTTTTCTACAAGTTTAAATTTGAACTCCATTTTAGTTAATTTTTGTCTGTGGTGAGCATTTTGTTTCCTTAAATCATTGAGGTATCTTTCAGCATTCTGAGCTGCCAACTCATTACCGTGTGCTTTTTTCTCATAGTACATAATATGCCCCTGATAAAAATGAATGGTTGTTTCCAATTCTTCTTCAAGATCTTTGGCTCACTTTCTACAGGTCTCCAGCAGTTTAGTTGTATGGCTGATCTTTTCTTCCACTTTGGAAAGTTTCTCCTCTTGCTGTACCTGGTAACTTTCCTCTCCTATTAATTTCCTTTGGAGTTCCATTACATTTTCTTGATATAGTTCCATCATGACTTTAAGTTTCTGCTGAAGATTCTTATTCTCACTTACAAACTGTGTATTTTCTGCTTGCAAAGATGCTTGTTCTGTCTTAAGATTTTTAATGTGTTCTGTAAGTTCTTCCTTTGGTTTACCTACATCAGATAATAAAGTAAAAAATTGAGTACTTTCTCTTTCTATGGTTTTAAAAGGGGCCTTTAACTTAGCAACATAAACCAGTTTCTTCAAAGCCCCTTTTGGCTTATCTTCTAAGTGAGCACCAATTTCTGATTCACTCTTCATTTCCAACTCCAAGTTACCTTCATCTATTAGGACTTCTCCAAGCACAGGAGCCCCATTTTTTATCTGCAGCAAGTGTTCAGTCAGAAACTTAATGTGATTTTCTTTATCTTTTAGAACTTGTTCTGCATGTACTTTAGAGAGTACCAATGTCATTTTCTGTTTATTGAGGCTATTCAATTTTTCTTTCATACTTCAATGTCTTCTAAGAGCTGTTTCTGACTTTCCTGAAGTTGAGAATTTTCAATGAAAGCCTCTTTTATTGCTACTGTAACCCCTTCTTCATTCATTTGAAATATTCTCAAGGTTGTTTTAGCTTTAGGTATTTGTGATCTGAGGGATTTTGATTCTTCTTCTAGGGACTTAATCTTTTTTGATATATCCGCCATCAATTCATCCTGTTGAGAATGTTTGGTTTTCTTTTCTTTTAGCTCTTTTTCTAGAAAGACTATTTCATCCTTAAGTTTAGATACAGACCTATCCAGGTTTTCATATATTGCCTCCAAATTTTCTGTTTTTATCAACTTCTATTCTAAAACGGTATCCTTTAAAGATGATTCTAAGCCTCATACTCTTTTTGAACAAGTTTAACTTTTTCAAGTATTTCACATTTTTCTTCAATTAGTCCAGAAACTTTTAGAGCAACCTCTTTTTCTCTTCTGATGTAACTAATGCCTGCTTCTCACAGACTGATAACTTCTCCACAAAAACAAGAGAACAACAAAAAATCCAATAGCTGTACATATCACCAACTCCCACGGACAGCCATAAGGACTAGGGTGTGTTTCCATGTCTTCAGACAAGGCAGACTACAACCCTGCTTACTTCTTCCAGGACCACCCCCAAGTAGGGCTGAGGGGTAGCTCTTTCCCCCTCATCACAATAAGGCTACTTTGGCTATTCCCTCTACAACCACACCATGCTCAGCCAAGCCAAAACAGCCTGCAGACAATCAGGCCTTTGGTCAGGAACAAACCTGCACCAGGCAACAGAGCAGACCATTATGAACCAGCAGGTGGGGGGAAGGTTGTGGGCATGGGCATGGAGAGCCCTGGTCATGGGCTCCCAGGGGCCTAGCACACTCATGCTGCCTGTCAGGGAAGTCGTGGCCCCTTCACTATGCTGTGCATCCTGAAGCAGCACAGGTTCAAGCCTGCCCCAATCAAACCAGAGAAGAGTGTTCTCCAGGCCACCCACCTGTTGGTTTGGTCTAGTCCAGGTCAAGGCAGAACTTCTATACAGTCATAATATCATCCAGCTTGATGTCACTAAAATTCTAAAGCTCTACAAATTTTAAAGAGCTAGTACATCATATACTTATATTTGAATCACTTGTTTTTTTGTTTTAATGACTCATTTCTTTTCCTCCTCTTTTGTCCCCTCTTTTCTTTCCTTCCTTCCTTCTTTCTCCCTTTCCTTTTCTTGCAGTGTTGGGGGTTAAACTCCAAGGGGTTAAACTCCTTATACATGCAGCAAGCTCTGTACCTCTCTTCTACCTTCCAGCCATGTTGACACTTTCTGCAGAAGTAATCTAAATTTTTTCCATAGATTAAACTCTGTTAGACTATTTTAAAAATAATTTCAGAAGAGTTGTATACATGGGCACAAGTCAGTTTGATAAGTTATTTTTAAATAGAACAGCATATCTAATGTTTCTAAAAAGAAGGATCTTAAAACTTGAATTGGTTTTCATGTCAGTTTTTGTAGACTACTATTTATTTAAGAGTCTTCAAAATCTGTTTCCAGATGTTCTTTTCACTTCTCATAGGAAGGAAACACTTCTAAGCAAGGTAGTCATTATAAATATATGGCAAACGGAAGGATAAAATCAGTGAGATCCTGCCTCAAACAAAACTAAATGAAATGTTGCATGGGATTCTCACCCAGAGACAGGGGACACCAGGGTATTCAATAGGAAGCAGTGTTTATTTGTGTGCTTCCAACCTCAGTGGATTCTTATCCAAAGGCTGAGCATTTAGTATAGGGAGTGATCACTTATATATTCTGGTTAGTTTCCTTTTACATACTAGCCTTTGTCTTCATAGGAGGTAATACACATTCCTATTTGGGCATTGTATTTCTATATTACAAAGTAGCAAGAAGGTTCAAAATTGATTTCCCAAAAGCTCACAATGATACATATGGCATCATATTCTCTTTCCTTTGTTCTGAGAAGTCTGTACCACAAAATGTAGCTAAATGGTAAAGCACCCTTGGCTTCTATTCCCAGTACCAAACTAAATAAATGGCAGATTCACTTAATTTATGGCAGAGAATTTAGCATTATAATGAGTTTTAAAGGTCACTTAGAAGAGGAGCTATGAATCTTTGGCTGGTTTAATTTGGTTCTTCCAGGCCTTTTCTAAAGAGCTGTTTCTGAAATAATGAAACAACTTCAAGGGCTGTTAGCTGAGCAGCTCTCTGCCTGCAATCACAGGTGTTCCTAAGTTCCTGCTGGCAGCTCATCACTTTTTTCCTGGTAGGGAGAAAAGTCTGAAGGTGGCAGAGCTTGACTTCTTGGGGGATCTCTTCCTTTTAGGCTATTCTAAAAAAAACTTCCTTCAGCACCTCCAGTATCTGAGATGCAGAGAGTTTGAATGGCCTCGAAATCTAGATCTTTGAGACCTGATCCTGGCCCTCACCTCACTCCACATTTCTTGGTTGTTTCCTGGGGCACCTCAAGGCCCTGATTTTGGAGGGTTCCACTTCCATCTCGCCTCTATACCCCCCAGTGCACCCAGGGCTTCAGTTGCAGTACCTAACTGGGAACAAGGTTCTCCAGGTAGGAGTTGCAGCCTTCCTGGCAGCTATCTTGACCTTGACCCTCAAAGAGTGCAGTGCCTCTGGGGCTACTTAGTGGACCAGCTTTTTGTTACTTATGGGGTTGAGTCTTAGCCTTTGTTGCCAGAGAGTTGTTTCTCCCTTAGATCTCCCTCCCTGAGATATTTAGTCTTTGATTGAGGCTGAAGGCTATCTAGGTGGCAGTCAGTTGCTTTTCTCACTTCCTTACCCACTGGTACCAGAACCAACTTTCTCTCTTACAGCCCATTGCCCAAGGCACAGGTGATCCAGGAGGCTTTGAAGGTCTGTGTTGTGGGAATGAGTGGAGCCACTGTGCATTCAGCAATGTGAGACACTTGTTTTGAGAGGCTGAATGATGAGAGTCATCTGCAGATTTTCTTCTACATCACCTTGACAATGAGGTTGTGATGGATGCAGTCAGGAATTCCATTATATCAGCTGTCATTTGTGGCTAGAGACTGACCTAGAAGCCTGTAGTCCTGGGACCA
Source organism: Callospermophilus lateralis (assembly GCF_048772815.1). Lineage (NCBI taxonomy): Eukaryota > Metazoa > Chordata > Mammalia > Rodentia > Sciuridae > Callospermophilus > Callospermophilus lateralis. The sequence continues at coordinate 10,358,753 of NC_135317.1, forward strand.
GAGAGGAGAAAACAGATTTGGGCATATTGTTGAATAAAGAAATTGATGGTTAGGGGTACAAAGGGTGCTGCGAAGGGTTAAAACACCTCTAAAGACCTTCCTGGGATACTTGGTAAGAGACGCCAAGAGGAAAGGCAGGGCTCCTGACCCACCAGCTCATGAGCCATCACTGCTCAATAGCCACAGAGTCAAAGCCACAAACTCATGCAGTGCTGGCCTCTGAAGGAGGTGACTGGAGCTTAGAAGGCCAGAGCTGTCCAGGTCCTAGTAGGATGGTTTCAGTGTCCAGTTGTGATTTCAGGCTTGGTGGCTACTCACTGGTATGTCTCCTGTTTTGCTGTGCTTATGAAGTAAACTGCTATAGACATTTGTGTGCAGTTGTGTTTTTTCCCTTCATTTTTATTACAAGATTTTCTCAATTAAAATGTGTTTATATGCTTGAGAAATGTTAAAACTTTATTAAGATGAAATTATATGCTTTAAAACTCTTTAAGCATGTATAAAGAAATGGAGACTTTTTTTCATTTGGGACATTTTACTAAGTAATGAAACCAAGCATTGACAGGATGGTGTGAGAATTAGCACAGGAAGAGAAGAAAAAAAAAGAAGAGTAAGAACCCAAGAACTTCTTGGCACATAGATCAACCTTATATCTGTTTCTTGGGGCTGCTGTAACTTTGTAATAAGTTGGACAACTTAAAGCAATAGGATTTTGTGACTCACAAGCCAGGAGACTGGAAGTTGGAAATTAAGAGCCTGGCAGAGTGGGCTCCTTCTGGAAGCTCTGAAAGAGAAACTGACTCATGCTTCTCTTTTAGCTCCCGATGGCTACCAGCAAGCCTGGCTTTGCTTGTCCTGCAACAGTGTGACTCTGATCTTGGTCTCCATTGCAACTTGACTGTATCCCTGTGTGTGTGTGTGTGTGTGTGTGTGTGTGTGTGTGTGTGTTTATCCTTTTCTTGTAAGGTAACCAACCATATTGAATTAGAGTCATTATTTATTTCTTCTACAAAGTTCACATGTAGACTTAAAATGAAATTTGGACTTTACCTTATCTTTTTGGAGAACACAGTTCAAACCATAAGTCATTTTTCTTTGGGAGAAAGAATTAAAATTTATTCCAGAGTATTACTATAGTTATAGTTGTGTAGTTTGTTGGTTACTGAGTTAATAAAAAAACATTTCAACTTTCCTTCATAGAATATGTCCACCTCTCAATTTTGTTGCCTTTGAAATAACTCAGAGCTTCAATAGCCTCATGGTATGCAATGACTCCATCCCAAAACTAAAAATATATCATTTAGAGAAAATAAGGTAAAACTAAACAAATCAAGGTGTATACCATACTCATGGAATATAAGGCATAACATTGTAAATGTACCACTTCTCCCATTCGGAATTTCTGGATTTAATGTATTCCCACTAAAAATCCCAAAAACTTTTTCTTTAAACATTGACATATGTTCCTATAATTCTTATGGAAGTCAAAAAGCTAAGAAGTGTAAAGATGCTCTTAATGACTAGATGTCAAGACCTATTATATAAGTAATGCCAATGTAAGAATGAAATAAACTCAATGATGGATAAACTGAACAATGTAGTAGAAAACCCAAAGCCTCAAGCATCCATCCAGATGGGATCATCATCATGGCTCTGGAGTAGTCAAACTTTTCTTAAACAGTACACAAAATTATGAAATTTAAACAAAAAATTAATTAATTAAATTATGTCAAAATTAAAAAGTTCGGTTCATCAAAATTCCTCAAGCTAGAGAGTTAAAAAGACAATTCACAGAATGGAATATGTTATTTTTACAAATATATCTGATGAATGACACACCACAAACATATCAAGAATTCCTTCTAATCAGCAATAAAAGGAAAAATAACCCAATAAAATAGTGGAAAATGTGAAAACAATTCTCCCAAAGAGGATTTCCAATGGCAGCAATCATATTGAAAGTGATTATCACTGATCATCAGGGAAATGAATCATTAAAAACTACAATGTGGGGCTGGAGTTGTGGCTCAGTGGTGGAGTGATTGCCTAGCACACGTGAGGCCCTGGGTTCTATCCTCAGCACCACATAAAAGTGAAATAGAGATATTGTGTCCACCTACAACTAAAAAAATAATTTAAATAACTACAATGCAACATGACTACACACCCACTAGAATGCCTAAAGCAAAATGGGTAGACAATTATCAAATGTTGGTGAGAATTTGGAGCAAGCCAAACCTTTACATACTTCTTAAGAGAATGAGAATTGGTACAAGAACTCTGGAAAACATTTCCATAGTATCTACCACTGCTGGACAAATGCAAATGCTTCTTGGATGTTAGTAGTGTTTTGTACCTTGATCTAGGTATTCACTTCCTGACAATTCTTGAGCTGTGTTCTTTTCAGTGAGTATTCTTCCCTATGAATATTACTTCCAAAGCATTTGGTTTATTATTTTTAGTAACAGTCCCTTTGGATATTGTTAAGCAAAAATACTTTACCTTGGAGGAGGACCTACTTGAGTGGTTATGAGAACTTTGAAGCCTATAGTGTTAATTTGGGTGTCTCAATAAACAGGACTTCAAACAGGGAGATTTAGGAAGTGAAGCAAGAAAATATGGACATGAAACTAGAAACATGAGGTGGTAAAAGTAAAGAAGCCAAAAAAGGATTCATGAACCAGGCAGTTACAATTGAGGGCAGCTGATGCTGACAGTCATTGGGGAGACAATTAAGGTCTAAAAAGGTAGTTTTCTCACAACTTCCCATCTATCTTGAGTTCAGATCTACTTGCCAGGGCCATAAAACCTCACAACAATTTTAGCTTGCCCAGAAAGCAGATTGTGTTTCTCAAATCAGAGAAAAGTCTTCAGGTTAACACTAAAAAGTCCCTGGTATGTAGAGGAATGTCAAAAGAGTCAGTTGTGGAACCAACGCAACTCCATTCTCCTACTTGTTGAGTTTACTGTGTCATTCAGAGTAATGACCATTTACAATAAAAACAATTTGAAAACATGCTTAAAATGAAAGTGTTAGTGGGAACATTAACCAGAAGATTCTCTAGTAACTAGAAGATTCTCACTTCCAAATAGTAGAGTATTGTTACAATTTCAGTGCTATAGTTGGTTTTAAAGCCAATTGATATTCACTTTCTTCCTCCATCACTCATTCTAGATTTCTTTCATCCATGGTTATTAGCATTTCAGTTACTCCGGATGGGGAATTCAGATCTTCTTTAAGGGATCTGAGCCTTGGGAATAATGCCTTTGTCAGGCTGTGGTTTTTATCATTTCATTTTCTGTAATCAGTGGTGTGAAATCACCAAGAAGTTTCAGATGAATATCTTCTAGGCTGCAGACATATCCCTCTGCTGTGGTTTGCACAATGGTGTCTCCTGTGAATTCCTGTTGAAACTTAATCTTCCTTGTGGTGGCATTAAGAGGTGAGGTCTTTTTATTAAGGTCATGAGTGCTGAATAATGGATTGGGGATTTTATAAAAAAAGGCTTGTAAAAACTCAGCTCTAAGTGGATCAGAGTCCTAGGTTTTAGACCTGAAACTCTGCACATGCTAGAAGAAAAGGTACATCCAACACTCCAATATATTGACTCAGGCATTGACTTCCATAATAAGACCCTTAAAGCACAAGTAGTAAAAATCAAGAATAAACAAATGGGTTAACATCAAAATAAAAAGTTTCCTCATAGAAAAGGAAAGAAAATTGTGAAGAGAAAGTCTACCAAATGGGATAAAATATTTGCCACCTGCATCTCAGAGAGAGCATTAATTTCCAGGCTATATAAAGAATTCAAAAAATTTAACACCAAAATACAAAACAAAGCAAGAACCAAATAACACCCAGTCAATAAATAGGTAAAGGAACTGAAAAGACACTTCACAGAAGAAAAATGAATAGTCAACAAATCTATGAAAATATGTTCAACAACTTTAGCCATTAGAGAAATGAAAATTAAAACCACACTGAGATTCCATTTCACTGAAATAAGAATGGTGATTATCAAGAATACAAGTAACAAAAATAAATATTGGTGAAGATTTGGGGTAAAAGCTACACTCAACATTGATGGTGGGAATGCAAATTTGTTCAACTGGAAAGCAGAATGGAGATTCCTAAGAAAACTTGGAATGGAACAACCATTTAACTCAGCTCTCCCACGCCTCAGTATATATCCACTCCTCAGCCTCTTACAGTGACATAGCCACTTCAATGTTTATAGCAACTCATTTTATATAGCTAAGCTATGGAACCAACCTAGGTATTCTTCAATCCATGAATGAATAAAGAAAATGTTGTATATATACACAATGGAGTATGTATGAATGAAGAATGACTATGAAAATTAAGAATGGCTATGATATTTGCAAGAAAATGCATGGATCTTGAGTCTATCATGCTAAGTAAGACAGTCCCAAAAAACCAATGGTCAAATGTTTTCTCTGATATATGGAAGCTAACACCTAATAACGAGAAATGATGGAAAGAATATAAGCACAGTAGATTAGACAATGGAAAATGGAGGGAGAGAAGGAGAGAAAAAGAAAAGAGAGTAAAATGAATCTGACATAGTTTTTCTATCTACTTATATGAAAACAACATAGCGACTCCCATCAACATGTAAATACATAAAAATGGGTTTCTAAATAATAAATAAAATAAAAAGTATTCCATGTTGTATAATTATAGCTAAATGGATTCTTCTATCATGTATAAATAAAAATAACAAGTAAAAAAAAAGAAAAGAAAAAATATAACAAAAAACACCACAAACCTCAATCCTGGTTTTATAGCACTAAAATAAAATTTAATTAATAAAATGAAAGCATTTATGGGTTTGCTTTCTTCCATTTTTCTGCCAAATGAGGACACAGCTTCTGGGACAAAAATATTTCTCACTTTCACCTCCAGAACTGTGGGAAATAATTTTCCATTCTTTATTAATCACCCAGTATTAGGTATTTAGCTATGGTACCAAGAAGGGACTAGGACATCTTCCCTACCCCATTATGTCACAATAACTTTAACTTTCTGAGATAATAAGGGTCAATTATCAACACCAGCAGAGTAAAACCTCTGCCTGCTGGAGGAGCCCACAATTACCAGGAGGCAGCCATAGCTTTAAATTGAAGTGTATCCTTTTCAGATGCCCCATGGTTGATAAAAGAGCTTCACCCCCAAAAGAATATGAAAGTTGTCAAAACAGCAAGGAAAAAATATCAATTCTACATTTATCCCTGTTTGCCAGGCCCGTTTACTTTATTTTTTATGGACACAGCATCATAAATTAGCCATTGATTCAAAATACATACTGCATCTTGAAGGAGAGTAGCCCTAACACCCAGCTGTCATCTCAAAGCCAGTACCTTGATGCCCCTTTAAGGGACCATTCCAACATTTAAGTTGGCAATTTCTAGCAGATTCAGCATCGTGGGAACCATAGGTCCTGGTTTATCTCCCTAGTGAAAAATCTGGTCTATTGATTTGAAGTGATGATCCAGATCCCATGACAATAAGCAGACACCGATTAAGTCCTTGCAAATATGTACTGTCTGAGTGGGGGAAAAGAGGTCAGACCCATATCCAGAATATATATCTATGGTGATACAGAAGAGTAGTGACTATATTCATAAAAAATCATGTCATAGGGGCTGAGGTTTTGGATCAGCAATAGAATGCTCACCTAGCATGTGTGAGGCCCTGGGTTCAATCCTCAGAGCCACACATAAATAAATAAATAAATAAATAAATAAATAAATAAATAAATAAAATAAAGTTATTATGTTCAACTACAACTAAAAATAAATATTAAAAAAGAATCAATGTCATAAAAGACAAAGGATCCAGGTAGAAGGAGACTAAAGAGATGTGACAATAAATGCAGTATCTGATCCTGGACTGGGTACTGTACTGGAGGGAGAGAATAAGCTGTAAAGAGTATGTGGAGATTGTGCCTGGGGTTGTGGCTCAGTGTCAGAGAGCTTGCTTTGCATATGTGGGGCACTGGGTTTTATCCTCAGCACCACATAAAAATAAATAAACAAAATAAAGATATTGTATCTATGTATAAATTTTAAAAATGTAAAAAATAATATTTTGGGATAATTGAGACGGTGGGAATATACATAGGAGTGTAGATAAAGTTCTGTGTTGGTGTTAAAATAATGGGGGTTAACGACACAGGTTTGTAGAGAATATCTTTAGTCTTAGCAATCACACAGAAGTACTTAAGGATAAACAGCAATGATGTATGCAACCTACGCTTAAGTGATTCAGAAAGAAATAATAATACTATGAATAAAGAAAGAGGGGCAAAAACAACAAATTTAGAAACTGATGTTAACAAAACAATAGTGAACCTGGATAAAGTATGTATAAGTGTCTTTTGTACATATCCTTCCATCTATTCTGTAAACTTAAAATTATTTCCAAAAGAAAGTTTGTTTTTTTTAAATCCTGCTAGAGTTCAGTAAACAGATACTCATATAAAATTTACTGTGTGCCAATCTTTGAGAACACATAAATGACAATGACTTGGTCTCTCTTTCACAAATCCTGGTCTAAAGTAGAGGACCCAACAGCCTCTGAGTTGGAACAATTTGGCTCAATTTTCTTGCATGCATTTTCTAGTTCGACACAATCTCATTTTAACCCATTGGAGTGAATACTTTGCCTCTCTCATTTTTCAACAACTTCTGCTCACTGACCTAACCTGCCTTTGAAAAATCCCTACAGTGACATATTCTTTGTATGCAACATAATCTCACATGGTCAGAATCCCATCAACAACAAATGGAGAGGAACCTGCAGAGAATGGCCCAGTTTAGATATCTGGCTTGAGATCCACAGTTGCCATTGCCCATCTTCCTTCTGGGATATCTGAAAACTAGAGTTGCAAGCAAGGTGGGGACTGACTTGCCTGAGAATACCAGAGGACTCCTGAGGCTGAACAGTCCACAGTAGGGAGGGCTGACCACTTCATTTGGATCCCTGAGCTGGTGTGTTGGCGGAGCTTCCTTTACCTTTCCTACTCCAAGTGCAAGAGAAAGAAATGCTCTGTGTGCTCGCTCAGCTTGTCTGCATCCACCAAGGGGAGACACCTTCCAGGCCAGACCACCTGGATTGATCTTTATGGTACTTGATATTAATAGGTTATTAGAAATTGAATAAATCAACATTTCCCAATTTGTTGCTTCAGCCTCCAGCTTAGAGCAAGTGTTTTAAAAACCAGCTTCCTGAAATTATGTGCAATGAATCAAAGAAAATTTCCTTTCTATAATACAATTTCTGTGGACTAGGGCAGTGAGAGATGGGCCTGGATTTAAAATCTGAAGTATGCAGCTTTCCACAAGTGTTCTTTTAAAATGGATGGGGTTCACCACAATCATGCTATTGGCATTGAGTTTCCCTCTTGGATTTATGTTGTCATCTGCTTTTCAGACAGCGTCTTATTTTGAAGGGACAGTCAGCCCTGTGTGAGGAGAGCAATGGGCAACCTCTCCTGTAGGGTGGGTCCAAAACCACCTAGATCTCACAGGGTCTCATCAGTGCCAGTTGAGCTTGAACTCTGCCAGATGTCAGTGTGACCAGTTCCATTCTCCTGAAGAAGCCCACATTCTGTCCCACTCCCATTTGGTGCAACACATCATGACTCTTCAGTTCTGCCAAAATATTTCAGATTCAATTTCCCCACCTCCCACTAACATCTTGCCTCTTGGATGTCAAGGTACATGGGTGAAGGAAATGTAAACACACTTATTGTGTGAGTACATGAAACAGGTCCCTCTTTCTAATCAGAGACTAATGAAATTCCAACTGGTCAGGGAAAATCTTGTCATTCTCCTCTCATGACCCACCAAGACACAAGTGACATAAAAACCTACACATTTTCTAATAAAAGCCCACAGACTACCCTTCTTCAGTGATGGCTGGGTTCTCTCTTGGTCTTCCTCTGGCTCCCACCCATGATAGATAAGGTCACCAGCATTGTGGTATGACAGCAGTCCCCTCCCAGTCACCATCCCATTGCTTCTGCTTCCAACACCACAGCTGCCATTTGCAGATCTTTCAATTCTCAGAAAAGGGAGGGCACTCCACAAACACTCCAGTTAACAATTATGGCATAAAGACCAATTTATCAAACATTTTCACCTGAGTAGAAAATCTCAGAATTTTTACTAACAAGAACTAATACTGAGAAATTTAAAAAGAGTTATTTGCTAACTCTCTAACATGAAACTTCATTCACTGCTTCTGCTGGCTGGTGGGGGTCTCCATAAGCTGCAGTTCTCTGCAGGGGAGAAGTGCTGAAGCTCTGCAGTCTAAGAAAGGACTCTCCTGGACTCTGCTGTAACAGGATTTATGGAGGAACAAGAATAGAACTCTCCTGCAGCAATATGAATGGCTATAGCAGGTTTTCTTTATCAGGGTGCTCAGCTGAGATTTATATAGCATTTGGTTCACTGCTATCTATCCAAATTTAAGCTAATTAGGGTTTGGAAGTGTATTAATATTATTGGTCTAAACTTAAAGCTAATTTGGTTTTGGAATTGTAGTACCATTACTGATCACTTCCTTTCTTTTTTTTGAATAATTATAGATTTATTCATAGCAGCCCCAAACAGAAAATAACCCTCCTCCCAAAGAAGAAGAGGGCTCCAGCCAAAAGAAACTGATTGGTTAGTCCTGGGCTCCCCTCATTCTCATCCCCACTTGTGTAGCTTTTATGAGAATCTGGCTTTTCCAGGGAATTCCAAATGAAGTTTTCCATAAAGAGTTAGTCATACTGTCTTTGCCTCATGCTAGGAAACCAGTGAAAAAAGATGAAGATGAGAAGGCTTTGAATTATGATGTTAAACATGGTAAAAGACAATCTCCATTCAGCTGGTTAATTATAGTAGTTGTCAATGCTAATGATTTTAAGGTAAGGCAATCTAATCTGAATCCATTGTCTGTGATATTAATGCACACTAATTGTCTCACCCTGTCCCTTGGCACAGTAGACCGCATTGTCTTCCTGTGTATCTGCAGTTGTTAGGCCCTCTGGGGAGCACAGGCCTACAGGCAGGGTCCTCCAGCAGAACCGTGGGATGGTGTGCTCTCCTCAATGACAGAAGACATCCTTCCTTCAAGAACACTCCTGCTTGGTTTCTTTGACCCAGCATGGTTTCCTTCTCCTCTGTGCATGTCACTGTCCACTTTCTAGACAACCAAGGTTTTTCTTGCTACTCAGAACCCAACCCATAGGGTTTCATTGGAAATTCTCCATTTAAAAAAATTGTAATGTGAGATAACTCAGACTACTGAAGAGTGTGTACAACATCTATCAACATCGTAAAAGTTAATAAAAGATAATAAAACAAACCATGACCCAGGTTGAGAGAACATTAGAGTGACTTGGAAGTCTCTTGCGTCCCTCTCCCTGATGTACCTTCCTTCCTAATCCCAGAGCAGTGACTGCATCCTGAGACCAGTAGGAACCACTCTTTCCCCTTTGTAAGGGTCACAGGAAATGTCTCTAGCAGGCTTCCCTGTTCCAAAGTCATGGAAATATGCATTTTTAGATGCTTTATATTTTTGCTTTCATATTTAGGTCCTTTAATCCACCTGGAAATGATTTCTGTGTATAATAAAAGGTAGGATTCTTGTTTTATTTTTCCTATCTGGATAAGGTTTATTTTAGCATCATTTGTTAAAATGTTAGTTCTCCCCTCATTAATCAGCAATATTGCCTATCTTCTGTATTAGATGGCAATATTTATGTATTTGAACCCTGGTCTGTACCATTGTTTTAATTTTTAAATTCCTGGGTCCATGCCACACAATCTTAACTATAATTTTGATTTTTCCCTTGAAGATTTTTCCCTTTTTACATATACATGGCAGTAGAGATCATGGTGATATACATACAAAGCTAATTATAATTTTATACCATATCTTGATATCTGGTGAAACTAACCTTCCTAGGCATCTCCTTAGCTGAATTTGGCCATTTATCCTTGCATATAAATTTAGACTCTGCTTATCAAGTTACAGACACACACACACACACACACACACACACACACACACACACACACGTGCCCTATTGGGATTCCTTTGAATAATTAAGTCAATTTGAAGATGTTTCCTATCCCATAAGCATAGTATATTTCTCCATTTACTTAGGAATTGTTTCATATTTTTCAATAAAGGTACAAAAAAACATAACTTTTAGAATGCTTGTTTCATGCTCTCTTTGACTTTTCATTATACTTTATTGCCTGGAAAATTTTCCAAATGAAATTAATTAAAATATTTTGAAATGCAGTGAGAGCAGAATGCAGAATCTTAGAATTTATACAAACTTTTCTTTATGTCTTAATAAGGCAACTTCATTTAGCATTGTTACCCATTCAATATTTTATTTATTTGAATTGTATATATTCAAGATGTACAAAATGACATTTTGATATACACATGCATAGAAAAATAATTACTACAAACAAATTAACATACCTATCACCTTCTCTAGTTGCACTGTGGTTATAATAAGAACACCTAAATTCTACTCTCTTAGCAAATATGTGGTACAAAACACACTATTATTAACTCCAGTCTTCACTCTGTACATTAGGTGTCTGTATTTGATTCTGTCTACCTGTAAATCTTTATACCTTGACCTACTTCTTCCATTTCCTCCTCCTCACCACTTCTGGAAACCATGACTAAACCATTTATTCAACACTGCTCATGCTTTTAAACAAATTTGATGCTATTTTAAATGGCATCTTTTAAAAACTATGAACTTTAGTTTCAGAGCAGTTTTAGTTCACAACAAAAAGGCATCTCAATTTCATTATCTAAATATTCATAACAGTATATAAAAAGACAAAGTTTTTATATGTTGATATTACATATATAATCTTGATAAACTTTTTATTCAATCTAGTAAGTTTTCTACATATTCTTTTGGATTTCTCCTATATACATTCATGGCATCTGCAAATAATAGCAATCTTGTTTCTTCCTTTTCCCAACATGGGGCTGGGGCTGTAACTCAATGGCCAAGCACTTGTCTAGCATGGCTGAGACATTGGGTTCAATCCTTAGCACCACATATAAGTGAACAAATACAATAAAGGTATTTAAAAAATTCCCAGCACTTAAATATGATTATGTTTGAAGATATGGAAGTGCTTATTACCCTAATTTGTGTATCTTACATTATATACACATACAAAATTACCATAATGTGCCCCATAAAGATGTATAAATATTATATCAAATAAAAATAAAATTAACCTATATATTGGTTAATAACATATAATTTAAATTAATAAGGTATAATTTTGAAATTCTTATATTTTTATTTATTTTTCCTGCCTTACTGAACTAAGACCTTTAGTTCAATGATGAATAAAAATTGTGATAGCCCTTACATTGTTATTCATTGCAAAAAAAAATTTTCACTTTTTTTACCACTGAGAATGTCTGTGGCAGGATTTTTATTTTGTTTACACTATCATGTTAAAAAATTATAGCTGTAGAAGAATTTTTTAAATCATAAATAGTATTCAGTTTCATTACTTTTTATATTCATTAAAATAATCACAAATTTCCTCTTAATCTGATAAGTGGGAAAATTACATTAGTTAATGTTTAAAATTTACATTCATTAATGCTCAATCCAGGTTTGCATTCCTGGAAGAAATAAACTTGGTTCTGATGTACTATCCCTCAGCTGTGCTGCTGGATTTAGCCTGTCCATATATTGTACAGAATTTTTGTGTCTATAACTATAGAATTATTGGCCAAAATTTTTCTGTCTCCTACTGTCTTTGATAGGTTCTGGAATCAAGATGTTGACAAGCTCCTAACTTAAGTTTGGAAAACATTCTCTTTTGTGTTATTCTCAGGAATACTTTGTGTGAAATTGAAATTGTTTTCTCTTGACTACCTTGGTAGAATTTGCCATTGAAACTATTTCTGAACATTTAATTATTTTTGACCACTCTTCCATTTATTTGCAGTATATAACATTATTTGAGAAAAATTTGGTTTTATAATATTCTTACGCTCTCACTACAAATAATTTTATACAAAGCATCTTTTTAATAGTAATAAAAAAAGAAGCTACAGGAAGGCCTTAAGCTTGCTAATTTCAGAGTCTAGAGCTGGTCCTAGAAGGTCAGAGGGGTGATGAGATTGATCTACCCAGAAAAGAGAGTAGATGAGCATCAACGAAATGGAGGCAGCCTTCCTTAGAGAACAAGAAATGTAGTTTCTAAGGTTGTAGACTGCATAAGTTTCAGTTTACCACCCCCCAAAAAAGGTGGTTTCAGATCTCACCTACCTAACTCATCTTCCAAAAATAGAGCCTGTTCACCACTATGCTAGGGAGCCATCCCGTTTAACTGGGCAATGCTAGCCTTCTTCATTCTTCTCTGCATTTATTAGATTTTAAATTCCATGAGCAATTGACATTAATATTTCTCTGCCATGTCCATAAAAATTTCCCCATAAGTCAGACCAGTTCCAATTTATAGGCATGGAAATTAATCTCAAAAATCAACTCCAAATAAAGAGGCTATAGAGCCAAGTCTGAATGTAAGAACCCTGAGATTGGAAGGGACTTAAGAAATCCTTTTTTGGCCTCTGTGTTCTGCTGGGAAGGTCAAAGACACACAGCTGGAAAGGGACAGAGTCCCAGCCCAAACCAAGGACCCGACTCCTAGGCCAGGTTCCATTACCTTGAAAGATTCTCCCTCAACTGGAGTCACTTAATGCTTTTCAAAGCCCTTTATGGTGTGACAAACTTGCCTTTGTACAATTTGTGTGAAATTGGAATTATTTTCTCTTGACCATCTGGTAGAATTTGCCATTGAAACTATTTCTAGACACTTAGGAATTCTGATCACTGTTTTATTTATCTGAGGTAATAACAATATTCAAGAAAATTTTGGTTTTTATAATCTTATTCTTACAGTCTCACTACAAATGATTTTATATAAAGTAATTTTTTATTAGTGACCAAAAAAGAAGCCACAGGAAGGTCTTAAGCTTGTTAATTTCTCTCTGGAAGTAATGGGAACTTTTTCCTGTGAAGTAATCCCTGGTTGAAAGGCAGAAATGTACATTTCCTCACATAGTGAGTTCATGTGGAATGTGGCCTAAAATCAACAAGAAGAAATTGCTTGGTCACAAATGAGTACTTCATGTTCTAAATCTATTTTCATTTAAAAAGAACCTTTTACAGCATCTGCTGGCTTCTGATGCTCTGATGCCTTGCATTTTCAGAGCATTTTCTCCAATGCTGTCGATTTACTCCCATTCAGCAGACCCTTATTTAGCTCTAACTACTGTGGATGTTTAGAGACCATCGCTGTGTGTCAACGGGAGCACATGTATGAGACCTCTGAGGGCCATGACTGGGATGACACACATGAGAGGGTCTTCTAGGGTGGGGAACAGGAGAGCAGCATATTGGGAGCAGCAGTGTGGAGGATGTTTGAGCTGCCCATGGGCAACTGGCAAGATCCCCATCAGGGGACAGCTGTGGATCCCAGGGGTGGAGCAGCATGGCGCTGGGCACTGTGGAGGGGTGGGTGCCATGGACAGTGGACCTCAGTCTGAGGTCCAGGGCCACATTTACTAGCCATGTGACCTTTGTTGATATGTTCCTTTACTTTTCTCTGCCTTGGTTTCCCCATAAAGTAATAACAGGACACAGTTCGTAAGGTGGTTGTGAAAATTAACAGATAAGGCACTTAGTATAATACTGGGTGCATGGCAAAGCTTACCAGCTGCTTCTGCAGAAGACCCTCAGCAGCTGGAGGAAGCTGGCCAGTTTGGAATTACAGCGTCCATGATAGGTAAGTTGGGTTTTATTATAGGAATGTGGGAGGTTTCTGAGCAAGATGGTGATATGCTCAGATCTGTGATTCAAAAAAAAGAATTGTCATGTGATGAAATGAGAAAGTCAGGAAAGGAGCCTTTCATTAGTCAATGCTTTGCCCTGTGCACTGTGTGTGTCTGTGTGTGTGTGTGTGTGTGTGTGTGTGTGTGAGAGAGAGAGAGAGAGAGAGAGAGAGAGAGAGAGAGAGAGAGAGATTTTCTCTACAGAATGCCTCTGATGCCAGACACCTTGACTTTCTCACTTGCTGTAACTCAGGGCCTGCTCATTTGCTGGATGAATGGATGAATGGATGGATGGATGAATGGATGGATGGATGGATGGATGGATGGATGATTGCACTGGAATTCTCACAACAGTACCTGGATATGGGCAGGAAGAAGATAGTAGGCTATTTTACAGATGAGGAAAACTGGACATCAGGAGACTCAGTGACTTCCCCACTGCCCCATAGTGGGAAGCAGCACTGGGACTGAAAAAGGGGACTTGATACTCTGGGTGCAGAAATCTGTCATGCCAAACTGACAGGTTTAAACATAGTATTTACTACTGATGACTTAAATTAACAACAGAAGACTAAGGTCATGTCTGGAAAGTCTAAGACCAATAGAGCCAATAATAATAACAGCATAAACAATAACAAATTAATAAATGAATACAAATCTAATTTAAAAATTCAAAAGGTCAATGATTCACACTAGAAGGCAGCATGGGGCATAATTTTAAGGACTTTGCTGGGAGCACCTGTCACATCCCTTCACTGAGGTTCTGTCTAGGCCATGGCAGGGCTGGATTGCATTACTTAACTAAGCATCAAAATTACTTAACACTTAAATCATTTAGTCCATATTGACTTCCTGGCATGGTCTCCTCCCTTCTCACACCAAAAGGGCTTGTTCTGGCTGTACCCACTGCTTGGGAATGCATCAAGGTGTCTCTGTCATGTGGTGACATGGACATGTGTTTTTTCTCCCCAGGCAATGGCATGATGGAGCTTTAACAGAGAAATTGCGGTTGGGATTTAAAAAATGAATGTTAGAAGCTTTCAGAAGAGGAACGTGGGAGATAGGTAGATGCTATGGCTTCAGATCACACCAAGTGGCAGTGTCCGTGCCTAGCATCTCCCTCACTCTGTGTGTTTCCCCCCTGAACAGCATAGCTCTGTGGCTGTTCTTCCCACACAAAGTTCCAGTGACTGGAGCCTTGACTGGCTTGAGCATGACAGAAACAACATACAGATGAGTATAAAAAGCAATGATAACCACTACTATTCACTAAGTGTTTTACGTGGATTAACTCCTTTAACTCTTACCAACACAGTGAGGCAGATATAACCATTATGCCCATTTTGCAGATGAAGAAACTGGAGGTCAAAGAATTCACTTTTCCATGATCACAAAGGCAGACCCTGGTGGTACCAAGATCAAATCCAAGTTCTCTGCTTCTAGAGCCTGAGCTCCTAAACTCACTCCAAGGTCCACTCAATTTTCCACTAAAATCCAATGTGAATTCCATTGACCTTTGTGATAGAAAGTAGACCTTTCCCTTACACACAAACACAGACACACAGACACACAGACACACACACACACACACACACACAGTCATTTGTTATTGAAGGACAGCAGCAACAAATACCTCCCAAGGCAGTGACCAAAGAAAGGAAGCCACAGAAAACCTGGAGCTGAGTATTGTCTTTGCCTTATTGTGTTTTGCTCTTGAATAAAATAATTCACTGTGTGTTTCTCTCTGTGTGTGTGTGTGTGTGTG
Source organism: Callospermophilus lateralis (assembly GCF_048772815.1). Classification (NCBI taxonomy): domain Eukaryota; kingdom Metazoa; phylum Chordata; class Mammalia; order Rodentia; family Sciuridae; genus Callospermophilus; species Callospermophilus lateralis. Next base: position 10,374,433 of record NC_135317.1, read on the forward strand.
TGTGTGTGTGCACGCACACATGCATCCCAAGAGCAGTGTCCATAATTGTCCATATGGATCTGTGACAGACAGCATTATGGTACTTTTCCACAATTGGACTTGAATTTCCCTCACACTCTTTTAGAAAAATATCAGTCACACTTGTGTGGACCCAACAACACTTTTTCAAACTCAAAGTCACAAGTGAGGTCATTAAACTGTTGGAGAAAAGATGATATTTTTGAGAACCAAATACAACAATTCACTCTAATATCTGTACAGCTGTTGTGGTTAGAATTACTGTGTTCACTGTGGTTAGAATTACTGTGTTCACTAATGTCAGGTTTATTCTTTGCTGAGAGATTGACAGTGTTTTACTTTCCTGCCCCTTTGAAGTAGGCATGGCCCTATGACTTACTTTACCCAGTGATGGGGATCACTTCCAGTGGTTGACTCCCCAGCCTTCTCTATACCTATTTCCTCATAATGTTGTCAGAGTATATACAGAGGGCAGTCCCCAGGATGTTTCCTGGGCCATTGGTGGACTTAGCAGAGAACATAAAAATTTGTTATGTTTATCCACTTGGATTTTCTACTTGTTACTATAGCATAACCCAGCATGTCCTCACTGGTAGATAAACTTTTGAAAACACATTGGCATTCATTTATTCATCATGTTTTTTCTGCACATCTACTAGATTACTAGCGATGTTCCAGGACCGGGAACATGGCTGTAAGCAAAGAAAACCTCCCTAACCTCATGAAACTGGCATTGTGTGTTATTCTCATCTAACTCAACACCACAATAAATCATCTTTCATATTTTCCTTCTAGTCCTATCTCATACTTTATGATGGATCTCATGTTCTGGCTGAATGATTGCTGAACAGTTGCACAAATTGCTTTCTGTTCTTTCCATGTCAAATAAAGGAAAACTCAGCCAGCTACTCTATTCCAGTTTTTAATCTTACCATTTTGTTTTTGCTAAAAGTAATTTTCTTGAACCCCTTGATTTTTATCACCAGTGCTTTTTCTAACTCAGTTCAGAAGAAGCACATATGAGGATACATGGACACACAGCTGTTGCAGAATGTTTTATGAATTTGAGGCAGAGGCCCCCTGTACACATCCACTCTGAAGCATGCTTCAGTTCTGATGTCTTAAGACACTAACACAGCAGTGGCATGGATGGCAATAGTAGAATGCAGAGACGAGCTTGATAATAGTCAAAATGGGTTCAGGTCCTGGTTCTGCCAGATGTTCAGTATGTGAGCTCTGAAAAGTTCACTTTTTAATTCAATGAATACTCATTGAGTGCCTACTATGTGTGAAACCCTAAATTGAGAATCATGCAACAAACATGACAGACAATAGGCTCAACTTTACAGCATATATATGACACATTAATTATGAAATGATTGTTCACCTAATATTGGAAAGAAGAAATGAAATGATCACAAGAGCAATTTGACTCAGTTTTCAGTTAAGAAACCTTCCCTAAAGAAGATAAGAACAAGGTTGAAGTTGTGGCTCAGTGGCAGAGCACTTGGCTCGCACAGGTAGACAATGGATTCGATCCTCAGCACCACATTTAAAAAATAAATAAAGATATTGTGTCCATGTATAACAACAACAACAACAAAAAAAAAGAGAACCTAAGAGCCCTGTTTGAGTTAACAAAATATAGAAAAAAAATAGGAGCTTTTCAGGAAAGGTGGTTTGTAGGTGTAAAGGCCCTGGGGTACAAAGGAGTCGAGTGGGTCTAGAAAAATGAGAGCAAAGGCCAGAGGTTTGAGAGAAATTGGAGATGGAGGCAGGGGCACAAGTGTAAAGAACCTAGAATTTGGGGTTTTACTCTCAATTCAATAGGAAAATTTTCAAACAAGGAAGAGACACAGTCAGATCCTTTGCCAAAGATCACATTGGTTTCATTTAAAGCATAGAGCTGAAGGAGGCAAAAGTGAGCAGATGGCCATGAGGAGGCTTATTGTAAGATGTTAGTGAGATCAAAGAGAGGACAGAGAAATTCAGCAAATATTTAAAGGTAAAATGAATAGGGCAGGATGATTGGCTGATGGGGGATGCTTTCCAACTTATAGATTGATGCAAAGTGAAACCATCTATGAAGAATGGACAGCAAACAAGGGTGAGATTCTGGCTAAGAATATATGTTTTTAGAACATTTGAATAAAAATTCAAAATATGATCTAGACTAGAGTGCTTTCCACTAATGTATAAGTTTAAAAATAAAAGAAATGTCATTGTACCTTCTTTAGCACCACAACTCATGGACCCATGACATAGCTTTACATTATGGAAACAATTGAAGCTCTTGAAGCCACTATACCAGCTACTACTTAGATGAATGGCAGGCACTTCTGTAGCCCTTTAGCTGTGAGTTTTTTTTGTTTTTTTGGTAAAGGTGTTCATATGTTGCTAAGTATTTGCTTTTTAATTGCAAGAAAGCCTGTCTTTGACCTTTGAGAAAAGGATGTAGTGGGGGAAAACAGTCAAGTTGAATTCAACTTCTACATTACAAGGACATCATACCAGGGTTTACCATTATTTATGTATAAGATAATTTAAGTTAAAGACGCACATCTTCCATTAGTAATTAACTGTCAACATGCTAAAAGACTGCCACTGTGTTTATATCTCAATGACAATGTTTAGCTAGAGTTGATATCTCCTACATGTGTATTTTTATAGTCTTAGATGTTTCTGATAACATGGTCTATACATATCACTTGTTGAATCTGTAGAGTCTCTGAATAAACGGTGGTTTCCTGAAGTAGTTTAGCCTTTGGATACCTGGGTCTTATAGAGGCTCTTTTCAGTGGTAGTTTTGTGTAAAGTTGTACAGTCTTTTAAATTTTTTTCCTCTGCCTCCTTCTATTACTTCACCCATTCCATTAGTCCTCAACTTGGGGCTAGGTTTTATGAAACCTTTTGAAGAATCATACAATTCCTGCTCTTTACAGATAGGGAATCCTAATTTGGATGTATTATAAGACAAAATATAATCAATTGGTAGACTGCTCTGTGTGGTTGTAAACACTAGGCTTGCTTGTGCTGTGTTCTAGCATTTCCCACTTTTTCAAAATGCACTTCCACTTGAAGATGTTGCTGATCCTCCCCGACATATCAAGTTGTAAACTGATCTTTTCACTTGCTGACTTTCCAACTTTCCTCAAAGCAGAGGATTTCTGAATTCTATAGATTTACTTTGTCAGTGCTATGGTTTAGATGTTTGGTGTCCCCAAAAAAACTTATTGTGAGAGAATGGAAGAAACTTTAGAGATAAAATGATTGGGTGATAAGATCTTTAATCTATTCAGTACATTAATTCCCTGATAGGGATGAACTTGGGTGGTCACTATAGGGAGGGATGATATGGCTGGAGGAGGTCGGTCCTTGGGGGCATGCCTTTGATTTTTATGTTTTGTCCTAGTGAAGGAAGCTCCAGCTGGCTGGCTTTCCTGCTCCAGCTTGTGGACTCGCTCTGGCTCTCTTTCTCCCCCAACCCCTCTTCTCACTCTCACTCCCCCAATTCCTGGTGTGATGTCTTGAGCCATTTACCTCTACCATACTCTCCTGCCATAATATTCAGCCTCACCTCTAGCCTCAAGGAATGGAGTCAGGCTTCTACAAAGAATTGTGAGCCTCCAAATAAACTTTCCATCCTCTAATTGTTATTGTCAGGTCTTTTGGTCACAGTGATGAAAAAGCTGACTAAAAAAGGAGTACATCTGAACTACAAAATCCTGCCTCAAGAAATAATGAGAAAATTCTTTTACAGTTTGCATGTTGTGTTTCTTTTGTTCAAATTTGCCTCTTTTGGTGGAGATATACTTTAGGGTGGAAGGTGGATAGGGAACTCTTTAGTACTTCTTGAACATGGTATTACTTATTAGCAAGTTAATTAAGATAAATATATATTTTTCATCAATATGTAGTTCCTGAAAAATGAAAAAAGATGGAAGTAATTTAGAAGAATTTTAGAAAAAATTATTGATGCTTTTCTAAATTATATAATAAAGTAAATGTTTCTAAGTAGAACATACACATTCCCATTGAGATTAAAAAAATAAATACCCAGTATGATGATATACTCCTGTAATTTTAGCCACTTTGGAGGCTGAAGCAGGAGAATTGTCAAGTTCAAGGCCAGCCTCAGCAACTTAGCAATACCCTTTCTCAAACAAACAAACAAACAAACAATAAAACAAAAAGGCTGGCAATGTGTTTCAGTGGTGATGAAGTACATCTGGGGTCAATTCCTGGAACCAAAACAAACAAAGAAACAACACTTTCACAGTTAAATATTATCTAATGGTTGGTTTGATATATAGAATGTGAAAACTATCTGGGGAATGGATTCCCCCACCCCATGTCACTTTGGGAAAAAAAATGACTAGTTTTCTTGACATTTTTCAAAGAATTTTTGTATTAGACATTCTATCATCTTTCCTAAAGAGACAAATGGCCTATTATAAACCCTCATTATCCAGAGAGAAAAGTGGACAGTGAGAATGATGTAATGATCACATGTAAGATCACATTTAGAATATAAGCCTCTAATGTAAATATTCTATTGGGCATATTAGAATGCTTTTGTTTGATGGAGAAAAAAATATAGTAATTGACTATTGGCTCCTGTGGATAGGCACTTTAAGTCTCTTGCTCTGGTAATCAGTTCTAAATGGAAGTACAAAATTGACTCCCATAATTAGAAAATTTTTCTTTCAGAAATTTAATAATTTATAATTTTGTTTCAGTAGATATCTACAATCTTCTAGAACAGAATGTGGTAATAATTTCTTTCTAGAAATTAAGCTTTGTAAATTAATTAGATGACTCAGATTGTAGCTTTTAGCTAAATAGTGCTTACTTGGAATGTTTTTTCTGTTCACTTTTTTTTAAGTTTGGTAGTTGTCTTTAAAAAAAAAAGCTAAAATAAAGCCTTGAATTTTGTCTGGTATTTAAGTACTAGGATTCTGCTTTTATGATCATGAGACTATTTCAAGGGAGTAGGAGTCCAGTAGTGTGGTGAACGTCCACTCTATTTTCTACCTCCCTCTGAAAAAATCTCAACATAACCCCAACTGATTCAAGGAAGCAGATGTGGGGTTGTATCTGCTTCTTCTTCCCTTGCTCATCATTGGCCCTTTGCCTCTTTACTGATGCTGATTTTATTGACTGGTTACTCTTACAGTGGTTGTGTATGTGTTCTTATGGGAAAAAAGAAAAAAATAGGAGATCTTAAAGACTAAGAGAAAGGCTGAACTTGTAATGCTTGTCTTCTCCAATTTTATCATGGCCATGGAAGTCAAAAGAGCATCTGTCTCATGAGCAAGGCAGAATTCTCCAGTTCTTTTGCTTTTTGTTACTCAGTAGGAAGCACCAAGAAAAACCAGGGCAGGGAAACATCCCTTGCTTTCTAGTCTTTTAAGAGTTCTGTTGATCTTTGTTGGGTTAAGAAATACAGTGTGTCATTCCTTCATAGCCCTCTTCAATAGAACCTGCTGGTGACTTTCCATTGTTTGACTAGAATTTAGGAAAGTAATTACTAATAGTGTTCAGTGATAAATAATATGGCCAGGAGAAAAATCTGACATGGCACTTCAGCTGATGGTGGGATGATGTTGAGACCTTTCTGGTGTGGATAGGGAGGAAGAGACAGTGCTAGGACTGATGAATAAATATTTATGAGAATTGCCTTCCTTTGCAACTGGACAATTACATGCTTTTGTTATTTACCTTACTTCATAGAAGCGAGACTTTCACATATGACAACACTGTACAACATGTTTTTACCAAACAATTGTACACCTAGTTGGTGTTTTACAGATAATGTTGAGGAGCAAGTCAAAACACTTGAAATAGCATTCAATTTGTAGTTTATAATACAAAACACGTATGGCTTATAAACCAGATGAGAGTAGAAAAGAAGATATTCAGAACACTAGATAAAATGGTTGTGCTTTGTGGAATTGGCAGAATTCACTGATACATATAACAATGATTTATCACTGCATTTGGTCCTATCACATATCAGTGTAGATCAACAGAGGCACAGTAAGAAACATAGCTAGTATAAAACACCAAAGAAAAGGGGTTAATTGGCCTTACTGGGTTCAGTTTGCCTCCCTGGTGGCACTTTCTGTTGTCTGTGTAAACAGAGTTGCAAAGTACTTTCCTATTAAGCCTGCCACTCTGTTATTTATACAGTTGAAATGGGGTGGGGGGCGGGGAAATGGATCAGTTTACCAGCTGTGAGACCTTTTCTTCCTCCTTTTCTGCCCACTTCATGCTTTTTAATCCAGCTGTTCCTACACACCTCCCTAATCCTAATCTGATTCTTTTTTAAAGTTTCCTCTTTTCTCTTATTTCTGGATTTATGTGTATGGATATTATAACTGGTTCTACTAAACTGTACTTAATTCCTTGTCACTTCTGTGTTCATTTTGCCAAGTCATACCTCAAAACCTACTGAAATCTTTTGAAACTTTTGTCAATTAACATTTAAAAATTCTTTAAAAATTAAACCATTGAACAAGTAGCTACAGTCCTCTTTATCTTCTAGTACCCTCACCTATGGAGATTTTAATATATTAAAATAAATATTTCCAGACCAGTTTCATATTTTATATCTATATATATATATATATATATATATATATATATATACAAACATAATATAGGATTCTGAAAGTATTGTTCTGCTTTTGTAGCTCTACATTGTATTTTTCAGAAGTATGCCTATTACATAGAGATGTATCCATGTCACTTAGATCGAGTTTAAACTGGTAACTGCATTGTAATTCACATTATATTTGCTTTCTACCTACTGTTGGACATTTGAGTGATAATCAGACTCCCCCTCCCCCATTAAGCAATACCACAATGAAGAGATATAGAGTTGCTGTTATGAACATATGGCTAATTTTTCAGGGCAGTGTTTTCCAGACACCAGTTAATAAAATCAATGTAGTAGTTGGGAATGTACATTTTTAAAACAGAAGAGAATGCAATAAAAATTGTCAGAGTAAATGATATTTAATTTTTCATGAAAAAAATATATAAAATTGGGTTCTGAGCTGTGAATATTAATGATATCTGCTACTGTAGGACTCAGTGAAAAAGTTTTACAGTGTATAATACAAAATATATTTTATACTGTACATCTAATTCTGCTCCAGGTTATGTGCCCAGAAGTGGATTATTCTGGATCATAGGCTACATCATATTTTGTTAGGCACAGCCAACTTTTACAACTAACTTGTACTCCCCACATGCTAATCATTATTTAATATTCTAGTCAGAATTTTATATTTTGTATATTCTGGAGGGTGAAAAGTTCTATCCTATTTTAATTTTAACTAGTGAGGTTAAATATAACTTCTTTATCATAGAGAAGTATTAAAACCTATCCCATTGAAAGATTACTATTCTTGAAAACCATATGAAAGGTAGAAAATCTTTCATCTCCACAATCTTTTCTCACATTTTTCTGTTTTTAAAGTAATAAGCACAAAACCATGTGGTCTTGGTAATTACTAAAAACAATTATACTAATAGTTTCACATTCTATTAATTTATAAAGTGTAAACACAATCCTTTTACCCAATATCTCAGGTCCACAGCATAGTTGAGGAATATTGATATCCCTCAATATATGATTCCACTTGGTATCAGTAAAATTCTATTCTTCCCATGTCCTCTATTGTAGAAGAGTAGATGCTAGCCACATCCTAGAATGTATTTCAGGACTTTGTTAAGACCACTGTAGAATGAAAGAATATCCATAATGAGTAGAACATACAGAAATAATTTAGGTCTAATTATTGTTGGTTATCCATGTTTGGCTTGTTTTTTTTTTTAATAATGGAGATATGCTCATTTCCTTTTTTGGTTATTGTTATTTAAACTTACTCATATACCTATTTGTTTCACTCATTGGTGCTATATATATCCTCAAAAGTCATGAAGGAAAGAGTATTCTTTAATTATGACAGCTCAAATGTTGGAAGAAAGATTGTTCTTTGTGGAAATTTTGATTTTTACACTTAAAGACAGCTGTATATTATTTAAGTAATGTACATAAGTACATACTAATTTCATTTTTGAACTTGATATTTTCTTAAGGTTTATTCTATAAATTGACAATATTTAATATTGTTTTATTTTACTTAACTGTCATTTACAGAGTTAAAAACAGAGTTGGAAGCTGATTCAGTAAGTGGTGTCTTATTTAGAAGGTCCTTTCACTTTTTTCTTTTGAAAAAAACTTTTTAGAGGACTGTAGCGTGGTATTGAGGTATTTCAGTTCAGTTTTCAACCTCAAACTAGCTTATTTCCAGTTTACTGGTATAAAACATGAACTCCATCAGCAACCATTCTCCAAGAGTTGTTAGGGAAGAAGTAGTTCTGGATGACAATCAGTGGGTGAATGGACAATCAGTCCATTTGATACAGACTGCAGACTCTGTCCACTCGTTTAGATCAAATAATATTTTATGCTGGCAAGTAAGGATTATTTATAGGACTGATTTGACAACCAGTGTGACTCTTGAGGTAAAAACATACTGATTAGATTTATTAAGTGTGTAGACATTATTTTTCAAGGCCCAACTTTTTCCTTATTTCAATTAATTGTGGGCTCAAGTATCATGCAGATTCTTCACTGACCTTCAAATGTGATAAAGCTGCTTCTTATTTTTAAGATGGAGCTTATACTGCTGTATTTATTTTAGACTTAAGTGTATACTTTACACACGCACACACACACACATTTAGAACATATTTAATACTTGAATAAAGCTTTGGGTATTTTTAATAAATGTTATTTCTTGGTATCTCCTGGAGAAACATTGTTCAAAGTGTGGTTTCAGGATTGGTGCAGGTCAGCAAATTGTCACTTGTTTGTAATGATAGAGGAATTGAGAGTTAGAGTTTGAAAAATTTTATAGTAGTTTGGCAGAGCCATTTTATGAGGATCAAAATTAACAATAATAAAATTGGGAATTATGTCTTTGTTTCTTCATTTCAGTGTCCTAATAATTCATGTGTATTTTACAAAAGTCTCCCTGAAGACAAAACAAAGACTAGGTCACTCCCCGTACCAGTGAACCAAAGCAGAATGCAATTCTGAATTTTATGAAAATTGGCATAAAATAAAGAAGACAGGGGCTGGGGTTGTGGCTCAGTGGTAGAGCGCTCACTTAGCACATCCAAGACCCTGAGATTGATCCTCAGCACCACATGAAAATGAATAACTTAAGTAAATCAATGTATAAAAAAGAAGAAGAAGGAGGAGGAGGAGGAGGAGGAGGAGGAGGAGGAGGAGGAGAAAGAAGAAGAAGAAGAAGAAGAAGAAGAAGAAGAAGAAGAAGAAGACAACAGAAGGGAAAACAGGAAGAGAGTCAGCTTAAATTGTAGTTTCCAATTCCAAAAAATTTCTGAGAACCACAATTCTCTTTGTATTTGAGATCTCCTATTTCCATGACATATTTAATTGTGTTTTCTGGTTTAACTCTTAATATGCTCTAGTTATTGTTTTATGGAAAAACTAGCTGATATGCCAAATGAGACTTTAAATCAATTAAAATCTTTCATTAAGCATAAAATCACTTTCACTTTTGCTACAATCATAGTAAATACACTTCTTTGTATAAAGGGACAGCCTTTGTTGGGAGTTTAAAATATTCCCAATGGCAAGATTATGAACCTAAAACTCCCATTGCTGTTTATGTAATAGTGGATTAATCAAACTAAATGCTGTACTCTCTAGAATAAAATAGAATAGGAATAATTTACTCATAAGATTTATATTTAAACCATATTTATTTATGAAATACTATCCTAAGAATTATAATTCCATTTAGATTTAATTGGAGCAAAAGTACAATCACTAAAGTAAAAGCAGTTACTTAAAAACTGAAAATGAGAGATGAGTCAAATTACTTTTGAAGAGAGATCAAAAACATCAGGTTTCTATGTGGTTCTGGATGTTCAGTAGCAGGCTAAATGGAGGGTGGAATCAACCCTGAAGTGAACACACTTCTACTTTCAGAATGCATGGGGAAGATGGGGAGGGGGACAAATCCAGCTCTTGGAGGAAGATAATGAGGAAAACACCTCTGTGAATAGACATTTCACATTGGAAATGGGGGGGGGGGGTAACTGGCCCCATGGAAAATAATCTCAAGGTGCTCCATACCTGTTTCCTGGAGGAGGTGGAGGAAAAAAGGTCCTCTCCTCATGAACCGACTCCTTGGGTCCACTGGAAATAATGCACCTCTGACTGGAGGGAAAGGTGCAAAAACAGAGCCAGAGCCAGTTGCTTGGTTTTCAGCAGGGAGAGGTGAATCAGGCACATTGGAATCACCAAGATTGACTTTGGTATCCTTTCTACTGGATTGCGTTTCTCAAGACATAGGCCCATCCAATATATTCAAAGAAGGCATATTAGAACTTCTGAGTTCTGCTGATCCGGATGGTCTACCACAATTAGAATAACATCCATCTTGCCTTTGTAGAGGAAGATGTGGATCAGAATATGGTTGGCCTGGCAGAGGGAGGGATCATTATCCTGCTCCCACGTGCCTGTTCCCATGGAGGTGACAGGGGTCTGGTGTAAGAAGATGCTCTCTGAGGACCAGGTAACCTCTCGTAGCTTGATTATCTTCTTTCATTGGATGGTCCAGAGGATTCTCTGGGCCCCTTGAGCCTCTTCCTCCTCCCACTGGAACCAAAAGTGAGAGTGTGAGTGGACCCTTCTTTTCCAAATGAAGAGGTCTCACTTCAGATGAAGGCTGACCCACTGGGGAGAAACCATTTGGGGAATGCTTTTGCCAAATGCTGCATCTGAAACATCAAGTGCATATGGATCTTTTTCTGCAAGTTTAAATTTAAGCACCTTTTCCACTTTAATTTTTTTCCATTGCAAGCATTTTGTTTCATGAAATAATTGAGGTTTCTTTCAGCAATCTGAGCTGCCAACTCACTATTATGTGCTTTGTTCTCAGAGGAAATAATCTACCCCTGACAGGAATGAATGGTTCTCTCCAATTCTTCTTCAAGATATTTGGCTAGCTTTCTGTAGGTCTCCAGCTCTTCAGTTGTATGGCTGATCTTTTCTTCTACTTTGGGAAGTTTCTCCTCTTGCTCCACCCAGTAGTTTTCCTCTACTCTCAATTTCCCATAGAGTTTCATTATATTTTCTTGATGTCATTCCATCATAACTTTAAATTTATGCTGAAGGTACTCATTCTCACTTTCAAGCTGTGTATTTTCTGACTGAAAAGATGCCTGTTCAGTGTTAAGACTTTTAATATGTTCTGTAAGGTCTTCCTTTGTTTTCTTCACTTCAGATAATAAAGTACAAGGCCAACTGAAGGACAAATATCCGACAATACATGTAGACACAATACACTGAGATAAGTTGTTCCTACAGAAAAAGCTATGGACTCTTTGTGTTCTGCTCATCACTTTTAAAATATAAAAAATGAAGTCTCAATGGGGGTTTTAGGCAGGCTCTGGGGACAGAGAACCCTAAGTTTAATGCTAATTGAATCCACTGACCTGATTGAACACCTCAGGCAAATTCTCACACAGTCTTTGAGCTTATAAAATAGACAGTGAAGTACCTGCCTTACACAATTGAAACTGGGTAACAGTGATGAGCTCAGAATTTGCACCATCAATAAGAGCTATCATTAAGAAAATGGCTTCTAAGTTTTGTGCCAAAGCATCAGTTGAGGAAAAAGTGGATATGAGGAAGACAGATATAATGAGTTAGATGATTTCAAGGGAGCTGGGTAATTATAAAACGTTTCCAGGCTGTTTGTTCATGTTCTCAGATGATAATCACTTGCCACAGTATCAGCTTATAATTACCTGACCCATCTGTAATAATCCCCAGGCTAGTCTCAGGGGCCCTCATCCTCAGGTTGACCAGAGATTTGCAGGACAGGCAAACATGGGTTCGAACTTTTACATGCTGAAGACTTCTCACATGATGTTCCTAATTGATTTCACACAAAACTATGCTTCTCTCTGAATGTGAAGGCTCTAATACAAAAAAAAAAAGGCCTTCTCTAAATTTTGTAATTTATAAAAGACTTGAGTTACAAAACACATTTGATGTTCTTCTTAAAACCTACCTGAAGGTGACTGTTAAAAAAATTTAGAAATAGTGCATGAAGTTCAAATTGGGAAAAAAATAATTGTTATTTTTACACATAAATTCTAAAAATAGCCATGTGGGGGAAAACACACTCTCCTGCCATATTGCCCTCTGTCAAGGTCACCATCCGAAACCACTAACCCCACTTCTATCCTCATCCTCTGTCATCTGATGCATACAAACAAAAAAGGGCTAAACTGTAGAGGTATGCTTAGGATCACCTTCATGCTCACTCACTGGGGCTACTTTTGTGTATATGTTCTCACTGAAAACAGTCAATATTACTCCTGTTGTCACTGGTATATTTCATCACCTTTCTCAGAATAACTTAAGCAACAAAATACAGAGATACTAAATTATAAGCTACCTTAAAGTACAATTCTCCTCTGTGTTATGTGTAGTTTCTCTAAAAAACATAAATAAATAAAACATGCTCTTTTTGATTAATCTTACCATCTAATAATTCATAAAAGGATTGAGGCATAAATGCATAAACATGAAACTCAAACTTATTTTAACAGTTGGCAGGATGGTTCATTTTACTAATATTTCTGTTTGAATATTAATACACATGCTGAAAGAGAGGTTGCATACCTCACAGGATTTCTTGGAACAAAACTAAATAAATACACAACTCTTCCAAAGTGCCAACCATGTGGCAAATATAAGATTACAACAGTAAAATTTTCCAGTTAAATGCTGCTGAGGTTATTAAACACTAGCCTTGGCAGTGTAGAATTTTGAGTTACCTAGTATCAACCTGACAATTGAAATTTTTAAGCTGTGGCCAAGAATATGTTTTAGAACACTGTACAATAGAGACAGGTCCAGAGTTTTCACAGTGAACAAGGGGACTACCTGGGCCTTCATTCACTTTAACCCTGAGGGATGTTCTCCCATCTTCACCCCAGAAATAAAAAGTATTCCTCACTAGAATTCATGTAAGCACCAAGAAAAAATGGCACTCTTCCTTGACGTAATAAATAAGTTGCTTGGTAATACAATTCTGTTATTCTACCACTCAGAGTAAACATACTAAACACATCCTACAAATACTTCTGAAAATCATAATCACAACCACTTCCTGTCTTACCAGACAGTAACATGAGTCCTTCAAAAACAGCAGCAGGTGCAACTCTCAGCTTGCAATATTTCACAACTTCAGTAATTTTCCTACATTAAAAAATAGAAAACATCAAATTCATTAATTCAGAACAAAATAAATTTAAAACTTTGAAATCAAGTCTATTAACACACCTATGCACATAATTATATACTTCCAAATGTGCAGAAGCATTTATGCTTCTAATTTTCTCAGTCCATAGAAAATTAATCTGTAACCTTTAACTTCTATGTGCCTGCCCAGCTGGCTATGTACTGTCTGTGCTATTCTGTTCTCAGGGTATGAACCTGGAGGGGCATAAGAGTTTGTACAAGACAAATTACAAACCTCCTCCCCTATCCTCAAACTCAAAATTTTCATTTACTCCAGTAAACCCACATAAGAAACATAACCTTGCTATCTATTCAACAGTTTAACAACAAAAAGAAGTCTTCAGCTTTGAGGAGAAGGTATAGACAGGAATGGAGAGAATCAGATCCTGTGGATCCATTCTTATGATATTGTGATAGTAGGAGCAAGTGTGACTCCGTTTTGTTTAATGACTTCATCCTGTAAAACAACCATGCCAAGTAGAAGAGTCATGACTGGGCAAGATCTTCTTTTCCTTTTGCTATTGAAACCTTTAAGAATACAAAAGTACCTAATGGGGTATTGTTTCTGTAACTAGTGTAATGGGGCTCTGTTTCTGTAACTGGGGTGACTGGGCTAACTGTGACTGGTTAGGCTTCCCTCCACTTGACTGCACTGTCCAGCTTCTGTAACCTGGCTTCCTTGCATTGGCTAGAACCCCTGAACATCCCTTTTGCAGTTTTCAGGCTTATAAGGAGTGCTCTTGCAAATGTTTGGGGCTGATCATGGGAACAGCTTTATGTTCTGGTCAGCCACCACCAGTGTGCTTCAATAAAGGCTTGATTCAATTATACATGAGTGGTCTGGAAGTCAGTTTATGAAACCCTGGGATGAAGCTTTAACTATAACAATATCATACACACAGTAGGGAGAATACATAACATTAACACTTCAATTAATTACTCCTCAAAATTTGTTTTAGCTATATTCACTCTTTATTTGCTTTTAATGAATTGTGTCTTTTGTTTTGTTTTGATATTTGGGATTAAACCAAAGAGCTGCTTCACCACTGGGCTACATCCCTCTCCTTTATATTTTTTGTTTCATTTTGTTTTGATACAGGATCTACTAAGTTCCTTAGGGCTTTCCTAAGTTGCCGAGGGTGGTCTTAAACTTGCAATCTTTCTGCCTCACTCTCTTGAATCACTAAGATTTTAGGTGTATGCTATCTCAACCAGCAAGAATCACATCTTTGATTAACCAGAGGAAAAAATGTGGCAATTCCACCGAATTTATCAGGACCAGTAACTACTCCTCAATATACTTCCTCCCAAATTATTATGTAGATGTCTCAGTAAACACAAAGAACATATACATATATTAATATGTAGATGTATATATACACAAATACAGAGAGACCTTTAATTTTGGGTATATAAATTCAATTGATAAAAGGTAAAATGTTTAATGATGATCATTATTTTATGTGATCTGGTGATCTGCCAACAATATTGCCCAAGCCATCCACTGTAAATCCTGCATTCAGGAAAAGTTTAAGCAAGTTCATATGAATTCTAAACTCACCAAGACCAACTATGCAAGACAGCCTTCACTTTCTAAATTTTCTAAATTACTAAGATTATACCAAAATGAGAGCTAAACATATTTAACTCTAGACACTAAAATTTCACAATCCCTGGATATAAGAATAAAGTGGAAAATAATTTAGGTACAATGAAATCCTTTATAGCATTTAAACTACAATGGAAAATTTATTTGCTTGTCTACTGAAATTAATTTTTTTATGCTGAGATGAATGAATGTGAGCTAGATAATGCATTTGTAAATGATACATAAAACAAGTATGAGTTTTTAAATGTAATTTTTAAATTAAAAAAAAAAGAAAAAAATCAGGGACAACTTCCATACTGGCCACAATTCAAGTTCTCCAATAAGCACATGTTGTGCTGCCTGCATATTGGACAGCATGGGGCTGGAGTTGAACCAGAGGCTGGTGAGTGAAGAAGCCAGTAACTAAAATAAGTCAAGGACCTGGGCTGGGGATGTGGCTCAAGCGGTAGCGCGCTTGCCTGGCATGCATGCGGCCCGGGTTCGATCCTCAGCACCACACACAAACAAAGATGTTGTGTCCGCCGAAAACTAAAAAATAAATATTAAAATTCTCTCTCTCTTACAAAAAAAAAGAAGTCAAGGTCCTGTGAAATCGAATACTAGAAAGAGCATTCACACACTAAAATCATAAGAATTAAGTCAGAAGTAATTTAGTAGAGAATGTCAGTGAACCAAGAGCTAAAATCTCAATGAATGATGGAAAAAAAGTGTCCAGCATTAGTAGAAGAGTGCACTAAGGAGCAACAGTTTGTAGTGCAGTCTTATCATTCAAAGATGGCAGGTGTAAAAGAGATGAGAAGGCTGCTGGAGATGATAATGGAGTCAGGAGGTCACCTAATCCACCCAGCAGTTTTAGGCACATAAGGAGGGAAATTCATTACTTCGGTTGTAGAGGAAGCAACACCTCAGAGAAGAGCCAAGCATCCATCAGTTTGGAGTGGTCTGCACTGAGACTTGTGAAACAGTCACCAGTGCCAATCAACAATAAGAATGCCTGTGGCTGGTCCTAGCCCCATACTTTCACCACCTTTATTCAGAGTAGTTATATTTTTGTTATTGATACACTGGGATTTCTACAGAGGGAAAATCTGCTTCTCAATATTCTAAAACTGAAATTCTATCTCATTTTTAAAAACCCAAGTGAAAAGGACCCCTGATCTTCAGGTACATGACCATCATGGAAGGTCTTTCACCATAGTCACCAAAAGTGTTGGAAAGATCTGAGAAGGGATGTTTCCACTGTTATTGAAAGATACCTTTAAAAAAGTTATAAACTTTCACTTTGATACAAATATGTCTTATGTAAAAACTAATTTTTTAATTTAATTTAATTTTATTTATCTATTTTTATATGGTGATGAGGATTAAACCCAGTGCCTCACATATGCAAGGCAAGCACTCTGCCATTGAGCCACAACCCCAACCCATGTAAAAACTGATTTAATAAATATTAGAGACATAAGAAAAACCATAAAAGTACTGGAAGTAAATGTTGATGTTCTTATAATTATGGGATAGGAAAAACATTTTTTCAGGGCAGAAATATATAAGAAAAATCAATAGATTTAACTAAACGCATTTTTGAATTTTCAGTACAACAAAAACACTAACCAAAGCAATATGTTACCAACGAGGCTGGAAATCTATAACTACCCATGATGGTGTGTGTACATAAATATGTGCATAAATGACAGTTACATAACAAGACAGATAAATAATTCAATAAGAAAATGGGAGAGGGATCTGAACAGGGAATTCACAGCAACACAGTAAGTGTGAGAACTGGCCAGGCTCATTCATTCAAATAGAGACCTTTACTTTGCATATTAGCAGATTTTTCTTGGCATAAAACCAAATGCAGATAAAGATGTGTAAAACTGAATGCCCAGATGGACTACACAGGACCATGAGCTGCCCTGGAAGGCAATGTGCAGAAAATGCCAAAGTCCATGCATGTGCATGCCTTTACCTAGGAATTCCATCTTTGGGGATATAAGGACATTCTGAGGGGATAATCAACCAGAGATAATCAAACATACAAGTTAACTGTAATATTGTTTCATGATAATGGAAAAAATAGGGGCTGGGGATGTGGCTCAAGTGGTAGTGGGCTCGCCTGAAATGCGTGTGGCCCGGGTTCGATTCTCAGCACCACGTACAAACAAAGATGTTGTGTCTGCCGATAACTAAAAAATAAATATTAAAATTCTCTCTCTCTCTCTCTCTCTCTCTCTCTCTCTCTCTCTCTCTCTCTCTCTATCTCTATCTCTTTAAAAAAATAATGGAAAAAATAGATGCAAAAAAAATTTTAAATAAGCACTATGGCTTCAGGTTGTAGGAGGGACCAGTGTAAATACAGCAGGGCTCTTAACCATGTTCCTAGGTTCTCTTACTATGGCTGCAATTTTTTTTTTTTTTTTTTTGTATCAGGGATTGAACTCAGGGGCACTCAACAGCTGAGTCATATACCCAGCCCTATTTTTGCATTTTTTTTGGAGATAAGTCTCACTGAGTTCCTGAAGGCCTCACCATTGCAAGGCTGATTTTGAACTCGCAATTCTCCTGTCTCAGCCTCTTGAGGTGCTGGGATTACAGGTATGGCCACCGCACCCAGCTGGGCTACACTTTTGATCCAAATTTCCAGAGTTCTTAAGTTAAAAAAAAAAAAAAAACTTTTTGTACTTTTTAAAAGTTGTATATGAACACAATGTCTTTGTGTTTTTTAAATTTATGAGCAAAATTAACTTTTTTAGAAAAATTTAGTTTGTTATACATGACAGCAGAATGCACTACAATTCATATTACACATTTAGAGCACAATTTTTCATATCTCTGGTTGTATGCCAGCCACAAAGTGACTCTTAGCAAATATAGCAAAGTACAGATACTACCCTGCATTCTATCAGATAATAATGGAATGAAATTAGAAATCTTTGTTTTTATGTTGTGCTGAAGATCAAACACAGTGCCTCACACATACTAGGCAGTGCTCAACCACTCAGATACAATTCCAGCCCATTTTTGTACTATTTTTTGCTATAATAGTAAGTCATACTGGTATGTTTCCTATCATATTAAGAAGTATGTTGAGTTGTCAAGTTGGTGATAAAGGGAAGTCAAATATGTAAAAGTTTCCTTTTTTATTTATTTATTGGTACTGGTGATTGAACCCAGAAGCACTTATCAGTAAGCCACATCCTCATCCCTTTTTTTATTTTCATTTTGAGACAGTCTCTTACTTGCTTAGGCTCTTGCTAAGTTGCTGAGGTTGGCCCTGTACTTGTTATCCTCCTGCCTCAGCTTCTCACAAGTCACTTGGATTACAGACATGAGCCACTGTGCTCAGCTAAAAGTTTCTAATTTATAACTCAGTGTTTACTCATGTAATAGCAGATGAATTTATAAATCAATAAAACAATAGAACAGCTTTTTAGTAGAGATTTAATGCTGGTTATTTTTAAATATATGTTACCAATTATCATATCAATTAATTTCATAAAGTAAATGAAAGCCTATGATGCAAAAATATACTTATCATATTCACATGTCAATTACATTATGCCTTAATCAAACTGCATGAGCAAGAGTTTGCAGTTCAAAGAACACAGCTTCAAATATGTTGATGACATTAGCAGATCATAGCAAAGCTATTTTCTTCAGGGCAGCAGACCTGAGAAGATGAGGCTAGTGCATTCTGTCTCTCAACAGAGCTTGTAATCATTAGACTGTGGCTGTTGTCTATGATCAAAAAAGACATGAAAGTCAAAAAATTGGCCTGTTTTTATCAACTTCACTATCAAGAAATTGGTGTTGCTTAAAAGGACCAGGAGAAAAGTCCTAAAAAAAAGGACTTGCTATAACAAGTGGCTCTGTGTTTGAAAAATGGAGCCACCTAACTGGACACATATCAACTACATGAAAGCTCTGTGATTATACAGATTGCAAATTGTTCTATATTGTGAATGATAATAATTTCTACCACCCACACTAAGGGAGTTTCTGACATATGCTCAACACAGCTTTGTTTTCAGTTACTTGAAAATAATGTGCTACAAATAATATTTAAATCTTTCATGAAAACATAAATAACTTCATATTATAAAACATTTTTGACCTTGAGTTTGACAAATCTGGGAGGTCTGCATTCAGTCCAGGAGAGTGATGCATCAAGAAGAGAAGGGCAAGGGTGTTTTCTGTTCTCCAAGAATAATATTGAGATTATGTGTGCTCTAGGCTGATAATGATTAAATGTGTCAGTAATTAACAGCACCTGACACTTCATAGGGCACTGAGTCCAGCACTGACTCAAGGTTCTGTGTTCACAGTTCACACAACTGTTTATGGCTGACCTGCTTCTTTACCCAGAGAAGTAAAAGAGCATTCCCAGTGAACTCCAGCAGCAACAGGGCTGCCCCCTACCATTTGTCAGGAACTCTGCTTTTTCACTGAATTCACTTCTGTATTACAAGATTGCTATGTGTGACCCTGGCTGGCAAGACACTGGACGGATTTGCCAAATGTCACCGAGACACACCAGGAAAAAGCCTGCAACCTTTCCTGGTCTGTCTATGCACCTGCTGTGCCACAACTCACTTCATCCAATCGCCAATCCCAAGCCATGGCCCTTTCTCTCTCTGCCTGATGTTTTCCATCTCTGCTATTGGGGCTGCTGTTGGAGCCTCTCCCATAGCATTGGATGCCTCTGAACCTGACCACTGAGTCACCCTCCCTGGAACAGAAGCCAGCACCTCACCACCCTTGTGAGCCCAGAGAGCCAGACCAAAGCATATGCTCAGGGAGCAGAGCCAAGGGCAAACCTCCCAGCCTGGAGCAACAGGTAAAGGGGCCTTGTGCAACCACCATGTGTACTGTGTAAGGCAGTGGTGGGGCCATAAAATCTTTGCCTGTAGCCCTATTGAGAAGCTATCCTGGAAGCCTGTCACACTGTTTCTCTGTTCTCAAGCAGAGACCAACAAGGCCTCCTCAGGTCTGTAATGCCTGCCTCTTCAAATTCTACTGCAGAGGGTGCAGAAAAGCCTTCACTCATGTTATCATTGCTTCATTGTCAGTGTTTTTGTTCTGGCCTCAAATCTATGTTTCCTAAAGTCATGTTCAGCATTTTCATGTTCTCTATGGTGCCAGAATGACACATGGGACTCAAGAATGACTCAACCATAGGGGGGCATGGGAGGATTAGATGAACTCTAGATAGGGCAAAGGGGAAAAGGGGAAGGAGGGGAATGGAGGGGAATGGAGGGTAGGAAAGACAGTGGAATAAGATAAACAAAATTATCCTTACTACATGCATGAAGACATGAATGGTGTGACTCTATTTTGTGTACAACTAGAGAGATGAAAAATTGTGCTCTATATGTGTAATAAGAGTTTTAATATATTCTGCTGTTATAGATAACAAATTAAAAATTTTAAAAATGAATAAAAAAGAATGACTCAATCATAGGCTTCAGTTGAGAAATTAAGATGATGGGTGACATCATAGCAAGGGAAATAATTTTCTGAACATCATTCCAGGTACATCCTTCAGTGGGGACTTTCCATCCTAGCAATTTAAAATGAATTCTGAATTTGACAGAAGCTGTGTTATCTATCACCATTGGAACCACTCAAACCCACTCATTTGGTTCAGCACATGACCACATCAGGTATGCTCTCAAAAGGTCTTTTGAAAAGCCCCTGGGAAGGCACTACACACTCACAACCTACAACAAAACTTTAGCAGAAGATTCTAAGATTCAAACACTTAAAACTGAAATCCCAGGGACACTGTCCCTAGACCTAGGCCCTGCTCTTTCTTGACTCTGAACTAGTGAAGGTGAGAGAAGCATCATAGATACTTCAGAAAAGCCTCCTGCCCCAGAAACCCAGCACTGCAAAAAGTGTGAGGAAGCTCTCAGAATCCTCTGTGGTAGAGTTTTGTGAGCATTTTACTTTTGAAAGACCTCATCTTCAATCTTGGTGTGCATCATTTCTTCCTCTCATCATTGACATCCCCTTGAACTTTTGCTCTGTATTTAGGAGGGATCAGCTTCATGCCTAGCTCCTCCTTCCCCTCTAAAGACACCATCAGAAGCCACATCAGAGTGAAGAAATTCCTGCTAATGTAACTCTTCATCTACAAGAGGAATAAAGAGGAGGAAAAGAAAAGTCTAAACATTTTAGAAACTTAGACTAAGATCAACTCAATTTATCATTTAGACCCAAACCTATGAAGGACTACAAAATTAAAATCTCTAAAAATCACTGTAGCATCATAATATTGACTAAAAAAAGAACTACTGAGCATGTTCACACATGTGAATAGCCTCACAGAGGCAGACAAGACACAAAAAGATCAATATCAACTTTTCAATATGTTTCCTTTTAAATAGGAAAAAAAATAATGCTGTTTTGTTATGTTCCTGCAGTTGTACCAACCTCTCAGAGTAATATCAGCCCAGAGGAAAAAAAATAAAGTCAATAGAGCCAAGGTAAGGGACTGTGATCCTGAGAGGAGAAGCTGGAGAATTTGAAAATAAAAGCAAAATTATGTATTTCAGTTATGTCATACATGTTAAACCTACACCAATGATTCCTTGTCATAGATGTTTTTGTTTTTCCTAGTCCCAAACCTCACTGTTAATCTGAGGAAATACACACACACACACACACACACACACACACACACACAGAGATTTTTGTAACAACCACAAACAATAAAAAAAAAAAAAAAACAACTTTGCAGACTGCCAGCAAATGGTCACAGCTCCTGTATGACCTGCTCTGGAGCTCAGACATTGCAACTCTGCACGTGTCTATGGCAACACCAAGCACAATACCTGCCTCCAAGTGGTGCGAGAGCTGATGAATGTATGTCTGTGGTCAAGTGACAGATGAATGATTATCACAACAAATAATGTAATCGGCTCATGGAATGGTACAACTTGCTCCTGAAGAACACATGATTCTTATGTATGTGAAGGACCACAGTCATATGCAGAAACCATAACCTTTTAAAAGGAGCAATTACTTAACTTTCACTTTCAGAGGAAGATTCTTTATATGAGGTCCAGAATACATTTTTAGAACTAAGAACTTCAAAGCCTAAGTTATCACTGATACATAAGGACAGCTACATTGCCTCAAACTTATTACTAATCAGTGTAAATCTAATAAAACACTTCTAAACTTTGTTCCTGAGTTTTAGAGTGTGTGAAGTTAATGTAACACTTACCTTTACTTTACTTTTCTGTAGGTAGTGTCTGGTGAAATTGGCAGATGATGATTTAAATCCCTCTCACATATTTTTATGTCTCCAAAGGAGTATCATGTTAGTTTTAGTTTTTCCTTCTTCTCCCACATAGAAAACAGGACTCTAATTACATATTTGCTTCTATGCTTTTTGACTAATACTTGGTTTTTTCTGCATTCCTGATTTTTTTCCAAAATATTCACCTGCTATCTCCATAAGTGATATTTTATATTTTTTTGTGTGTCCGTCATGTATGTTTCAGCATTTGGAAAAACAAAATACAATCACCAATAAATAGAAACAGTTTATACTCTTTATATTTTAATCTCTGATGACCTTGTGCCTTATTAAATTTATAGTCCATTATTCCACCTTATAGAATAAGGAATTCTCATAAAGATTGGAATAAAGAAAAAGCAAAAAAAAAAAAAAAAAAGAATGAATGCACGCAAGCATCAGCTTTCCCCTGTCTTTCTCCTCAATCCACCTCCACAACATGTGAGTTGAGCCCTTTACTCTCCTGAAAGTGTACATTTCCACCAGTGACTATCACTCACACCTAAAATTTTATATATCACAATGGAACCTGAGGACCTCCAGTATGTCACTAACCCAGGTCTCTCCTTAGCATTCTTGGCAATACTAAGCTGTTTCCTTGACCCTTCCCCTAGATGTCACAAACCTAACACTTCATAACAAAACTCTCCATATTAGTAAGTCTTTCATACCCTACACTGGCTCCACCTGTTTTCCTCATCTTGCAACAAGGTTTGATTCTTCATGATCTCAAAAACAAGGTTTGATTCTTCATCAACAAAGAATTCAAATTCTTCTTTTTCCCTCACCTCTCAAATCTAATCACAAAAACTCTCAATCCAACTACTTCTATTGCCTCTACCATAGTCCTACTTTGAGTTTCTGCCATCTCCTGTCTCTCCAGTCCCCTCTCTTGCCACAATAGGAAAATCATTTAGAAACATAGATCAGGTCATGGGATGCTCTTGCTTGCAATCACTCAACAATACTCATTGAACTTAAGCACTGAATCTCTTGTTCCAGTATCAAAGCCCTTAATGAACAGCTCCTATCTCTGTTCTCACACCACTTGGCCCTTCACCCAGTGGACTACAACCATTATGGCCATTCTTGT
The DNA here is from genome assembly GCF_048772815.1 of Callospermophilus lateralis. Lineage (NCBI taxonomy): Eukaryota > Metazoa > Chordata > Mammalia > Rodentia > Sciuridae > Callospermophilus > Callospermophilus lateralis. The sequence continues at coordinate 10,397,825 of NC_135317.1, forward strand.
CCTTAGAACAGTCCACATTCTATCTCATCTTCCAGTCTCTCCACTCTCTATTCTATGACCCTACAATGTTTATTCTCTGAACACGCAGTGAAAAGTTTGTTCAGGCTATTCAGCAATCAGAGAGGCCTTCCACCATTCAGCTGGTCTACCTTGCCAATTCCAGGACCTTGCTTGTTTTAGTTTTCTCCATTGCACTGACCACTCATTGTGAACTGAATTGATTTTTTGTCCATCTACTAAAAAGGAATAATCATGAGATGTTAAGTCTATCTCCATTACTGTTTCATCACCCTGGATTTTGAACACTGCTCAATACGCAGTCTACACTCAATATTTGAATGAATAATCATTTAATGGATGAATATAAGAATTGGATTTAAACACCAGCTTAATGCCAAATTTCATGGCAATGTTTTCCTACTGTTTATAAGAAGTTATTACATCACACACAGAGACACACACACACACATACACACACACACACACACACACACACACACATGAAATGTATATTTTAAATCTACATGTAATATATGGGAAGCCTCAGTCTATAACCAATCAACAATATAGGTGAAAACTTACTATTTGCAACAGCATTTGAAGTTGGGGGCAATCTTATGGGACAGATTCCTTAACCTGTGAGGGGTTGTATGAGGCCACCTCCAGGAAGACAGTGTAAACACTGATTTAAATTCCAGAACACATATTGTTGGAGAAGCCTTCACACATCTGGTGTGAGAAGCATTTTGAATGGTGTATGAGAATAGAAAGGAACGATTTTGTGAGATTTTTACAATTAGATTTCTTGAATCCTGAGTTTGGTCATAGAAATTATGCAAACTGGAACTTTTAACTAAAAAACTGGTGGCCAACTTTAGTTACTGGCAGTCAGAATAGTAACTACATTCTGCACTGCAGAAGGATAATAGTTGCAAGGTAAGTCTCTGGTGCACATGTTCTCAACTGTTCCCTATCATTGTTCACTGAGTTGACCATCCTAACTCAATGCTAGACCTTCAATTATGGTGAAATTCCAGTAAAGCACTTTCTGCTACAGGCTTTTAAGAAATAACCTGAAAATGTATATCCAACAAGAAGCAAAGTTTCATAGCAATCATATCTTTCTAGATTAATTACTTGAGTTTTACTTCTTATTTTTAAAATATTCTGACTGCCAACCAAGCATCATTTTCCACAGCTGTTTTCTAATGAAGTATCTCAGAAGTAAGAAACATAAAAAAAATTCTAAATCAACCATATTCTAAGACCCAGTGAAAAAGTAAATCATTGCATACAGAATTGAAGTCAACTACTTATGCAGAACTGATTTCATTCTGCCTGGTCTCTGGAAGGAGAAGTAACCATTCTGCTGAGTACATAGTGTTATTATTGGTTGGAACTTATTCAGCATTTTGCTACATGTACATTCTAATGGCTTACATAGAATTATTTTGAATGTTTTTTTTATTAGCTACACATGGCATTACAATGATCTTGGAAATTCATATATTTGAATCAATTGGGGTATAATTTCTCATTTTTCTGATTGTACAAATTGCAGAATCACATTGGTCATACAGTCATCTATATACATACAGCAATCATAATGTCTATTCTATTCTGCTGCCCTTCCTATCCCTCCTTCTCCTTTGAATATTTTAATATGAGATAAATGGTATCGTGCTGTGTGTATCCATCTGCAATTTGACTTATTTTTCCATGTTAGTTCCTGGAGTTGACTGTCAGGGACATACGTGCTCAAGATTTCACCAAGTGCAGTGCATCACTTGACTTCACTGTGATTTACTTAGCAATTTGTATACTGCTGAACATTTAGGAATCTTTGTTGATTGCCTGGTTTTTGTTTCTAATGGAATTCATTTTTTTGTATCAGTTGTAGGATCACAGCAACTAAACAGAAGGTAAAGAGTTCTCATTGACTTCCTGCCTGCTTCTACTATATGCAGTGCCCCAATATCAACAGCCCTCAACAAGTGACATTTGTTAGAGCCAATGAACCAATGTTTGAGCCTGAGTGGCAGCATTAGTGCACGTTTGAAATAGCAACAAGAATCATTTCTACATAGTGTACAAGTCATTAGTGAATGAAAAGCTCCATTCTGGCCCAATATAATAATCTGACCCCCTTCACCTCAAAAAAAAAAAAAAAAGATATTCTTATAACACTTGTGATGAATCAGAATGCTATTTAGGTATGAAATTGGTTTTACTTCAGGCAGAATTATCACCCATTTTGTTTTCTTCTTAAAATATCAGCAATAAATAATAAATTGTATAACTTAATCACAAGGACATTGAGAAACAAATATGCTTGTTGATAATTTATCTTCCTTTTCAACATCATAGATCTTCCTTTTGCCTTCCTTATGCACAAGCAAATTTCTGTGAAAGCTACAATGAATAAAGAAAATAACAGTGCTAATATTTTTTCCTAAAATTGTACTTAGTTTCAGTTAAATTTTACTGGAAACACACCAAGAAACGAGTATCTGAAGTTTTGTACACTTGTAAGTAACTCTGTCTTACATCATCTAGCATTTTATTTATCTTTTGTTTACTTATTTAGGGTGTTGTGGATTTAACTCAGGGGTACTCCACCACTGAGCCACATTCCCAACCCTACTTTGTATTTTTTATTTAGAGACAGGGTCTCTTAGCCCAACTGAGCTTTCCCTCTTTATTTTAGGAGAGCAAGAACAAAGAAAATGTATATTGTGCCCTCCATTTTGTCAAATATAGTTTGTATCATTTTTGTAAGGCTACTTAATATTTTTAGAATATTAATATTTTTTTATTTATAAAATGGAAATGATAGTGCCCAACAGGATGTTCAATGGGTCCTTCATCAAGCTCTTCACTACTATGCTCTCCCTCACCAACAAATAGAGTTCTTTTTCTATGGACTGAGAGCTCTCAGTCTAAAATAAACTTTTTCTTCTCTGAAATTGTTGCTGTTAGATTTCTTAGTCACAACAGTGAGAAAGCTGACTAAAACATGCTGAGACCAATTTGAAATGTTGAAATAAGCAGAAACTTGATAATACAGGTTAGAAAGGATGCTACCAGAGGGCAGCATTGGGAACACATGGAGCATGGCACAGGCAGCTGCAGAGTCTATGCTTTCATTTCTTCAGGTTTCTTAAGAAGATATCTTTCAAAAAGAATAAGATGATAAATTATCCTCACAGTTCTAAGAAGAGATCAGAAAAATATATGAAGGATTTATCTTTATAACAACACTTTAATTTGTTGTTCATGTTATCAATATTGAAAATAAAATATTTTCTAGAAATTCATTATAATTGTGTTCATGAATCATTTAATTGTGTTCATGAATTCACTCAGCAAACAGTTCCTGGGTAGGTGCTAGGTGCTGAGTACAGGTGCAAGAACTGCAAACATCAATGAACACTGTAGACTATATCTCTCCTCTCATGGAGTTCACATTCTAGTAGAGGGGGAAAGAAAATAAGCAAGAACAATGCTAACATACACACCTAAATGTAAGGAATTGGCATAATATGTTAGAAGGGGATAAATGTCAGAAAATAAAAACTCATGGTAAAAGTAACATAATGTGGAGGGAATTATGATTTTAAATTGAATGTTGGGATCAAACCTCAGGGTGAAGTAACATATGAGCTGTTTGGTGGAAATCAGTAAGAAACTACTTTTTTACTTATGCAAAATGAAAAGATTTAGATTAACTTTGAGGTTTTGATTCAGTTTAAGTTCCTTTCCTATTTGCTTACCCTCTTTAGGTTAAGAAGTTAAAATTTTTACAAAAACAGAGGACCTTAAAGATAAATCATAGTGTGAATGACTCCGGTGAGCAACTTCATTTCTGTAACCATACATCCTCTTTTCTTTTTCCCCCTAAATTCTAAATCATCTCCTTATATCTTACTCTTTGCACAGTCTGAAATGTCTGTCTACAAAGGGCCCACTGAACAATCATATCAGTTCTTAAATAGAGGCTTGTGAATAAGTCTGGGGAAATCAGGAAATACAGCAGTGTCAACTCATGGATGCACAGGGCATACCCATAATATTAAAGCCTGTACAATATGGTTATCCCATGATTTATTTTGTATGTATTCATGGATTGGGGATGATACTGTAAGAGCAATAATTAATTTTATGAAATAACATTATAGATAATGATTTTGTCAAACTTGAGGAACAGAAAATGAAATATTACATTGGAAAACTCAATTGTATTCACTTTCATAATTTACTAGTGACAGTATGGCTGCAAATAAATATCTGTTGAATTTTGACTTATCTGGAATAAGCAGAAAATTCATTTGTTGATAATCATCAATACTTATGTTTTTATTGTATATCCCCAAATAAGAAGTCAGGTTCTGACTTGAATGTATAAGAAATAAAAAGTATTTTTTAAATAAATGCTTCAAATTTTAAAAAAGTTTATCTTTTCATTTTTTTGTTTTTTAAATATTTTATATTTTTACATTAACTGATAAAATTGTACTTGCTATAAACAATATCTTGTGGAAAAAATATATATATACTAAATCTAGGTTATCAACATGTGCATTACCTTGCACAGTATTATAGTGAGAAGATGATAAATATATTAACACTTTTCAAGAACAAAATACATTAATTGAAGACACCCTGTGGTACAATAGAACTCTTGAATTTATACCTCTTATTTAAGTGAAATTTTGTAGTCTAGGAGCAAAATCTACCCAGCTTTCACCCCAAAACATCCTAACCCCTGTTAATTACCAATTACTGTCTATATCTATGATACCCACTTTTTAGATTTGGTACCTGAATGAAATGGCACAAAATTGACCTTCTGTATCTTACATATTTTATTGAACATGATGTCTCCCTGATTCATTCATGCTGCTGCAACTGACAGGCTTGTTAGTTTTATAGCTTAATGCTATTCTCTTGTACAACACATTTTCACTAGAGATTCATTCACTGATGGACAGGAAAGGTGATTCTACATCTTGACTAATGTAAATAAAGCTGCAACAAACATGGGTGTGTCAGAGTCTCTTAGACATATTGATTTCATTCATTTTGAATATATAAACCCAGAAGTGGGACTGATGGATCAAAATGCAGTTTATTTTTAAAAATCTGAGGATTCTCTATACTTTTTTAAGCTATTTTTTAAATTCCCATACTAACATACATTGCCTTCATTATAGTGAAAAGGATTTCTCTAAATCCTTGTCAACATTAATTAAGTTTTTCTTCTTACTTATAGCTATATTTACTGGGGTAACAAGGTATCGTGGTGTCCATTTTTATAATCCTGATGACTAATTTGATATATTTATAAACATGTTGAACATTTATATTTTGAGATGACATTTCAGATAATTATTTTTTCACTGATTTTTCTTTTGCTGAGTTATTTATGTTCCTCATGTATTTTCGATATTAATTCCTTATCATTGGTATACTTTACAAGCATTTTCTCCCACTCTATATGTAGGTGATTCCTTCTATGAATTGTTTCTTTTGCTTTGTGGAAGATTCTAGTATGGTATTTAATATCACTTCCCTATTTTTACTTTTGTTACATGTACATTTGAGATCCACTCCAATGAGTTATTGTCCAGAACAATGTCCTACAGCATTCCCCTTATCTAATCATTTCATAGTTTTCAGTCTTTCATCTATTTTGAGATTTTTTTTATATATGGTATGAGACAGATGTCTAATTCTATCCTTGAAATGACTGTCATTTCTGTTCTCTTAGCCCCTTTGATCTCATATTTTAATATTCATTCTAAAGTACCACCATTACAATATCATTAATTTATTCAATATTCTAAATTCCACTTTGCACTTATTTTTTCCTTGTGAGTTTTATGCTTTCAATTGTTTTTATATTATTTACTAGCATTTATTTATTTCTGGTTTAGGAATTCTTCAGTATTTCTTTTATGTCAGATAGGTTGGGATGAATTCCAACACCTTTTGTTTATGAGGTAAAGTCCTATCCTCTTCAAGAATTTTACCTTATTATTGCACTACAACCAGGTTCTATGGCTCTCATCTGCTTTTCTTAGCCACAATGAAGGTATTTTGGAAAATGGAATTCTATTTAAATTGATGTTTCTGTAAGACATACAGTTAAGGGGAGTCCTACTCAACCTTCCTGCTCTGCCTCTACTCCACAATGTTTTTTTCTAGAAAAGGAATTGGTGTTAGAATGAAATCAGTCAGCAAGGGGATTCCTTCATTATACTTGAGTATCCCTTTGAAAATTCCTTATTCAGACAAAATTTTACATCATATTTCAACTTTTCTTTGGAGGCAATCTTCACAATCTTTATTTCTGGGTGTGTAGTTATGTCAGGAGGCTATGCCAGAAAAGTTGCTGAACTTCACTAGCTATAACAAATGCTTTAAAATCATGCACATTGACTTGTATGGTGTTATATATTAAAATTTGAGATTTTACATATAAAATTATAACCCTTATATACTGGCTCTACATCATTCCATCTTAGAGCATCAGAAATTAATTTGAAAATATTCACCATGGGACTGGGGTTGTGGCTCTCTGGTAAAGTGCTTGGCTTGCACACATGAGGCACTGGGTTCAATCCTCAGGACCACATAAAAAATAAATAAATAAAATAAAGGTATTGTGCTATCTGCAACTGAAAAATACTTAAAAAGAAAATATTTACCACTATTTTTCTGTCTTAATAGGTGTTTAATATGACTTATTCCTAGCTGTGAATAACATCCATTGAGTATGTAAATAATCAGATAAAACATTGTATGTTGTCATTTTTAGGCATTCCTAATGTTTGGTATATTGATATTACACATCCTTTTCATATCTAATTGCTATGAATACATAACCCAGACTTCCCTTCAATAATCTACAATTTTATCTTTCATCGGTGCATTTGAACTCTTTTGCCTGCTGGATCAAACACTTCCTTTTATCAATAAGATGAAAATATTCTCTATGTATTATTTTCAATTTAAAAAAAAATATCTTGTATAGAGGCAAATAAAAGAGAAAGCAATTTACAGAATTTCATGAATATTGCATTTCATTTTGTTGAGCGTGTTGCACATGAATTTACTCACATTGCACTAAAATTTGACCTTTTGTCTTGAAAATGATAGTACATTTTTTTTTAAACCCCAAAGATATACTGGCTTATTATACATGTCTAAAATTTCAATAAAATGTGACAAGTAACATATAAACAAAAGAACCTTTAATGACCACTAAACTTAAAATTATTCCTTTATTGATGGTACATGAGATAAAATTATAGACTATGAAAATATCAAATTTTCAGTGCTCTTCATTTCACATAACTACATCATAGCTAAGTTTGATGAATAACCATTTCCTTCAAAAACTTAGTAAGTATTGACCATGCAAAATCTCATTTAATTGGAAGTCAGATCCTCCTATAATTATTTCTATTCTCATACAAGAAATTATAGAGCAAGCCTGGATGTTTTTGTTAGAAAAAAGGTGGGGTTATATATTGTTTTAGTGTTCTGATGATGAAAGACCAAGCAAAATTTTTCTTTTCTCTGTACTTCCGGAGAAAAGGAGGCCTGCAGGTCTGGAGTTGTGGCTCAGCTATAGAGCATCCTCCTAGAACATGTAAAGTGCTGGATTCAAGCCTCAGCACCACATAAAAATAAGTAAATAAATAAATAAATGGTTTAAAACTGAAGAATATTTTTAAAAGCGGGGTGGAGGGGCTTGTAAAAACACATTAGATTTAGAGTTCCCTAAAGAAGTACCTTGTCTGAAGGCTAGCAATACCCCATTTCTCCTAAGTGCAGGAAAGCCCTACTCCTTCATTTAATGAGGCTACCCACTTTGCACTGTCACATTTTCCATTGTAATTTTTTTTTGTTTTTTTACAAGCTGTTTTTTCATTCTGACATAAATGTCATAATTTCTTTCACAACACTGCTACATGTTCAAAGTTTCTGTCTTGTATGTATTTCACTTTATGTTGTTCCAATCTGGGTCATAGCAATAAATTATCTCCCCTAGTTATGTTCTGGAAAGTAGTTCCCTGGGCCTTGCTACCTCCAAGTAGTAAAATGTCACTGTGTCTCATGAATTGGTTTGAAAATTTTATTCAGTTGTGGTCCTGATAACCTACACTTTGCATTCAGATTTTCTCTTATGGTATAATTGTCTATAATGCAAAGATGTGTACACATAATTGTCTTTGAAAATTATGATTAAGCAATTACTAGATGTCTTTTCTTGTTAACAAGTTTGTCGATCTGCATCTTATCACATTTCTTACCCACAAATGCTTGAGAGGGATGATATATATATATACAGAGAGAGAGAGAGAGAGAGAGAGAGAGAGAGATTTTTAAGTTGACTATGACCACAGATTTATTAGAAGATCAAAACCCAATGAGTGGGGATTCTTTTATAATAACATAACAATACATTTTTTCTTGAAGGAAGAGATAATAATATACAATTACATTCTCTCTGCACTTTATTATTATAATTATAACTATATTTTCTTCTATAAAGGCCCTATGTTTAATAAAAATGTTATAAACACTGTGCCTTAGCTTTCCTTCAATAAAGTAGGGATTTGTTGGAAGTAAATTGATCCCTTTTAAGAATATTTAAATAAAAAATCTTGTTTAAATTATTTTTCTTCTCTATTCAATATTTTTGTACATGTTTTCCATCTAATTGCTTGGTTATCCTATTTTCCTCCTCATTTGTTTACTGAACAAATATTAATTGATATTCTTCTGTGTTTTAGATTGTCTTCTACATTCTGGGAATACATCAGTGAACAACACAGATAAAAGTTTTTAATGACTCTAGTGTTTAGAAAAAAATAATCAAATAAACTGAAGTGTGCCGATATGATATTATGAGAAATAAAAGCAAAATGCTAATGGAGGGGAGGAAGTGATGAAGAAGTGAAACATCTCATTTTGATAAGAAAGGACATCCTAGGATAGAAGGTGACCTTAAAGTAAAAGTTGAAAGACAATAAGGGTAAGAACTATGTGAATATTTAGGGGTAAACTGTAGCTGGTAAAGGAAATAGCCAACGAACGGTTGGAAAGTTATAAGGCACTTGTCATGCTGGAGGAACAATAAGAAGGGCACCATAGCTAGGGGAGAATAAGGAGAAAGTAGTGAGACAGGGGAAGAGAGGTACATTGGGGCAAAGGGGTCACAAAATGGCTCTTTGAATGATTCTGTGGGGTGTGGTAGGAAGCCATAGAAGATTTGAATGATATTTATTCTGACTGTAATAAACACAAGAAACTAAAGATAGAAAACAGAGTCTCATGGGGAAATTATCATCATCTTCTGGGAAAGAAGCAAGAATGGTGTCAGCCAAAGAGACTGTTGTGCCATTGAAAAGGTAAAATTCTCGAGTTTTAAGGGCACAGATTACAGTATGTGCTACTGTACTTCATAGCAAGAAAAAGAAAGGGACAAGGAGCTGAGCATGTGGTACATGGCTAAAATCTAGGAATTTAGTAGGGTAAGGTAGAAGGATAAAAAATTTTAGGCCTGCCTGGGCACCTTAACAAAACCTGTTTAAAAATAAAATTAAAAGGACTGATGATATAACTCACCAGTACATCCCTGGGTTCAATTTGCAGTATAAAAAGAAAAAAGGGAGGGGTTGGGAAGAGATACTTGGAGTATCTACAAAACTTTAGATCAGATAAGATGGAAAGACATACATTTTGGTTAAGATGGGGAGAAGTTATTTATGCAGATGTTAACATGGTGGTATCTTGTGTATTGCAGTGTTAATTAGGAAGGTTTTTTTTAAAAAATGATAACTAAGTTAATCATTGAATATCAAAATAATATAATCAGACTACTATCTGCATTCATACTAAAAATATTTAGTTTTCTGATTCTTTTGATTTTTTAGGCTTTTAATCATTCTGGAACCTATGTGTTCTCCCTATTCTAACTAACTGACTTTATTCAATCTTTTTACCACAATTGCTAAAACTGACTCTGGATCATCTTCTGAGTTTCTCACTGGCTATTCCACATGGCTTGAACACTGAAGTCAGATAAATACTTTAACAATACAGAAGTAATTATATATCCACCCTAGATATTATAAGACTTCACCCTCCCCTCTTCCCATAGTAACATTGAAGTTATTTTTCACTGGACCCAAATTTTTCAAATGATAATATGATTTGACATCATTTTTATCAAAAATTAGAATTAATTTTGTTGATTTTTTAGAAAATAAAGGACGGTGAGGGTTGGGGATATAGCTCAGTTGCTAGAGTGCTTACTTTACATGCACAGGCCCTGGGATTCAATCCCCCAGCACAACAACAAAAAAAGCATTTCATTCTGTAACCAAGAACAAAAAATGGACAATTCTTATTACTCATATACAGCACAACTTTTCATATCATATTTACTATTAGCTAAAGCTATTAGCTGATAAAAATGTGATTGAGACTTTATTTTGAAATATAAAAATAAAACTGTAATAATAACTTATTTTATAGACAGCCAGCCTTAGAGTATAATTGCTACCAAGTCCTAACTCCAATCCTATCTATAGATGGCTCACAATGGGGACAGAAAACTGATGGAAGCAGCAGATTACCTGGGGCTGGTATCCAACACAAACTCACCCAGAGCAGTACAAGGAGGATTTCCAAGGTTCCCATTCAGCATTCCTTCAAGCAGCAATGCTGTCAAGTAAACAGGAAATGGATATGTACTAACCTGATTGGACACCTACTCTGACTCAATTCAAAGGCCAGCACAAGAGGCAACACTATAGTAGTTCACCGAAATTCCCTCAAATTCTTACTCCCATGACCTCAGTCTTCACAAATATCACAAATCTGTTTCCAAATCCTCCTCAGATCTTCCTCCAAGATGGAACTGAGCAGGCTGTACAGAGGTCTGCCTCCAGTAACTTCTTACTTCCTTTTCATATTTTTTTTTCTAATTTTAATGTAATTAGCATTGTAGAAGCATCATCATCAGAGCACCTGGGCTGGGGAGTGCACAGCTGAGCCTTGGTTAAACCTTCATCCTTTGTTCAGCCTTCAGTTGTGTTCTTCAAGATCCTGAACTTTGGATGTCAGCCAAGATGGAGTGGAAGAAATTACTGGGGAACTAAAAGTAAAGCTTGAGTAATGATTTGTAATGGGGTTTTCTTCTTCTTTATCTTCCCATCCTTTGTATTCCAGCTTTGATCTGAGATGGCATCAAAATTCAGAAACAGGCCACACAAACTCAAGGAGAGACCCCTTTATTCTCGCTACAGGTCTGATAGAGGGACATCTGCATGCTAGTAGGCATGGAAGAAATCCTTGAGTCATTTTTCCTTTTTTCTCAATTCCTCTTTTTTCTCCCAGCACTGCCTTAGGCCAACCCCCCTTTGGGAACAGACTTCTGTGGCAGCAATTGTGATATTTAAAACCCAGAGAAAGGAAGAGAAAAACTAAGTCTCAGGCCAGAGAAGGAGGGATAAAAGGCCTCTGGGAACTGGAGGCATGTGTATCAGGCAGACTCAAACAGCACAGCAAAGGTAAAAACAGAACTGATACCAGAACCACTCTGAAAATGAGAGACAACTTAAAGTCTGAACCTGACTACACAAGTGCTCATGAATATGTACACTTAAATTATTTTTATGGCCTGCAACAACATTGTTATCATAAGGATTCAAACATGCTACTGAGAAAAAAATTTATTGTTCTTGGTTGATTTCTCCTGATCTTGGTTAAGACTGTGCAAAGGGTAAATGGGTACTGTGTAAATATTTGAGATCCACAAAAAGAAATAATTTTCCAAGTTTTAGGCATTAAAATTATTTTAAAGTTATAGTTGGCAAAGAAAGGATCTGCTGTGTAAAATCGACTTGAGATCAGTTACATCAATAATTTTACAGAACTCTCTATAGGAAGGTATAAATTAAAATGTATAATACCCAGAATAAAAAGATTGCAAAGTCTTTGGGGAAAAACAGAAAACTTTTTAATTAACAATTTGAAAAAGGCATGGACATATCTCCTTCTCATATAATTTTGGTGGGGCAATAGTTCTTTTTTAATTGATTATTTTATTTATTCTTTTTAGATATATGGAACAGTGAATGTATTTTTTTATGTATTATACATATGTGGATTATAACATAATGGGATCTAGTTAGGATCCCATTCATGGGGTTGAACATGATGTGGAATTACCCTGGTGGTGTATTCATATATGAAAACGGGAAAGTTTTTTCCGATTTGTTCTACTTTTTTTTTCTATAGGGCATATTTTTATTATGCACAATTTAGTAAGTCTCTTTTTGCAGACAGTTCTTTATTAAAGCAACATATAAAACAGGTAAGCATTCATAAGCTCATATATTATGATGGATGTGTTACTTTAAAATTGAATGGAATAGCTTATACAACTAATGAAACTCACCAGTTTTCATGAAGCCAAGAGACTGATATACTATATATTTTTGCTAAAAGTATATAAATTTCCACTTCCTTCTCTCAGGATTTTCATGCTCCCTCAGTTAACAAAATATGATTACTAAAACAATAGCAGTTATATCTGCCAATGGTAACATACTTAAAAGCTAATGAAGAATAATTGGTAAACCAGAGATAGATTTTTGATCTAGTTCCTTTTTCTTTAGAAAAAAACTTTCACCTGGGCATTAGCCCAACCCCTACAGTGACAAGACCTTTCCAACTCCTTTAAAAGCAATCTTAACAGCCATCTCCATTTTAATAGTTAGATTTCAATCTGAAAGTTTTTAACTTTGAAGTTGTCAATTTTCTCAACCTTTAGAAGGATTTTGAGCTTTGGGAAAAGCTCTTCATTCTCATAGAAGCTGAATTTTCAGGGACTCCGTGTGATTCAGTTAAATATGTGCATGTCCCAAAGAATGCATAAAGTCCACTGGCTGCAGGTTCCTGATGTGTGCAACCATGTAAAGTAAGCAGGGCATAGCTCTCAATGCTGAAAGGCATGCCCAAGCCCATGACTCCTGATCTATGGTACAGCCAGCAGGACAACTCCCATTCACCTTGTAGAACTGGCAGAGAGCATGGCATGGAGGCAGCACCATCAGAGGAAAATCTTTTGGTTTCCAAACACACATGATAATTCTTCTGGCCTCAGGATTGGTTTTGATGGTGTCAATCACTTTTTGCAGTCTACTTCTTGATCAGAATAACCTGAAACCATATCTTTGTGTTGTGCCCAAAAATGTCTCTACTGGAAGCCATAAACTGGGTCTAGGTCCCTTTCTTTTCTGGTGAAGAATCCCAGGCCATCCCAAAAGGCTTGAGATGCATTGGTGTCCCAGATGTTTAGTCCCTTGGAATATAGTTCTTTAGCATTTGTGGATCCCTTGATAAATCATAGCAACTCCTCCAAAACACCATTCCAGAATACACATTTGGTTGTCAGCAGAGGAATTCATCTCTCAGGCTGTAGCATGATTTCATGGAAAAAAAAAAAAAAAAGACAGGGTGCCGGTGTCTATGCACTCTTCCTTCCTGAAGCCACAACACATGATGTGCTTTATCTGCTCCAGGTACTGCAGCTCCCTGGTGTGTAGCTGCTGCTCTGTATCCTGTTTCTGCAAGGCAGATGACAGCATGCAATGCAACTCAGAACTGGTGGCTGTTATGATGAAGACCCTTTTTTTTGGTAGTCTTTTTAAAATTAATTAATTTATTACAATTAGGTATGTATGACTCAGAAAGCATATGACTCATTGTACACAACTGCAGCACAACTTTGCATTTCTATGGTTGCACATGATGTAGCATCACACCATATGTGCAGTCATACATGTACCTAGGTTAGTGATGTCATCTGACTCCACCATCTTTCCTGCCCCCCATGCACTCTCCCTACCCTCCTTCCCCTTTGCCCAAAGTTCCTCCATTTTTCCCATGCCTCCTCCTTCCCATTATGCGTCAGCATTAACTTACCAGGGAGAACATTTGGCCTTTGATTTTCTGGGATTGGCTTATTTTACTTAGCCTGATATTCTCCAACTCCATCCATTTACCTGCAAATGTCCCAATTTTATTCTCTTTTAATGCTGAATAATATTCCACAGTGAGTATATACCACAGTTTCTTTATCCATTCATCTATTGAAGGGCATCTAGGTTGCTTCCACAGTTTAGTTATTGTGAATTGAGCTGCTATGAACACTGATGTAGCTGCATTACTATAGTATGCTGATTTTAAATCCTTTGGGTACAGACCAAGAAGTGGGAGAGCTGGGTCAAATTGTGGTTCCATCCCAAGTTTTCTAAGCAATCTCCAATATTGCTTTCCAGATTGCTTGTACCAATTTTCAGACCCACCAGCAATGTATGAATGTGCCTTTTACCCCACATCCTCACCAATATTTATTGTTGCCTGTATTCTTGGTACTGCCATTCTGACTGGCATGAGAAGAAATCTTAGCTTAGTTTTGATTTGCGTTTTTCTACTTACTAGAGATGTTGAACATTTTTTTTCTATATTTGTTGATTTAATGTATATCTTCTTCTAAGAATTGTCTTTTCAGCTTCTTAGCCCATTTATTGATTGGGTTGTTTGTGCCTTTTTGGTGTTAAGTTTTTTGAGTTCTTTATGTATCTTGGAGATTAGTGCTCTACCATGTGTATGTCATCTGATAAAGACTCTTAGTAACTCTTAATTGATAAGAAATTCTCAGCAATTATTGTAGGTCAAATTGTTAGACTTTCTTTCCACCTGAAAGAAAATCTAAGTGCACTATAAGCATAACCTAATTATAAACTATTTATATCAATAAAAATTTACACAATAATTAATGAGGACTTGTATTTTCAGATGAAAAGATTTTTGCTGATAGTTAACAATGTACCTCTCATTTAAGAATTCAAGTTACCATTTGGTAAGCTAATATGTGGGGTGGGTTCTTATAAAATATCTTGAAAACCTGGTTCTTAATAAATAGCAAAAGTAAGACATATAAAAACTCCTATTTCTTGAGAGTAGATGAAAAATTAATCACTTTGGCTATTATTATGTAAATGTAGACTGATATAGTAGAATGATAATTTTAAAATTTTAAAGGTCTCTGAACATGTGTTATTAATTTTATAGCATAATAATATTCTGGTAATTATATTTAAAAATGATTTACTTTTCTAATTTTTTTTTACCTGGTGATATTTCCTCAACTAAGGCATTAGGTAAAGTGTTCAATGCTCTTTCTTATAGAGAAAATGAGGAACCTGGTCAGCCAAGCATGGATAACAGAAATCCCACATAGGTTTGAGAACTCAGACAAACTCAGACTTGTACCCTTCTGTCCTGGATACATGATATCTAGGAAAAACAAGGACTACTTGACAAGTGCTTAGAATTCTTTCATGCTCCAGGGTCAAGAGAGGCAGCATGTGAACTCAAGGGAGGCATGAGAATTACTTAGAAGATAAGAAAGACCTAAAACTTTAAGGTCAGCAATTAGGGATAGCTCAACAATAGCTGCATGGTGAAGTGGGCACCATTATTAAGCAATGACTGAGGCTGAGTAGCCAAGGCCAGACTAATGATAAAGAGGGCAGCCAGGATTTATACACAAGTAGACAAAGAATAAAGTAATGGAACACAATAGCAAGCCTAGAAACAAACATATACATTTACAAACTTTACTGATGACATTTTATACCAGTGAGAAAAGAATGGACTATATACAAAAGTTTACCTGGGCAACACGAAAATTGAAAAAATGAAACTAATAACCCTCCCCAAGTCATACATATTAAACAATACTAAATGTTAATTATAAAATTATAAAAACTTTAGAATGTAGGAGAATATTTTTTTAACTGTGGTTTATAGGTATTCTTAGATATACAAAGAATAGTCCATATAAGATTAGATTAGTTATTGACAAAACTAAAACTATTTCCAACTTACAAACTATAAAAAATGGGGGTGGCGGGGCAGGGGGGATTCTTTAATTTTTTATTTTATTTCTTGGTTCAGAAAAAAAAATCTTCAGTTTTCCCTGGACAAAAAACAAGAAAATTATGATGTATAATAATATTTACATTTATATAGTGGTTTAGAAACTAGTTTCATAAAAGCCATTTTATTGAATTTTCAAAAATCTCCTGCAAAAGAAAACAAGTTAGGGCTAGGCTTACTGTTCTTGTTTTATAGATAAAGAAACTAGATTGTTGTGTTATGTTCAAGCCCGTAAATGTTAAATTCAAAGGAGAAGGTGGGTCTTGAAATTTTATCAATAGACATCTTTATCCAAAGTGTATCTATGAAGACACAAATTGGTGTCAACATACTTTATATACAACCAGAGATATGAAAAATTGTGTTATATATTTGTTATAAGAATTTTTTCAAAGAGAGAGGGAGAGAGGGAGAGAGAGAGAGAGAGAGAATTCCAATATTTATTTTTTAGTTTTCGGCAGACACAACATCTTTGTTTGTATGTGGTGCTGAGGATCGAACCCGGGCCGCACGCATGCCAGGCGAGCGCGATACAGCTTGAGCCACATCCCCAGGCCCTGTTATATGAATTTTAATGCATTCTGCTGTTATTTATTTAAAGAAAACAATAACAACAAATGCTGTACCAAAAAGATTAAAGAATTTAGAATCCAATCAACTGCATTTGAGCCCTGGTTCCACCAGGAATTATCCCCTGTATTGTTAGAAGAAAAAAAGGTAAGAATCTGTTTCTTAAAAACAGTTATCTATAAGTTACAATAACAGCAGCTAATACCTTTTTCTCTTGTGCTGTTGAATTTGACAGATATTAAGCACTTGAATGTAGGAATCTCATCTACTTCTTTTCTATTCCCATAGACCTTAACTTCATCTTTACAACTAGAACCCTGTCTCCATAATGGCAGGGATTGGGGGCCATTTCCTGGGTTGTTGTTGTCCACTACACTTACAACAACTCCTGGCACACACGAGCTCCTGATCCATATGAAATAAGAAATGAGTTATTTTATTAATTAATTTTCTACGTATTGATATTTTACCAATCAGTTTCTATACCACCAGCATAAGGATACTTATCAGTCTGGACCTTGTTTTCTAAGGAAACTGAGTTGGGGGTCCATGGATATAAGCTTAAAAAAGACTAGAATAATTTGTATCCATCTGTAAAGTGTCATGGGTAACTTCCTAACTGAGTTCCCAGCAGCCTAAAACTTACCCTAAAATCAAAGATGCAATGAGTAGAATATCCTGGCAAGAACATGGACACAAAGAAACACAGACAGTGTTCTATCCCTGGCTGCTACAGACCTGATATATGGCCCCAGGCAAGTGATTTAACTCCAGATGTCCTTCTCCAAGGAACATGGAGTTGGAGTCAATGATGTTTAAATACCCGTTGGTCCTATCACACCTTTCATCCTTCAACTCAATGTGACCCACTAAGGAAAATGTACAATTATAAATGTAGACTGTGATACAATACAGGGAAGGCTTTAAAACAAATGAGAGAAAGAAAACTTCGCAATACATTTCAAAATTTTAAAAGAGTCATGTTAGCTGTAAATATTTTGAAGGAAAGGTGTCAAATCCCTTCCTCTACTTTCTAAAGAGGCTTTGCAACTACTGCATGTTTTCAATTCTCATCCCTTCTCTCTGTTCCTTAATCATGTATATTTAAAACGTATCATTATTGATTGGCTCAAATAAATTTCTTAGAAAAACATAGCAGTTAAAATGAAACTTTGTTTTATACTTTTACTTCAAGAAAGATTTGAAACTAAACATTCTTATCCTGATAGTGATTATTTGAACTGCTTTTTTCCAATTATGAGATTTAGTGGAAGTATCTGATGTTAAATGAATTTTAGATCCAGTTAAGAAAAAAAGTAGTTGATAACAATAATTATGCAACAAATGAGACATATTTTTCCTTTCTACTCATTCTATTACTTCCTAAAACACAAAGAACAGGAATCCCGCAAATGCCTCTATTGCAAGTGCTATGTGAAACTGTTTATATACACTTTACAGAAAGTGTTTACAAAACCACAGAGCAAATTTAGACAGCTCCTCTTTCCTACACAATATAAAGGCAAAAGACAACAGAAGTTCAAAATTCATAGAGAAACATCAAGTGGACAATTCCAATGAGGTTTATAATGTAAATTATTTTACAAGTAACTGTGTAAGTCAACTCTTGGACTTCTTCTGCCTCAATAAGCATAATTAAAAATTAATTTTGGTGTACTTGAACCATAATGTAAATGTTTACAGCTTTGTAGGCCTGGAAAACTGACAATAAGAAAGCAACAAACCAAATTGCCCAAAAAGAAGATCAAGAAAACATGTGGGCCACCTGTTCTAAGGAGTTAAGATTCCAGACAGTAAGTTAGATGATTTAGAAAAAATTAGTGGTTGGTCCCAACTATTTGAGTGTCATTTATATTGATAATTTTCACTCTGGAGTATCAGTGTAATAGGGACAAACGAGACAAGGCACGGAAGATAGCAGGAAACAGTTTTATTTGGCTGCAGCCAGGTTTGGAGGGCACAGCTTTTGCTGTAATCAATTAATCGCCCTGAACCCCGAGTTCAGGGAGTTTTAGAATTTTATACCCAGCATGTAAGGGGAGGGACTCAGAAGTTCACAGTTTGCAAAAATTCACATAAAAGCAGCTTTTTTCTTTCACTATTTTGGGCAAGTTAACTCTTCAAGGATAACACCTGAGAAGGGGAGAGCTTCTTCTCCCCTTTCTTTCCTCCCCCTGCCAGCTGTTACCATGGAGCCCATTTGTAACTGATCTTAAAAATGTACACATTTCTGTAAAGCCCAGCACAAGGCCAGAGGCTTTGTTTGCACATTTCTACAAAGTACTATACTGGATATGTTTGCAAAAAACTAGTAAGGGGGTGTCCAGCACCTGGAGTGCTGGTATCTTCCCGGCCAGTGGCCAAGTAAAACAGGGTGACATGAAAATCGAAGTTTATCTACACTGGACTCTTTCACAGAGACTCTTTTGCTGACAGTCCTAAAATCAGCCATGGTGAAGAGGGCTGTTCTGTGGAGAAGGGGTGCCACTTCACCAGCTCATATCAAGAAGGCAAATCTGCATTTTATAGCTATATATGGCAAAGATGGACCTCAAATTAAATGCAGGGAATGGTTGTAAAATTCAATGCAGGGAACACTAAAATACTCTGTAAATACTTATTACATCATGAATAAGAAATGGAGAGATGGGATTCCATTAAAAGTGACTAATATGTTCAACCATCCTCATTCTAGCAAATGCTTTCCCTAGGAAATAAACAAACAAGTGTATCACAACAGAGATTATAACAGTTTGGTTAAGTAGAGAAGAGATGTGTATTCAGTATGGAAGGAGAAGGGAGAGAAAGGTCCCAAGAAGGTTCTTCCAGCAGAGCAAAGTCTAATTGTATTCTTCCTATTCTTCCTGTGCTTGGGAAACTAGTAAATGGTGTCTAGACCATTTGAAGCAGCAGAATTTCATTCTGATACTTCCATGAGGATCAAACTGTAATCTGAGCATTTACAGAGCTTTATTGGGGTTTATGATCTTAAAGACATTACAAAGATTGTGACATTTGAGAAGTCTTTTTATTTTGCTTCAGTTTCTTTATTAGTAAAGATATCTGAATTATAGATATTTTCATTAGAGAGGAATAGTATGCATATAAAATAGGGTAATGCACTTGAAGTTTGCACATGAAAAATCTTGTGTTCTCATTTAGGTAGCTTATATCTTTCCAATTAGTAAAATCTTATACAAAATTTCTCAACAGTATTGCATTGTTCTTATTTTTCCCTATGTTTCTCCTATATTTTTCATTTTTTATCTTTCATGGTTATTTTATTGTGAATTGAATCATTTTTTTTTCTAATTGTATTTTGACCATTGTTTGCCTATGTTAAAACTGCTGCTTTATTGTGTGTATGGACACTACTGTGTGTATGGCTGTTTTCTTGTTAATTCTTATTTTTTCTTAGATACATCCCAAACAGTCAGAAAAGTTTAAAAATATATTTGTTGTGATCTTTAAAGAAAACTTGCAATTTTGAAGCTGTTTATACATTAGGCCATTGATTCAATATACTCTGTATTAAAAATCCACTGTTCAGAGATTAAATTTTAAGTTATTTTACAAGAAAGGTTGTGATGCCAAAGGTCTTTTTGACATCCTAGCAAATAATTCCATTTATATCATACACACACATCCATATCCACATATACATACAGTAAAGTAGCAATTTTAATATAGGCAAACAATACTCAAAATACAATAGAAAAAAAAATAATCCCATTCTCAACTGTAAGAAAGAACATGAAATAGCCAGGAATGATTTTAAAAATGAAAAATGTAGGAAAAATAAGAAAATGCAGGATTATTGAGAAATTTTATATGTATATAAAATCTATACATAGAAGTTATATATTGATAAATTATATAAACACTAAGAAACTATATATATTCCCCCGCCTCATTTAAGACAGATGCAGACTCCGACTAGATGATCTCTTTTGATCTCATTTATAATTCTCCTTTGATGTAATCCACAGACCCATTTAGATTATTAACAGAATCAAAGAACATATTGATTGTTATCTTTGCTTTGTGAAGGGAAAAAGGCCCAACACAAAATGTTCCTTGATGCTTTTCATGGAATCTAGCCAGCCTGTACCTCATCCCTGCACCCTCTCCCACCGGGTATCCCCCGGGTATCCCAGTTTGTCCAGCCCACTGGACTTCAGCAGGCCAGAGAGGTTGTGGTGATTAACACGCCCTAGCAGACTGTCAAAGTGAACTGATGCCTGGGGCGATCTTATTTGCCACTTGCTCTCTCAGGAATGAAACCCAGGTTCTTTACCAGGCTCAGAGCTTGACTGCCAGAAGATTGCATCCTGTGGTCCCAGCACTCACATATTTGGGGGGAGTTCCTTGGGGTTTGGACACCATTCAGAGCAGGAAGAGACTTCCCTTGAGGCACTTGCCTATGGGCGATCCTGCAAACCAGGGCGCTCCAGGGTTGATGCTGGTTCCCTTGCTTCCAACACCAAGTCAGAGGGGCCTCTAAAGCCCCTTTTTGTCCAGCCCAGGGTCCTGCGAGTAGCCACCGCTATTGACTGTTAACCAGGGGCGGTGGTGTGGGCTGCAGGAGGAAGAACAGAACTCCCACATGATAGGGCGGTGGTCCAGGGACCTACCAGGCGCCTTTCACATAGGTGAGTCCTATCCACTCTTCCCATCCACCTCCGCCCCTCCCCCGGCAGGCGACCAGGTCCCATTTCTACCAAGGCAACCACGCTTTGGGCCACCCAGCCGCCTGCCTCCAAGGTTTGCCTGCCACCAGCGAGCAGTAGGGACTAAGGAGTGCCCAGCTTCGTGCCCAGGTAAGGGTTCGGGCAGCGCCTGGGACCCGCGGGGGCCGGTGGCAGGGAAGTGGGGCTGAATCTCAGCGCTGAGGGCTTGTGGCAGATTCCCCGGGCTCAGAGAGCAGGAGGCCGCCTAGCCGCCCAAATAGATGCCAAGAACCTTTGGGGATACAGAGGGCTATGAGAGCTGACTTTAAGGAGAGAATAAGAGGGAGCAATTGAGTGGGACTGGAGGGGTGAACTGGAGATCTAATGCACCCCTGCCCTGGTCTGCTTGGTGAGGTCCTATGGCATGCACAACCGCCTACAGCTTATCCCAAGTCTCCAAATTGTATTGAAGTGTAATTTCTCTAGGAGCTGAGGTCCCTGTCTCACCAAAGCATCAATAAAGGAATTTTCCTTTTAAGAATAGAGAAAGCAGAGAAGTGCGATCCTTATAAAGAAATAGAGAAATCTTGCCTGAAATGGAGTCCATCTCCGATTGCTCACCAGCTGCCCTATTCTCTTCTCCAGGGCTTTGTATTCGCACCTTGCTAAAATCCCCCTTTGAGAATTTTCAAAAGCAGTTGTTATTTTTAGGATGGAAACGGACTTGTAAACCTTGACATAGCTGTTTTAATGACACTAACTTTAAAAAAAGGGCATGTGTGTATGTGAAAATCCAAAGTATTTTCATGGGTTTTTCTTGTGGTTTCTGTAGTTTGGTGAATTAACTGATTGTCCAGGAGTCCAAACTCTCAAGAATTTTTGTAACTCATATTAGTCCAGTAGCTTTAAAGTTATTTTAGACGAATTAGGAGGTTTGTGTTCCTTGTGTAAAAGTGCTAAACCTGAGGAATGAGTTCCAGTCTTGCTGTTCTTGCCTAAAGTGTTTAAATTCAGATCCTTATAATGGCTTTGTGTGTGTGTGTGTGTGGTTGTTGTGTGTTACATACAGGCCCAGGACTCCAGCTGCAACCTTAGACATGTATTCTGTGTTTTGGTATCTGAACATTATATTTTCAAGCTTTGCTAAAGGTGGGTTGATAAAGTTGACACATTTTCTGAAAATGGATTTGGCAGAGCCTAAGTGCTGAGTTTTGACAGATGAATGCCGATGTATGTTGTTCGTGCTGTATTGATTTTTAATACATTATTAAAGTTAGTTTTTTTAAATGAGAAGACTTAGTAATGTATAAGCTTTCAATGTATATTCTTTATGAATATATTGATGTGATGTCTAGCTTGTGAAAAATTACTCTCATCTTACTTGGTCCCTTTTTATTATTATTCTTGAGGACAAAAATGCAATGTAAGAGATACAATTTGATGATCTTTAATATGGCCTTAGTACACGTATCTATTGGAAGAGATTTTGATCACATCGCAAAATGTAATAGCATCATCCTGCACTTCCTTTTTCAACTGTCTTTTCAGCATAATATTTTGGTGCTTACATTCTTTAAAAATATCCTTTATCTATTAAATCTAAAATATTTGAAGGTCTATAAATTGCTACTAATAGTTTTGTCAAACAAATATTTTAAAGCTTAAATATACTTTAGGATATGTAGTACTTTGTGTAACATATAAAGGTTTGATGTAAAATATTTGTCATTTTAATAATTTCTGCATTGGAGCTGGTCTTGTGACTCAATGGTTGAGTGCTTATCTAGCACATATTAGGCTCTGGGTAGGATCCTCAGCACCACATAAAAATAAATAAATAAAATAAAGATATTGTGTCAAATTATAACTAAAAATAAATATTAAAAAATAATTTGCATTGTATTTTCTAATTTTTTTTCTTACAATGACCCCTTAATTAGTTTATATGATTTGATAATTTGAAAGATGATTCTAGCAAACTCTATTTTCCCTGATAATAGGAAATAGTTTTCTATTAGGCTTTTAAATTAAGTCAAATAAGACTATTTATCAATTTGGGGACAGATAGGGAATCAGGAACCTCAGAATGGGAAGAATTGCTCTTTTAAACTAAACTGCAGTCATCCATTACTAAACACCTAATATTTACTGTGGACTTTGACCTGGTTTGTGTCTTGACTCATTTAGAGTATTAGGACCTTAAGTACTTTTCAACCCTCTGTCTTCTTTCTGAAATTATGGGTTACAATAATAACTTTCCTTAAAATTTTCTTATAAGTATAAACTGGCATAATGAATAGAGAGCTATAAGCACACTGGGTACCTAGAATAGAGTAAGCCAACAGAACAATGCTAGCCATTGTCTTTATCCATTGTTCCTATATCTGAGGGTAATCAAACATAGATGTTTGTTTTTTGGACATTATTTGATAAGAATACAGAGCCTTGTGTAAAAATCATAGGTTACTTTAAAAGCTGAATTTGAACTTAAAACATGTTAACATTAGAATCAGTTTACTTATCAACATTTTCAAATCAGTGAAATTTGCATAAATTCCCAGAGTCCAAGCTTTTCTTGAAAAACCTAGGATGGGTTGCCCACTTTTCATGAGGCATACTCACTCCACTGTGCCACAAGGCTTCCACTCCCTGAATTATTTCATCACGACCTGTTTCACTCACGTGTTTTACCTCCCTTGTTCCTTCAGACATCTGCATTTGTATTTTTTTTTAACTCTGGAAATATTCCTTACTAAATTGAACAGCTAATTATGTGGTCTAAGCTATAAGCCAAACTTCATCCTTTAAAATGTGGAGGAAAATAATCCTATATTACAATTTACAAAGCACTTCCTCAAAAAACTTAGGGGATACTTATATCAACTCTAAATATTTGCTTGGTCATGATTTATTATTCCATTTTACAGCTATAACATTTACTCCTTCTTTTATACTAGCACTTAAAATATTGATCATAATTCAAAAAGTTTTTTTCAATTTTTAAATTTTCTATAATGCCACTTTTTAAAGATGGAGAAAATTTCTCTGGAATGATAATCTCCTGAGACCAGAGGATTGCTAGTTCACATCCTGTAGCTCCAAGTCCAGCATCTGGAGCACATTATACCAGGATGTTCTCTCCAAATGGCTTGCATAGCTTGGCCCCTATGGCTTTGCTGGTTGCAGCCTACATAGCCTCTCACTTAGTTTGTGTCTGCTGGATTTTCTCAGCTTTCCTAGGCAGATGTTCCATGTTTCTGGCATATCTTAATCTTGGGAGTCTCTACTGCAGCTTTGTTTTCCTTCTCACATCTTCACACATTGCCCTTGCAGTGGTGACCCATTAAGACTCTGTCTTTGCTGTACTTTGCCTGGCCTCTAATGTCTTCCTCTGAAATCTCAGTGAAAGCCTCCATGACCTCCTAACTTCAGCATCCTACATTCCTGCAGAGCCAGGGCCACATGATTGACACCAAGGTCTACCACCATCTGGAGCAGTAGTGAAGCCTCCTGGGACCATGGCTGCAACAGCCTTTGAGTGCATGTGTGGCTGAGCAAAGCACAACAACTTCCTAGGTCCCCCCTGTGTAAGCCAGGTTCCCCCATTGTGTCTTCTCAAAGAAATTTTTACTTTTACCCATTAAGCATGAGATGTCCTCAAGCCATCTTTCCAATTGTTTCTGGGTGAAGTAATTAGCATTTTTGTAGTGTGTATTCTGTTTAACAACCATATTCCCTTTAACAACCACACCTTCTTAGTCCCAGTTTTCCTCCCAATTTTCTGGCCAAACTGCAAGTTTTTCAAATCTTTCTGCCTACTTTCTGCTTCTGATTATCACAACAAATTTGGCCTGCAGTATCCATGCCACCACCTGAGTGACACCACTGAGGAAGTACACTAAACATTTCCAATAAAACTGAATTTCTCCACTTTGCCTTTTCTTTCATTTTTAATTTTACATATTTTATATATTTTGCATTAGTTTTGGACTTTTACATTTTTTGGTGGATTAAGTCTTCATTGCATATAGTGAACCTTTTTACTGCTAATAAATATTTGTATTAAAACATATCTTGTCCAATATTAATCTAGACACACCACTTTCTTTCATTAGTATTTCTATAGTAAATACTAATATACTAACATCCTGGTATCTCCGTTTCTCCTATCCTCTTATTTTATTTCCAGTATTCTTCTGTAGGTTTTATGTGTATCTCTCATAAATCTCCTATGGTTACTAATTTCTGGGTTTTTTTCCCCCCATTGGTGAGTTGGTGTTAAGAGCTCCTCATCCTCATGTTTCATTCTGATGGTTTACTCCCCACCCCCGCCCCAGGGATTTCCTTTTAATAATACTATTTGAGCTTCCTAAATTTGAATGTTTATACCTCAAACTTATTTGAGAAAACTCAGCCATCACTGATGGCTTTTTTTCCATTCTCTAGTCTCTCTCCGCTCAAACTTAGATGAGATGTGTGCTTGACTTATGCAGTCAGGAAAAGAGAGTTAAAGCCAGGCAATTTGACAAAAGGAATTCAATACATTGAACTAGTTGCAAATGTTTTGGTGCATCTAAAAGCCAAATAGGAGTTAATGAGAAAAGTTAAAATTTAGAAATAGCAAAAAACTATTATCTTTCCTAGGACTATAGGGATACAACGAGAAAATAGCCGTACCAGAACTTAGAAGTGGAGGGTATCTAAAAACACTGTGCTTCTATCCTATAAGAAGAGGTATGATAGAGGACACAAGTCATTGATGGAGACACTTCCACAAAACTCAGAGAAGAGAGAGGAGAAATACCCTGGTATATCCCTTTCT
Organism: Callospermophilus lateralis; assembly: GCF_048772815.1. NCBI lineage: Eukaryota > Metazoa > Chordata > Mammalia > Rodentia > Sciuridae > Callospermophilus > Callospermophilus lateralis. Next base: position 10,423,937 of record NC_135317.1, read on the forward strand.
CCTATCCTCTAGTTTCTGAAGCCAGTATTGCAACAAGTATGAAGAATATAATTTCCAGATGTCAGCCTCAAAGATTCAGGTCAAAAATAATCATGAATTATTCTGTGACCAAGCTAGTCATTTAATTCTCTCCATATCTTTTAACTTGGCTTTTATATTTTCTATTGCCTTGTCCCCTTATATTGTATTCTGGGTAATTTTTTTGTTTTGTAAAACAAATACTGAATAAAACATATCCTTCTAACCATTTTTGTGTTCAGTTCACTGATAATTAAGTTCACTGAACTCATACAACAATAATCTCATTCCCCTTTCTCCTACATTTCTACTTTCTATCTTTGCATTTACTATTCTAGACACCTCATTTCTCTTTTCTTACTGGATTATTTCACTTGGCATTTTTCATAGGCTCATCCATGTTGTAGTATGCATTGAAATTTCTTTCCCTTTTAAGGTTGAAGAATATTTCACTATCCAGATATAACACATTTTATCTCTTTATCCATCAGTGGAAACATATGTCATTTCACTGCTGTAAACATGGAGGTACAAGCATCTTTTTGAGCTCATGTTTTTAATTCTTTAGAGGTATTTTGGAGAAACATAATTGCTGGGTCATATGATAGATAGTTCTGCTCAATTGTTTAAGGAACTACCATACCATTTTTCACATGTAACCCAGCTATCCCACTCCTGAGTATTTATAATAAGAAATAAAATGAGCATACTATATTGATACAGCCACATCAATGTTTACAGCAACACAACTCATAATAGTCACGTTATGAAAACAGCCCAGGTGCCCATTGACAAAGCAATGGATACAGAAAATGTAGCATATACACAATAGAGTTTTACTCAGCCATTAAGAAGAAAGAAATTATGGCATTTGCTGGTAAATGGATGGAACTTAAAAGCATAGTGCTAAATGAAATAATTCCAACTCAGTAAATAAAGAATTAAATATATTCTCTCATATACAGAAGCTAGACCAAAATAAGGAAAAAAGAGGGAAGGGGGATCCCATGAAAATAGAAAAGAGATCAGTGGAGTGTAGGGAGAGAATACAGGAAGGCACTGGAGTAGAGAAGGAGAGATGGGAAAAGGGAGGAATTGAGGAATGTAGTTGACCAAACTATGCTATATGCACATGTGAATACACCACAGTGAATTTCACCCTTATGTGTAATCTATAAACCATTAATTTTAAAAGAACTATAAATAAATTAAAGGCCAGTAATGGGTAATGAATGGGAATGGTAGGAGGGGAGGGAAAGGGGAAGTATGGAGGATGGAATTAGAGCAAATTATATTCCAGTCTCATATGATTATAACAATATGGATCCCAATATTATGTATAACTATAACTAACTAATAAAAACGTTGAGGTTTTGATAGCAATTACATTTAATATGTAGATCACTTTTGGCAATATTGAAATCTTACCCATATTAAATCCTTCAATTTATGAACATGGGATGTTTTACATTTATTTGTGTGTTCTTTAATTTCAACAATTTTTTATAGTTTCCAGTGTATAAGTCTCTCATGTCCTTAATTTAGTTTATGCTCAAGTATTTTATTCTCTTTGTTGTATCTGTAAATAGAATTGTTTTTTTAATTTCTTGTTTCCTTTTAGATTGCTCATTGTTAGTGTATGAGATGCAACTTAATTGTTTAGGATTTATAAATTTATATATATTTTTTCCTAGAGAAGACAAAAACAAAAACAAATGAAAAACATGGTGTGAGAAAAAACTGGAAGATGAAGTTCAGCCAAGACTTAGGAAAATTAACCAAGGTATTGTCTGCCTACAAGCCAGCAGAAAGTAAGAGTGACGGGTGCTCTTCTTGTCCCTGCAGAGAGGCCTGGTTATAACAGCAGCCCTAGGAACCCAGCCCCTATGGCAGCCAGACAGAGGAGCTCTGGGACAGTGACCCAAGGTGTGGAGGTCCTTGGGACACACCAAGTGCACAGACAGACAGCCTTCCTAGAAGGCGCCCTTCACTGTGGGGCTTCCAGAATTTAAAAGGGTCATTTTCCTTTTAAGAAAGATGCTGAGTCAAACAAATAAACAAACAAATCTACAAGAGGGGAAAATGTTCCTGCTGCAGTGAAAATCTTTGGTTCCTGCGGAAGGAAGGTGAGTCCTGTGCAGGGGACAGTGTGGGGTTGGCTTGCAAGGCTCTGCTTGGGCTCCTGGGTTAAACCTTTGCTAAGGTCTGTCATTTGGGGATATTTTACTTTCTTCTGGTCCAGCACGTTCTGAGCTTAAAATAACAAGTTTCTGTAATTTTGTCATCTTGGGTGTTGACTCGCGATTTTCATAATGTAGAACGCCTTGGTTAACCTCACTCCAAACCTTTTGCTTTTGCATCCTGTGAAGGAGGTCTCCAAAGCATGACTCCTCAGGGATATAGAGGGCCAGCAGGGCCAGCTACTCTCCATCTCTTTGAGGCACTCTGCTCTCTTAGCCCTGCTCTCCTCCTCTAGCACCGCCTAGATCTGTTGCTGCAGATGAAAGTAAAGTTACCGGTTTGTGTCTAAGAGCTGGTCCCAGCAGGGACTGTTAAATCAATGCGGTGGCCTCCAAAATCTAAGCCTTCAGAATCATCTCCTGGATCTTGCTTCTCTCATCAAGAGTATCCGGATCCATGCTGGGTTCAATTCCAGATTCCATGGGACAGTTCTCTGCTGCTTGCTTAAAGCCTTCTGTGACCAAATAGTTAATAATAAGGCGGTTCATGTCTGCCCACTGGGCGTGTCGGTTGCTGAGCGTTTCCATCCACTCATCTTTCCTTATTTCATCAGGCTTTTCTGCATAACTCATTCTGGTTTATTTCTTTAAGATCCAGCCTCCTGTGCAACCAGTTTGGGCGGTGACCACAGCGCCTCAGCGACCACTCACAAGGCCAGGGAGGGGCAGTTCCTGCAATCGCCCAGCACAGAAAGGTGGAGGCCAAGGAAGAGGCGGAGGCCAGGCAGGAAACCAATGTAACTGATTTTTGCTTGCTGGTTTTATTTCCTGAAACTTTGCTCAAGTCATTCTGACATCCCCCCCCCCCCCCCGCACACACACACCCCAATACACACACATTTTGGTGCTGGGGATGGAATAGGTCGGACATGCATGCGTGCATGGTGCCCGCTTTAGGGTTTTCTACATATAAAAAGTGATACATAAATAGTGGTAATTTTTATTTCTTTCCAGCCTTTTATTTATTTATTTGTTTGTTTGTTTTATTTTGCCTGATTGGTGTGTCCAGTAATATGTTAAGCAGAAGTGAAAGTGGGCATCGTTGTAGTCCTCCTCCTATTAGGGGAGAATGTTTCAGTATTTCCACCCAGTATGATGAAAGCTATGGGCTTTTCACATATGCCTTTATTATGTTGAGGTAATTTTCAGCTGTGTGTAGTCTGTAGAGTGTTTTTTTTTTTTTTTTGAGACAGCTTTGAACTTTTTCAAATGCTTTTTCTGTATCAATTTTTAAAATATTAGCTGTATTCAATAGTGGGTTCATTTTGACACAGCCATACATGTATACAGTATTTCATCCCTCCTCCCTCCAACAACCCCTTCCTCTATTCTATTGGTATTTCTTCCATTAATTTATTGTTTTTAAATTGTTGCAGTATAGACATACAAAAATGGAATTTATTTTTAAATATTCACACATGCCTATAGCATAGTTTGATCGATTTTATTCTTACACTTCCTCCCCTTTATCATCCTTCCTTCCCCCCACTGGATTCCCAACCTTCATTCTAGTGTTCTCTCTCTTTTTTTTTTTTTTTTCATGAGATCTCCTCCCTCCCCCTTTTTACTTCCTTATATCTCTTTAACTTCTGCATCTAGGATAAAATACATTTGACCCTTGGCTTTCTGAGTCTGGCTTATTTCACTTATCATGATGTTCTCTGTTCCATCCATTTACCAGCAAATAATTCAATTTAATTCTGTATGGCTGAGTCAAATACCATTGCATCAATTTAAATGACCATGTGTTTATTTTTTCTTTATTCTGTTAATATGATGTTTTTCATTGGTTGATTTTCATATGTTGAACTATCCTTGTATATCAGAAGCATACCACCTATGGCATATGGTAATTTTAATATGCTTTTAAAAATCATGCTCCTACTGTTTCATTGAGGATTTTTGCAACAGTGTTCACTGGGATATTGGTTTGCAGTTTTCTTCCTTTTCTTTCTCCTCCTCCTCCTCCTCCTCCTTCTCTTCTTTGTCTTCTTCTTCTTGGTCTTCTTCTTTTTTTCTTTGGTGTGTGTGTGTGTGTGTGTGTGTGTGTATTTGACTTTGGTGTCATGCTAATGGTAATGCAGGCTTCACCAATGTTCCTTCTTGTTAAAATTTTTGAAATTATTTGTGAAGGATTGGTGTTAATTCTTTAAATACTTGGTTGTAATTCACCAGTAAAGTGATCTAGTCCAGAAGGTTTTTGTTGCTGTTGTTGAGAGATTTTCAGTTACTGATTCATGTCCTTACTGTTTTAGGTCTACTCTGCTCTTTCTGCTTCTTCATGTTTCAGTCTTGTTAGTTTTTATAATTCTATATATTTGTCCATATTATCTAGTTTATCCAATTTTTGGTGTATGATTGTTTATAATACTCTCTGTGATCCTTCTTATTTCTCTGAAATCAGTAATAATTTCTTCTTTGTATTTCTAGGTTTAGTTATTTATGTCTTCTATATTTCTCTCAGTAAATTTACCTAAAGATTTGTTAATATTTTTTAATTTATCTTTTTCAAGAATTGACTCTTGGTTATTGATTTCTCTCATTCTTTTTTCTATATTTTATTTATTTCCACTTTCATCTTTATTTTTTTCCTTTTGCTGCCTTTGGGCTTATGTTTCTCTTCTTACAATTTCTTAAGTTGTAAAGCTATGTTACTGATTTGCTATTGTCCCTCCTTTTAAAAATTTACTGTTGAGAGCTACAAGTTTCTCTCAAAACTGTTTTCACCTCATCCTGTAAGTTTTTCTATGTTGTATTTTCATTGTCCCAATATATTTTCTCACTTTTTTGTCTATGACTTATTGGTTGTTATACCATATACTATTTAATTTCTACATTTTTGTAGATTTCCAGTATTTCTTTTCTTTTTTTAATTGAGAGAGAGAGAGAGAGAGAGAGAGAGAGAGAGAGAGAGAGGGAGGAATTTTTAGTATTTATTTTTTAGTTTTCGGTGGACACAACATCTTTATTTTATTTTTATGTGGTGCTGAGGATACAACCCAGCGCCCCTCATATGCCAGGCGAGCACGCTACTGCTTGAACCACATCCCCAGTCCCGATTTCCAGTATTTCTAATGTCAACTCTTAGTTGCATTCCATTTTGATCAGAAAAGATACTTTCCATATTTTCAGTCTTTTTAAAAATAGTTTTAGGGAATGTTTTGCAGCCTCACATATGGTTTGTCCTAAAGAATGTTCCTTATGCAATTGAGAAAAATGTATATTCTGTTTGTTTGTTTGGGTGTTATTGCACAATAGTCATTTCTCCTTTTAGTTAAGTTAATGTTCATATATATTGGAGCATTAATGTTTGATGCATATATATTTATAATTGTCATATCTTTTGGAAAATTCACAATTTAATCATTATATGATGTCCTTTGTATCTTATTAATACTTGGATTATGGCCTATTTTGTCTGATATTAGTATACTACCCCTACTTCATTTTTGTTGCTACTTGTATAGAATATCTTTTTATGTCCTTTCTCTTTCAACCTATTTTTGTCCTTAAATCTAAAATATGTCTCTTGTAGACAGCATATAGTTTGATCAAGTTTTTTCCTCATTCTGCCAATCTCTGTCTTTATTTGGAGAATTTAATTCATTTACAATTAAAATATTGATAGGGAAGGACTTACTATTGCCTTTAAAAATGTTTTCTGTATCCGTTATAGCTTTTTTATCACTCTTTTCTTCCAGGTTCCATCATCTTTTATGTTTATTGTTTTTGCAGTGACATGTTGGGGTTTCATTCTCCGTGTGTGTGTGTGTGTGTGTGTGTGTGTGTGTGTGTGTTTTAATAGATATTTTCTTTTCTGTTATCATGGAGATTAAAAATAACATCCTAAGATTGCAGAAAATTATTTTAAACTGGTACTAACTTAATTACACATAACACTTTCATTTTCTAGCTTTATTCCCAAACTTTAAGTTATGGGTATCATAAATTACATCTTTATATATTGTGTAGTTATTAACATAGATTTATAAGTATATGTATGCATTTTATGTTTCAAATCCTATGGAAGATTTTTAAAAGTGGAGTTACAAACTAAAATAACAAAAAGGCTGATTTATATATTTGTCCACATAATTATTACTTTTACTGAACAATTTTACATTTTTATTTCATGTCACTGCCTAGCACCCTTTTATATTTCCACCTAACAGGCTGCCTTTATAATTTCTTATAGGAAAGATAAAATGGTAATGAACTTCCTCCACTTTTGTATATCTGACAATGTTTTAATTTCTTCCTCATTTTTGAAAGACAGTTTTGCCAGGTACAGAATTCTTAGTTAACAGTTTTTCTTCTGGTACATCAAATATATTATCCCATTGTCTCTGGCTTGCAAGATTTCTTCTTATTATTGGAGAAATCCACTGATAAAATTATTAGGAGTCCTTTGTATGTAATGAGTTGCTTTTCTCTTGCTACTTTTGGATTCTCTCTTTGTGTTTTGAAGCTTTGATAATAATGTGTTTTAGGGTTTAACATGCACTTTACTGAGCCCTTGGATTTACAGGGCCATGCCTTTTCTTAAATTTGTGAAGGTTTTAGACAATATTTCTTCCTTTCTCTGTCCCTCCTACTTCTTGATGCTTATAATGCATCTAGTGACCTGCTTGATGGTGTTTCATAAGTCTTTTATGCTCTGTGTTCAGTTTTTTTTTCATTCCTTTTTCTTTTTGCTTCTAAGAATATAATATCAAATGACTTGTTTTTAAGTTCATTGATTTTTCTCCCAGCTCAAGTTTGCTGTCAAACCCAATGAAAAAAATCAGTTTGGGTATTTTATTACTCATAACCGGAAAAAGTGCATTGAGATTATAATATTTCTTTAGCTCTAGGGAGGCCCAGAGGGTGAAATTTTTCAAGTTTTGCAACAACAGAAAGCAAAAAAGGGAGGGGGGAAAAGAGCCCAGAGCAGAAAAGGGAGCCAAGCTAGAGAGCAGGATTTACCCTTTGGGATTTTTCTGGAGATCCTTTTGATCCCAATGGGTTGTGATTGATGGAGGTAGCAGCAGCAGTAGCAGTGGCAACAACTGCACAACTGCAGCAGCCTCAGCCTCCTCTTCACTTGACCAGGTCACACTTGGGGCAGGGCGGGCAGGCGGGCACGGGGGGGGGGGGGGGGGGGGGGGGCGGTAGACTGGATCGCATGGCACTTACCTCTTCTGCCCAAGAGATCTTCGCTCAAGCCCCCTCCCTCAACACCAGCTCTCCATTCCCCCCACCTATCCCGCCCCGACCTGGCCCTCTCCTGTGCACCGCCTGCCACCCCGCCTACTAGCTCCTGGCCCCGCTCACTGGGTCACGCCCCCCCCCCCCCACACACACACACACTGGATCATAGTCCCCCTTGCTCACACAGGGTCAGCTCCCTGCAAGGTTTATCCTGGGATCACCAACCTCAATCCTGTGGAAGTATTCAGGAGGCTGTAACCTTGAACTTTCTCAGCGTGTGGATACATTCTCTTTCCTTGCTGCCCGCCCTCCTGCGCCCCCTCTTCCTTCCTTGTTTAAAAAAAGCATTTCACCATCAACCACCACCCCAATCCAACCCACTCTGAACCTTCCTGCACCCCCAAGCCCCCAACAACAGCAACAACAACAACAACTGCAAAACAGAAAACAAATCCCCAAAACCAGGCATAAAGCAGCTGACACAGGCGGCAGCTGGGTGGCAAGTGTGTCCAGAGCACTTCAACTGCAAAAGGGTTAAAAGTGTAGATTGGATTTCACCCTGGGAAATCTAGCAGGCCAGGTGAACTTGAATCTTTCGCTACTTAAAGAGAACTGGGTTTGTTGTGAAGTCGCTGTGATCCAGCGCAGAGTCTGGTCCTGATCCATCACATCCTGGGGCTCAGATAACTGTGAAATGAATAGATGAAATTCTTCCTTCTGGAAGATTTTCTTGGTCATCTTCGGGAAAGTGCGTTTGAAGGTCTTCTTCCTCACCTGCTTCCTGACGTGGACCTAGCGGGGGCTAGCCCAGGCCAGGGAGGCGGCTCCTGGTGGCAACTGGTGCTGCCCCCTGCTGCTACCTGGAGGACTTCCTGGTGTGGCAGTGATGATCTTGACCTGGGAGGATTTGACTGTGCCTCCTGACCCACTGGGATTATACATGCATGCCATTGCACCTGGCTAAAACTGCTTTTTTAAAGTTATATTACATACAATTTTCTTTTGAAGGATCAACCTCTTTTACCTTTAATTGACCTTCTTGGGACTTTATATGAGGTTTTATAAACTCAAGTAATTTTAGGTGAATATTTAGTTTTTTTAAAAATCATATTACTATAATTAGGAGTAGAGCTTATATGGTAACAACTTTATATTATTATTGTATTGTTGTTAAGAAGTATGAAAAATAATTACATTTAGTTCTAGGCTTGTATAACAAACTAGCATTAATCTGTTGTGCTCTTTAGAATCCAGAAATCATAAATGATCATTCCAATATTCATTTTATTAATTACACAGTGTTACTTAAAAATAATTTTCATGAACTCTGTTGGTCCCTCATCCATTTAACCCACTGGCACTGTTTTTTTCAATATTAGATATGGAATTAATTTCTCTTTATCAGTCCTACAAAATAGGATTTCCTTTAGAATATTACTATTCTAAATAGGTATATGTCATGCTTTTACAGAGTGCTTTTATTTGTTTTAACTGATTCTTATTGGTATCTTCACCATTATCTAAAAACCATAAAACTAGAAAAAATTAGGGATTATCTTAGTTCAGCTAATTTACTCGTTAGGTAAGAAAACTCAGAGAGGATGAATTTAAAATTAGTCAATTTTGTCAATTCTAATACTGGAATAGAACTTAGAACAAAGTAAACAGTTTTTAGAACAATTTTGATAAGATAATTCCACTTTGTCCAGATCTCAGCATTATGATTTAGCAATGTTGAAAAATTTAGTGAGCAGAATTAGAGCAAAATGATTTGAAAATTATTGATCACTCTCTGGATCATGAGTAGTTATGTGATTCTTTTATTCACTTATTTATTTAGGTACCAAAGATTGAATCCAGGAGCTGTTATCCACTATGCCACATCCCCAGTCCTTCTTTTTTTAATATTTATTTTTTAGTTATATATAATACCTTTATTTTATTTATTTTTATATGATATTGTTTCTGTGTATTTTGGGGGTTAATGGAATATGTTTCCTTATTATTTTTACTTTTTTAAAGACATTTTCCTTAAGTAGTTGAGAATTTATTTTGTTCAAATCAGTGTGCCAAAATACAGATGCCTTTGCATTAACAATAGTTCAAAGTAAAATGTCATTTAAAAAAGCAGCATACCAAAAGTGGCCTGAAATTTGAGCTGCCACAGATAGTGGGTCATTTTCAAATTTGGCCTGTTGGGAGGGAAAATGGCCTGCAGAGAGCCAGGTGGCAGACAGTTATACAATGGTTCTGTATAAATGTGAGATTTAATAAATTGTTGTGTCCATTATTATCATTTTAAAAAGTAAAGTATAAAATTACTCATTTGACTCAAAAATCTAAGTATTTACTAAGTGCTTTTTGTCCTGATATTTCCTTGATATAGTTTTAGAAATATCTTTAGATGTTTGGATGTCTTTTATTTTGATTTTAAATAATACTATTGGATATCACTCATTAGGAAACATTATATTTTCTTTAAAATACAGTATTACATTTACTTTTCTATGCATTTAAGAACTAAAGTCTGAATAATGATGGTTTGGGGAAAATATATTTCCATCAAAATAAAAGCTCATTAACCCATGACATTTAATTTGATTGACAGTTGTCTAGGAGGTAACATTTTTAAGGTAGGTTGTACATATGTGTTGGATTGACCATAAATGTGTTGTAACTATGTTGTGAAAATTAAGGCTTGAAGTAAAGTTTTAAAAAGTAGGAAAAAAGATTATGTTACTTCTTTCTTAAATATTTTAGGGATTTATTGTTGAGACTATTTGAAATTTTCATATTTACTTTTTTCTATTGATCTATTCACTATGCAACAATTTCTCTGGAGCATGTACTTTGTGTTAGGCATAATTTTAAAGTCTTTGATATCTTAGTCAACAAACTGGACAAAAGTTCCACCATTCATGGTGCCTACATTCCAGTAGTGAAGAAAAATAGTAAATAAGAGGAAGTTATGCTGTGTGTTAAGAGATTATAAGTGCTGTCAAAATAAAGCAGCATAAGGATGACCAGGAGATGGGAGGCAAGTCAGGGTAGAGGAGAAGAGCAGGTTGAGATTGTAAATAGGATGGCTAGGTTAAGACTTATTGAGAAGGTGATAACTGATATTAGACTTGAAGGAATTGAAAGAGCAAATTGTGGCTATCTGAAGAAAAAGCATTCCAAGAAGAGGAAACAGATAACACAATTGAAGATCAGCTTGGCTTCATTTTAGAACAAGCAGGAAGGCCCTTTGGTTCTTCAAAGATTTAAGTGGAGGTTTATAAATGCACGCATAATAGTTGTCAAGATGAATGTTAGGATTCTGTAATAAGATACTTTTATTTGTTGTTTTATGGTCTTTTTTCTATCTTGGGAAAAAACAATAGCTCCACATGTAATAAATTTAAAAAGATAAGTCTTTATTTTTAAAATGTAGTTTTGTAAGTAGCTTTTCAAAAATATGGCAAATACATATATCAAAATATTTTAAATATATGTTACAATAATTCTTTGGCCTACATGATCATATAATTAGTAACTTAATTATGTTTTTAATTTTATGGGCCAGATAATTGTATTTTATTCCATGAATGCTAAATGACTAGACAAACTATATGAACATTCAATTGTTATGTAGAATGCAAGTTACTATAGTATCTAAGCAACTAGTTGTTCACTAACTGTGATATTTAGAAGTGTGTAACTTCTAAATTAAAGATTTTTAAATTAAAGAAATTCAGTAGTTAGAATTTCTTTAACATGACTTGGAAGAAATAATTTCAAATGGCTTCATTTAATCTACTTATTGTCAGTTGTTTGTTTTAAATGGTATTTGATTAGGTGTATTCTGTTTCCAAATGCCTGTGTTTTTTGTCACTGTATGATCATTGTTTTATAATATAAAGACACACTGCTTTGAGTATTTGTGATTGAGCATTGTGGAGAAAAATCACATTTAATTTTTAGTGTCCAGATTTGTATATTTTTCTGATCATTTTAGAGTTAATTTTTTCTTTTAAAAAATACTTTTATTTTATTTATTTATTTTTTATGTGGTGCTGAGTATCATACCCAGCTTCTCACATGTGTAAGGCAAGTGCTCTACCATTGAGCTACAGACTCAGTCCCAGAACTGATTACTTCTTCACTTGGTCTACCAAGGGAATTCATGGATATTTCCATGATCAATTTTCAGTATATATTTTAGCTGCATGATTTCTAGCCTGTCTGCAAGTTGCTTATCTTTGTATCCCTACAAGGTGTTGAAATACTGACATGGTTCCTGCAGCCTCACAGCCAGGTCTCTTGGTCCCTCCCGAGAAGCAGCAGTGAAGCAGTGGAGTGGCCAAGTGGCACTCCTAGTGATATCCAGCATCAGTGGCAAGCAGGTGGAGCCTGCCATTCAGATGTGGCAGGACTGAGGTGCCTTGGGCCAGTGTCAAGATGAGCTGGGGCAAGTCAATCTGTCATCCCACAGCAGCCTGGCCTGCACACAATATGATCCTTATTTTATTTTAAATTTTTATATTCTTTTCAGTTCTTCCTAATCCTTATTTTTTCTCCCTTACTTTAAAAAAATGCTTTTTTGAAGAACCATATTTATTCACTTATTCAACAGCTATAAATTTAATATCAACTCTCTACCAGGCACAGAGGTAGCCATTTTCAGACTTGAAAGTGAACATGATACATAAGGGCTCTACTATTAGAATTAATAGATAAGCATTGCTTATTTAGCTAATATTTACTGGTTGTCTATCATGTGCTAGCCATTATCGTGGAAATTGTGGATAAGTTACTAAAAATAACAAAGTCCATGTCCCCATGTAAGTTATATTCTAATGAAAGAATACCAGAGTAAGGGGGTAGGGATATCAGATGTTGATATTATTGACAATGATGTTAATAAATGAACATACTGACCATGTTATTTTAAGTAATTAGTTAATTAATAATCATTTTAGATCTCTTCCAGGTGCTAGGTGTAGGGTAATGATGTCAGATAGCCATACAGTCTACTATTAGAGTGCAGAGGTAGAGCATGAAATTCAAAAGGGTGGAGAGTGGTCACATTTGGAGGAAATGGTATATAAACTGAGACCTTAAAGATAAGTACGTGTTAGAATATAGCAAAGAAGTCACAGGAGAGGAGGGGATGGTATATAAATATAAATACAGTAAAGACATAAAATGTTATTACTTATAATGTATAGGATTTGCATAAATGAGGAAACATCATTTTATCATATGTAAAGTTATGCTAAAGTTCTTTGATTCATTATAATATCTGAATATAAAGAAGTAATAAATAAATTATATAAATGTGTCTCTTTAATCTGAAAAAAGTCAATAGTAGTTAATATGAACCCATATAAATATAGAAATAAAGCTCTGCTTGCAAAGCATTATTAAGCTTATATTAACCTGTGTGCAAAAAAAGAAACTAAATTTTTCTTTGTTTAGAACATTTGGTTACTCTTGTATATTTTCTATCATATCAGTGAAATTATCAGATAATATCCCAAGAGCTTATGTGCCATTTAATATCTCCAGTCAAATGCACATGAAACTGTAGTTTTTCTCTCCAGTGATTTAAACCTTTGAGGTATTTCCATTAATTGGAAAAACATTCATGTCTGACAACTTTCCTGATCCTTCTGATACATGGAAAATCACTGAAACTATTGGAAAATAAAATTATGGAAAAAAATTTTAAAGTATTGAATAAAAAAATGGCCCAAAATTGGCAGTCAAAATTTCTGGATCCAATTCATGTTAAGTAAATTTTAGTTTCCCCCCCAAATAAATTTAATGTTCTCTGTTTTAAACTTTTAAAAAGTCTGCAAATAGCTATTCATCACAATGTCATCTTAAAATAGATTACAATTTGAAAAAAAATATTTAAAAGCCCACTTGTTTTGATTTTTCTGATATATGTACTTCACCTATATAATAAGGTACAATAAATACTTGATAAATAAATTAACAAATGCATAATTTTTATCACATGCATGCCATATTGAGAACTAGTATCCACGATATATAAGAACTCAACATGAAGAATGTGACTTTGTGTATAATCAGAGATATGAAAAATTGTACTCTATATGTGTAATATGAATTGTAATGAATTATGTTGTCATATATAACAAATTAAAATAAAAATGATATAAAACAAAATAATTTAAAAAAACTTAACACTAAAAAAATACCCAATCAATAAATGGGCTAAGGAATTGAACAGACACTTCTCAGAAGAAGATATATAATCAACAAATATATGAAAAAATGTTCAACATCCAGAAATTTGAGAAATGCAAACCAAAACTACTCAAAGGTTTCATTTCACTCCAGTTAAAATGGCAGTTATTTGGAGTACAAGCAAAAATAAGTGTTGGCGAGAATGTGGTAGGATTGCAAATTGATAACAACCGATCTGGAAAGCAGTATGGAAATTCCTTAGAAAACTTAGAATGGGATCACCATTTTATCCAGCTTGGTTTATAGCCAAAAGACTTAACATCAGCATACTACAGTCCTGCAGTCATATTAATGTTTATAGCAGCACAATTCACAATAGCTCATTTATGGAGCTAAGCTAGATATCCTTCAATAGATGAATGGATATATTGGCATATATACACAATGGAATATTACTCAGCATTAAAATAGAATAAAATCATGGCATTGGCAGGTAAATGGATGGAGTTTGAGAATATTATTCCAAGTGAGCCAATCCCAAAGCCCAAAGATTGAATGTTTTTTCTGATAAGTGGATGCTGATCCATAATGGGCATGGGGGGTGTGGGGGAGCATGGGAGGAATGGAGGAAATTTGGGTAGGGCAAAGAGGAGGGAGGGGAATAAGGGGACATAGTGGTAGGAAAGATGGTGGAATGAGATGGACACCATTGGGGCTGGGGATATAACTCAATTGGTAGAGTGCTTTCCTCATATGCACAAGGCCCTGAGTTCAATCCCCAGCACCAGAAAGAAAGAAAGAAAGAAAGAAAGAAAAGAGGTGGACATGATTACCCTAGGTACATGTATGAGGACACAAATTGTGTGACTCTGTACAACCAGAGAAATGCATTCTGCTCTCACGTAAAACAAATGAGAATAAGAAAATAAATAAATAATTTAAACACTTATAAAAATTGTGTCTAAAAGTAACCCTAAAGTGTCATTTTAATCAGAACTCTTTTCTTCATCCAGTTTGGCTTCAGACAGAATTTCTTCTAAGCAAAACTGAAGATAATGTTTATAACTAACTTTCTTTCAGAGAAGGGAAATCAATTTTCAGATTTGCTTAAATGTTTCCAGAGTGGAAATGGTGTTCGTCTATAATCAGGGTGAGTTTTCTAAGTTGAGGAATTGAATTTCCTGTTTAGTTCTTCCAGACCATGCTATAAAATCCATTATAACTCTACTCTAGAAGTCCCCACATTGTTTTGGAGGCATAACAGTTGTGATAAGGGAAAAATACCAAGCCTTTTCCCTGTTGTGAACAGCATGAGGAGATTGTAGATGTTCTGTTTTCTGAAAATGAGAGCTTGCAGTTTTTTTTAATATTTTTTTTTTGTAGTTGTACACAGTAACTTTTATTTATTTTTATGTGGTGCTGAGGATCAAACCCAGGGCCTTGCACATGCAAGGCAAGTGCTCTACTGCTGAGCCATAACCCCAGCCCAAGCTGGCAGTTTTTAAAGAGTAAAGACAGGCACAAGTTCTGATGCATCAAAGTGACTTTACCTCTTTATGTCTTCTGGCTTTTGCTATTAGGGATTGGAGTTCTGGCAGCAAGATGTCTGGCCCTATAATTAATGGGTTTCTCTCTTTCCTTTTTCTTTTTTTTTGATTAGAAGAATAAGTGGTCATAATTTACTCATGTATACTTACAAATCTTGTAAATCATCTCTACTATTTTAATAAAAATTTAATAGTAGTTTATTTATTCTTTTGCTGCTTTTATTCTTGTCACAGTACCTATATGTTTTCCTA
Source organism: Callospermophilus lateralis (assembly GCF_048772815.1). Taxonomy (NCBI): domain Eukaryota; kingdom Metazoa; phylum Chordata; class Mammalia; order Rodentia; family Sciuridae; genus Callospermophilus; species Callospermophilus lateralis. The sequence goes on from NC_135317.1 coordinate 10,439,382, forward strand.
AAAATTACTTATTCACTCTTCATTCATCATGTCACAAGTCAAATAAAAAGATTTATAACTGAGAGATCATTATCCTAAGTACATTAAGTGCATTAATATAATGAATAAAGATTGAATATTGAATTCCAGATAGGGAAGAGGGGTGGGAGGAAAAGGGAGTGGGCGGGGAATTAGCAAGGATGGTGGAATGTGATAGACATCATTATCCAAAGTACATGTATAAAGACATGAATTGGGTGTCAGTCAACATACTTTATATACAAATAGAGATATGAAAATTTGTGGTATATATGTGTAATAAGAATTGTAATGCATGCTGTTGTCATTTTTTAAATCAATAAAAATCAATAAAAAAGGTTGAATTTCTTTAAAATAAAAGAGTGTTACTATTATGTATATTGAATTAGCAATTTTCTCTGCAAGTAAAGGATTGAGTGAGCAGAACCAGAAGGTAGTGTGTTTAAGTTCAAACCTGGATTTTTCACTAACTGGCTGACTAACTTTTCTGAGCTTGACTTTCTTCTTTTACAGTTCTTAGGTGTACATTTCTTTCTATGTTTATGATTCCATGATTCTGTTTTAAAACAACACAGACATCAGATGTCAATATAAAAGCAATATTAGTGAGATTTTTTTCCTGTTTATTATTCTAAGGCTTGCTTCGTGAATATGTGATTTTCTAGAAACATGATTTAAGTGACTGTGTTACATTTTTATTAAGATAGTAAACTGTTCTACTTCTGAAAAAATGGACTTTTAGTTAACTAAAAGTTATGTTCCATATTTATAATTTAACTCAATTTCACTTTTTTTTTGGAAACAGGAATTTATTGCTTGTTTGACTTGTCTTAAGTAGCTTCTAAATATCCTACATTTCAGGGCTGGGGTTATGGCTCAGCAGTAGAGTGCTGACCTGGCATGTACAGGGCCCTGGGTTCAATCCTCAGCACCACATATAAATAAAGGCATTGTGCCCAGTTACGACTAAAAAAAATTAAGTGTTTAAAAAATAAATAAGTAAATATCCTACATTCCATTGTAACAAACAAAGCCCACTTTCTATTTCTAAAATTTTTTTATTTCAAAGCAATAGCTTTGTCACTGTAACCCAGTTACTGATGAAATGGAACCACAATCACCTGGATTAGTCCTCCTACTTCAATTAAATGTAGCCTTTTATTTATTCTTTCTAAAATTTGATTAAATTAATATAATTTAAAATTCACTGGATCAGCATGAAAGTCCCAATCTTTCCTCATAATGTAAGAGAAAATTTCAATATATAATACTAAGCACAGTACAAATGCTTTAAAAATGATTTTGCTTTAAAAAATTGGCATATGCATATTCAATGAAATATTAGTCATCTTTAAAGAAGAATGAAATTATGGCATTTGCCAGTAAATGGATGGAGTTGGAGAATGTCACGCTAAGGAAAATAATACAGTTCCAGAAAAACAAAGGCCAAATGTTTTCTCTAATATGAAAATGCTAATTCACAGTGGAGGGAGGCAGGGCACTAGAGAAGAATAGAGTTACCTTAGATTAGGTAAAGGGAAATGAAGAGAAGGGAAGGAAGGGCATGTGGGGATATGAAGGAGAGTAGAATGAAACAGACTTTATTACTTTACGTATATATATGACTGCATGAGCAGTGTGATTCTATAACATGTATGCTCAGAAAAATGAGAAATTATATCCCATCTATATAGGATATGTCAAAGTGTATTAATGCAGTCTACTGTCATGTATAACTAATTAAACAAATAAAAGAATTAATAAAAATAAATAGTAAAATAATAAATTCTGTATCCGATAGTAGAATGTGTTTCTTTGACATTATTCATGTTTTTCTCACAGTTCTCCCCTTATGATTTTTTAACCTAGGATATTGTTGAAGAGGTTGAAGCAGAGTATAACATTTTAATTATATGGGATTCATTTTAAGAAGGGAAAAATAAGTGAAGATGAGTGAAGTGTCATAGTATTATTTCTGAGGGTGGAAATTTGAGGAGTGATCCTGTAATGACTGTGTACACATAATGTTGACATGATCAAATGCTTCAAAATCTTCTTCATGTACTCATGACTGACAATGTCCCTAGTTGAATGCTGTTCCCAGATCTGGCCTTGTCATCTTAAGATACACATCAGGACTGGGCAAGGTGACCATACACCTGTAATCTCAGGCTGGGGAGGCTGAGGCAGGAGAATTGAGAGTTCAAAGCCAACCTCAGCAAAAGTGAGGCACTAAGCAACTCTATATTAAAATACAGAATAGGTTTGGGGATGTGACTCAGTGTTTGAGTGTCACTGAGTTGAATCTCTGTTACCTACCCCACCCCCCACAAAAAATACATATCAGGAAATTAAACATCTACAAAGACTTCTAAAGATTAGAAGGAAATGAATCCACAATGAAAAACTAAAGAAATTGATATCATTTTTCCTTCAGAAAACAAGATAAAGGGGATTTTGTTACAATATATATTGATTCATTTACATTTTGCTCAATTAACATGTGATCAAGTAAGTGCCAGGTGCTAGGGTATAAGAGAAAGTTAATGTTAAGTGAGATTTCCTTTGTCAGAAATAGCTGCAGTTTTTTTTTTCTGTCTTTATTGAATGCTAATGACTTAAACTACAGGTACTAGATATTTATGTCTATGAAGAAGTAAACTTACTAATAATGGTATTGACACTGAACAAACCTTCTAAAATATAATATTTTCAAAAACCTTGTCGCCATCAAAATCTATATATTGTATTATTTTTACAAAATTTAAAGAGTTTTAGATAAACATTTATGCCCTTTAATTTTTGGCAACTTATTTATGATTTCAAAATTAGTTTATATTTCTTTAGTTTTTAGTGAAATCACATATGAATCAAAGCTAGGTTACTCATCTAAATTTATTTATACAACAAATAGAACAGAAAATATGAACATAAAGCATTTTACCTTATATTGTGGAGAATTTTAAAGGTTTTATTTCTTGTTTGTGTTGTCTATTTGACATGTAATGCTATGTAGATCCTTAATGGAGTCTTGGATAAAAATTTGTGTATACTTTTAAAGCATTGTCAATAATAATAATAATCTTTCAAAGTATTTTAAACATGATACACATTAAATTATTTCTTATAATGTAAGATTTTACTGTACACATAAAACATTTCTTATGATGCCATTTCTTGTTATTAATATTACCAATGTGTGATGGTGACTTTAAGAACATTTTAGTGTGAAGAAACTGTTCTGTGTTTTCACTTGGTTGTTAATGGTTATATACAATTACCCAAATAAACCCAACGGCATATCATGTTTTATTTCAATAGTATCTATAAAATGTTGCATCTATTTTTCATATCATAAGAGTAATATGAAATTTTTACACGTTGTGAAAGTATACATTAGAAAATGTCTGTTAGATGGTGGTGCCAGCTTTCATGAATATTTCATCAGAATTTTATTGGAAACTAGAATTTGGTACATTAAAATATTTTACTGAAATTAATTGAATGTGCTACATTTTAAGGAGGTACATTCCATAGTACATAAAATGATGACCTTTTTATTTTGAGTGTGTGTGCATGTGTGTGTGTGTGTGTGTGTGTGTGTGTGTATAAATAAGCTCACAGAACTTAAGTTCAGTCATTTATTTATTCCATAATAGTAATCTCTTACTTTGAGCTAGTCATTTTGGTACATTGTAGGCACTCAATAGGGGACAAGATGAATTCTGTCCTCAGTCTAGTGGTTGGTTATTTTTTTTTTTAGTTGTCAATAGACCTTTATTTATTTATATGTGGTGCTGAGAATCAAACCCAGGGCCTCACAAATGCTAGGCAAGCACTCTACACTGAGCCACAACCCTAGCCCAAGAATTTAAAAATAAAAAAAAATTAAGTCATTATATATTGTATTAGTTCTGTGAGGATCATGGATGTGTATGTTAACAGAAAATAAAAGAAAAGACTTAATGAACAGTGGTCAATGAAGACTTATCATTTAAATCTGGCACCAGAATAAAAAAATTGGGGGGATAGTCTTGGTGCCTTTATTCTTTGAAGTACCCTCCAGGCTACTCTCATGATAAGAATTTGACCTCACCTTGAACCAACTAAATTTTTTAAAACCCTAAGAATGGAGGCTTGGAAACCATATTTAAAAACAAACAAACAAACAAACAAACAAAAATGTAGTAAGGTGATTCTCATCAAAGGAAAGTTTGTAAAACACTCTCAGATTCTCAAATTTTAATATATATATATTTATATTCTGGTACATCTACTTCTGTTGGTGATAGTAAGGACATTGACACGCCATTGTCCCTAGAAAACTTGACTAAACTGAACAGAAACAACATTTTCAAACATTGGAAAAGAGAGATTAGGAGTGTGACATTTAGAAAAGGAAACAAGTGAGGTGAACACTATAATTGCCTCATCTTTATTCTTGTTGGGAATTTCCAGATCACAGGAGCTATGCAGAAAAAAAAATCTGTAGAAATCTCTATTTAGGTTATATCTATTTAAATCCAAATGACAACATGAAATTTTTTGACTGAAATCTAAGGTTGAATATGTGTAGAGCTTGATTTCAGGCACTGGCTAAAGAATAATACCCACAGCAAGGGTTACTCTAGGGCTGTAATCCACACAATCAGTGGAGTGTTTGCAGGATTGAGAGATGTTTGACTTCTGACCACCCAAACTGGGGAAACTTTATTGAGTACCTGAGGCCCTTAGTAGAAGCCTTGGACAGTTAATCTGTTAGAGGAAGGGCTAAAGTAGTACTAGAATGAGTTTCCTGAAAGGTTCCGGTTTATCCAGAAGTTGACTGCCTGTCAGAACAAAATTCAACTTGTATTAATGAAAGACAGCAAAATTCAGACATTCCATAATGTGATATTACACAAGTCCAGCTCCAATATTAAATTCCTAGACCTATGAAGAACCAAAACCATGTGAACCAGCCTCAGAAGAAACTTTGGTCAATTAAAAAAGACCCAGAAAAACAGATATTGGAATGAGCAAGTTAGGATTTTAAAACAGTTATAAATATGCACAAGTATTTAAAGGAAGACATTAATGTAATATTTTTAAAAAGTGAAAACTATAAAATAGAACTGAAGGACATTCCAAAATAAAAAATGCAATAAATATGTTAACAAAACAATAATTTTGTTGAATTTAAAAGCAGATTAAACATGTGGGAGAAAAGATATGGACTTGAAGACAAGAACTAGAGCTATTCAAACTGAAACATAGTTATATTTAAAAAAAAAAAGATGGGGGGTGTGGAAAAGTTCTGTGACCTCTGAGACATTACCTAGTTTTCTATTCAAAGGGAAATTGCTGTCTCAGAATGGTGCAGGTGGGAGGTGAAAGATACAAGATTTACATCAATAATGCCTGAAGTCTATCTAAATATGATGAACACTAAAAATGCTACTGAAGATGCCAGAAGCTCAAAAAAATCTCACATAGAAATAAGAAAATCACTCTAAGGCAGGTTATAATCAAAATGCTGAAAACTAATCATGAGAAGTATAAGGAGTAAAAAAAAGACACATTGTTATGTAATGTAGTGGTCAAAGATAAAAGTGACCACTGATTTATAATCAAATGCATTAGAATGATATCTTTGAAGTACTGAAAGTAAAATGCTCTCAACTTGAAATTCTTTATCTGGGAGAAAAGTTATTTTTCAGTGAATAAAAATTATGACAAAAATTTTTATTAAATGAAAAAAAAAATTCCACCAGAATCCTGCTCCATAAAAATGTCAAAGAGCATTTTTAGGCTAAATGAAAATGATTCCACATTTAAGGAAGGAATAAAGAATATTGCCAGTGGCTAACAGAAGGATATGTATAAAATGTTTTATTTTGTATTTTTAAGTCTCTTAAAATCCATAGTCATAACTATATATATAACAATGTAGAACTAAAATATATGTATTTATAGCAAAGGTGCAGGAGAGGAAGATTGGAAATTTACAGTTTAAAGTGTCTTATATTACATTTGAAATGACAAAATTATTAGTTTAGATTGTGATAAGTTACAGGTACATAATATAAATCCTAAAGCAATAGATAATAAATAAAGCGAATAAGCTAGTAGAGGACAAAATGGAACACTAAAATATTCAGACCAAAAGAAAGTAGGAAAATAGGAAAAAAGAGAACAAGGAATAGATAAAACAAATAGAAAATAGCAAGATTTTATAATATGTTAGAAATTGCCAGGCCAGATGGAAAATCTGTATAAACATAGTTTAAATTTATAGACATTGATAGATTAAAATTAAAAAGATGAAAAAAATACACCATGGAAACATTAACCTTAAGAAAGCTGGAGTGACTGTTTTAATATAAGACAAAGTAACTTCCAAACAATACAATCAGAGACAAATGACATTTCATAAGGACAAAAAGGTAAATTCATCAAGAGGATACAATGCCCCTAAATTTGTGTGTATTCAATAACAAAGTTTTAAGGTGTGTGAGGCAAAAACTGATGGAAACAAAAAATAAAAATAAAAAAAGAAAGAGAAAAGAAAGGAAGAAAAAAAAGATATATCCACAATAATAAATGGTGTGTTAGTTAGCTTTTTTCCCCCTGTGACAAAATACCTGAAATGAATAACTTCTGCAGGAGGGATTTCCTTGGGCTCCTGGGTTCCTCCATGACCACCCAGCTGGTTTCAATACTTTGAACCTGAGGTGAGGCAGAACACCATGGCAGAAGAATGTGGCAGAGGAAAAGCTGCTCACTTCATGACCCCAAGGAGTCAGAAAAGGGGACCAGGGCTAGGAGTAAGAAAAACCCTTCCAGGACATGCTTCCAGGGATCTACTTCTCCAACCATGCCATACCTCCCACAGTTTTCACCACCTCCCTGTAGTCCATTCACCTCTTGTGGATAAAGTATGAGGTGCCCCTCAAAATCTCATGTATGAGAGAACCCCAAAATGTTCAGAGGTGAAATGATTAGATAATGAGAAGTGCAGCCTCATTGGTGGATATACACTGATGTTTACTAATTGGGTGTAAATGTCACCATGTAGGGGTTAGCTGGATGAAGTAGCTCATGGGAGACTGCCTTTGGTGAATGGCGCTCTATCTCTGCTTCCTGGTTGCCATATTCTGAGTTCCTTTCCTCTACCATGCCCTTTCATCTTGATGTGCTTCCTCACCTCAGGCCCATGGCTTTGGAGTCTGCTAAAAATCAACTGAACCTCTGAAATCATGAGCCAAAATAAACTTTTCATTCAATAAACTGTTCTTGTAAGGTATTTTGGTTATAGCAATGCAAAAGCTAACTAAAACAGTTAACAACGTATTGACTCACTAATGAGGTCAGCCCCTTATGATCCAGCTGTTTCCCAAAAGCCTTACCTACCTCTGAAGTTTGCTGCATTAAAAATGAAGTTTTCAACATATAAGACTCTGGAAGAACTTTCCAGATTGAAACCATAACAAATGGCAATTTCAAAATTGTTTCCTTAATAATTTAAAGAGTCAGTAGAAAGGTATTAGAAATACAGAAAGCTTGAGTATTCAGGAGTACTCTACCACTGAGCTACATCCCCAGCCCAAAAAACAAATTTGATAAGGTGGGTCTGCTAGCAATGGTTTCTCTGAGATTTGTTTAATAAGGGATATCTTCATTTCCTTTTTTTGAAAGATAGTTTTGCTGTGTAAAAGAGTCTTTGTGCTCAAAGTCTTTGTTCTTAGCACATTAAATATGCCATTCTTCTAGCTTTTAGCCTGCATTGTTTCTGATGGGGAGTCAGTTGTTAATCTTACTACAGTCTCTTGTACCTGACAATTTGTTTTATTCCTATTACTTTAAAGGTTTTCCTTTTGTATTGAGCTGTCAACATTTTTACTATTATGTAACTAACCATGGATTTCTACCATTTATCCTGCTTATGTTCATTGAACTTTTTGGATGTACAGATTGTTTCATCAAATTTGTGAAATTTCAGCCATTACATGTTCCTAATGTCTGCTCATTTTCTCTCCTTTCTTCTGGTGCTGCCATTACATGTATACTAATATGCTTATGTTTCTCTGAGACTTTAATTTATTTTTATTCTTTCTTCTCTTATTTTATCAATCTGTCTTCAAGTTTGTAAATTCTTTCTTATGCCAGTTCAGAACTACTACTGAGTCCCTCTGATGACGTTTTTCTTGTCATTTTTGAGCTTTTCAACTCCATAATTGATATTTCTCTCTTTTGTGGATTCCATATCTATTGATATTCTCTATTTGATAAGACATTCTTATCAAACTTTTTATTTACTTTTTTAAGCATTATTTCCTTTAGTACTTTGGACACAGTTATAATCCTTTTTTGCAATCTTTGTTATCTCCAATATCTAGACCCTTTCACATGAAATTTATTTTGGCTATGTTTTATTTTTTTGAATGTCATTTTTAAAATTTCTTTCCATGTTTATTTTTCTATTTTTCTTCTTATTATTTTTTGTTTGTTTTGGTTGAAAATTGGACATTTTAGTTATTCTGTTGTAAGAATTCTGGATACTGATCCATTCTGGAAAGTGAGTGGAGGACTTGCTTGCAAATTTATTTGTTCAATAATTTGGCTGGAATATTTTAGAGCAATTTGTTTCCCCTACAATATGAAACCTCTTGTGTTTCTCCTCAGAGGGCACAGGCTAGGGAGTATACACAGTCATCCTGGAACCACAGTGATTTTAACAGGGCTCTCCTTGTATCTAGTTTTGATGTTTCTATTAAGCCAGTCTGCCTTTATTGGAATTACAGTCAACTATTAGACTCCACCACTTGCTTGATTGTTCCTCTATTGTTTTCAGCAATGTTCTAAGGGCATGAATCTGTTCACAATCTGATTCAATTAAATGCACACCTCCTTTCAGGAGTAATTTTTATGCCTAGTCTTTGAGATTTATTCTGCCCCCAGGAGAGTTATTAGGTATTTCTTTAAGTCATTCTTCTGACCTGGCTGGTCTGTGGTCAACTGTTGCCCCCATAGAGTTATCTTCCCCTTTGTAGTTACAAAATTTCTACTGTTTTCAGGAGTCTTTGGGGGCTTGAATTTCTTCCAAGTTCTTTTCAAATAAAGTCAGGGACGTTGGGGAGTTTTTGGAACTTTCTGTTGTTATGGCCTCCCTCTCCCCTAGACAAAATCCTTGAGCCACTGTCCTGGATTGGCAACATCTCTTGTAGAGATACCCTACATCATGAGCAGAACTCTGGACCAGGAAGTTAACTTCTATCTGTTCAATTTGCCTGTTCTACCATGGTAACTATGGTAGAACCTAGTTTACCTATGCCTAATGAGCAAGCTAGGGTACAAGTGATTTAAATTTTATTATTCTCAGACAGACTTCTGTGCCTAAATTAAAACTTCTATCCCATAAATTGGGAGTGAGTGGAATAAGGGAATCCCTTGCATTTTCCTGGAATTTAGCCTCTGCAATGTAGACTTGGGAAGTGTGTGATAAATGCTCATTGTCTGCTCCTGTGGAAAATATAATATGCCTTGGGTGAGAACTGTGGGGAGCAGGCAAGAAGGTTGGTGACATTCATCTATAATGAATACCATACTTTGCTGGTTGGGGATATGGCAGGAGGGTGGACCCTAGTACTACAGACTCTTGCTGTTTTTACTGAAAGTGTTATGACCTTGAATGTGAATTCATTTGCTAAATGCCCTCTAAAACAATTTCTAAAGTCTTTACATTGTTTTTCTAATTTTCACTGTTTATGATTTTTTAACTGGCAAATGGATCCATGAGTTCTTTACCTTTTTGGAAACAAAAATCATTTTAAGAAGTCAACATTACACTGAAAAAAGAAGACAAGATATTAGGCTGGTGTTTTACCTCAGTAGTAGAGTGCTTGCTTAGCATGTGTGTGAAGCACTGCTTCAACCCTCAGCACCACATAAAATTAAATTAATAAAATAAAGATATTGTGCCCATCTACAACTAAAAAAAATTAAAAAAAACAAGACATTAAAAGAAAATTTGAGTGTATCAGAAGTCAAGGGTAAAATGTGTTCTCTCTTATGTGCAGATAGAAAAAAAGGATTAAAAAATAATCTCATGAAAATAAAAGGGAGATCAATACTGTACAGAAAAGGAATTGAGAGTGGGGGAGGAAGGGAGACTATAAAGAAGCCCTGGGGAATGAAATTTTCCAAATTATGTAATATTCACGTATGAATATACCACAATGAATATACATAATCTTATGTGTGTATGGGTGTGTGTGTGTGTTGAATTAAAATAATTATAGAATGGAAATCAGTAGAGTAGAGCAAGTAGATCAGGAGGAAGGAGGAGAAGAGGGAAAGAAAAGGTACTGGGGTATGACATGATCAAATTGTGTTATATGTGTGTATGAATATGGCATAATGAATTCCACTGATATGTATAAATATAATGCACCAAAAAAATTGGGGTATAACATTCCACATGAACATATATGCAAAAATCCTTTACAAAATTTTAACACACTTGTAATCCCAGTGGCTTGGGTGGCTGAGGCAGGAGGATTGCAGGTTCAAAACCAGCCTCAGCAAAAGTGAGGTGCTAAGCAACTCAGTGAGACCCTGTCTCCAAATAAAATACAAAATGGAACTCAGAATATGGATCAATGGTTGAATGCCCTGAGTTCAATCTCTGATACCCCCCAAAAAATATTTAACAAATTAAATCTACAAATATAGAAAAATGTTACTGCATCACAATGGACCAGGTTTTCTTCCAGAAATGCAAGTTTATTAAAACATTCAGTTTGTTAGAATATTAAAATTTACTGCACCGGAATAGCATTCACAGAATCAAAGTGGAAAAAAAATATATGCCAAATTTCAACACCCATGTGTGCTAAACACTCACAGTAGACCAGGAATAATGGAAATTTCACCTAATAATAAAGTGTACCCACCCAATTTAAAAATAGGTGATCAAAATATTTAGACACTTAACAAAAGCCTGTGTGTGTGTATAAATGTCATATATATATATATGATTTTAATGCACATATAAACTTTAAATATTATATAAATTTGATTAAATAATTATATATTATACATAATTAAAGAATAATACACATATTATTATATACATAATATTCAATATTTTCATCTTTGTGGAAATTTAATTTAAAACCACAATGAAATACTAAGAGACACGTATTACAATGTCTAAAATTTAAAAAGGCAAATAAGACCAAATATTTTTTTCATTTATACATTCATTCATTATTTATTTTAGTGTACTTATTTAACAAAAAGTATGTTATATGAGCAATATCACTTATTCACTGAACCAAGTACAGTTGACTCTTGAATAATGCAGGGATTGAAAGTGCTGAGCTCCACAGTAAAGAGTCTCTGTCTGACAATGTAAAACATTATTTATGAACTTTATTAACAAGTTCTGGCATTTTGTTGACTCAGAAAAAAATCAGTATCAAGTTTTATTATAAATGAAAAATGAAGATCTTTAAATTTTTCAATTTGGTCATATAAAAATAATTTAAAAACCATTAAAGATATTTTGAAAAAAGGATAATAGGTTTCAAAATAATTTGTTATTACCAAAAAGAGATGCCTTTAGGCAAAAAAATAGCAACTCCATGTTGTCCTGATAATGTGGATAATCCTAGTTATCTCATCAAGAGGCAAAAAATAAACACGTATAGTCTTTTGCTTCAGTGTTTTTTTAATTTCTTATTTCTAGAATTTCATGTTCATTTCTTCTTTTTGAATATATACTTTATTTGTTCTAATTAGATATATATGAAAGTAGAATGCATTTTGACACATCATACATAAATGGAGTATAACTTCTCATAATCTGGTTTTATAGGATGTAGAGTTACACAGGTCATGTAACCATACATGCACATAAGGTCATAATGCCAATTCATTCTACTATCACTCCTACTTTCATACTCCATCTCCTCTCCTCACTCCTGTCTCATCCAAAATACCTCTATTCTCCACCACCTTTATTGTGAATTAGCATCTACATTTCAGAGAAAACACTCAATCTTTAGTTCTTTGGGATTGATTTATTTTGCTTCTATCTATTTACCACCAAATACTGTAATTTCATTCTCTTTTGAGGCTGAGTAATATTCCATTGTGTATATCTGCCACATTATTTTATCCATTCATTTGTTGAAAGTCACCTAGATTGGTTCCATAGTGAATTGAGCTGCTATAAACATTGATTTGGCTGTGTCACTGTAGTATGCTGATTTTAAGCTCTTTGGGTATAAATGAAGAAATAGGATAATTGAGACAATTGTTGTTTCCATTCCAAGTTTTTTGAGGAATCTCCATAATGCTTTCCATAATGGTTCCTCCAATTTGCAGTTCAATCAGCAATGTATGAGTGTACCTTTTTCCATATATCTTCACCAAAATTTATTATTGCTTATATTCTTGATAATTGTTATTCTAATAGGAGTGAGATGAAATCTTAGAGTAGTTTTTATTTGCATTTATCTAATTGCTAGATATGATGAAAATTTTTTTTATATATTTGTTGATTAGTTGTATTTCTTCCTCTGTGAAGTGTCTGTTCAGTTCTAAGCTCATTTATTGACTGGGATATTTGATTTTTTGGTATTAAGTTTTTTGAGTTCTTTATATATCCTGTAGATTAGTGCTCTATGTGAGGTGCATGTGGTTAAGATTTTTCTCCCATTTTGTAGTTTCTCCCTTCATGTTATTAATTGGTTCATTTGCTGAGAAGAATTTTTTAGTTTGAACCCATCCCATTTATGATTCCTGATTTTACATCTTGTGCTTTAAGTGTTTTGTTAAGGAGGTCAGATACTAAGCCGATATGGTGAAGATTTGGCCCTAATCTTTTTCTAAAATAAGCAATTTTAAAGACACTAACATCCTTATAAAAATATATTTCAAACAGGAGATGTGAACTTAAATACTTCTTGAGGCAAGGGCTTACTTGATGGAACACCTATGTGAATTAATAGCAAACTGGAGAACTCATAGACCTTAGACAAAGGACCTCACTCTGCAACACTCACAGAGAATAGTATGGACTCAAAGGAGAACAGATTCAATTCTTGCAGTGGGCTTAATAGCCAGGTTCTGCATGGGACTTCTTAAATTTCATGTTGACTCAATTCACAGTGTGGAGATACACACACACACACACACACACACACACACACACACAGGCCATGTTGGGTACAGGGACCTGGTGTGTAGATGAGGATATATTTGCTGTGAGATTTTATCAAAAAGACTGTGTTCAAAGCCACATTTTGTACGGTAAATCATGCTCTCTTTTCATATCTTGTGATACCATAAAAATCAGGCCCAAAAATAGATTGTCTCAGGAGGTCTGATGGATTCCTAAAGCCCAGGCATGACCAGCCTGAGAGTGTTCAACACTGCAAACCATGAAGTGAGAAGATAGATGGAGATGCTTTTAATAATTCATTTTCAGCAGTTCTTAAAAATAATTTTTTGTTATCAGAGTGTATTTTTTACAAGTATAGTATAAATTAAAAATAAAGGAAAAATTCTTCAATGAGGTACTCTCAGTCCTTTTTAGAATATTTTTTTCCGAAAATGTGAAAAAAAACCTTGTCTATAAACAAACTGAAAGAACATGTTTTTTCTACATCAAAAGTCTTTTTTTCCCCTGTACTTGCATATAGTTCTATATATTTCTGTCCTTTTCCTTTTTTCCCTAATTGAGCCTCACCACTGAGAGATAAATCCTTTTTATAGAACTTGTCAATGATAACTAAATTTCTCTGGCTCAACAAAGCCCCCCCTTTTTTTGATTTGCATTTTTTAAGATCAAGACTATTTCCAGGCTGGATTCAGTGGCATACTCCTGAAATATCAGATACTGAGACAGTTTGGGAGGAACAGTAACAACTGCAAAATTTGTCTGGGCATTTTAGCAAAACCCTGTATCAAAATAAAAATTTAAAAGGACTGGTAATGTAGGCAGTGGTGGAAAATCCCTTGCTTCTCTTCCCAGTACTACACACACACACACACACACACACACACACACACACACACATGCTTAATTCACAAGTACATTTTGCTGTTCTGCATTGTTTTACTCTAATTAAAAAAATAAATTGGTAGAAAAGATTGCTTGAAAAAAAGAAATTGATGACTAAATTTCTCTTTTGTGTACTAATATATACTTAAATGACCTTAAAGAAACCTGTAATTTCTAGTATTTCTTTAAAAGGATGAATGTTGAAATTCTTCTGAATGTATCACTGTTAAAAAAAGAGATGTCAAATAATTGTAAATAAAGTTGATCTAAATGTACCTTGTTTTTTTGCTTCAATGATTGCTGTGTCCATCAGCAGGTCTGATGCTGTGCCTGTGTTCTCATGGTCGACAGTGAAGTGCAGAGCAGTGCTGCCACTGGCATCCACCACATTTGGATCTGCACCAAATTTCAGCAAAATCATATCACATTCTTCCTCCTGGAATTGTGCAGCGTGACAGGACTGCACCAAGAAAGAGTATATCAACTCCAGGAATTCACATTTAATGTGTGACAGGGTTCACCAACTAGCCACACTTGAAAAAAAATGCATTGGTTCTAGGAATTCTAATGAAATTCATCTTCAGCTACTATCTACCTTAACCAGAACTGTGCTGCTGTTACTGTCACAGAAGTTAATGCAGCATTTCGTCTGTATCAGGAGTGTCACCACTTCTGGATGGTCATAGGCACAGGCATAATGAAGAGCAGTCCTATGAAAATGAAATGATTTTCAGGAAAGTATAGAACACTATGTCCAAATAAAAAATAAGTTATAAAATTGAAAATGTTTAATATCATACTTCCTCGTTTTTTCCAAATAAATATTTAATTATTTTCTGCAGAAAGTATGATCTTTCTTAGGCCTTACTACTTAAAACATCAATTACCTACTGGAAGGACTGGCAGTAGGGTGGGGCTGTTGTGCTGGGGTTGCAAGCCAGGACCTCACTCATGCTAGGAAAGCGTGGTACTCTCGAGGTACATCCCCTGACCAGAGCAGCAAAGAAAAAATAAGAAACATGGATGTCACAGCACAACCTCACTTGGAGTCTTACTCTAACCTCTGTTACTTACTAGATATTGCCTAGCCTTTGTATATGTCCCTTTCTTCACCCATAAACTGGGAATGAAGTGGTAGTTACCTAATAGGATAACACAGTGATGCTTAAGAGAGATTTATGAAGAGGATGTAGAAATTCCAGTAAAAATGACAGTTCAATACTTGCCCTGAACTTCAGCCATGACAATGTTTCACAATGATAACATTTGCATGAAGTAAAATAACACAAGTATACCTACTGGGCAGATGGGTTCGATTAAGGATCATAGACTGCAATCAGTAAAGAGGATCTTCTTACATTTATTCATTCTCAGTGTTGGAATGCAACTTAAAATTCATGATGTTCCACAGTGGTAATTGGCAGCATTGGTGAGATATTCTTTATATTCAGTATCATCTCACAATCTGTGGTGCCTTACATTAGGTCAAGTCAATACAAACAAAAGATCATTGAGAGTGCTTCTCATAGGCTTGGCATTTGATTAGATGTTACTAGTTAAAATTGCAGTGTACAGCCCGCACCTCCCTTCACAAGAGCAGTCTGGATGTCTTGGGCAGGATGAAATTGGGGATAGGGCCAGTACAGGCTCCAAAGTCAGACCAGGCTTGGCAATAATTGTTTTTGGAACTTATGGTTGAGCCCGGGCCTCCATAAGCATGGAGGAGATAAAGCCCAGTCCCAGGCCAGCAGGGGATGGGCCCATGGTTCACTGGCATTCCAACAACATAGGAGTCACCCACCCTGCCTGAAGACAGATCCACCACATCATGGGCAGCCTAGCTCTCTGCTTAGCTCTGCTCAGTGCACCCTGGACATCCAGGGGGCTTTGGCTCTGCTGGGAGCACTATCTCACCACCTGCTTTGATGCAGTTCAGATCCAAAATGATGCCAATGTTTCTAAGAGTGTACCTTAGTAACAATGACCAGCACTGCACAGAAGTTCCAGTTATTCCAGAGACAATATGCAGAGATGTGTTAAATCTGTGCACAGAGGCTGCCAAGAGTGACTGATATTTGGCTGAAGTGTGGTGTGCCTCTGAATGTCCAGTTGCACATAATGGGAGAATGTTTGACATTCTTTAATGATTTGGAAGTCAGAGAAGTGAAGTTTGTTTCTTCTTTTTTCATGAATGCCCTCTGGCAGGAACATTGTGAAAGGACTAAGGTTTCAGGATCAAAGTCCCAAGAGAATGATGTAAAAATGCCTGCTGAATGTGGAAGAAAGGAGGATGGCATTAATAGTCCTAAAATAAATCTGGGGCTTTCTGAAATTAAAAAAAACAGTATCTCACCAGCAGCAATGGATTGAAGCCCAGCATAAAATTCTGGCTACAAAGCAACAGCACTTGAAGTTTTTAAAAAAAACAAGATGGTGTCAACAAAAACAAGCTGTGGAGCAGGAGAAGCTTAATAGTCTAAAAGAAGTATCTGAGAATCAGGAAGCCAAGCTAAAAAAAATGTGAGTGTACTTAAAGGTCATGTGGAACAGAAGAGGCTAAGCAAAGGGGATACTTGTGGAGAAAACTGAACAGATTTATGGTGTGTTCCAGCAAAAACAAAGGGAGCTCATTCTAGCAGTGTCAAAGGTAGAAGAACTTACAAGGAAGCTAGAGATACTCAAGAATGGCAGGATTGATGGCCACGATGACAACCAGTCAGCTGTGGCTGAGCTGGATCACCTCTACAAGGAAGTGCAGTTAAGAATTTGAATCAAGAGCAGAATACCAAGCTGCAACAACAGAGGGAGTGTTTGAATCAATGCAATTCAAAAAGGGCAGTCATAGGAAAGCAAATTATGAGCTGAGGAACTCACTGTGGAGAAAGAAGGCAGCACTGCAGCAAAATGAAGATCTTCCAGTTTCGTCTAAGGGAAATCTTCCTCAGTAAGCGGTGTCAGCCCTAAGCCATGTGGCTGCAGTAGATTCATCTATTCAGTCCTCTACCATTCTAAGGATGCCATGGAGGCCTGAACTGCTAGTGAAGCCAGCTCTGCCTGATGGTTCCTTGGCCATGCAGACTTCAGAGCAGCCAATAAAGATATAAACATGGCCCAATATGACACCTAAGTGCATGGCACAAACTAAAGGCTCTAACATCCATTCAACTGCCCTGATTGGAGCCCTTCAAATGCAGATCTTTTCCCGAGTCCATGCTCTTCTGTACCCCAAATTACTGGGAATGCTCTGGACCAACCTGATGATGGGGTAGCTCCACTGAGGGAGAAAGAGAAGAACATGCCTCCATTCTTGATGTTCGACCCAGTGGACGAGTATGCTGCCCAGCCCTCCTTTGGTACACTCAGGAAAACCCAGAGCAGTAAAGATGTCTTGTGGGATGCTCAGGCTGCAAATACAAATTGGTTAAAGTACCACCTCCCATCCCCAGAAAACCAAAACAAGTAATTTGTCTTATTTTGGACAAGTCTATCAATCACCTTCTGACATTAAGCCCAAATGAAAATCCTCAGCTGTTGCTAACAGCTGTTACAACCATTGGAAATAATCCCAAACCAGCAGGGCAGCAGCCAAGGGTGCTGTTACCTCCCAGCATACCTTCAGTTGGCCAAGATGAAACCCTTTCTCCAGGGTCTAAGCAAGAAAGTTTACCTGCTGCTGTAGTCTGATCCTTTACCTCGCTGTCATTCAAAGATGCTTGCTGTTGGTCCAGGCTTCAGAAAAACTCAGACATGGCAACCAGCTCTATATATTCCATGTATACACAGCATCAGGTTTCAGAAAAAAAATTCCAGCATATTGTGCTGAGTGCACTAAGACACATACCAGACTCACATTTTGCAAGTGTATATGACAAGCCTGTGATTGCTACTTCCTAAATTCACAGCAGCACCAAGAGAACTCCAACAGCCAGGGCAAGCATGGCTGTTCAGAACCTGAAACAGAACCTGTTTCTTCAGTTCATGAGGACCATGAAAATAAAAGAATTCCTTGACCACTCAGCCTAATCAATTTATTGCTAACCATTACCAAAACCATAGTGATGCTGACTTAGAAACCTTATGAAAGAAAGTGTCTAATGCACCAGACCACTGAAGAAATCTATTACATATCCAGAGGGTCTTAATGGACCAAATATTTAGAAACTTTGTATCAGAGCCCACAATAGCTGCAATGGAGACCATCTCTGTCCAATCATACCCATCTAAGTCATCAAACTCTATGACTCAGGAGGCTCCACATGAATTCTGAATCCATATTTATATATGGAGCCAGAGAAGGAGGTGGTCTCTTTAGTTTCTGAGTCACTGTCCCCAGAGAATGTGGGGAGTACCAGTTCACAGAACACTGACATGCCAGCATCTTCTCCTAGCCTTGATTATGTGCCTAAAGGAGTCCCAGGCAACAGCCCAAATCTCCAGAACAATGCAGAGGAACCAATCCCAGCGACTCCCCATCTGCTTGCAGTGTATCTGGAGGAGAGCCCCCCATACCCACCTCTACACTACCCATGTGGGGAGTCTGAAGTGCTGGAGAAGACACTGGGAGCATGTGCCTACCTGAGACCACTGGCTCCTGGAAGAAGTACAAACTTGCTTAAAACTGGCTCAGAGGGTGAAAACTGGAATGAGGGTGAAATTCAGTGTTATTGCTTTACTCCTAGATTTATCTTTGGCAGGAGAGTTTGACCTCATGCAGAGAGTTATTTATAAGGTTGATGACCCAAGCCTGCCCAATGATGAAGGCATCACAACTCTCCACAATTCTGTGTGTGCAGGTCACACAGAAATCATTAAGTTCCTGGTGCAGTGTGGTGTGAATATAAATGCTGCTGACAGTGATGCATGAACCCCATTGCATGTTACTACCTCATGTAACAACATCCAGGTGTGTAAGTTTTTGGTATTCAGGAGCAATGGTGTTTACCATGACCTACAGTGGCATGCAGACTGATGCACATAAGCCTGAGGAGATAGAGGAAGACTACACATAGTGCTCTCAATTTCTGCATGGATTTCAGAAAAAATGGCATAATAATATAAGAGTCACTTATGTACTTTGGTATTATGAGCTTTAGAATGATAATTTACTTCCCATGAAAATAGGAGTCTGTGTGACAGTCATTCACAGGAAAAAACCAAGATAAAATTGAGTGGTGGAGAACCACAGATCCTCCTAATCACCATCAGAATGCTCTCAGCTTATGCAAGGAATTTCATATCACCTAAGAACAAGCTTGCAAAATTGTTTGTCAATGTTCTCATTGTGTAATACACACTCCAGTTTTACTTACTGGGGTTAATCCCTGCAGTTTGTGGCCAAATCAGTTGTGGTAGGTGGATATAACTCACATCCCTGAATTGGGCACAAAGTGCTATATTCATGTTTTTATTGATACTTGTTCTCATTTTATTTTTGCCACTGCTTGAACATGAAAAAATACTCATCTAGTCACTTCTCATTGCTTAGCTTCTCTTGCAGTGCTGGGCCACATTCTACAAATTAAAACTGATAATGTTCAGCTATGCTAGTTCTTTTTGACAGTTTTGTGATCAATATCATATTGATCACCAGATATTCCTTATAATCCTCCTAATCGGAAGAATTACAAACAGGACAATGTAATGGATCATATCAGCAATGACATGGGGTAAAAGCTATGCTTGTGTCTTTCCAGAAGGCGCACTTCATCCTATCTGGGTTCCTGAGCATGCTGTTCATCATCACTATGGAGGATCTGGAACCACAGTTTAAATGACTAAAGCTCAAACCAGAGATGTTTATCCCAATCTCTACTGTGAACAAGAAGCTGAGAAAGAAGAGAAGGAATGTAGAGAAAATTCTCCAAAATATTTAACCCATTTCATGATTTTTGTCACTCAGCTTATTACTAAAGGCAGAATTTGAGTCTTACACTTTTTGGGAACTGAGCCTTCTTTTATTGTGGTACCTTTTTCAGTTCAACAACAAAATTGGCTTTGTCAATCTTTGCATGGTTGACAGGTAGCTTTTGATAATTTTCCTGGACAAATAGAAAATTATTATCCTCATTATAATCTTATTCAATTTACTACTATAACCTCATCTAATTTCCCCCAAATTGTAGGCAATCAACTGATGGCTGAGGCAGTCATAGTATGACTGATGGCTTCAATTCAGTTAAGGATAGTTAAAATAGCCTTGTTCATACTAAAGTGGTGCAGAATCCTTATACTTCTGCTCAATAAGCAGACCTTATAGCTCTCATTTGGGTTTTATTTAATTTTCCTAATGAGCCAGTTAATATCTACAGTGATAGTACCTATAAAGTAGAAGTCACTATGCATATTGAATCAGCCATCATTGGATATATGTCATCAGAAGAGTGATTTTATTATTCAATACATTACAAAAAACAATTCAAGTGAGTCAGCATCCTTGTTGAATTGGACACATCAGAATTCATTCCAAACTTCCAGGCCCCTCAACAATGGGCAATGCTATAGCTGATCATCTTATTGCAGCTTGTGAGAAGTTGCCTCCTTATGACTGTGCTCAAACGTTTCATATATTACCCCTCAGCCACCCACTCACAACCCAGCTTGCTGAAACCCAGCTTTGCCATCAGAACCACTGACTCAGCACACAGCTTTGCTGCAGGCCCACAGGATCCAGTGACAGACCCTGATTCACCGGGCCTAGGCTGTCTGGGCCTCCAGAACATGCCGCACCCTTATACTATGATGCTTTGCCAAAGGTTGAGTGTTCTCCCTGATATGCGGATCCTAACTCACAACAAGGGAGGGTATGGAGGGAAAGAATAGAATTAGATTAGACATGGAAAATAAAGGGAAGGGCAGAGGTTGAAAACAGGAAAGACAGTAGAGTAAATTGGAGAGAACTTTCTTTTGCTCAAAAATGGTTACATGGCCAGTGTAACTCCACATTATATACAACCACAAGAATGGGATCTAATTCAAATGGGTTGTATTCCATATATGTACAATATGACAAAATATACTCTATTCTCATGTCTATCTAAGAAAAACAAATAAAAAAGTTTCTTTGGGACATAGTGTAATGAAAAGAAAAAATAAGACCAGAATAGGAGACAATCCTTATGTAGCCTATGTCTTACAATGGAGTCACATCAAGAAAAATAACTTTTAATAAAACAACCAAACAAAAAAAGGCAAGGGATTTGAATAGACAGTCACGGACACACAAATGGCTATTGAAAATATAATTGCATTAGTAATCAATAGGGAAATGGAAATTAAAATTGCAAGGAGAATGTCTAAAATTAAAAAGACAGTAACAAGTATAGAAAAAAATGTAGAGCCAATAGAATTCCTGCTATTGCTCATGAGAATGTAAAACAGTGCAACAGTTTTAGAATACAGACACTCATACACAGTTAAATATGCAGCTACCCAAGGCATTTACCCCAGGGATCTGAAAACATTTATGGATACAGAAACTGGTATACAAATGTTTGTGGCTTTCTGCATAAGAGCACAAACTGGAAACAGCTCAAATGTCCATAAATAGAAGAATAAACAAATTTTGGTATATCAATATAAGCAAATTATGAACAGTAAGGAAAAGAAATTAACCACTGATAACTGCAACAACACTGATGACTCTTAAAAAATGTTCCAAACAAAAGAAATCAGATACAGAGCATATATATTTTATGACTTCTTAATACATTCTTCAACAAGAAAAACTATATTTGTAAAAAGAAAGAGCCACACAGGCCTGGGACTAAAAGGAAATCTAGGAATTGATGCAAAAAAACAGGTGAAAACTGTGAGAAGTGAGGAGAATGTTGTATGTTTGAGGTGACAGTTATATGGCATATATATTTTGCAAAACTTGAATTGTACTTAGAATATGTAGATTTATTATGTGTAAATAAAACCTCAAAAAGAGGTTATATTTCAAAGACAATAAAGTACCCATAAAAATATTCTATTATTAGAAATACAGCTTTAAGGCAAAGAAAATGGATATTTGAGTTGATGAGTTCTCTTAATTAATATCTCAATTTATTCAGTTAATGCCATCAATTAGGATACAACAGAATATGCATTGGGTGAAAGTACGTTGTGTATCACATTTCAAACATTAATTATTCATGTTATTGTTAGTAATTTTGAGTATAACTGTATTTATTTTATTCTATCTTTGGGGTTTTGTGAATTGTGCTATTGCTCATTTTTATACATTTATCTGGGTGAAAAGCAATTTGATGTCTTTTCTTGAGTGAGCATCCATTTTCCTTTTGTTTTAAATTTCTAATTAACATATACAGAAGTGAGTATATCTCATGTACAGTTAAATAATAATGATAACAAAAGAGTCCTTCTATGCACCTTCTATTGAACTGGTTTAAAAAATTTTCACATCCCTTTTGTACCCCTGTGGGTGCATTCCCTTCTTCCCCACACAGACTTAATGACTACTACTAATCTTGGGTTAATTTACCTACTCTATGTCTTCATTTTGCATATTAACATATTGTTCTTTTCATATATAGTATAAAAGCATGTAATTCTAAATTATATACATTTGAATGTTTTAGAGATAAAATTATTCTTTATATATGTTTTTATTATTCTCTTCATAGCTTTATAACTTCTATTTTTTCCCCTCAATAATGCTTGTAGATGATTTATTGATGTTGACATATCAAATGGTTGCTCACTTGTGGGATTATGTAGTTTCCATTGTAATGATTTTACTGTATTTGTCCACTCAAAAAAAAAATGAAATTAGATCTTTCATTCTACACAAAATTCAACTTAAAGTAGATCAAAGACAGAAATTTTGCAACTTCTATAAGAATATATGAGTTCCACATTCCAACATATTGGTGAAGGCACTGATTTCCTTATAAAGACCAATAAATCTCAAGAAGTAACACGAAGGGATTACTAACCCCAAGGAAGAACTCTCCACAGACTCTGCAGCAGCTCAGTGTATGCAGATCAAATAGCATCTACCCCCAAACATGGTACCTGAAAATCCCTGAAGAGATGCCTTAGCCAAGGTAGAGGCTTCTATGACACCCACAGCCCACAGAGATCCCTCAGCCAGAGGGTGCACAAAGGCAGAAAGCCAGCAAGCAATTTGAGCCACTCTACATAAGTTCCAGCAGAGGAGACTTGGCTTCAAAAACTCACCACCAGCAACAATAGGAGCTCAGACATAAGTAGACAAACTGATGCTCCACCCCAGACTCAGGGATGGTACCCCTGTGTTGTACATCAGCCAGAATGGAGCCCACTCTGCCAAAAATCCCACACAAACAGTCTTCAATCACAGGTTCCACACTTGAAGACAGCCACAAAGTTCTAAGCCATTTGAAAAAATAACCTTGCAGAGGAGTGCTTGTTCAGCATTCCACAACCATCAGTAACAGCCATGACTCCTGCATCCTGTGTTTCTTCTCCCAACAGAAGCAGCCAGAAGATGCAGTATAACATACTCTGAGGTACTCTTGCTACAATTCAGGCCCCTGGACTGAAAAACAACAAAAAAGCTGGTGAGAAAACCATAGCAATTTGGAAACTAGTACCTGTGCCCCACCAGCATGAGGAGGATACAAAGTTCTAAGTCCCAGAGGGACTAGTTAACTCAATTCTCATTCAGATTCACAGAAGACAGCTCTTGAGGATAACACCACCAAGCAGCCAGCACAGAACCTGGGGCATACATTGTGCTAGTAAAGCCACAAAGTGACTTATAAAGATGAACACCACATATGTTAGCTACTACCCAGTGTACCCTAATAGTTGCCCACTGTCCTGTGGCCTGAGGGCAGCAGATCCTTATGCACCCACCATGAGACATGTAGCACCACAGCAAAGAGTCTGAAATGCCTCAGAGACCACCATACCCACCCCAACACACACACACCAAAATAGGCATGGGTAGCTCAAACTGGATTTGACAGCACTGGACTTACAGAGCAAAATATTACTACAATTTTATACCTGGATGAAAGAAACTAAGTAGGCATCTTCTACATGCCACACTCTGCCCATGTTTTGCTGATAGATTGCTTGAATCTGATGTGATTGTAGTAGCAAGAGTTTATTATCTGATCTGAAACTTGTGCTCTTACTGGGAACAAATAAGTGTATACACAGTATGGGAGAACAATACCTGGGTATTTGCCCTATCCAGGGAACTTAAGATAAAAAACAACTCACTAATTAATCCTTTGCATGAAATTATAAGGATAATCATCCCAGCACATGGGTAGACATACAAACAATAAAAAAAGTGAGCAAGCCAGTCCAAACAGCCCACAAATTTCAACAACTGATCTCACTGACGTGAAATGTTGAAGAAAGGGGGCTGGGGATGTGGCTCAAATGGTAGCGTGCTCGCCTGGCATGTGTGCGGCCCGGGTTTAATCCTCAGTACCACAAACAAAGATGTTGTGTACCCGAGAACAAAAAAATAAATAAATATTAAAAAATTCTCTCTCTCTCTCTCTCTCTCTCCCTCCCTCCCACTCTCTCTTTTAAAAAAAAGAAATGTTGAAAAAAATTTAAAAATTTATATTTACAATGATCAATGAACTATAAGAAGTAAGGAATGAACTCGAGGGAAAAATATGGAAAGAGAAATATTATTTCGATAAATAAAGAAAGAGAGCGATTCTATGAAAAAAGAAAACAGAAATCTTAGGAAAAGAAGATTAATCCACACAGTAGACACATTCTCAAGCCTTGAAGAGAAAGATTACAATGTTCAAGGTAACATTTTTAACAAAGAAAAGACATTAAGATACAATGCACATAATACAGAAATTCAGGATAACATTAAGAGAACACATCTAAGAATGCTTGGTGTAGACAAAGGCACCTAAGCACAAACTAAAGGAATGCACAATAAAATGATTTTTAATGAAATGATAACAGAAAATTTTCTAAACTTTAGAGATTAGTTGTAAATCTCCATTCAAGACACACTTAGAACCCCTAAGAGACAAGAGCAAAAAAGATGTTCTCTAAAATGCATTATAATGAAAACATCTACCAAATGCAATGAGGATTGAAGTTGAAAACCTGGAAGAAAAAACTTGAAGGCATTTTTTAAGGTAGCCAATTAGAATTTCAACTAATTTCTCAGTGGTACCTTTAAAAAACAAAAGGGCTTCAAAACATATCTCTCATGTCCTGAAAAATAAAAAGGTGTCAACCAAGCTTATTGTATCCACCCACACAAATGATCCTACACAATTGAGTATGAAATGAAAACCTTCCATGATGAATAGAAGGTCAAATAATTCAATAAGCAATATCACTGGAAAGGACTTCTCATTGGTAATTCCAATTTTATTTAGAAAATGCCACCACTACTCCCCAAATGCTGGCACACACAATCTCACAATTATATTAAAATATGGAATACATACATACATATAGTAAAACTCTTCTCTTTTATATGTTGCATGACATATATGCTGAGATTTCAAAATACCTATTCATACAAATACATACTTTCAAATATTTGAAGAGGAATAGAGAAAATACCTGAGAATTCATTTTCTCCATTGCTATACTCACCTCCTTTTGATAGAAAAGTAGATTGTGCAGAATCTCTTCAACTATATTCCTTGCATTCTCCTCATTAATATTTACCCTAAGAAGTCATAAAATTTAAGTCAGCAATTAAAAAAACTTCCCCTAACTATCACCAGTAGAAAGAAAATACTTCAAAAAATTCTCCCAAACTAGGATATCCTGCCAAATGTGGTGGCACATATCTTTAATCTTAGCAAATTGGAAGGCTGAGGCAGGAGGATTCCAAGTTCCAGACCAACCTCAGCCATTTAGAGAGGTCCTAAAAAACTTAGTGAGACCAAACTAAGAAGTACTGGGGATGTGGCTCAGTTAGTAACTTCCCCTGGAACCAATCCTCAGAGAAAAAAAAATCATGACACCAGGTCATATTTATAGGCAAGCAAACAAGGCTCTTTTCTGACTTCTCAATTAAAACTCTAAAATGAAGGAGGGCCTGTAATGAGACATTTTGAGAATTAAAAGAACACAATTCCCAGACAAGATTCCTATATCCAACAAACTCTCCTTCATATCTCACAACGTAAGTCCTAGCTAATAGAACAAATGCAATATAAATCTCACACATCCCATCAGACCATACTGAAATTAAACTGGAATTCAATGGCAAGAAAAATAATTAAAACCACATGAACATATGGATTTTGAAGAATATTCTTTCAAATAAACAATAGCAGAATAAAGATATTCTTTAAACAAATAAGAGCAAAGATAAAAGTAATCAATACATCTAAGACAGTATGAAAACAATTAGTGGAAAATGTTTACCATTGAATACCTACATTTAAAAAATAATAGCTTCAAATAAGTGAAATTATACTGTACATCTCAAAACCTTAGGATAAGAACAATCAACTAGCTCCAAAACCAGTAGAACACAGGGGAAGGGGGGAGCAAAAATTAGTGAAATTGAGAAAAAATACAAAGAAACAAACAACAAAAAAAAACAAAAAAAACAAACAAACAACAACAATCACCAGGGAATTTGATATTTGAAATAATAAGCATTGGAAAACACATAGCCAAACTAACTAAAGGAAAGAGAGAAGATCAAATCCACAAAGGCAGAGATGAGAAAGGGGATATTAGCATAGACACTTTTGAAATCCAATGGATCATTAGAAATGACTGTGAAAATGTTGACTTTACCAAACTGGAAAATCTAGAAGAAATTACAAGTTTCTTGACACATATGACCTGACCATGTTGAACCAGAGAAAGGCAGAAAACCTAAACAGTCCAATATCAACTAATAAGCTGGAAACAATATTTAAAAGGCTACCAATAAAGAAAAGACAGGACCAATGGATTCTCAGATGAATTCTACCAAACCTTTTAATGAGTAATGACATTAGTCTTTCTCAAATTATTCTATGAAATCAAAGGGATCATTCCATAGCCCTCATACCCAAACCCAACAGATGCACCAAGGAAAGACAACAACAGATCCAAATCCCTGATGAAAATGTAAATGCAAAACTCCATAATATTTTGGATGCAAAATGCATTCAAAACACATTAAGAAGAGAATATGCCATGTTCAAGTGACCCTTCTAGAGATGCAAGGATAGTTTGACATTAGAAAAATCAATAAGGGTAATTTACTACTTAAAGAGGATAAGAAAAAATGGCATTCTTGTCCTCCCAAAATGAAATAATGAAACACCTGTGTGAAAATAAAATTGCTATTGTACCCTTCACTCATACCACATAAGAACTCATTTTCAAATGCAATGATAATTTCCCTAATTGCATGGTAAAGGAAGGAGACCCTCATTGTTATACAAAATTACATATCAGAGGAAGTGAGGGGAAAGGGGAAAAAAACAAGAGAGAAAAATGAATTACAGTAGATGGGGTAGAGAGAGAAGATGAGAGGGGAGGGGAGGTGAGGGGAGGGGGGATAGTAGAGGATAGGAAGGGCAGCAGAATATAACCTACACTAGTATGGCTGTATGTAAAAAAGTGGGTGTGTAACCCATGTGATTCTGCAATCTGTATATGGGGTAAAAATGGGAGTTCATAATCCGCTTGAATCAAATGTATGAAATATGATATGTCAAGAGCTTTGTAATGTTTTGAACAACTAATAATAAAAAAATTTTAAAAAAAACAAATGCAATAAGTTCTGAAATAAGATGAGAATGTAAAGCATTGGAAAGCCGGTGTAAGAAAGGGTGGGCTAGGGTGCATGTCGTGGTGCACACCTGGAATATCAGGTTCACTGGAGGCTAATGCAGGTACACAATTGTAAGGTGGATCACAATTGTGAGACCAGCCCCAGCAACTAAGCAACATCCTGAGGCAAAATAAAAACTTTCAAAGGGCTGAGGATGCAACTCATTGGTAGGACACCCTGGCTTCTATTCCTAGTATCACAAAGGAAGGGGAACAAGAAACAATAAATATAAAAGAGAGGTATTTCTTTGCAAACTTACACAAAACAATAATTTTCAAATTTCATAAATTATTCAATATTAATAAAAATTGCATTCATCAAATGATACCAATAAAGGGTACAAGGAGAAGTCACAGAGTCAAAGAAATTCATTTTCTTACATATAATCAAATACACAA
Organism: Callospermophilus lateralis; assembly: GCF_048772815.1. NCBI lineage: Eukaryota > Metazoa > Chordata > Mammalia > Rodentia > Sciuridae > Callospermophilus > Callospermophilus lateralis. The sequence continues at coordinate 10,467,625 of NC_135317.1, forward strand.
TGAAATGTTTAGAGAGACCCCCAAAAGAAAAGCAGGCAAGAGGCTTGAAAAGTCACATTTTATAGGGGACATCTAAGTGTTCAATAACCATAATGTTCTTCTATTAGGTATAGGGTCTCTGTTCTAGTGCCTAAGTCTTTGATCTACTTTGAGTTGATTTTTGTGCATGGTGAGAGATCTTTGTGCTACATATGGATTTCTAGTTTTGCGAGTACCATTTGTTGAATAGGATATCTTTTCTTTAGTGAATATTTTCGGCACCCTTGTCTAGTATAAGATAACCATATTTATGTGGGTTTGTCTCTGTGTCCTCTATCCTGTACCATTAGTCTACAAGTCTATTTTGGTGCCAATAAAATGCTGTTTTTGTTACTATAGCTCTGTAGTGCAAAGTCTGCTATTGTAATGCCTCCTGCTTTACTTTTCTTGCTAAGGATGAAATATTCTATATGTGTCTGTTATTTTTCTATCTTATTATTTTCCCAAATAAATTACATAATTGCTTTTTCTACTTCTGTGTCTTGTATTTTTCTGTGTCTCTTATTTTTCTAAATAAATTTCATGATTGCTTTTTCTACTTCTATGAAGAATGTTATTGTGATTTAATAGGAATTGCATTAAACTGTACAATATACTACAAATTTGGTAGTTTGGCCATTTGACAATATCAATTCTTCCAATCTAGGAGCATGGGAGATCTATCCATCTTCTGAGGTTATCTTCAATTTCTTTCTTTAGTGTTCTGTAGTTTCCACTGTAGAGGTCTTTCACCTCTTTTGTTAGATTGATTCCCATTTTTTTGAGGCTATTGTGAATAGAGTAGTTTTCCTAATTTCTCTTTCAGTGGATTCATCGTTGATGTTTAGAAATGCATTTTTTTATGGTTGTTGATTTTATATCCTGCTACTTTGCTGAATACACTTATTAGTTCTAGAAGTTTTCTGGTTGAATTTTTTGGATCTTCTAAATATAGAATCATGTCATCAGCAAACAGTGATAGTTTGAGTTCTTCTTCACCTATTTGCATCCTTTTAATTTCTTTCTTTTGTCTAATTGCTCTGGCTACAGTTTCAAGGATGATGTTGAATAGAACTGGTGAAAGAGGACATCCTTGTTATGTTTCAGTTTTTAGCGGGGATGCTTCCAATTTTTCTCCATTTAGAATGATGCTCGCCTTGGGTTTAGCATATACCTTTTACAATGTTGAGGTATGTTCCTACTATACCTAGTTTTTCTAGTGCTTTGAACATGAATACAATAATACTGGGTGTATTTAACACACCTCTATCACTACTGGATAGATCTTCCCAACAAAAACTAAATAAGAAAACTATACAACTAAATAATACAATCAATAATTTTGAATTAACAGACATATATAGACTATTTCATCCATTAATAAGCAAATATACTTTCTTCTCAGAGGCACATGGCTTTTTCTACACACACAAAAATAAATAAAAAAATGAAAGTTATTATAAAAGAGTAATTCATGATAAGGTCTTACATGGGTATTTATTTTGAAACATTTCACATTTCTTTGTTTCATATTCAAGAACTATTTATTTACTTACATGTAAAAAAGTAATAAATAAAATTACTATTTTAATACTGATCTGGAAAACATTTAGCAAGTTTATCACATTCTTAAGACTGGATCACACACTCAGATCTATTAACAGAACTTTATCACACACTTGAAGTTTCCAAAACAAAATTTCTTTTTTTAATTTTAATATTTATTTATTTTAGTTATTGGTGGACACAACATCTTTGTTTTGTATGTGGTGCTGAGGATTGAACCTGGGCCGCATGCATTCCAGGCGAGCATGCTACCGCTTAAGCCACATCCCCAGCCCCCCAAAACAAAATTTTCTTTAAGATAGTAATGAAGGGAGAAAAAGGGAAAGTGAGGTAGATGTAAATCAAAGACCTTAAGGTTTGGCACATGATACTGGTACTTTCAATGAAGTCATGCTCTGCATGACCTCCTGGAAAGTACCCTGAACTTAGAAGAAGTTCCAGCTTCTAAGCAACCTCGTATTCTTGTTAAACAAGTCATTTCCCTAAGAATCAAAGTGTTCTTTTAACAATATGGATGGTACTGCTTCAGTTCACCAGGTTAGAGATTTTAGAGATTTTATGAAAACATGCTAGAAGAAAGAGTAAAGCTCTGAAATATTTGTTTCCTATTCTGAAGTATATAAGAATTGCAAATATGAATCAAGCTGTGGTTTTCTTCAGGTTCCAATATTGAAGTATTCATAAAAGAGCAAGTCCTAACTTGGGTTGTCAGCCGTTATCTGAATCTAGAATTTCAGAAATGTCAGCTATGTAAAGATCGGTAAACTAGTTTATTTATAAATATACCAACCCATTAAGTTAAATGATATAATTTTCAACTATCATTGAACCAATCAATCACATCCACACAGAAAAACAATAAATGCTGAGACATGACTTGGACTATTCCTACTTCATCCCTACCTGTTGAAACTCTGAACCAGGAGCTCTTTGTTGGAATGATGTTTAATCTCCACATTTGCCTCTGGTGACTTGGAACACAAAACCCTGTATTATATGGAAATAATATTGAAACATGATGAAGTTAGCATTGATGTAAACACTTATGGGGGATCAACGCTGTCAACAGCATAAGATAACACAGTCCAACCCCAGTAGTCTTCACATAAGAGCTCTTTGATTTAAGAAAATCTTGTTCAAAGTCATCTTCCTAAGGCTAATTTAAAAATATTTGGAAAATTTGAGGGATACATATCATTGGGAGATTTTCATTACTGCAGGAAAAGGATCACTTGAGGGCCAATGGAATGATGGAACCCATCCCAGAGAAAGAAGAAAATATTGCTCCTCCCATGACTAAAGAAAAAGGTCTATACACATGGAAAGGTCCTTTGGGTACACATTTGGGGACATAAAAGAAACATGATGATCACTTCCTGCAACATTTTTTGAACCTCTCAGAAGGTTTAGAATGATGCCTCATAGCATAACACACCATGAAAGTCCCAAATAATTGGTCAGCTCTGATAATGTTGACAGAAGTGGGAAGGGTCATTTTGCTCACTATATCTGTGGATAAAACAAGGAGGTCCATGTGCCAAAGCACAGGATCCCACTTTGACAACAGGGGCTGAACATTAAAGAATATGCATGTTTAACTATGCATGTAGTACCATGAACAGTAAGGGGTCTGGATCAGTTAGGGCAACCTGGCCGTAAAAGTTAATAATTACCTGACTGCAAGAGAAAATTTCAAGAGCATCACTGTAACATCAGTATCAAATGAGTGATAATCATGTCTTTTTCCACTACCCTACTTGTGAAAGAGCATTGTTTTCCTTGACTAAAGGATAGCCTTACTCCTAGAAACAAAATATGGGGGTGTGGTTGAAGGTATCTGCAATTAACAGGAAATTAATTTCCTCTTAACATAAAATTCACAAGATTTATTGTGAAATTTAACTAATTATTAGAAATTATTTAACTAATTTGAAACATCAAACATGTGACAGTCTTGGAATCCTATGCACTGGTGTTCTACTTAAAATGAAATGGATTCATAAGGATAAGATCTTCCAAGTCCTGAGTTAGGGCTCGGTGGTTTGCACAGTAAGAGAATATCTGCCTATATGCTTGAGTCCCTAGTGTCAAATGCAAGCTGTTTGGATGAAACAAAGTCCTGAAAGAAATCTACCACTTTTGCAACATCTGACTTCCTTAACTTTTTCTAACATTCTTGGTTTCATGGCTGCTTTTCCAAATTATCACAACTCCAGAACTCAGCTGAAATCTCACCTAATGTAGAAGATGTAATTGTTGTAATGATTTTGAACTTCCTTTCAATATTAGCTAGCATTCATGTAAACACTTATGGGGGATCACCGCTGTCAACAGCATAAAATAACACAGTCCAACCCCAGAAATCTTCACATAAGATATTAACACCTTGCTGAAGAAGAAAGCTAACTATTCCTTTGCATTCAGATCTTGCAGCAAGCATGAGGGACATTCTAAAATAGCAGATAATTTTACTTCAGGATTCCCAATGAGGTTATTCAAAAAGTTCACCTGATCTATTCTAACAGTTTCATATCTTATCTGTCCCTGTAATATTGACCATTTGTACATGCCGACACACAAAACCTCTAGAGAGCTTGAGGGTTTATCTATGTACAAGAGCTCTAAGTATAAAAGGAGAATACAGGAAGTGTCTTGACACTCAGTTCACACAGTGTAGAATTTACTAATTTTAATGTCCTTTGTAGACCATGCTGAAATTTGAAGTAGGGATGAATAGAAGAGAATGATTGTCTACTCTTTTCCTAGGATACAGTGCTATACTTTAATTTCTAGGCAGTTTAAAATCTAAGAAATAAAACTGACATTTAGGATTAAAATTTAAATAGCAATGATAGACTTAATACATTGATAATATGATTAGAAGAATAATGAGAGTATTCTTATTTCAATATTACTGTAATAATAATCTTAATAATACTGGTCATAGGAGTTTCACTTAAAGGTGTTGATAAGAATGTACTACATTAAGAATTATATTAAGAAAAAGGTCTTTAATTTAAAGGGAGAGATGAATTTTGGTTACTTATGAGCAAAAGATCCATGGACATTCTCCTATTATTAGTGAAATGATTTCCATATGAACTGCTCTAAACCTCAGTACAAAATTATATTCCCACTTGTAAGGAAAATTCAGGGACACTTATGCACATGTAGGTCTTAAATCATTACCATAGAGGTGCCATTTTAATTGCCACTTAGAGTCCCTTTTCATTTTAGGAGAAATATAAATTTGAAATATAAAAATCACTGGTTTTTCAATAGCAATTAATTCTAATTAAATCTATATGGACTGTTTTTAGCATAATAAAAGTCACTAAATCACTTGACATTTTAGAGACAGTGCTGAAGAAAAAGACATCAGAAAGCTGACAATACCCATAACCTACCAATTGTAATAATAATTAAGCTACATGGGCTTATATGCAATCATATTGCAATATAGATAGATGCTTTCAAAAAAGAAAATATATAAAATACCAACTTTGATTCTAAAATGTCATTCAATTTCAAAGAGATTAATAAAATCTATGAACCATGTTTTTTTATCAAATAAAATCAGCAATTTTAAAGACACTAAATTCCTTATCAAATACATGATCAAATAAAAACTAAAAACTCAAACATTTCTAGAGGCAAAGTGCTTACTTGAAGAAATACCTATGAGGATCAGTAGCAAACTGGAGAACTTAATAGTCCTAGGACAAAGGACCTTACTCAGCAACACCCACCAGATAATTGTATGGGCTCAAAGGTGAACATATTCAATTCTTTCATGTTGACTCAATTCACAGAGGTAAGCTAAATGTATGCATAGACATGTTTGTTCCATAGACCCAGTGTGTGGATGAGGGTGTATTTGCTGTGGGTTTTTATCAAATGCACTGTATACAAAGTCACATTTTGGAAAGCAAAATCTGTTCTCTGTCATATCTTATGTTACCATAAAAACCAGTCCTAGAAACATTCTGAGAAGAAATGAGAATACTTCATTTAATAATTTTTCCTCAAGTATTAATTTATACTCCATTTGTATCCAATACTCCCTGTTAATTAAATGAATAACTAGTTTGCTAGAACTGCTGAAAGTGAAGTTTAATGGGATCCACATTTGTATTCTCATTAACTTCAGGGTTTGCTGCATTGAACAATGCCAATTTGGTCATGCCAAGGCTCTAGGAACTCAACTCAACTGACCTCCTGAGAACTTATACTGCACAACTCCCACTGAACAGGGGTTCATGATTTTCTACTATTCTATTGGAAAAAACAGCATGCAAAATATTGGTTGTCAAAATAACCTAGAAGACAACAAGGAGGTATAAAATACTTAAAGCCTCATTCTCTACTTATTATGAGAATCTATAAACCCATTTCTACGGATATTCTGAATGGCAGTGAATGTTTAATAATTAGAAAAAAAGGGTGCTCTTCTGCAAGTCAATACATAAAGCCTAAAACACTTCTTTCAAATTACAATCACAGAACTTGTGAAAGGCAGGTGAAAGTTAGAATACCATTATTGTTTTAGAGAGGTTTTAAGGAAGGAGTTACCTGACCAATATCCCACTCTTTTAGAGATTTCATTACCTTTGGATAACTAGGATTCACATACGACTTGAATGTGTTTAGTGGCTCTTATTGGGAGTTCTATCAGAATCTCCATGAAGTGTGTCTCTGTGTGTGTGTGTGTGTGTATTATATACTAAATATATATATATATATATATATTTCACATATATATTTCATACATATATATTAATAGGAATATATATTATATATAACATTTTATATATACATATATATATTAATAGGAATCTATATATATTCCCACAATTAACAGGAATATATAATACATATATTAATAGGAATATCCAAGCCTTCTTACATTTATTAAATCTAGATTTTCAGGTGTAAGGTTACACTTGTAAGTTTTCAAAACTAGCCTGAGGACACTTTCATGCACAGTTTTAGGGCAGAACATGAGAAGCAGAAATCCTCCACTTCAGTGTCAACTCTCTTCCCATGCAATTTTCCTTTATCATTTGAGGATTTTCCCAAAAGGACAAGCTGAACAGTCACCTAGCATGAAGTGGGACATCAATGTCCTCTTCCAAACTCTCCTTATGGGCCACCTAGACACTACCCACTTTGCAATGCTAAATTCAAACCCTCATTTATCATTCCAATTCTAGACCATTCTATCCACTCCCTACTCTAAAGAATTTTCTCAGTGCTTGTCATCTCTATGAGCAGTAGACATTTACTTCTATTTAACTTTTTTGTTTTGTGAGGATAGCAATATTGGTTTCTTTGGGTGCCTTCCATCTGTGAAGCAGTCCACAGACACCACTGAGATCCTTACAACCAGCTGTCTAGGAATTAATTTGACAATCATTTTCCCGACATGGATGGGGATGTTTAGGGTTAGCTGAGCCTCTGCAATTATAAGGCGGCAGGGTGGGCACTCCAGTTCATCTCCTCTCAAAGCTGAGTCCTTTCTTACTCCACTCTGTAAACAGGAGCACACTTTTACTCTGTTGTATTTACCACATAAATGATTTATAAAGAGTTTTTGATATTCTGACACTGAAACAGCCTGACAAAAAGGAGACTTAAGAAAATATATGGTAAATATACTAATTACAAAAGTGAGCCTGGCTTTAAAAGACTAAGGCAATTTACTACACTTCAGCAGCCCCTCCTCTAGCAAGCTCTTATTCTCTGGGTGACTATGCACTTTCTCAAATCATGCCAAGGCCAGGAACCAGAGAACTAGGGATGCCTATATACCCCAAGTACAGCAGTGAGCCAGTCCTACAGCTGCTTTCCCTGTCTCCATTGGAAACTACAGTCAGGGCTCCAGACCTCCCTCTCCCAGGTGGTGAATCTGCATGCAGTCTGCATAATTCCTCTGCAAGGTTTGCTCCCTGTTTCTAGGGACCTGTGAGTAGAAACTTCGTCCTTCCTATGAGTCATGTCTATGTCTGTATGTCTTATCAGATCTGACTCAAAACAGTTCTGGGAACTCTAAAACATTATATGTGATTTCATCAGTAAATAACATTATCAAACCCATTAGATCCACTTATAAGTCTTCAAAAAAATCTAAGAAATATCCATCCATGAGAGAGCAATGAAACAGATTGCAATAATACCCTGAACAACTCTCAGTTGGTGTCTGTAGTGAGGAATGAAACTGTTTATTTTATTCTGCACAAAAAGTCCTGCTCCTCTCTCTTGAAATTCTAAGAAATTGCAAAGAAAATTCCAGTTTATATCACTTAGGTAAGAAGTGTGTACTTAGAAGTTACACAAGATCCAAAACTTTCTTGTGAACAGATATTAATTTCATACATGACTGATAAAGAAAGGGAGCAAGTATTTGTTGAGTGTGTAATGAGGGGGCATGGCTAAGGCCAACAATCAGAGGAACCACAGGCAGGTGTGTGTGGCTTCAAGCTGGGACTGCCCAATTCAGAAAGCTTAAGCCAAAGGCCACATGTTGCCCAGTGACATGATGGGTACTGCAGCCTGAGTTTAACTGGTGAGCCACATGCACTGCCTCTGGAGGTAAACAGGGCTTTCTAGGACACCTACAACTGCAGCACAACATTCTATTGTCAGATACTTCACCCACTTTAAAAATATCATTACATTATTTTATTTACATAAATTGAAAATATAAAAAATGGCAAAATCAATTTGTCTTTAAATAGTTGGGGAAAATACACTACATACTAATTGTGTTTTAAATATGTATATGAGATTCTAATTTTTTTCTAGGTATCCATCTATACACCTGCTGATTATAAGTTCCAAAATTCTGTCTTGGATATAAATTTAAAGAGGCCACTTTGAGATGTTAGTGATTGATATAGTTGAGTATTCTCAATTCCCTAAGAAAAAAAGTGCTGTTTTAAGTGATTTATTCCTGGGAAACTCCTATTTGTCCACTGGGCATCACAGGTGGAGTGACTCAACACAGGAAATGAAGGGCAAAAGACCCCAACCCATATTGCACTTTGGCAACTGAAGATGGACTGATTTCTTCTGGAGTTTTCCTTCAGAATACCTGGAGTTATCTAACACATCCATTTAAATAAGTTAGACAGAACATAAGAGGTCACTGGCTTTTACCTAAAGGACCATAAAGAATCTAAAATAATTTGTTAGGACAAGACAGATGAAGAATGTCAATGTGGAGATACAAATTTATGTGTAAGCAGAACCATTATTTTATATAACATTTCTGTGTGACATGTTTTTATAAAGTTCAGTATTAAATTTGATAAGTCTCCTTAGATGTAGGCAACAATATTTATTGCCCTATCATTAAGTAGTAATTTTGAAATATTACATGTTCAAAATTATTTGCTTTGCCCAACAATCCAATAATGCAACAGAAAGATATCTCAGCTGATGAAACAGTCTGAACTTTTTAGTTTTACTTTCACAGTCTTCCACTTACAAAGTGGCACAGAAGCATAAGTGATACAAAAATTCTAGGCATTTAAACAATTCAGGACCATAATAAATGTCCATATTTACACTGCTAGTTATTGGAAATAATTGACATAATGCTCTAAAATTCTTTCTATGATTAAGATTCTTTTTCAGATGTAGAACTATAGATTTTATAGCATACAAAATAAAATAAAATTTCACTATAGATGTACTTCAGAAATTCCTAGGAAAGTTTGATTCTAAAATGTGACAAAAGCTAAATTACTACAGAAATGAGAATGTGTTGAGACCAACAAGGGGAAGCAGTTGATCCCTTGAGACCAGCCTATCTTGGAACTTACTCAGACACCAGTACTCCTGGGGAGGCAGTGGAACACCCAGAGACAGGGAAAACTAAAGGTAAAATGGCACAGCTCTTGGTAATGCCAATCTCACACTCAGATTTAGGAACAAAATTTTAAAAATGTTTTTATGCAACGCCACTGAAAATTTGTCACCTTTCAAAAGCAGGCTTTTGTTCCTTCAACGTCTGCAGGGGCACCTACTATCTCTCCCCAACTGTCAAATGAACCTACAGTACCGGTTTGAAAAATAATCCCCAGATATTTTCTGAGAGGATTGGATCATGTTTACAGAGCCCTTACATTGCAGCAACAGACACTGTCTGTCAACAGCTTCGCACTTGCATGGGTCTTCAACAAGTAGATGAAGACTTGTGCCACCTAGTGGAAAATCTCCTCTGCTTCTAGATTAGGTTCCTTCAGTCACTTGATCCTGGATCCAACAATACATACAGTAGCTTCTCAGTTACTCTTCAAGTTAATTTTTAAAAAGTCATTCTCCCTCCCACAGTTAAACCTGCTGACTACAGAACTCAGGGTGGCTCAAGTACAGCAGTGACTTTTAAAAATATGTAAATGAGTGTCCAATTGCAAACTTTCTCAGGCAAAAAGCAGAACGCTTCAAAATAGGATTTCTGATTTTAAATTTTAGGTGCCTGGTGAAAACTAACATATCTATACATATTTGATTGCTAAAAATATGAAGTAGCACCTGGCCAAGCAGTTTGTGAAGAAGCAGCTCATAGGATTGTGTGAGCTGAGAGGGTTATGAATGGATTGGGGAAACAGCTCCTTTGGATGAGTCTATCTGTTATAGTTCACAAATCTAATCAATAGAGGGTAGAAGGCATAGAGATCTCTGGCCAGCATGATGAACTTACCCTGATCAAGGAGCTCAGCCTCTGACATGTCCCCTCTGGCCTCAGCTTTCAGTTGAGCTTCCTCAGTCACCACCATGGCAGCCTTTTTCTTGAGTTTTTTCATCAGTGCCAAGAAATGAGTTTTCAAGAGCTGAGGTTTTCCTTTAATCAGCTGGGAAAACACTGTGGAGACAGACATTAGGATTCTGCTCTTTATATACATGAATTAACACAAAGATAGATTGTAATGACAACTGAGAACAACCAAATACCCCACCCCCTCTAGCACCTGGCTTCTGACTATCAGAGCCCAGTCCCAGCCTTTATTCTAGTACAAAACATAATTGCATTTTTAATGTTCAAAAATGATTACTTTGAAGGCTGAGATAGGAAGATTATGTGTTCAAACTCAGCCTCAGCAACTTAGCACTAATCTACTGACACCCTGTACCTAAATAAAATATAAAAATTGGCTGGGGACCTGGATTGGGTAAGCATTCTGGGGTTCAATCTATGATACCCCCCAAAATTACTGAATTGAATTCAATATGCTTCCTTATTTTTAAAAAAGTTTTGAGTTAATTTTGAATAGAGAGAAAAATCTCCTTAACTTTGGGAATTAATTATTTTTAAACAAAGAAGTCCCAAAATGAAAAAGGTTCTCCAGCCCTTTCTTTAGGAGAGAGATACCCTTTGCTGTGTAATTATGACACTGAACAAAATTTTCTCATTTTATGACGTCTGTCCACAAAACATCACTCTCTTATTTAGTAGCACTTAGAGTTGTTAATAAGAGTTCCAAACTTGAGCAAGTCATTATTAAAAGAAATTATTCCCAAAAGTAATATATACACATTGAGTATAGTTTCTGCTTTCCACCACTCACAAAATTTATTCTCTAAAAACCTTATCTCATTGTTTGGGGCATTGTGCACCACTAACAAAATTCCCTTTTCCTAAATGGCAATGGACCCAGACTCTTCTGAATTATGCCAGTGTTTTCCTCACTCTCTTCTCCTTGCTGAACTCTTAGATGGTGTTTTCTTTGAGGGTTTATCTTTGGTTCTCTCCTCTTTTTCAGCTTACATATCTGTCGAGGTAATTCCTGTCACTTCTATGGGCCTTTGCTGCAAGTTAATAAGTCTCAGAGCCAGTTTTCTTTAAATTTCTTTCTGGATGTCTCAAAATAAACCAAAACAAACTGGGTTTAAATCTAAACTCTTTCTTTCCTCTCCAACTGTTGTGGTTTGAATATGAGGTATCACCCAAAAGCTCATGTGAGACAATGAAGGAAAATTCAGAGGTGAAACGACTGGATTATGAGAGCTGTGACCTAATCAGTGGATTAATCCATTGGATGGGTTAATGATTTGAATGGGTGGTAACTGTGGGTAGTTGTGTCACTGTGGGAGTGACCTTATGAATTCTCTCTTGTCCCTGGGTTCCTTATCACTAACTCCCTCCTCATCTCCCCACTCCTCTCTCTCTCTTTCCTGGCTGTCATGAGGTATGCAGCTTTCCTCTGCCATGTCCTTGCCCCATGATGTTCTCCCTCACCTGAGGCCCAGAACAAGGGAGTAGGCTGACCATGGACTGAACCTTTAAAGCCATGAGCCCAAAATAAATGGTTCATCCTCTGCATTGTTCTTTGTCAAGTATTTCAGACAAAAGCTGACTAACTCATCAACCTGCTTCTTGGGCACACACCGATGCAGTGAGGACACCATCCAATCAGCCAGCCAGGCTGCAAACTTGGGAGAACCTCCAGGCTACAAGGTACCTTGGCCTCACACCTGAGATGATCCCACCTCCAGCAAATCTCCCAAGACTTCCTTTCCTTGTCTACTTCCTCCAAGGGCCTTGCCTGGTGGCCTCAACTCTGAACCAGCCGCATAGCTCTCTAACAGCTGCCTCATGGTATCCATCTTACTGCTGTCAGGATGAATTTTAATGCAAATCTATTCATGCTACTCTGTTTTCAAGGGTACTAAAAGAATCCTTCACCATTGGTACAGCCTACTCCCCTTTCCTGTCAAAAAGCCAGGCCACTTCTTTGTGGCTTTGTTCTCTTTCCTTCATCCTTCACTCTTTCTCTCCTGAAATCTGTCTCCAGCCAAGTCAAAATGTTTGATCTTTTGTCAGTGTAACAGAGTTTCAGTTTTTCTAATTTTAAAACTCACCCTGAATGTTTAAAAAAAAAAACAAAAAAAAAATCCTTCCTGTGTGATGCTTTTTAGCTTCTCTCAACTAAAACTGCTTTTTATGTGCCCAATGCTATTTCCCTATTCTATCACATTCACCACTCACTGCCTCTACTGTAAGGAAAAACTCCCTGAAGAAAAGCATCAAATCTCATTCAGCTGTCTATCCCATTTCCTCCACCTACCCCCATTCACATCACAGAATTCCTTGTCTACAAGCTGAATGAAAGATGAATTATATCAATTCCTTTACTTAGTTATGTGGGTGATTATTTATAGAAACTAAGCAATGAATTATCTGCCTTGTTTATTTCCTTATCTGTTAAGAGATAATAAATTACATCCTTCTTGATTCATACCAAAAGGGTTAAGGTATCAAAAATCCTTAATGAGAAACAATGTTTTTATGAGTTTACACAGTGGATTAATTAACCATTCCTTGCTAATTACCAATGTACTGTAGAAATTATGTGGAAAATATTACTAAGGCACATGCAACATATTTGTCTTTAGCTTCATCTGCCACTATACTCATCACTATTATAATAAGAAAAATTTTTAAAAATTATGCAATTCATTAAAAGTTTCTTTATTTCAGTACAACTAGACAACAGCTCCCATTGGTACACATCAGTTACACAGAAGCAAGAGCATGAAGAAAGAGGTGGGTGTTTGTAAACAGCAAATGGTCCTTGCCACATTTTCAGAACTTTTTAGGGCTAGTAGGAGACAAGCCAGATACCATAGACTTCATCAGTCTTAGAAATCAAACAGAAGAAAATCATATGAGGGGGAATTTGCATAATATCTGAGAATTATTAGGCTTTGAGAATTGTGCTTTGGTGATTTAAGACACTGGCTAGAATATCTAGTACCCACTTTATTTGCTTATCCAACTCAATTCAAATTTGAGTTAATAATTCCAATTAGATTCTCAAAGACCTGTCACTTACATTCCGAGCAATAGTTGTTGAAGACTTTTCAACTAGACAAATCATCATATTTTTCCAAGTGGAGGCAACAATGAGGCATGGAACACATGTGTGGACACCCAGTTTACACCCTGTACATCCAGGAACATGAGGCTTAGGGCTATGCATACAAATTAGGTGTCATTGGAATAAAATGATTCCAATGATCTAGACATATCTAGTGAGTGAAGGATAACAAAAGGCACAAATTCAGAGATGTGAGGAGTAAGATAGCCCGTGTTAACTAACTTTAAGAGATACCTGAACTGGAAATAAGATGGACGTATTTTTTTGTATATGTGCTGATCACTTGGTCTTATTCTTGGGGGTATTGATTTGTCTGTGATTCACTTACTTGAGAGCTATTAAACATACTTCCTTTCGGGAACATGAGGAAACAGTATATAGTACTGAGAAAAAAAAAAACACAAAAAAACCCTACAATGCCAACTACCAGCCTTTCAGAACAAAGAGCAGTGGAGACCCTCAACCAAAAGGGCCCACTGAGAACCACTGTAGGAAAACAGTAAATGATGTCACATTTTGCTTCTCTTCTCAAGTACCACAAAGGCCCTTGCCTCACCTGCTCTCTCTCAGGAAGACTCAAGTTTTATAATGGAGTAAGGAGAACAAACCCTGAGGCAATGAGTGTGGAAGAAACATTTAAAGCCAGCTAAGTGGCATACTATAAATATTTTGTGATTTCAGGGTTAGCAATGGAGTCTTTTCTAAAGAAGCCAGTGAAGGCTGACCTTGGTACACAGGTGACATCCTAATGGGACCACTTTTAGTAGAAAATGTAGGTGCATAGGGGGTCTCTTTTCTTTATTCACTACAGAAAATACCTCAAGTAAAACCTGAAACATGGGAATATATAAGCAAAGGATACCATAGAATGCTCTCTGCTGGAGAAATTTGGGAACTTTATTTAGATCCATCTGAATTACTATATGAATTAAATGCATGGCTTAACAGCAGGCTCTATCATGCTAAATAAACAGGTGCTACATTTGGTCCACGTGCTGAATTTTGGTCAAGTTGAGGAAGGGCAGAGTAGAAAGCACAGGGACATGGTTGTTTTTCTACCCAAGTGCTTACTGTGCAATCTGAAGCAACACTTTACTCATTTGCAAATAGAAAATAAAACTGTCCTGTTTTCCATAAAACCAAGTGTTGCTATGAATATTAAGCATAAATACCATGTCTAGGGGCTCAGAGGCCTCTAACATCATGAGACCACCAGTTTTTCCTCATGTTAAACTCCCAGGTTGGCCTTCAGTTACAATCCAAGCTGCTACAGAAATTACTCGAAATTTAGAGAACCTGAGTATAGTCATAGACTACTACTGTATTAGTAATTGACCAAAAGTTTCTCTTTACCTAAATTCCAAAGAATAAGATCAAGACCCTAAGTTCTTCCCAACATTCTTATATATCACTATTGGTCAAGTTGAGGAAGGGTAGAGTAGAAAGCACAGTCACATGGTTGTTTGTTTACCCAAGTGCTTACTGTGCAATCTGAAGCAGCACTTTACTCATTTGTAAATAGAAATGCCTCATTTACTCTGTGCTTCAAATCTCAGAATTTCTGGTACTAGAAGAAATGAGAAAGATGAGAAAAAATGAGCAGAAAGGCAGAATTTGTTATCTCCCTATGTATTGGCAGATGCCAAACCTAGGACTTATACTGTAGCCCTTAACTTTTTAAATACCAGTTATTCTTAAACTTTCAGCATCAAACAAATACAATACTCATCATCCTGGATTTAATAGAAGCATAAATGAGAAACTATTCAGCAAAAAATCAGCATGCAACACAATATCAAGTCACAAAATACACATGTGTATATGTATTTCTACTTTATGTATATATTGGATGTTTGTATGTGTGTACACATATGTAAAATCTTGATCAAGTCACAATATGTGTATATATGTCTATATGTGTGCATATACATATATAAAATCTCAAATGACAAAATACATGTATAGTTTTTTTATGTATGTGGGTAGATATGTATATACAGATGAATACAAATTGAGTCACAAAATGTACATGAATACATGTCTGTGTGTGCATACATGTCTTGTGTGTGTGTGTGTGTGTGTGTGTGTGTGTGTATGAGTATTAATGATGAAAACTTTAAGGACAAGATTGCAGACTTGATTATGGACTGAATGTGAGGAGAGAGGAAAAGTAGTCAGGGATAATGCCCTGGCTTTTTCCTGAGCAACTGGGCAAATGGTGGTACTATTTAATGCCCTGGAGGAAGGAAAGGGGAGAGCAAAGTGGTGGTTGGTGCCCCCTGCTGGGGATATGTAAAGCATTATTGACTCAGCAGGAGTCCTGGAATAAGCGGTTGATAAAAAACTGCAATTCAAGGAAGAGATCCAGATGGAGCTACACATCTAGACATCAGAAATAGATAACGTAAAAAACGTGGATCTGAGTGAAATTCATCAGCCTAAGTACAGAAGGAAAAAAGTCCCAGGCCTCCCAGGGTTTGAGAGTATAGAAGGTAAGAAGGATGTTATATAAAAGTGAGAAGGAGAGAGTCATGAGCAGGAAGGGGACAAAGCTGTGTACCAGCCTATGCAACTGTCCCTCATTCTCTTGCTAAAACACACAGCTCTCTCTGTCCTGTCCTCTCTGATCTATTGTTGGTTATTACAGATGGACTGTGTCTGTGCTCTGTGTTGAATTTAGCAGTGCCATTTAAATAAACAATGTTATTTAAAGCCCCTGGAGGTGTTGAAGCCCCATTCCATAAACTTGAGCAGTGTATTGAGTCAGGGGGTGGTGCTGGCTGGGTTTCCATGCATTTAAGCTTATGTGATAGCTTATGTCCTGAGTGGTGACTGCTTATGTCCTGAGTGGTGACTGCTTATGTGCTGAGTGGCACAAAATCTAACAGATTTTTAAAAAATTTGTCCATGTTTTTAAGACTGTTTAAGACTGTGTGTGTATGTATAAACATGTATGTGTGAGCATATGGTACATAATTAAAATCACAACTCAGTCCTGATTCTAGTAACAACAGACAACACTGGGTCTGAAACAATGTAACAACTCTTATAATAGAGCTCACTAAATAAGGAAAATAACAAAGTTAAATATCTAATGTAAATAAGCATAAATAATATAGGCTTGTTTTCATCCCAAATTGTATTTTTTATATAAATCTCTGGAACTCAGGAGTTCTCAAATCAAGCTATCTCAATTTCAACCTACCACGAACCACTGCAGTCTCATCATCTTATGTAGCAAGGATCCTCAGAACATTGACTTTTCCTCCCCTGGAAATAGCAATAGAAGTTGTTCTAATTATTCCTCTCTATTTTTCTAACATGGGCCTTCAAGTGGTGTCTCATTATATTCTTTCTTTGAAAGAATGAGTAAACTTGGCAAAACCCTTGTTAGTAACTGAAATAAAATTATGCTGGCAGATATAAATTTCTATCAAAATTATGAGGGGATAGAGAGAAGGATGTCAATGATCATCACTTCTAAATTCTGTGATACAGATAAGAGTAAAATTATTGGTCCTCTAATTTAGACATAATCACTTAAGCTGAGAATTTGGATAATTAAGTATTCTATTCATTTGTCCAAAAGCCAGAAAATTCTCCAATAATTTCATGTTCAGAAGAAAGAAAAGCAAATATCACTACTATTTTAATACTATCTTTTGATGCTACTTTCATTATAAGTGTTTGATTCCAATGTTTCCAATCTTAGATGTTTCTATATAAGAACTATTTTCTCTATAGAATCATTTTCTCTCCGTGATCCATACATTAGTGTGTGTTTTGCATTTGCCAAGCACATTAATTTACAGACTGTTAAGACCACTTCCCACTGCAAAGGCAGAGCCAAGTGTCTATGGCAAAGACCTTGCTGTCCACAGATCCCATGGCATTTGCTATCTCGCTGCTGTGGGCTGATGTTTGTCTCTCCCTGGTATTGATATGTTGAAATCACAACCCACAGTGATGACATTAGAAATCAGGGCCTTCTGGGAGGCAACTGGGTGATGAGAGCAGATCCCTCATAAATAAAATTAGTACCTTAGGAAGCTAACCCTAATACTTACATCATGGAGGATGAGCTTTCTATGAAAACAGGAAGCCCTGCCAGACACCAAATCTACTGTATCTGATCCCTGATTTCTCACCCTAAAGAACATAAAGTAATAACTTTCTGTTGTTTATAAACTACCTAGTTGATGGTACTTTGTCATAGCAGCCCAGACAAAGACTTTGGCCATTTACTGCAAAAGTGAACCAATTCCTTTTATATATTCAACCATTAGAAAAAAAGACCAACAACAACAAATTATCTTGTAAATAAATACTCATGAAGGTCCACAGCATACATAAAACATGATATCAAGAGAGATATAAGACTGGATTTCAAAAATTAACAACATGTCACAGAATCCAGAATGGTAACATGACAATAAAACCCTGGCTTTTCTTGCATGTGACTTAGTCTAATAGAAGGACTTCAGGATTTTGGCTTGAATATTAAACCTCTTTGTACAATTTAGCCTGGTTAGATCCAACAAATAGACACTTAGCTTAATTGTACTTTGTAATTATACTAGTTCTGACCAAAAAATATTAGAAAAAAACTTTTATTTTCAACTAATAAAATAAGTTGTAAATATGCTGTTTTATTAAAATGAAAAATCTCTGAAACAAACTGGGAACACCACAGAACTCATTTTCAAAACAAACAAGAATATACTGTTATGTCCAATTTAAGTTATGTTAATGTGTGCTTTGAAACCTTGGTTGAGAAGTAAAGATGACAGCAACACTCAACTAAAGATGATTTAACCACTAGATAGAAATATATTGAATACGAAATAGCAATGTTTCATAAAGCTTATTGTTATATTCTCAAATAAATATTTAAAAGCTTGGGTAATTTTAATAGTATTATGGCAATGAAATAATTTTGAATGTGCTACAGATTGTTAAAAAACAGCAAACAAAAAAACTCCAGCTCTGCAGTGGCTTTCTGGGCTCATAACACGACTTCTTTTAAAAGTAGAAATGGACAGGAAGGATACTGTTCAATTGGTATTCAGAAAGGACTAAAAATAATACTAATGATCCAACCAACAAATTAGAATCTTTACCAATTAAAAGAAGAAAACATAGAACATCAGTTTGTCTTCAAAGGGCATAGAGCAAGAGAAAACAGGAAAAATACCTCTCATTAAGAAGAGAACGGGAAAACATACTGGTGGAAGCTTCTAGTCTTTCCAATCTGTTGATCAGCCAGCCAAAAGAACCAGAAAATTGAGCTATTTTTACAATTTCCTGTAATTAGGGCCTCTGCAAAAGAAGATGATTTCACATTGATACAAGTTTCCAGTTCAAACAGCAAGGTAAGCTAATCAGAATCTTCAAACTGACTATCTTCATGTTTCATTTGCAAATGCACACACACACGGAAAAAACTGACAGGAAAAATGACTTGATATTTATTAATGGGACTGAAAAAAAAAACTTCTACTCTATAAAGGGAATAAATTCCAAGAGCAGCATCCCACATAGGGAAGTAATAATGAGGGGATTGAAAACCAGCAGCCTAGGAGCTTCCTCAATTGGGTTCTGATATCCCCTGCTTTTATTAGCAATGAGGTAAATTATTTCATTTCTCTAGAGTAATAGGAACACTTTAGGTCTCCTGAACATGCAGCATAAAACACCAGGAGATGTAACAGCAAGTAGACAGAAGAAAGTAACTGAATGTCACATGGAACACTGGGTGGGAGGGCAATGGCTAGGAAGTTTGGAAACCATGTTGTTTTTTTCCTACATCTCTCCTTCCCACTTTGGAGAGTCACAAGGCATTCTAAAGACTCAGATAACTTGAAATTATCTATTCTAACTTTGCTTGATCTAGCATTTTCTACAATCCTTCACCAAAGAACCCTTCTTGTATGAAATTCCTACATGACTTTTGTCTCTTTCAATGTAGTATTTATACTTAACTTAAAATTTTAAAGTAAAAATTAAACTGATTCAATTATCCCAAAGCAAGCCCGGTAATTTTTTTTAATAAATTCTGCCCTTATACCCTTAAGATGGATCAGAAACAGCACAAGTGCTTACTGAGGGTTGGTGAGATTTTTAACAATGTAATATTTAAAAGGAGGAAGACTTGCCCATAAGGAAAATTACTATTAACAATCTGGCAGCTGTGGGGAGCTAAGAGCTGGAATCTGAGGCTACTGCCTACCTGTCACCTTCAAATCAAGAGCAGGAGGCACCATGCTTAGACTGTGTGGCCAGACGTATATATGTCCCTTGAAATTCCTCTTTCCACTGTATATTGGACTTAGGAAACTTGTTGTTTTTTTTTTTATTTTACCAGTGCTCATGGTCAAGATCTTGCCTTGAGTCTCAGAGGAAACTTTGGACTTGAACAGGACTATTTTGGCAGTGTTGGATCTGCTAAGAGTATGGAACTCTTGTAAAGGGACTAATGGCTTTTTATACTATTATAAAATATAAATATATTTATACTTTTTATACTATTATTATATTTATAGCTATTAGGGACTAGGGGCTGAATATTATGGTTTGGATATGAGGTGTCCCTTAGAAGTTCAAGCTAATGCAATAATATTCAGAGGAAAATAAGTAGATTATGAGATCTATAACCTAATCAGTCCAACTGAGTGGTCTCTATAGGCAAGTGGGACAGGGCTGGAGGTGGTAGGTTGCTAAAGGTGTGTCCTGAAATTGCTATTCTTCCTGCAGTTCCTTCCTTTCTGTTCAGCTTCTTAACCCATCATCATTAGAGCACATCTCCTACCCTGGGCCCTGTCCCCATGATGTGCTGCCTCAACGTGAACCCAGAACAGAGAAGTTGTCATTCCATATACTGAGACCTCTGAAAATTGGAGCCCTAAATAAACTGTACTGCCAATAAGTTGTTCTTATCATGTATTTTGGTCACAGTGATGCAAAAACTGACTGAAAATAAAGGCCTAGGTCCTTTGGTTTTCTATATCCCTTTACTCTTTCCACACATATAGCAACAGTTCCTCTGTTGCCATGGTAGCCAACAGTCTCAGAACACAGACTTCTAACAGTTGGATGTTTAAGCCACTGGGAAGAAGGAGCTGAAGGACTTCGACTTATGCCACTGGATTTGGCAGAATCACTTTGTGGGGGCAGCAATCAGAGCTCAGCGTGACTGATCTTCAATGTGAGTGTGTGTGTGTGTGTGTGTGTGTGTGTGTGTGTGTGTGAGAAAGAGAGAGGATAGAGAAAAAAAGAGATTTGCCACACATGCTGTGGCATAAATGAAAATGCTGGAATAAAGATGCCGTCATATGATGGGAGAATGGGCACTTAAACAGCTCTACTTTCTAGATAAAGAAATTTAGTAGTAACAACATAAGACATTAACATATTTGTGAGCTTTGGACCACTGATCCAAAAAATACGAATGTAAAGAGAGAGAGAGAGAGAGTCAAGACATTGATTGATAAAGAGGTATTGACTAATATTAACAATAAGACAATTATTAAAGGTCTTAGTAACCTAAGGATCAGTGAATACAAAACTAAATGCTCATTAATAAGTGACCACTGATATAGCATTAATAAGAATAGGATTAAGAATGACACAATGGGAACTGGGGCTGTGGCTCAATGGTATCTCACTTGCCTTGCATGTGTGAGGCACTGGGTTCAATTTTCAGCACCATATATAAATAAATAAAATAAATAAAGGTTTATCAACAACTAAAAAAATATTTTAAAAAACGCACAGTGGTCATATGTGTGTTTTCCTGCTGGCTGTGCTGTCATATATAATCATCTCTCTACTGATGTGACTCAACATGTATATGAATCTGTGTATATATGTACAATGTATGTTAATACAATTATGTGTGTATGAAGAAAAAGGAAAGATTATGAGGCAACCCACCAGATTTTTTTATGAATATCACATATTTCCTCGGGATCATGGCATGAGAGTGGCATTTATTTTCAACTTTATACTTTCCTGAATTTTTCAAATTGTATTCAGTTTGGAATATAATATCAAATATCTTGAACTATCTTTAAATATCTTGAAAAAGTGTAAGTGGAAACAGGTAGAGGTGCTCATTTTATACAATACAATAGAAAGAGAAGGTCTGCCTCTTCGCCCCTTCACTGGAGAACACAAACACAGGACCCACTTCTGACAAAGTGGGTTAGTTATGAATGAAAAAAGGAATGGGAATTATTGCTAAAGTGCATGACTCTCTTCCCAATACCTTATAACAATTTTTTTGTTTCCTTTGGAAGTTTGCAGATTGAGGCAGAACTTGGATCTGTGCACAATGGAAGATACATTCTACCACAGCAACTGCACTGACAAAGAAGATGGCATTTCTAACTGCAAACCAAACCTGAGCCTCTCTGGAGGCTATTGCCCCTATAAGGACAGAACTGACTGGAAGGACAGTAGCTCCGATGAAGACTCAACTTCTGAGGCTTCTTTCTGCTACTCCCTCCCTCCTATCCAAGAGGGACAGCTGACTGAAAGTGAAAGTGTGATCATAGGGAGAGGAGAACAAATCCATGAGTCAGAGCAGCTTTGTGGACTACCTATTGTCCGTGTTGTGGATGTTTATCTGGGCTCCTACTATGAGGACGCACTAGCTACTCTCGATCTACACAGAGACTTCCAGTGGATGGACAAGTACCCAAGGGAGAGGATGAGAAAGATTCTCTGGAAAATGGAGGTTCTAATGAGATACCTTAAGGTATTTCCAGATGATCTGAAAGATAATGATGATGATGATGATGATGATGATGACGACGATGAAGATGATTACGATGAAGATGAAGACCACGACAATGGAGACTATGATGAAGACAAAGATGATGATGATGATGAAGATGAAGATGATTATGATGAAGATGAAGATGATGAGGTGAGCATGGAGCTGCTAGATTTCAGAGCTAGAGATAGGCCCAGTGGGGGTGCCAGGTTTGAGAGCTTGGATTCAGTCATTCTACCTGCTGTGAAGCAGAGGTGGAACCCAGTATGCCAAGAGATGACCAATGAAAGAAGGAAGGCATCTAAGAAAGGAGGTATGGGACAGATATAAGGAAAAAGCCAAGGAGTACTGAGAGAGACGAGAGTGGGGGAGGAACAAAGAGAAGGATGAATAATAATTCTTTTAAAACGTGTGTGTGTGTGTGTGTGTGTGTGTGTGTATGTGTGTCTTTCTAATGATTAATGAGTACTTATAGTTCACATTTACATTTGGGCTATTTTGGTTAAGAAAAAAAATTAGATTTCCATAAATGAGCAAACATTGACTTCATTGCTGCTGACACTACACATTTCTAACTCATCCTCATTCTCTTCTCAGATGATAAGCCAGGAGACAGTCACTGAAGACACCCTCTCAGTCTCATCAGGGCAGTCAATGGAGGGGGACATGCCTACTAACTCAGAAACCACATCGTGTCTGAGCATCAGGTCCATCATCCATTGGTTCAGAAAGCGGGTGGTCTCCTCTCTACCTGGGAGAAAGCGCCGTGACACAGCCAATAAGGACCCCAGTCTGCTGTAATCGAAGAAAAAAAAAATGTTTTCTTAGAGGCAAGAGAATCCAACCTCAGTAGTTAGGAAAGTTAGGAAACCCTATATACTCATAGCATTTAAATTTTTTTGAAAACCCCTATTCAACAGTCCCCATAGTTTTATGTTTTTTACAAATTAAAAAATATTGTTGTTATTCATGACTTCCTTCTCTTCCATCATATAATGTGGGTCAAGGTTCCAGTTATATATGTTGTCTAGAAGAGTTATATGCATTCTCAGATATCTCACGTGGTGGTAGGATTCCTAAACTAAAGGCATTCTGTTTCTCTCTCTAAACATCCCTTCTTACTGCTTTTGTCCCTATTTTATTTGTTTTATTATTTCATGTGTTTCATCCTCTTTGATCATTAACTCGTCTCCCCACAGCCAGAAGGCAGCAGGACACCTGTTAGACTCCCACATGGCAGGATGGTTTTGGAAGAACTTCTGGGTCTTGAGCAAGTGGCAGCAGAAAGGGAGGCAAAGAGGAAGCTCATTCCAATTAATAGTATTTGGGGGCACTCAGAAAGCCATTCTGATGATCCTGGGCTGGTTCTGGTATGTGGTTCTATCACCTCCTGTAGGGAGATGTAATGTAGGGATTAAACCCAAGATGCTTAACCATTGAGCCATATCCCCAGCCCTTTTAATTTTCTTTTGAGACAGGATCTTGCTCAGAGCCTTGCTAATGTGTTGAGGCTGGCTTTGAACTTGTGATCCTGCCTCAGCCTCCCAAGCAGCTGGGATCAGAGGCTGTGCCACCGTCCCATCTGCATATTTTTACTTTCATGTGATTAGAATCTTAATCCACATATAGTAAGCCTTTGCTTTTTATTTGCCACTTAACATCAAGTCATAGGTTGTCACACTAAGAAGAGCAACTATTTACTGTTGCATTCAATTTTCCAAATGACAGCTTCATCTCAGTTTTCAATAACACAGTATTGCACTATATAAGTATACTATAATGATACATAACTGTGTTGTTAGGATAATTTTATCCTATATGCAAACAATTTTACAGTCAATGTCCTTTCCACATTTGTACAAATATGTCTGTAGGACACATTTTTTAAAGCAAAATTCCCAAAAGTTAAAGAAGATACCTAAAATTTTATAGTACTCATCAGAGAAAGGTTTGTCTGGCTTTTTGAATTTCATCAATTTACACTTCACATGAGAATACGTTACTGAACATTTTCTCCAATGATGGGTATTATCCAAATTTTTATCAGTGCCAACCTACTAAGAAATATGTCCTTATTTATTATTTCACTTTGCATTTCTTTATTTGCTCTGTTGAATCTTTTATTATTTATTATTCTTGGACTGATGTTTCTGTCTGTTGCCTATTTTTCTATCAGGTAATATTTCCTTTTCTTACAGATTTATAACACTCAATGTGTTTTAAAAACTGGGCCTTTGTCTTTTGTACAGGTCACATGTTTTTGCAAATTCCCATAGGTTTTTGATTCTATAATTATATTACCTTAAAAGATGCTGATGCCATATAGTCAATTTTATCAGTCTTTGGTTACTTACTAATTAAGTAGTAAGTAATATTCAGATGGAGAGAGTCATTCAGATGGAGAGAGCAGTCCAGTCAGTAACTGATAGGCAACAGATGGATAGATGTGAGTAGTGGGTCCATGAGATTATAGGAGGAATTCTATAAACTGGACTACTGTGCTGACCCCTGCAGGCATTCTTTTACCAAGCAATTTACCTGCAACCCTACCTGGCTTAAGTCAACAGGAACATTACGTTCCTCAACAAGATACCTGTTATTTGCAGGAAAAATGCAACACCAAAATACCTATAGGAAGAACATGGTTATCTGGAAGGAAAGTTTTGTGACCCTTACACAGACCAGATCCTAGAACTCCAGGAGATTAGGATAATTTCACCTAATCATAACATCTGTAAGAACAGATTCTTAGAGAGTTTATGGTTCCAATTAGAACCAGTCAGCAAGGGCAAATTTGACCTAGACTTGCCCTGAAACCTTGCCATGTGCAATGGGGCTTGGAGGTCTGATGCCATCCATCTGTCAGTCAAAAGTCTAAAGGTGGACCTGGGAGGGACTCTGGAAGCTTCCCTGGGACCTACAATAAATGTGGAAGGCAGGAGGGGTGCACCTTCCTTCTACGAAGACCCAATCTCTCCTTTGAGAAAGTACCCTTTTCCATCCCTCTAAACTCAATCACATGGCCAAAGTCCTTCCTGTATGATGGCAACAATCAGTGAGAAAGAACTGCCTGGCCACCTCAGCTCCACCATGGGCACTGCAACACAACTACACAGCACTGTGGCTGGCTCTGTTATCTCTGCTAACCATCCCTTTCATGCCACCATGAGCTCTAGGAGAACAGACACTCTACCCTGGCCACCACTGTCCCTCAACATCTGGATCAGAGCCTCTCCCATGGCAGACATTCAATCCATCTTTGATGAGTGGGTGAAGATTCTATTATAGTCTGGAAGTCTGGGTCCCCCATCCCAAGATTTATAGGCTGAAATCCTACCCCTAAGGTGAGGGCCTTGGGAGGTGGGGACTTTGCGAGGGGATTAGATCGTAACATCAGAGACTTCAGAAATGCAACTAAGGTCCTCATAACACAGAATTTAGAGACACCCTCTCCCCTTCTGCCACGTGAGGACACAGTGAAAATGTGCCACCTGACCAGACAGAATCTGATGGAGCCTTGAACTTGGACTTCCCAAACAGGATAAAGAGAAACAAATGTCTCTGATTATAAGGCACCTACTTTTGGCCTTTTGTTATAGAAACCCAGTAGAATAAGAGCTTCTATCAATACCAAGATTCATCAGATACCAAGTCCATGTGACCCCACCCTGACAGCCTCTCTTAAAAAAAAGATGCCCCACCAGGAAACCACACAAGGAATTATAATGCTTAACTAAGTTGACAGAAGGGAAAAGGAAGCTTTCCTGGGGTGAGATATTTAAATACATATACACTCAGAATTATCTGAAGAAACAGGTGTGGGTTGGGTGGGCAATTAATAGGAACTCCAGTGAAGCAAGAATTAAAGACAGGCAGTCAGTATAGACAGGATGGACAGCAAAAATGGACGCTAGTTTGGGTCTGAGAGATTGGAGATCACCCTTGGATTGTTAATGCCTCCAGAGCCCTTTGATTACCAAGATCACCTGCCTATACTGCCCCTCCCAGAATGCTGTTAATGAAGCAACCCCTGAGCAGCTAGGGAGTTGCTAATTAATGCCCCTGAGCTGCTACCTGCCTGGATCACTCCATTTGGCCCTTCTCTCTGCCCATATGCTTCTCACCTTCTCACCATCCCACCAGTGTCTCCTGATCCTCCTCAGTGTGCAGAAGGGAGAGAGATAAGGGGAAAGAGGGCAGGAGAACAAAGACAATCTAAAATGTATAAAAGTTGTGGGACACTCCCACTTCTTGGGACAACAGCTATAGCTGGCCTCCTTTCCCCTCCCAGGAGAAGTCTGTATTACTACTTTTTAAATAAAACTTACTACACTTGTCTCAGAGCACTTCTCTAATGCTCAAACTTTAACATCTGAGGAAGCAGAACTGATAACTGGCAGTTATCTCCAGGAGTAGGGATTTGCAAATATAAAGGGAAAATGTATTTACATACTGGGGCATTTTCATTTTTGAGGGAAGTACACTAAGAATTTATCTCTTGTTCTAGGAAAAAAAATAGTTTAAAAGTTGAAAGTATTTATGTGCCTGAAATCACTATGTTCTTAGTGACACACATATTTATTATACTACTACCTTCCTTTAAGAAAAAGTTTCAGGGAATTCTGTGTCAATATTGATTAAAAGCACCCTGAAATCCTTTCTTAATCAAATGAGATGTTAATAGTTAATAGTTAATAGTTAAGGGAATTGGGTTGGGACCATGGCTCAGTGGTAGCATGCATGAAGCACTGGGGTTCGATCCTCAGCACCTCATAAAAATAAAATAAAGATATTGTTCCCATCTATAACAAAAATTAAATTTTTTTTAAAAAAGAAACCTTCTGCTGAGAGAAAATGCTAACCCAACTTAAGAAAGAAGTCTGTCTCAAGTGTGCCTGTTAATCATAAAGAAAACTGAGAAAGCTTATTCAAAAGATGACAAGACCCACATTTGCACAGTAAAAAAAAAAAATGCTCTTCAAATAATTCAAGTGCTTTTAAACCCCAAGCGCCATTTTCAAACAGCAAGGGAAGAATAAGAAAAATACTCACCTCACAGGTGCATTTGCACACTTTAATGCTAGACTAAATGAGTTCATCATAAATGGCAGACTATTGTTAAGTAAGCTTCAGAGAAGATCCTTGTTCTTAGTTATTTCTATAATCATTGAATTAAAGACATAGTAAGTTACAGAAAAGCCCATGAAAAGATTTAAAAAATAAATAAAAACCTTCTAAAGTGGTTAACTTTTGAAGACTGGAGATGGTGGACTGGAAGTCAGCTACATTTCCAGTTGCTCCATGACGCAAGTTTCACGCATCAGGACCACTGCTTCCCAGTGACATGAGTGAAAGCAGAAATTGACTGAATTTGTAGCATCACAGAGAGTGTTAGAGAGACTCAGAAATTTGGGTTCATTGACCAAAGAATAAGAAAGAATATGTTGGAGCCAAACTGGCTTTGGCAGTAGCAGCAGTGCTCGTCCTAGAGAGGAGAGGAAAAACAGAGAGAGAAACACAATGGACAGAAAACCTATATATCAGAGAAGCTGCCTGAACCTAGCTGATCCAGAGGCTGCACTGTGAACCTGTATTTGAAAAGTGCTCAGTGATTTTCAACTGGCCACAGAGAACTTGGTCAGAACCATCTGGAGGCAATCTTTGTACAGCTACTGCTGCAGAGTTGGAAGGTCACAGCTAACACTGCCACACTGTCCCAGGAAGCTCGTGCCATGTGGCCTAGGATGTACCTCACAGAACATGATTAAAACAGGCACAGAGAAGACTGTACCCAGGGGTCAAGTCAGAAATATGGAGGGTTCTCCTTCGAGTCTGGAAGTGCAAATATGAATGACCCTAGTGGCACCCCCTCCTTCACAGAAAATATTAAG
Source organism: Callospermophilus lateralis (assembly GCF_048772815.1). NCBI lineage: Eukaryota > Metazoa > Chordata > Mammalia > Rodentia > Sciuridae > Callospermophilus > Callospermophilus lateralis. Next base: position 10,495,761 of record NC_135317.1, read on the forward strand.
CTATTCCAGAGACCCCCACCATAATTCTTCTTAGGTTATCAGCAAGAATACCTGCAAAAGGGTTCAAGTGGAGTCAGACTTCCTGTTTCTCTGTCTCACGATAACTAAATTTGGCTGCGAGCCCTGAAGAGATCAGCACTCTAGATTCTGAGCACATCTTACTTTTGCACAACATTTACGGGCAGCTAGTGTCATAAATTTTTGAGTCCAAAATGATATATGATTGTATGTAAGAGTTTTCAGGTAGGAAGTGTGTTTACAAATGCAGAGTGCAAATCATGCTCATTTTAGTTCTTCTTTTCCTATCCATATCCCTTTAATTTATTTCCTCTAATTATTCTGACTAGTATTTCAAGAACTATGTTAAATAGAAGTGGTAAAAGAGGGCACCCCTATCTTATTCTAGTTTTTAGAGGGAATGCTTTCAATTTTTCTCCATTTACAATGATGTTGGCCTGGGGTTTAGCATAGATAGTTATCTTTTTGATATGATTCTGTATTCAATTTGCCTGTATTTTATTGAGAAATTTTGCATCTATGCAAGAATATAAAATCAATACCCTTTAATCAAATGCATTTCTATATATCAGTGACAAATCCTCTGAAAGATAAACAAGAAAAATTACCCCATTTACAATAGCCTCAGAAAAGATGAAATACTTAGGAATCAACTTGACAAAAGAAGTAAAAGACCTCTAAAGTGAAAATTATAGAACACCTAAGAAGATGGAAAGATCTCCCTTGTTCTTGGATAGTCAGAATTAAAATTGTCAAAATTACTGTACTACTAAAAGCACTATATAGATTTAATGCAATTCCAATCAAAATACCAATGATATTTCTCATAGAAATAGAAAAAAATAGTCATGAAATTCATTTGAAAAAATAAGAGACCAAAAATTGCGAAAGAATCCTTAGCAAAAAGAGTGAAGTAGGGGGCTGGGGATGTGGCTTAAGCGGTAGTGCCCACGCCTGGCATGCGAGGGGTGCTGGGTTCGATCCTCAGCACCACAAAAAAAATAAAATAAAATAAAGATGTTGTGTCCACCGAAAACTAAAAAATAAATATTAAAAAAAGAGTGAAGTGGGTATCATCACTATATCAGACCTTAAACTATACTACAGAACAATATAAACAAAAACAGCATGATATTGGCACCTACAGAGACTTGTAGACCAATGGTACAGAACAGAGAAAAAGAGACAAACCCCCATAAACATATATTAGACAAAGGCGTCAAAAACATATATTGGAGAAAAGATAGCCTCTTCAACAAATGGGGCTGGGAAAACTGGAAATCCATATGCAACAAATTAAGCCCCTATCTCTCACCATGCACAAAACTCAAAGTGTATCAAAGGCCTAGGAATTAAACCAGAGGCCCTACACCTAATAGAAGAAACAGTAGGCCCAAATCTCCATCATATTGGATTAGACCCCAACTTCCTTAATCAGACTCCTATAGCACAAGAATTAAAATCAAGAATCATTATAAATGGGATGGATTCAAACTAAAAAGCTTCTTGTCAGCAAAAGAAACAATCAGTGAGGTGAATGGAGAGCCTACAGAATGGGAGAAAATTTTTACTACATGCACATCAGATAGAATACTAATCTCTAGGATATATAAAGAAGTAAAAAATCTTAACACCCCAAAAACCCAAATGAACCAATCAATAAATGGGCCAAGGAACTGAACAGACACTTCTCAGAAGATGAAATACAATCAATCAACAAATATGAAAAATGTTCAAAATCTCTAGTAATTAGAAAAATGCAACTCAAAACCACCCTAAAATTTCATCTAACTACAGTTAGAATAGCAACTATTAAATTTCATCTAACTACAGTCAGAATAGCAGCTATTAAGTATACAAACAACAGGGCCATGGCTGTAGCTCAGTGGTAGACCACCTGCCTTGCATACGTGAGGCACTGGGTCTGATCCTCAGCACCACATAAAAATAAATACATACAGATAGTGGATCTATCTACAATTAAAAAAATACAAACAACAATAAGTGTTGGCAAGGATGTGGGAAAAAAGGCAATCATACATTGCTGGTAGAATTGCAAATTAATGCATCCAAAAGTGAAAGCAATATTGAGATTCCTTGGAAAACTGAGGATAGAACCACCATTTGACCCAGCTATCTCATTCCTCAGTCTATACTCAAAGGACTTAAAATCAGCATACTACAGGGACACAGCCACATCAATGTTTATAGCAGCACTATTCACAGTAGCTAAATTGTGAGACCAATATAGATACCCTTCAGTAGATGAATGAATAAAGAAAATGTGGTAAATATACACAATGGAATATTACTCAGCATTAAAAGAGAAGAAAATTATGGCATTTGCAGGTAAATGGATGGTGTTGGAGAATATAATGGTAGGTGAAGTAAGTCAATCCCAAAAAAACTAAATGCAGAATGCTCTCTGATATAAGGATGCTGTTTCATAATGGGAATAGGGTGGGCAGCATGAGAGGAATAGATAAACTTTAGATAGAGCAAAGGGGAGAGAGGTGAATAGACAGGGCATAGGGGTAGGAAGATGGTGGAATGAGATGGACATCATTACCCTAAGTACATGTATGAAAACATGAGTGGTGCAATTCTACTTTATGCACAACCAGAGACATGAAAATTTCAGCTCTATTTGTGTAATATGAATTGAATTGCATTCTACTGTCTTATATAACAAATTAGAATAAATAAAATAAAGAAAGAAAAAAGAAAGCAGAGTGCAATAAATGCCTCTAGGTTTGGGCTGGGAGCCTTCACAGGGATGTTTACACTTCAAAGGAGAGCAGTTAGATCCTAGGGAAAATCCTTTACAATAAAAATATAAGAGTGAATGGTGCTAATTAGGTTCCCTGAAAACCAGCTGGTGGGGGAAATGGGAGCAGAACCCTCCCTTTCCCAAGCACTACTTTTTCAGTGTCTCTGGTATTCAGGGCTGGGTTAGTTACCCATTCCAGTAAAAGAAGAAAAAATACTTTATTACATAGACTACTTCAAATTGGGAGCCTCTGAGCTTCCGTCTCCCTACACACTGGGTATAAAGTTCTAAAGAATTCTGGACTTGGGGTCCAGATGAACAAATGAATTTAGGTGAAAGCCCCCACTATGGAGTTAGCAGCAGCCAATAAACATGCTTCCTGCTAATTCCTCAGTATCTAGCCTCAACTGTCCTACTTCATGACCAGTGGAAGCAGGTGTGAACACTCTCTGGGACTAAGCCTGGGAAGGCTGCCTTGGTGGGCAGCAGAGGGGGTAGAGGACTGGCTCCCTTACCCCATGTGTGGAATGCTTGGGAGGCTCCTGAGATCCAAACTCCCAGCAGAGAGCAGCAACTGCCAGGCCCTAGGGGTGTGCTGATGTAATCTCCTCCAGAGCAGACACCACCCAGCAAAGCCCCTGAGGCCTGTTTAGAAGTAAGCACCACACATGGAACACCCCTCATCGAAATCTGCCACAGCCCCACCCTGGCAGTGCATGGAGATGGTCGGTCTGTGTGTACAAAATGCCAAAGACAGTTCTTCCCACTATCTCCTAAATCACACTAATTATAAGGACAGAAGAGAGTCTTCAGAACCAGCTTCAGGGGAAGGCCATTCCAACTAGAAGCTCCTTGGCCAACACAAAAACAAGGGGCCATTCTAAGGTGGTAAAAAGTCCAAGAAATGGAAAGAAAACCCTTGGGAACAGGCATTGATAATCCATCTTTCCTGGACAATTTTAACTCCCTTAGTAGGGACAATCCTTTCACTTTTCATTTTGAATATTTTTCCTTCTTTCCTTCTTTTTTTTTTTTTGGTGTTCCTGCTATACTGATTGGTTCATAGTATATATCCATACACACATATTTCTTTTTTCTCATCTTTAGCATTTTTCTTTTTTATTTTTATTTGTTATATGAAAGAATGCTTTATAAATCATATTACACATTTAGAACACAATTTTTTATATCTCTGGTTGTACACAAAGTAGAGTCACACCATTTGTGTCTTCATACATGTACATAGGGTAAATCTTTAGCATATTTTTCTGAAAATTATTTTTTTAGCAACTTTGTTTTGTTTATTTACTTTTATGTGGTGCTGATGATGGAAACCAGGGCCTCAAGAGAACTAGGCGAGCCCTCTATAGCCACAACCCCAGCCCCAAATCTCTAACATTTTTAATAGTTATTTTTCCTTGCTTTCTTTGAGGGTTATGACATTTTATTTTTCTTTTGTTTTTGTTTACTTGTTTCTTATTTTTATTTCTCTTCCTCCTTCTCCCAATAACAGCTAAATTCCCTTGATCTTTCTTCCCCCTTCTTTTTTTGTATTTGCTATTTATTCTCCTGCATACTGATAACCTTCATTTGCTACATCTGTGTTCTCTCACTCACATTTTGAACATCTAAAGTTTTTTTTACCTTCCTATCACATTTTCTTTTCTCTGAATGAACTATACTTTTATAATCTTTTAGAACTATTTGCTCCATGTAACTGCTGCCCCCAACCATTCATGCTGTTGCACTTATTAATTACGTGGATGGCACAGTTGACACCTGCTGCTTACTATAGTGCTAATTCTTGTCCACAGCTATTTACTGTCTTTGCTGCTGGCAATTGGTGACCTCATCATTACTGTTTCTGGGTAATTAGCACTGTCGATGTAGGAGTAGGCACTGGGTATTTATTTCAATGCTGTATGTTCTTTGCTTCACTTGTTGCTTTTTTTCTCCCTGCCTTTTCTGTGCGGTGGTAGGAATCTACAAACCAAGTACAAGTTCACAGGGAATAAACTCTGCCACTGAAATAAATCCAGAGAAGAGACAGCTCACCTTGACCTACACCCAAATTAACTGTACACAAACTTAGTTAAAAATAATAGAAAAGTCAAAACCCTAGAAGGAATAATCAGGTCCCAATTAGAAACAGCTGACAGAACTCAGTTTCCTCTTATGGGCATTCACTTCTACAGAAAATCAGAAGACACTTTAGCAAGAGAAGGTCATGCCCTAAAAAAGACCCACCCATAACACACGAAGAGAAATCAATCCCAAAAGATATATAAAATCTATCCCAGGAATACATGAAATATGAATAAACAAGGTAACACAATACCTTGTGATGGCAAATTTCATCCTGTAAAAATAACAGTCATTGACAGAGAAATAAAAGTAATGACCATGTACCTCCCAGGCCTGTTTTCCTGTGCAGTAGCATAGCTGCTGCCTTCCACCTCAAAGTGTAAAGATGGAGAATTAAAAGAGATTAAAGGAGAATCCCCGCCCCCCACACTGCCAAGAAAACAAAGAAGAAATGGGCAGACTCACCTCTCCCCAGAAGAGGTTCTGCCAATTCTTCAGGGCATGCAACCTGTTCAGTTTGTCCTCATGCTCCAAGTGCTCATCAGGAGGGTGGAGGTAACAGTTGATATCCTGTAGACTCAGGCTCACCAACTATATGGACAGGTTGGCTTCAGGAGCCTTCGCTTTCTTGCTGAGAGCATCCAGGCTCCTGAAATCACAGCAAACCTCTGCTGTCACTGACACACACTTTTATGTCACTGTCTTTTGATTTACAGATAACTTCACAGAGTTATTTGCTCCCTCTACTACTGTGAAAGGCATATGGAAGGAAGGCCCTCCTGTCCTCCAGCAGCAAGGATGAACTCATCCATTAGCAACTCTATTGCCACAGGGAGGTGCCACATCATATTTTAAAAGCCCCACCTGGAGCTCCTCGCCTAGAGGCATAAGATCTATGATGACAAAACTAGGGATCTAAATATTTAGAAATCAACCAATATTAAGACTTCATTTTAAAGCACTACATCCTTTAAGGCATGAAGCCACATCTTCCAGGATTCATAATACTGACATTTTCTTGTTGTTTGTGCTTTGATCACTGACACCAGCTACTACACTGTTTAATTCCTAGCAGTTGGAAAATATATTCTATTGATGTTAATCCAAAAATGTAACAGATTAAGGTGTTTTTCTGTTATCCAAAAGAAATGCTTTTAAATACTTTCAAATCTAAAACAGATTAAGAAAGATGACTAAGGTGTATTTTCTCGCCTTTGGAGCAAAACGCAAGTGAATAAGAATATGATAATTTGTTGAGTTTACTGAGATTCTTGGTTTTAAAGCTCACAGCTTAGAATGTGTCTGGAAAGCACGGTAAAATGTGATGCTTTTAAATAAAACTATTCCAAGGTAAAACGTCTATTAAAACACACAAACAGACACACACACACACACAAAAAAAAAACAGATACTAAAAAGAAATAGGAGAATAGCACTATTCTAATTGATACAATAATACTCATTTGTCATGACAAAATTCAATGCTCAAAAATAATTCAAATTCTTGCTCTCTACTTCAACAAAATTGTATGAAAATATTTTAGTGAAAAGAAATATTTTTGACCAAATTTTTCTGACTACATCAAAACTTATATTTTAGAAACAATAAAAGGCTTATTAATAATAATTAACTTAGCTTTGTACATTATAATGCTCAAAATATTTAAAATGTATCATCATTTACATAAAGATAACTGTAGATCTCAACTACAAATTACAAATTACATTTTGAAATATGGTAGTTCTCCTTCAGAAGTCAATAAAAATAAAACTGCAACTATTATGAAGTTTTTGAATGAAATCCCATACTAATTTTGTCAATAGCATTTCTATCCTCCACTTTCATAATTTCTGTATTTTTTTCTATTTATTACAAGAAGTATTGTATAAAGCAATGGAATTAATAAGTAATACAAATGATAAATACAATATAAAAATGACACCTACCCCATCTCTAAGTCTCTAAGCCTTATTCCATCTGATGAAGTTTAAAGTTTAAATAAGGCACAGAAATGGAAAAAGCACTCGGGATACTATGAAGCTGCATGCTATGCACATTCTTCAGCCATATAAATGTTCTCCCAACACACACACACACACACACACATCCTAAGTGGGATGGTTTATAAAAGCAGATAATGATTAAGTGGATAGTAATATAATGTTGGATAGGAAAGATCTTTCTTACATTTGAAAGCAAATATAATTTATTAATTTAGCTATTTTGAGAAAATCCTTTAAAATTTTTTTCCAAACTAATACATTGTCGGAAATATTTGTAATTTATATATGACAAGAAATTAACAAAAAACTCATAACAGACTTGTAGAAACATTAGCAAGTAGAATACATCAACAAATTTAAAAATATAAACATAAATATCCTTTCCCCAAATATCCAAAAGCAAATTATAGAAACAAGATATATGTGCAAACTTGTTAAAATGTATACCTTTTTTTAACATCTTCATCATACTGAATTATCTATATATATAAAAAGTGCATATTTCAGGCTGGGGTTATGGCTCAGTGGGAGAGCACTTGCCTCACACATGTGAGGCCCTGGGTTGGATCCTCAGCATCACATAAAAATAAATAAATAAAATAAAGTATTAAAAGAAAACTTTTAAAAAAGTGCATATTTCAAAAACATTTTCCTCTCATGAAATTTGCAAATTTCAAGAGATAGATGATATCCATCCTGTACAGATGACATGGTGTACTAATATATTGGTATCAGAAAACACTTTGGCCACATGTTTGATTTTGTGTGTAGATATGCAACTGTTTCAATCTTCAGGTGGAAAAATCAGTTGTTACATGGACCACTGTTTTTTTTTTTTTTTTAATGTAGTTCAAAAGCATATAAGTCTTCATTATTCTCTCTGTAAAAGGGAATTAAGTCAATCTTACACAAAAACAAGTTGCACAGTAATCCCAACCTGTTGCTCTCAATTAAAAATTACACGTACAACTTCTAAAAGCACATTCCTTTATCCTTCACATAAAAGAAAAACACAATTATCTAAGTAGCATTTTGTATTGTGTTCTGTTGAACTCCCTCAATGTATGTTTACACTTTGAATTTCGGTACTTGTGATCACAGAAAGAAAATGAAAATGAAATATCAAAGTACCAGGACAACAAAAGCAAAAGTACCTTATAAATCTACTGAAAAGTGAGACATTGCTCCAGATGACTTGGGCTGTGCATATTTCTTCGTGCTGAGATCTAGAAAAGTTTAAGCCATCATCCAGGTGGCCTTTGTGGTGCCTAATAGCCTGTAAGAATGCAGAAGTGATGCCTCATTCCGGGAATCCCCTTCCCAAGCCAGTGTCAACATGATGTGCTCTGAAATCACTGAACAGTAACAGAAACAGAATCAAAAGGTAGGTGGAGGCATCCCAATACCATTGTGTTCAGATTAAATAACACACACAGCACCCTGTACAAACTAGCTTTCAATATATTCATTCAGTTATTATTTTACAAAATGATTCAATAAATATTGACTTGAATAAAACAAACAGCAGGGAATTTCCACATATCTACATTCAACAAATGATCTCTGGCCTCAGAAAACTGTGAACAAGCTTCAAAGGGGAGATTACACTTTGCCTCCCACTCCTACAGCATCATAGGCTTCACAGCAGTTCCCAAGAGGCTGACCAATCACCAAGCACCGAGCAATGCTTCTGAAGCCTTGAAGCTCAAAACTGAATATTTTTGTTAGCTCTTCTATTAGGCTCTATGTTTTAAACTTTCTATGAAATGGTAACATTAGGAGAGGTAAATGCATAAATCTGAAGTGCACAGTTCAATGAGCCTGAGAGATTGCCCTCCTGCAGGGACACGTCCAACAAGGTAGCTCAGTATCAAAGAAAAATGACATTTCATAACATATGAAAATGGCATGAAATGCAAATATAATTACCCATGAATAAAACATTTAATTTTCCTTATGAATATAGTCAATAATTCTGAATAAAATAAATACATACAAATCTAGTAGGATTTCAAAATAATAACACGTTATGGTCAACTACGGCTTATTCTATGAATGTAGGGATTTTCAACAGTTGGGTATATGGGTAACTTATTTATCAATGAAACAAAGACCCTAAGAACATGATTTTTACCTCCTGTAATTGAGAAAAATTCAGCAATTATTGCTAACTTTTAAAAAGCTAAGTAAAATCAGATTAGCAAGAGACTACGTATATATAAAAATAACATCAGTTTTCCTAAGGATGCAAAACTTGTGACTTCTATGAATCAGGAGTGAAAAAATCTCTCTGGTCAAAGAGGCAGGGGCAAATTTGGGAGGGAACGCTTAGCAACTTTCTTGGGGAAACTTAAGGAAAATGGAAATGTCTCACATGGACGTATGTGTCTGGGTAGTCCCAGTGCAACCATCTGTCAAAACTCTACAGCTAAGCTTTGATGTTGAAATGTACAGAAAATTTGCCCCTACTAAATGAAAACAAGGAACAACCAGAAGCTACTATGAAGGGGCAGAAAGATGAAAGTGCCATAGAAACAAAATGAGAGAACTGTTGATGGTGTACCATGGATTGTGCATCATGCTACTTCTGTGTTTGTTATTTTGTTAGCCTGTATGTATTTAAATTTTTATACAAAATCATTATGTCACTGCCTCTTCTCAATATCTTGGCTCTACATTCTGTTATTACCAATAACCTCACTTTACAAGCAAGGAAGCTACAGTTCAAGGAGTGACATGACTTGCTCAGGTAGTTAGTTAGCTGCAGAATTGTCATTAGTTCTTGGCTTCTGATTTTCCATTCCTTTGGTGAATAATACCCTGTCCAATAAACTCTGTTATATAGTGAAAAATACAAGTTGTACAACAACAAATGAATACTCATAATCAAAGTCAAAATATGATACATGTAGAATTTGTATATGGAAATTTCCATGAATTAGTTTCACTTCAACTGGTTTCCAAAGACAGCTCCAGCTCAACTGTACATCTCCTGAGCAAATAAAAGCATCACCTTGCAGCACACACATGCACATAACAAGGACTTGAAAGATTCTTATTTTACAAGCTGCACACCTGCGCTCTTCCAGAATTTGGCAGGGTGACTGTTTCCATGCACATCAGCTAGGGGAAATGAGCACAGAAATGCTCAGGTCTTTCAGCAGCTGTGCACAAGCAGATGCTCCTTTTAACTTAACAGTCCCTGCCAGTGACACAGAGCACTGTTATAGTTTCCCTGTCTTCATCATCACCTTTCTCCCTAGAGACAGGAAAACAAGGCCATGCTTCCTAGAAACATTTGAAAACTGGAACTGAAGGTGCTGGTAACCCAAGACACTTACAGCTATCTTAATACCACCCTAGTTCCACATTTATAGAGCATAAAAATGCCGACACATTCCTTCTTAGGTACACACAAACAACATTTTGATTCATGTCACTGGCAATGCACTCTCTAGAATCCATGTGGTGCTTTCAATGTGCTCTGTTTCTGAAATCACCCACGACAACTCAGATATTTCATGTGGGTATTCATGCAAAGCTCACAATGTTCCATTTTATGTTTAATTTCTTTTCAACCTTAAAATAAAAGAATGTTTTGTACTGGAATCGTATAAAGTTCCATGGATTTCAATATTCTGTGAATTTACCCATAGGATTGTTGTTAAACAAAACTACAACTTACTAAATAAGTCAAAATAAATATACAATTCCCTCATCAAAAAAAGTCAAAATCCTCCAATGATTAAACAAATTTTTCCCTTCATTTTCCCATTTCTGGCCCCTATACTTTGTCTATTTCTCCTTAACATGGCAAGCTTTCCTGATGTAATAATTTTCTTTCATGAATGTAAAAATAGGTAATCACAATCTTGTTAATATAGCCTTTACATTGAGCATAAAATAAAGACCAGGGATTGGAACTTCTGATAATACTGAGCTTACATTCTATTCATAGAAGAATCCAGACACAGGTGTGCTCTCAGGACCATGAACATACACTTCAATCAAGTGCATGAGGAAGGCTGCTTGAAAGACCTGGTAAGCACTTCCACTCAGGCCGCTTCCCTCTCCTACTCATTGTTAATAACTCATCACATAGAGGTACGGGCTTGTGCAACAGCAACTTTCCCAGAAAATTGGCAGTATAAACCAAAAAGAGACCATCTCATTGTACTGTCATTTATCACAAAACTAAGCCATGGTCCTACGGTGCACACTTACCAAGTATTGCTCAAAGGACTCGCTAACTAGGACGAGATCAACTCCAAACCATAGTTTCTCTCCTTCTGATCGCTGCTTCAAGGCAGGATGTATAGTCCACCAACAGGCCTCATCTGCAGAGTGACAAGAGAGTGAAACACTGAGAAGTTGTCTTTTAACTTATAATCCATTTTATTTGCCACTGATTCCATTAACAATCAGAAATGTAAAATTTTTATGCAAATTTCTCTCTTAGACCATGAAAATCTAAAGAATTTAGCCATTTTAGCTTTCAATAAGACATACGGAAATGCAAAGTTTATTCTGATAGAAACCGGGTACAACATTTTGAGAAGGTTGGTATCTCTCCCTTTCCCCCACTAAAAACTATTTAATATTTATATAAATTCACATGAGACCAAATCTAGCAGCCACCCAGACCTGATTTCACTCTGCAATCACATGCCATTCCCTGTTCACATTGCTCTTCTATAATAGCATCTAGCTTGGTGTTACTTTAGTATCAGAAGGACTTTGCAATGTGACAGTTTCCATTATGATTATTTTGCACTCCCAGGTTTGAGATACTTCTTCAAAAAAGAATGTCAAGTATTGTCATCTACAATCTTACCATTCTGTCCCATTTTTGCTTGCTTTATTGTTGTTTTAAAATGTAGTTTCTGGAGATGGGACTGTGCCTCAGTGGCAGAGTGCTTGCCTCACATATACGAGACACTGGGTTCAATCCTCAGCACCACATAAAAATAAATAAATAAATAAATAAATAAATAAAAGTATTGTCTCCATCTGCAAGTAAAAAATATTTTTAAAAATGTAGTTTCTGTTAATCTCAGAGTACAAAAAGATTCCTACTATATAAGGAAAAATTGTGAAAAGACCCAGTTACACATTAAATCAAATAGCTTCTTCGAAATGAGTCAAGCATAATCATAGACCTTGTCCATTTATCCTACTTCAGTATTACTGCTGAGGTTAGAGTGTAGGCACATCATCCTCCAATCTGCCAAGACCTGAAGGGAGGTTCTCTCCATATCTATTAGCTAACAATTATCATCTTTCCCTTTCCATAGGCTTTTTACTTTTCTTAAGAATACTTATAGTTAATATGTAGCTTGTGCCTCAAGCTAATTTTCTTACACAGTCTTAATTGCAGTTCACCTGGCAGAATTCCTTATCTTTATTCATCACGTACACATTTTTAGAGCTGTAGATAGTTTTTCACTCACTCACACAAACATTTACAGTAACTACTATTTGCCAATCACTGCTCCACAACAAAATAAATCACCGGCCTAATCACCCTTATCACCTTCCTGTCTTCTGAACAGGAACCATTTTAGCACATTTAGTAATGTGCTAAAATATATTAAGTGAGAAAATAAAACCTTAAGAAAATACAGAAGAATTACTGAGCCTATAGAAAATGAAATAAAAATGAGAAAGCCTGGCATTCTCATAATGTATTAATTAGGTTCATAAATATAGCTATTTGTCCATTTGTTGTTTATGAATTTAGAGAATATGGGAAACTATTTTAAATGTATAGCTACATGATGTATAAAATGTAAAAATTATACATACTAACAGGGTACCATTTGATATTTTGATACATGCAAATGATCTGCAATGGTCACATTAGGTTAAAGGACACCTACATCCTCAAACATTTCCTGTTTGTTTATGGTGAAAACATGTGGATCGACTTCTTCTAGCTTATTGAATATACCAAACATAACTGGTACTGTCCAATAGCATTCCAGAATGTGTATTATGGTTCTGATTTGTTTATTTCAACAGCACCAGGGACTGAACCCAGGACCTTTCAAACACTGAGCAAGGGCTCCACCATAGAGCTAAACCCAGAACCTACCAGAAAGCATTTCTGGAACAAGTGAGAGAATGGACTGAGTCATCTCCTGAAAGGAACAAAGTTGGACTACTTCCTTCCATTCTTTTTTCTACTCGGTCTCATGTTTTTTAATTACAAAAGTCATGCAAACTCTTTGTAAAAGATTAAAGAGCCAAACTGTACAGAGGTTTATAAAATAAGTGTAAAGTCCTCAGAGGACTGAGAAGAGTTCTCTTATTTTGACTTTCCAAAAAAAAAAAGTGTGTTAATATATACCTTTTTTGTTTCAAAAACATGGAAATGCACATATCCTTAGATAGATATTCAGCACAATGCCCTATGGGCAGAGAAATGAAGGAGGTTTCATTCTCCTTTGATGTCTTTGAATGTTGACATTGAGTATCATACATGTGTATACTTAAAATCTGATTAAAATGAGAGATATGTGGTGATATTTTATAAACTAACCAGTGAACACCCAGTAAGCTGGATAGTAAGTACTGCTTTTCCCCTCCAAACTCATGAAAGAATAGAGTTTGAAACCTAGCTTGACTATCCAACTGATTACATTAGGAAAAATAGACACTTCCTCGCTCTATCAAAATGTCAAGTAAGAAAGATATTTTTCCTGACTCTACTCCAAGGACACTGTTCTAACGTATCTCCAATGGCATCTTATACAATCATCCAACCCAACCCCAGCCAGGCTCTTAAACTGTCCCCAAGTCCTCACCTGTGGTGTCCTCATGCAGGCCAATGTCAAAGGCTTATCAGTTAAAGAGCACCAGGAGGAGATGCAGCACAGATACTAAAAACACAGAACCAGTACTGGGGTTGTGGCTCAGTGGTAGAGTGCTTGCCTAGCATGTTCAAGGCCCTGGGTCTGATCCTCAGCACCACATAAAAATAAACAAAGCTATTCTGTCAAGTAAAAATAAATGTTAAAAAATAACAGAACCAGAAGTAGTCGCTCAACATTTATAGTCACGGTGGAGTCCTGTTCTACAAATGATAGGATATGTGTCTCTCTGCTGCTTAGCCTTTTTCTTAAAATCTGGATGCCTCTGCACAAAGCCCAGGTTTTTAATATCTGAAGCAGAACAGCCCTTGCACAGCATTTATTACGAGTGATATTCTAAAGGTAATATGTCTTTTTTTCCCTCATCAAAGATTAAGGAAATGTTCTGTGTCACAACAACACAAGTAACTGGAGATGTGTTTGTACATCTCTTACTTCATGTGATATTCATGATCCCCAGCTAGAGCACAGCGTGGTCTGACAATGATAACCGGCTTCCTATCAGAAATTGAAAAACTATTCAATTTTATCTTCTAGTTCTGTTTTCCTCTCATTTTTTTTTAACTCTCTGAAATCCATCGAGAAATGCTTGATTTTGGAGTGCAGCATGACACTTTACTTTAAATGAAGTTTCACTGTGCATGTGTTTCCCTAGGAGGAATTGGACTCTCTCCATACTATCGTCACCCCCCACCATTAGGTTTCCCTAACTATGTTCATAAAGTTTAGGGTCATTTTTCAGGATAACTCCCCTACCCCTACTCCTACTCCAAGCACCTTGTTAAATGCTATAAGGAAGAAGACACAAAATGAATGTAATAGGAGCTTGCAGTACACCACCATCTGCACAAAGCACTCTCACAGCCAGTAATAACAGGACCCTGTGAAGAGGACACAGAGATAGTTCTGGGGATTAGGACAGGCCAGGCCTGTACCCAAAAGCTCTGGACAATTAATGTAAAGGCTATAAAATTCCCATTATGGAATAGGGCCCATCCAGCTAAATGGCAGCCAGTGAGTATGTGAAGGCAGGAGATGAACTGATTGAGGGAAGTCAGCACCATAGGGATGTGTGATCCACTTGACCTGGAGACTCCTACTTGGCCTGCTGACTATGAAGCACAGACTCTCATGGTTATAAAAGAGGCTTCAAGGGTCTCCAAACCTGTATTGAGTCAGCACAGGACTGTGTGTCTGACCTGGAGACAGGCAGCCCAGAGGGATCCCTGAAGTTCACAGACTTCAGATACAAACTGTGTTAAATGCCTGTTTTTATTATAGAAAAAGTAACAACTTTACAATACTTCCCAGATAAAAACAAGGTGATGCCTGTGGAAGTCATCTGCCATTTTCCTCAACAATATTACAGCCCTCAGCACTGCAGTTATGAACAGACATATCTCTTCTAGGCTTCACAGTAACACTGAGGTAGATGCTATAATCATCTTACTAACTTCATTAACTTCCATGGACACTCAGACTTGCCTATTCACTCTGTACTCCACACCTAGGATAGTGCCTAGAACACAAAATTTGATCAAGCAAAGTGAATACAGGACCCAAGGAAATTTTCAGACACATTTAAAATTTTAAAAAAACCAGCAAAGTATCCTGGTTGTGTGGTAGCAAAGCTTAACTGTACCCAGACCTCAATACCAACACCAACATAGAGTAGACTCAACTCTAAGATGCTGTTAATGCCGAAATGTGGAGTAACCTCAGCTTAGCCACCATCAAGTGTGCAGGGTACAGCTCCTGAGTCAACAGATACCTGTAACCATATACCTGTCAGGTTAATGTTGATCCAGGATTCTTTTTCATAGTTTTAACTAATTTGTACTTGGGCATGAACTTTAATGCAATTCACATAAAAAATCCCAATGACAATTGCTCACAGAACTAAAAAAAGCAGTCATGAAATTCATTTGGAAAAGTAAGAGACCCAGAATAGCCAAAGCAATCCTTAGCAAGATGAGTGAAGTAGGACACATCATAATAGTATACCTTAAACTGTACTACAGAGCCACAGTAACAACAGCATTGTATCAGCACCAAAACAGACGTGTAGACCCATGAATGGTACAGAATAGAAGATACAGAGACAAACTCACAAAAACACAGTTATCTCATACTAGACAAAGGCGCCAAAAAACATACATTGGAGAAAAGAAAGCCTATTCAGCAAATGATGCTGGGAAAATTGGAAAGCTACATATAACAAAAAGAAAGTAAACCCCTCTCACTCTGAAAAAAACTCAAGTCAAAATGGATCAAAGACTTAGGCACTAGAACATACTTCCTGTGCCTATAGAAGAAAAAGTAGGCCAAAATCTTCACCATGTCAGCCTAACATCTAACAGCCTTAACGAGAATCCTACATTCCAAAATGTAATTCAAGATGAATAAACCAGACGGATTCAAACTAAAAAGCATCTTCTCAGCAAAGGAAACAATCAATAATGTGAAAAGAGAGCCTACAGAATGGGAGAAAATCTTCACCACATGCACCTCAGATAGAGCATTAATCTCCAGGATATATGCAGAACTCAAAAACCAAAGAACCAAATTAATAAGTGGGCTATAGAACTGAACAGACACTTCACAGAAGAAGCAACAAATACATGAAATAATGTTCAACACTTAGCCATTAGAGGAAAGCAAATCAAAACTACTCCAAGATTTCGTCTCACCCCAGACACAAACATGATTTTCAAGAATAGAGTTATCAAATAACAATAAATGTTGGCAAAGATATGAGGAAAATGGTGCATGCACACATTGCTGGTGGGAGTGAAAATTGGTGCAAACATTATGGAAAGCAGTATGGAGATTCCTCAAAAAACGTGGAATGGAACCAACATTTGACACACCTATCCCTTTCCTCATTTTATACCCAAAGGACTTAAAATCAGCATATTACAATGAAACAGCCACATTATGTTTACAGCAGATCACCTCATAACAGCTAAACTATGGAGCTAACCTAGGTGCCTTTCAACAGATAAATGGATAAAGAAAATGAAATGAGCTGTGTATGACTATATATATATATATATATATATATATATATATATACACACACACACACACACACACATATACATACACACACAAAAAAACAATTTTACACCCATACATATATATATGATAGAATACAACTCAGCCTTAAAGAAGAATGAAATTATGGCATTTGCTGGTAAATGGATGGAGCTTATCATGCTAAGTGATAAGCCAATCCCCAAAAAACAAAGGTTGAAAGTGTTTCCTGATACGCTTATGCTAATCACAGTAAGGTGGGGGGGCCGGGTATGGAAGAATACATTTGCTTTAGATTAAATAGAGGAGTGAAGGGGGGAGGGGTATAATGAGTAGAATGAATAGTAGAATGAATCACACATAATCATGCAAAGTAATATACAATTACATGACTGGTGTGATGCTACATTCTGAACAACCAGAAGTATGAAAAATCATACTACATTTATGTCTGATATGTCAAAGTGCATTCTATGGTCATGTAGAATTAGAACAAGTTTTTTTATAAGTAGATTAAAGAAAACATACCAATTTGCAGGAAAAAAAATATGACTACAATATCTGCCCATAAATGGATCCACCTAGAGACAATCACACTAACTGAAGCTAAGCCAGGTTTCAAAAAACAAAGGACAAATATTCAATGCTATGTGAACGCTAACCCACAACAGGAGGGGGGATGGGAACAGAAGTGATGGGGAATGGAGGGAAAGGAGGGGACATAAGCAAAGGAAAGTTAGTGGAAAGACTCCAACGCAGCTTTACATGTATATACATGGAAACAACACAGTGAATCCCACCACCATGTACATCCTAAGAATGCAACGCTAAACAGATAAGGTATAATTATACAAATATGGACTATGTCAGAATGAATTTTATGGACCAGGGTTTTGGCTAAGTGGTAGAGCACTTGCCTAACATGTGTGAGGCACTGGGTTTAATTCTCAGTAGAGCATATAAATAAAATAAAATAAATGGTCCATTAATAACTTTAAAATTTAAAAAAAAACGGATTTTATAACTAAAGCAACCAATAAATAAAAATTAATGAAATGAAACATTTCCTAGGTTCCTTTAAACATTTTTATAGCACTGAAATCAACTTCAAATGATGGAAAGAAAAAGGGCTTTTAAGAGTGGGTTTAGTCTATCCCACTTTTCTGCCAAATGATGACACAACTATTGGGACAGAATTTTCCCGCGTCTGACCTCCAGAACTGTGGGAACTAATTTTCTATTCTTTATGAATCTCATAATTTTCACTACTAGAAATTAAAATTAACAAATTCAATATTTGGACGCTAATTCTCTAACATATAACAATACCTTTGAAGCCTGAGTTCTAAGATGAAAGTCCATGGCTTCTACTGGCAGGTAGGAGTCTGCACGCGCGGGGCGGCGAGGCCTCTGCAGCAGAGAGGAGTCCTAGCTCCTCATGGCGGGCCTTTCCATCCAGCGTTGCAGCAGACCTCAGCAGATCCTCAACCATTTCTTCTTCTTTCTCTTTCGTCAAAGAATCCTCTCCGGGAACCAAGGCAGGCCGGAATGCCGGTGGAACTCGGGCGGAACTCCAGCGGAACTCAGGCGAAACTCCGGTGAAACTCCAGAAACTCCAGCGAACTCCAGCAGGGCAACCTTGAGGACCTCCGCAGCTTCTCCTCCTCAGAACCGCCTCTAAGGGGTTTATATAGCGCTTGGTCCAATGCTATTGGTCCAAACTTATGCTAATTAGGACTTGAAAGAAGTACCAATGCTATTGGCCCAAAGTTATGATAATTGGGTTGGACACACACGAACGCCATTGGTCAGTCTCTTTTTAATATTCATAGTAGATTCATTCATAAAAACAGCCCCGAATTCCCACGCTGACAATAAATGAATGGGGTGGGAAGTGGCTCAATGCCAAAGCAGCAAAGCACTTGCCTCACATTCCCAAAGCCATGGGTTTCATCCCCATTCCAAAAAGAAAAAGGAAAAACAAACTACAGATACGTGAACGCCAGCAAAAAGGAAATAAACAAACTTTATCAATACATAAATCCTTATTCATTCAAAAACATACCTGCTCTGCATTCTGCAAGATCTCTTATGACCACTTATCCTTTACTTCTTCAAAACAATTTGTCCCAAAAGTTGAGAGTCATGGACCATGTCTTAAGTATCTCTCTTCTGCACCTATGCCAGAGGTGACATGGATGTGTGGGATGTAATCCTGCTGAGGATCAAGGTCTCATTTGGGGCCAGCTTGAAAAGCATTGCAGGTGATATCACAAAATAGCTACTTGTGAAAATTCAAATGCATACATGAACAAACGATATAGAGCCAAAAGATGCTGTGATTAAAGGTCAACAAGAAGCAAATAGGGCTGGGTTTGTGACTCAGTGATAGAACTCTTATCTCCCACATGTGAGGCTCTGGCTTTGATTCTCAGTACCACCTAAAACAAATGAATAAAATAAAGGTCCAGAGATACCCATCTGAGCTCAGGCCCTTCTCAGATGCACTGGAGCTTTGGCCCAGTGTAGCCTGGTTTCATCCCTCCACCAGTGGGATGGTCATGCCCAGTCCTGTACCGCTTCCACTCACCTGTAGACACCAGCCAGAGCTCATGTACAGTCCAGATCTGCCCCCACTGACCTGAACGGGAGGACAGACACAGGGTAGGCCCACGTCCATCCCTCAACCAGGAGACCTGCACCAAGCTCAGGTCTGGCCCAGGACCACCTTCGCACACTGGCAGACACCCATTGGATATTCAGATATTAGGGCTCTATCTGAAGTGTGAGGAGTAAAAATTTGTTCCCATGATGTAGGCTCCCTATTTACCTCTCTTATTGTTTCTCTTGCTCAGAAAAAACTTTTTAGTTTAAGTAAGTCCCATTTGTTGTTTCTTGTTCTTAACTCTTGTACTATGGGTGTCCTATTAAGGAATTTGGAGCCCGACCCCACAATATGTAGATTGGAGCCAACTTTTTCTTCTATCAGATGCAGAGTGTCTGTTTGATATCAAGCTCCTTGATCCATTTTGAGTTAACTTTTGTGCATGGCAAGAGAAGGGGATTCAGTTTCATTTTGTTGCATATGGATTTCCAGTTTTCCCAGCACCATTTGTTGAAGATGTTATCCTTCCTCCATTGCATGCTTTTAGCCCCATTATCAAATATAAGATAGTTGTAACTTTGTGGATTAGTCTCTGTGTCCTCTATTCTGTACCATTGGTCCACCCGCCTGTTTTGGTACCAGTACCATGCTGTTTTTGTTACTATTGCTCTGTAGTATAGTTTGAAATCTGGTATCGCCATACCGCCTGATTCACACTTCCTGCTTAGAGTTGCTTTTGCTATTCTGGGTCTTTTATTTTTCCATATGAATTTCATGATTGCTTTATCTATTTCTACAAGAAATGCCATTGGGATTTTGATTGGCATTGCATTAAACCTATAGAGAACTTTTGGTAATATCGCCATTTTGATGATGTTAGTTCTGCCTATCCATGAACAGGGTATATTTTTCCATCTTCTAAGATCTTCTTCTATTTCTCTCTTTAGGGTTCTGTAGTTTTCATTGTATAAATTTTTCGCCTCTTTTGTTAGGTTGATTCCCAAATATTTTTTTTTTTTTTGAGGATATTGTGAATGGAGTGGTTATCCTCATTTCCATTTCAGAGGATTTGTCGCTGATATACAGGAATGCCTTTGAT
The DNA here is from genome assembly GCF_048772815.1 of Callospermophilus lateralis. Taxonomy (NCBI): domain Eukaryota; kingdom Metazoa; phylum Chordata; class Mammalia; order Rodentia; family Sciuridae; genus Callospermophilus; species Callospermophilus lateralis. The sequence continues at coordinate 10,516,250 of NC_135317.1, forward strand.
TTATGCGTGTTGATTTTATATCCTGCCACTTTGCTGAATTCATTTATTAGTTCTAGTAGTTTCTTTGTAGACCCTTTTGGGTCTTCTAGGTATAGAATCATGTCGCCCGCAAATAGTGATAATTTAAGTTCTTCTTTTCCTATTTTTATGCCTTTAATTTCTTTCGTCTGTCTAATTGCTCTGGCCAGTGTTTCGAGAACTATATTGAATAGAAGTGGTAATAGAGGGCATCCCTGTCTTGTTCCAGATTTTAGAGGGAATGCCTTCAATTTTTCTCCATTCAGAATGATGCTAGCCTGAGGCTTAGCATAGATAGCTTTTACAATGTTGAGGTAAGTTCCTGTTATCCCAAGTTTTTCTAATGTTTTGAACATAAAGGGATGCTGTACTTTGTCAAATGCTTTTTCTGTGTCTATCGAGGTGATCATATGGTTCTTATCTTTGAGTCTATTGATGTGGTGAATAACATTTATTGATTTCTGTATATTGAACCAGCCTTGCATCCCAGGGATGAATCCTACTTGATCATGGTGCACAATTTTTTTGATGTGTTTTTGTATCTGATTCCCCAGAATTTTATTGGGGATTTTTGCATCTAGGTTCATTAGAGATATTGGTCTGTAGTTTTCTTTCTTTGAGATGTCTTTGTCTGGTTTCGGAATCAGGGTGATGTTGGCCTCATAAAATGAATTTGGAAGAGCTCCCTCTTTTCCTATTTCCTGAAATAACTTGAAAAGTATTGGTATTAATTCTTCTTTAAAGGTTTTGTAAAACTCCTCTGTATACCCATCCGGTCCTGGGCTTTTCTTGGTTGGTAGTCTTTTGATTGCTTCTTCTATTTCATCCATTGATATTGGTCTGTTCAATTTGTGTGTATCCTCCTGACTCAGTCTGGGCAAATTATATGACTTAAGAAATTAATCGATGTCTTCACTATCTTCTATTTTATTGGAATATAGGTTTTCAAAATAATTTCTAATTGTCTTCTGTATTTCTGTAGCATCTGTTGTGATATTGCCTTTTTCGTCCCGTATGTTAGTAATTTGAGTTCTCTCTCTTCTTCTCTTCGTTAGCATGGCTAAGGGCCTATCGATCTTATTTATTTTTTCAAAGAACCAATTTTTAATTTTGTCAATTTTGTCAATAGTTTCATTTCAATTTTGTTGATTTCCGCTCTGATTTTAATTATTTCTTGCCTTCTGCTACATTTGCTGTTGTTTTGCTCTTCCTTTTCTAGGGCTTTGAGATGAAGTGTGAGCTTATTTATTTGTTTTTTTTTTTTCTTTTTTTGAGGAGTGACCTCCAGGCAATGAATTTCCCTCTTAAAACTGCTTTCATTGTGTCCCATAGATTCCGATATGTTGTGTCTGTATTTTCATTTATCTCTAAGAATTTTTTGATTTCCTCCTTTATGTCTTCTGTAACCCATTGATCATTCAGTAACATATTGTTCATTTTCCATGTGATGTAGGATTTTTCCTTCCTTCTTTTATCATTTATTTCCAGTTTCATTCCATTATGATCAGATAAAATGCATGGTATTATCTCCACCCCTTTATATTTACTGAGGGTTACCCTATGGCATAATATATGGTCTATTTTTGAGAAGGATCCATGTGCTGCTGAGAAAAAAAGTATATCCACTTGATGATGGTTGATATATTCTATATATGTCAGTTAAGTCTAGGTTATTGATTGTGATATTGAGTTCTATAGTTTCTTTATTCAACTTTTTTTTGGAGGATCTGTCCAATGGTGAGAGAGGTGTGTTGAAGTCGCCCATAATTATTGTGTTGTGGTCTATTTGATTCTTGAACTTGAGGAGAGTTTGTTTTATGAACATCACAGCACCCTTATTTGGTGCATAAATATTGATAATTGTTATGTCTTGTTGGTGAATGGTTCCTTTTAACAGTATATAATGTCCTTCCTTATCCCTTTTGATTAACTTAGTCTTGAAGTCGATTTTATTCAATATGAGGATGGCCACCCCTGCTTGCTTACAAGGACCATGTGCGTGGTATATTTTTCCCAACCTTTCACCTTCAGCCTGTGTATGTCTTTTCCAATCAGATGTGTCTCCTGGAGGCAGCATATTGTTGGATTTGTTTTTTTAATCCATGCTACCAGCCTATGTGGCTTTATTGGAGAGTTTAAGCCATTAATGTTTAGAGTTACTATTTTTTTTTAATTTTTTTTTTAATATTTACTTTTTAGTTTTTCGGCGGACACGGCATCTTTGTTTGTATGTGTTGCTGAGGATCGAACCCAGGCCGCACGCACGCCAGGCGAGCACGCTACCTCTTGAGCCACATCCCCAAACCTAGAGTTACTATTGATATATGGTTTGTACTTCCAGCTATGTTTGATTATTTATCTTTTTTTTTAAATTTAGTTAGTTTCTCCATGATTAGCTTTCCCCCCGCCCTCTGTCTTTACTGAGGTACTTCCCACTGTTGGTTTTGGTTATTTTTTTCATTTCTTCCTCGTGTAGTGTTTTGCTCAAGATGCTTTGCAGTGCTGGTTTTCTGGCTGCAAATTCTTTTAACTTTTGTTTATCATAAAAGATTTTTATTTAATTGTCGTACCTGAAGCTTAATTTTGATGGATACAAAATTCTTGGTTGGCATCCATTGTCTTTCAGTGTTTGAAATACTTTGTTCCAGGATCTTCTCGCTTTCAGCGTCTGTGATGAAAAATCCATTGTTAACCTTATTGGTTTACCCCTGAATGTAATCTGCCTCCTTTCTCTTGTAGCTTTTAATATTTTCTCTTTTTTCTGTATATTGGATATCTTCATAACAATGTGTCTTGGTGTTGGTCTACTGTGATTTTGTATGCTCGGTGTCCTGTATGCATCGACAATTTGTATATTTGTTTCCTTTTTTATTTCTGGAAAGTTTTCTATAATTATTTCATTCAGCAGGTTGCTCATTCCCTTGGTTTGAACCTCTATACCTTCCTCTATCCGAATGACTCTTAAGTTTGTTTTTTTTTTAATGTTATCCCATATCTCTTGGATGTTTTTCTCGTGATTTTTTTACCAGCCTTTCTGAGTTGGCTAGACTCTTTTCAAGATGATATATTTTGTCTTCATTATCTGACGTTCTGGCTTCTACTTGCTCCACTCTGTTAGTGATACTCTCATTTGAGTTTTTAATTTGGTTTATAGTTTTCTGCATTTCTAGAATTAATGCTTGATTTTTTTAATAATCTCTATCTCCTGATAAAGATGCTTATTTGCTTCTTTTATCTGTTTATGTAATTCATTTTAAATGTGTTCTTTCACTGTTTGAATTTGCTATCTCATATCCTCTTTCAGATTCCATTCCATCTGTCTAAGATATTCCTTGAGTTCTTTATTTGGCCATTTTTCTGATGCCTCTAGGTCCTCCTGAATATTTAGGCTTTCCTACATTGTTTGTACTCCTTTTCTTCCTTAGTTTTCCATGCTGGTCATGTTACTTCTTGTTCTGTTTGAGTGCTGAGTTACTGTTTACTCCTATAAATTTATTTGATGCTTGGGAGGAAAGGTATTAGAAGGGAAGAGAAGAAGTCACTAAAGAGAATGAGAGTCATCAGGTAGAATTCAAGGAAGGGGGAATAAGGAAATTGAAAAGAAATGAAAAGACAAAAGAAAAAAATAGAAAAGAAAAAAGAAAAAAAGTTAAAAAATAATCAAAAAATTAAAATTAAAATTAAAAAATAATTTAAAAAATTTTTAAAAAATTTAAAAAATAAAAAAAATGAAAATGAAAAATAAAAACAAATTTAAAAATTTAATAAATGCAGTCTTAGAGTTTGATTAACTTCTCTTCCAGTAGGTGGAGCTGTGCCCACCCAGCCATGCTTCTCCTCTCCATACGCGGGAACCAATCACTGTGCAGCAGCTCCTCTTCCTGGACTGGGCGGGTCTCCAATCCTGATTGCCTAGGGCCTTCTCTTGTGTCTAATCACTTCCCCACTTTTCCTCAAGCCAGGCCCCGCTCACCAGTGACGCTCACCACAATACTGGCTACACACCAGGTCTGCTGCTCCCAGGAACCCTATTATCTTGAATGACTGGGCACACTCTCCCCATTTGCCATTCACTCAGACCCTAAGTTTGTGGAGCTTGGGGCTGAGAACCCTCAGCAAATTTTGTTTACCCTCTGGTAGCCATGCCCCCGGTAGCTGGTGCAAGAGATCTCAGTTGTCAGCACTGGTGGGAGCAGTAGCAGGGGGTTCCACTCCGCGGGTCCCACGCCACTCCTGATTCCCTCAGTCTGACTATCACGCTCACGGGAGAGCTGGGAGGGACCCTTATGGGAGAGCTGGGAGGGGCCCTTAAGGTTTCCCCACTGTGTGGAGAGGAAGGGCTAGGGGGTTACACACCTGTCTCTGCTGGTTTCAATGAATTTATCTCCTCCACCGCATTCTGGTGACTTCAGTTCTCTGCCATGGTGGTATCCCATGCAAATAGCGACAGTTCCTTCCCTTTGCCGGGTGACCAATGCAACGGGTGGGTTCTGACTGTTTCTCCCAAGCTCCATCTCAATCCTGTGGCCACTGCCTATGAAGGCTCGGTTGGTATTAACCTCCACAGGTTCAGAAGGGCTGACCAGTTGTTTCAGCGGGATCATTTAGTGCTGAGTCAAAGCGGCTTGCCTGCGAGACACAGGCAAAAGGGAGCTTGAATTCAGCCGATCCGGGCTTGGTGTGTATTCTGAGAGGCCCAGACTGTTTTCGCCCCAGATCCACGTCAGCTCAGCATTGCCTAGTGATCCTGAGCAAACAGCATTTAGACGGTTTACAACTCCCTATGCCCACGAAGCTGAAGAGGTCAGAGACATGATCTCTCCATGCCAGCCACCATGTTGGATCTCCTCAAGCCAATTCTTGGTCGTGATTTTAAATACAAGGGTAGAAAACAACAAAGTACTAAGATGGACTCTTAAGTAATGAAAGAATATTTATAATTTGTCCCTTGAATGTAGAATTTGTGTTTATTTCATGATTATACTAGCAAACATGATAGTTAAAATGCTGTATTTATATGCATTTGTGAAATAAGATGAAATGAAATAAAATTCCATTTTATAATTTTCCTATCTTATTGAAATGATGCATCTAATAGTTTGGACACTGGGAAGTTTTATGTTTAATTCTAGTTGTTAGGTATAAGTACCTCAGAATTATTTTTAAAATTCTGTCTTAAAATAAATATGATTTAGCTCTTGAGACCCATTGTCATGGAGATTTCCAATAGTAGTTAATTTTTCAATTTTTAAATTAAAATTGACAATGCCTTGAAGAAAAGATTTCTTAGAAAACATGGGATTAGATGGTAACTTTTACACAGTTATGAACACAGTCTGGAAAGTATTTTAAAACATAAATGGAAAAGCTAAACATTCTAAATTTAACACAAATACCCTAATTTTTTATTCAGAAGAGAAAATCAGATTTCTAAAAAAATAAAAATAAAAACCTATACAGATTATACAAGGAGGGGGGCTGCATAAAGTATGTCAACAATAGATGTATAGTTTATATTTTCATCCTTTGATTATCATTCCAGAGGGCTGGTGAAAAAGTTTGATCAAACGTCTTCTTTAAGTCAATTGTATAGAGTTTTTAGCTTATTGTATAATTAATGTGAATGTGAAAATGTGTATATCTTAAGAAACTCACTTTGAAAGAAAAACAAATCCCCTCAAGTTCCCATTCTGACTCCCTGAAATAGACCCCTTGTGTCTGTCATGTACCTTACAAACTTATTTTTATTTCCTTGTTTCCGTCACCCCCAAGCCTCAGGTCTCCTTGCAATGCCTCTATCTGCAGACGTTAACAGGGAAACAAAAATCTAAAGCAAAAATATGATTTGAATTGCAAATTTCCAGAGGAAGTATCACCGGCTTCATATCAAATGGTAGGTTTGGAGTTATGATATAATAACCTCATAAATGGCATTTATTATTTACTATCATCATTATTATTCAAAATTGTTTTGGAAAGTTGTGTTAATACAAAAGGAAAAACAATCAATGAAAATAAGGAATGTTTCCTTTTCCAGTAAATGAGTTACTTTCAGTATTGGAAAACCACAGTCAATTTACATTATTTGCAGATGCTATAATACCTAGGAAGCCCAAGAAACAATATTAAAACACTTTTTTAAAATAAGAGAATTGGGTAAAATGGAAAAATGTAAGATAATTATACAACTATCAATGGACTTCCTCTGTACTAGCTGCAACTTTGTTGAATAACCAGAGGACTGTAAATGTCACAGCGACTTACAATAGCTAAACTTTCTTATTAACATCGCAAAAAAGCTGAGGCTTATTGTTGAAGGTAACTCCTACAAGGATCTCTCACATTCTCACATGTCTTGCTAGATATGATAAATATGCAAGAACCTGATCTTTTCCTACCCATTTTATCAGTGTTGTTTTTACAGTGAGCAACCTTGAGAGATGAGTTAATTTCTACTTCTGAGGAAAGAAACAGATTTGCTCACTTTATGTGACAAAATAATGGGATTTCAAGCCCAGGGTACTATTCCTATAATGCAGCCCACTGTTAGTCCAGGCCTACATCTGGACCTATTCACATCACCACTGCAGGAATGGAGATTTAGGGAACTGATCCAAATGTGCTGATATATTGATTGCTGCTTTTTCTTTACAGAACTGAGCTGGTGCTCCACCATGTTCTTGAACCTCCAAAACTGTGAGCTAAATAAACCTCTTTTCTTCAAAAGTAGCCTGCCTCCAGTATTTCATTATGGTGACAAAATGTTGACTAATCACTCAAATTATATAGAACAAGCATGGATATATATAATCTTCTTACCAAGGACAGAAGAGATAATGGCCAATAATAAAGTAAAACATTTGAATGATAACCAGTTAGATATAAATGTAAAACAAATTTTTATTCTATGATATTTTTGGTAAAAAACAAAATTTATGACTCAGTCTCCCACTGAAAGGCAAGCCCTGAAATGACTGAGAGGCTCCAACCCAGCACGCATCTTCAGAGCCAGCTGTGTTAACAGAGGATCAGGACTGCAGGGCTGACACCAGAGTCCCATGGGGGCACAGGGCATGTATGGACAGTGTTTTCTATAGGGCCTGGAATCCTGGTCTGTGCAGGGATGAGAGGGGTTGCTGGACAAGCAATTCAGAGGGCAGGATCTTCATCACACATAGAGAAGCTCTGAGGCCTTGGGGCATATAGAGGGTTGAGGAGGGGAGAGGGAGAACTCAGGAAGTGGAGCAAATCTGGCTGGTCTTTGAAGCCACTGCAGGCTCCAGTGCCTGGCTGTGCACCAAGGGCTTGCCTTCCCTCGGTGCACTCAACCCATGGCCTCCACAGCCAGACCTCATCCCTGCCACAGCCCTGGGATCCATAACCTGCAGGCCCACTGCTCAGGTACTTTGGGCATGAGATAACTCCATGTGCAGGTCAGAGAGAAGCAGAGGGCCATTCTAGAAGCATGGTCCTCAACAAACATTTGCTTTACTAGAAACCAATGTGCACACTTACCATGCAATGTGGGGTACCTGGCTCCTGGGCAAGAACCAGGATGTTTTCGGTTCAAGAACCAAGGAGGTCAGCCCACAGGACACTTGGACCATGGGGTCACTGCTTGCCACTGCTGTTAGCTGGGAAGCTGGGCCCTGTCTGAGCCAGGCAGCCTTGGTGGTTGTGCATAGCCTCTCCCACAGTCAACTACAATCACAGGCTGGGCTTGTGCTCTGCCACCTCCTCCAGGCAGGGATGAGGGGGTCAGGCTTTGAAGAAGTCTGAGACATACCGAAAAGTGAGGCCAGTTTCCAGTGACCTTGGTAGAAGGCCGATGGGGACATCGTGGCACTGGTGCTTGTGGTCCAACACGGGGAGTAGCCCATGTACAGGGCAAAAGCCACCAGGAAGAACTGCATAGTGGGCCACAGCAGCTGCACCAACTTCCCACAGAGCTGCATCTGGAAGAACAGCCAAGAACAGCATGCACTAGATCCCACAGGAGGAGTGTCCACAGAAGGAGGAAAGTCTGGCCTCAGTGACATTGGCAGGGCTCTCCCTGCACATCCTCTCCAGCTGCACATAGACCAAACAGTTGACCCACCTCCACTCTGGGCCACAGAAGGCCAGGGGTTAGCCCAAGTTGACAACCATTTATGTACTTGGCCAGGTCCATCAAGGACTAGCTCATGGCCACCCAGAATAGGAAGGTGCCCAGCACCTTGTAGAGGACAGCCATATCGTTACTGAAGAGGGAGTGGGAGTAGAGGCGGTTGGTGCATACCAGGAAGGCTTTCCCTGCAGAGACCAGGATGATGGTGGCTGTGATGGTGACCATGGCCATGAGCCTGTGGTTCATGGTGTCAGGGCGGTTGGGGCATCAGATGGAGTCATCTTCGCAGTAGAAGCCTCACTTGTATGAGGCGTTCACCAGGGTCAAGATGGCTCAGGATAGAGTCACTCTGCTCCATGTCACTGCCGGGCCTTTTCCATAAAACTCAGCACACATCCCAGGGCCACAGGGTCACAGAATGCTTTTAATAATAGGAAAAACAAAAACAAACCTATAATAGAGACATTTAATAAACAATTATAATGTGCATATTGTAAACTTCTTGACATAATAATACCTCAGTAAGTGAACATGTATGCCATGTTACTGGATAGAAACAGTTTGATAAAAAAAATCCTTTTCTGCTTTAACATATTTCAATGCAAATTAAATTAGAATCTCAGTTTATGGGTTCTAAATAGAAAATGAGTTATATGTTTGTGTATGGACCATTTGGCTCATCCAGGAAAAACTCATAAGTGATAAAGCAAGCAGCATGAAAATGTGAAAGTGTGCCACATAATACTATTTCATAATTCAAACACCATTTGTTTTGTCTATATTAATATTAATGTAAATATATATCTTTGTAGGTGAAGAAAAATTTTGTAGGGATCAGACAATGATGATTTTTATCTGTATACATCTTGGTATGGTTTGACAATAGAGTACACTCCAATAGTACCTCTAGAACTATCTCTTCCTAGACCTGCCTCAGATCATCTGTCTCCCCATAGACTGATACTGATCACTCAAGCATGATGCTCAACTGAGCACTCCAGAACCCAAATGTCCTGGTGCCTGTCTTATCCACTCTGTGAGTTGGTTTTCCTGCACTCTCACCAAAATACCCAACAAAATACCTAGAGGAGGAAAAGCTTATTTCAGCTCACAGTTTCAGTGGATCAGTCATTTCTAGGCTGACTCCATTTATCTAGGCCTGAGGTGAGGCAGAACATCATGGTGGAAGGTGGAGGAATGCTTCTCAACTCATGGTCCCTGGGAGAGAGAGGGAGAGAGAAGGAGAGAGGGAGCTTCACTGGCCAGGGACAAAATATAAACATAAAAGCTCACCCACAATGACCTGCTTACATTCTAATAACCTATAATTATCACCCATTATCCTCTTCGAATTATTAACCTACCAAATGGATTAATCCTCTTATTAGGTTACAGCTCTCATGATATACTCATTTCACCTCTGAATAATTCTATATTGTTTCACACAGCCCAGCCAGTGGTGGGATGGACCAAGGCTTACCCTATTTAAGGACTCCTCCACAGGTGGAATAGGCTGATAAGGGCAGAGCCCAAGCTCCAGCAGTCCTAAGCCAGTGGTGGGATGGACCAGGGCTTACCCTTAACTTGCAGTTCAGAGGGACAGATCAGGCCTGGGCCTGACCTCCCCAGGGTTCTATGGGTGGCAGGATGGGACTTGGCTTACACTTACCCAGGATCCCATGCAGATTGCCTTGGCTGATCAGGCAGGAGTCTGAGCTCCAGAGGTGTTCCCTATGGGCAGAGGCAGTCCTGGGTCTAGCCTGAGCTCTGGTGGGGGTCGGCTGGTGGTAGGATGGAGCCAGCCTAACTTGGGCCTTGCTCTCCCCCCTGTCAGCTAGGCTGACCTGGGCTGGGGCTGAACTCTGTTGGGTATCTTCCTGTAGGCAGAGTCAGTGCAGGGCGGAGCCTGAGCTCTGGTAGGCATCTCACATTGGGTGGAGTCATTCCTGGGCTGAGTCTTAGCTCAGACAGGGGTTAGCCCAAGGTGGGATAGCCCTCTGCCTGGGTTGGCATGCAGTTCAGTTGGGTGGATCCAGCCTGGGCATTATACCTCCTCAGGGGTGCTCCTGTGGCGGGATGGAACTGTGCTTACCCTTTTCTAGGCTTCCGTGTTGCTGGACATGGCTGATCAGGCATGAGCCTGAGCTCTGGAAGGTGTGCCTCTGTGGGCAGGGGCCATCCTGGGTCTGGCCTAAGCTCTGGTAGGGGTCAGTGGTGTCGGGATTACCTGAGAAAGTAAAGAACATGGCAGAACTTCGTTCTCAGCACACCAGGAAGTACACAGGAATCTTCTTCCTCATGTTTTCCTCACATGAACCTCAGTCATCCTGAATCCACAGTGGAGTCTCCATGGGCAGATGCCAAGGGGGAGGAAGCTCTGGTCCTCACCATAGACATATCCACCAGGCATCCCCAGGCCACGGTATCTTTTCAGGTGTATCCCCAGGATTAAAAAAAAAAAAAAAAAAACCCTCTGGTCTACACCTTAGATAGAGCCCCTAGGAGTCCCTAGATGCGGCATCTCTCAGATGGGTCCCCAGGAGAAGGAAGTTTGATTAGGGCACAGAACACAGCCCCCAAAAGCAGTTGATCCGAGAAAGTTGTTCTGAGTGCCCCCTGCTGGCTAATGTGGGAAGTGCAGGATGCTGAGTGTTCAATGTTCAGAGCTGCACCCCCTTGTGCTAGGCACAGTGAAGCTCTGAAATTCATGGTTCTGACTGTTCCAGGTCATGATTTTGGAAATCAAAAAGAAATGGAGCCTATCATCCTATGTCTTGATCAGAATGGATGGAGATAGCAAGCAGCAAAGTGCATGGCCTATAGACAAATTTCATTGATTTCCTATATTTCAGCAATCATGTAGAGAAAACAGTGAAATTTATAAACTGGAATAAGAAAAACTTTAAAACATTAATATTTAAAATAGAGACCCCTAATTTGAAGTACTTTCATGTAAGTCTTAAAGTACGACCATACTTTCAGAAAATCTTGAAATGTTTAGAAAGAAATCAAATGAAATATAAATAAATTCAGAGATATTCTTTGTTCAGGTCTCAATATAATTAAGATGAAATTATCTCAAACCTGATCTGAAGATTCAGTGCATTCCAGAAATTCCCAACAAGCTATTTTTAAACCTAGACTAGACAGCACTGACTGCAAAAGGACACACTTCAAGAAGCCACACATCTGGATGCCAGAACCTATCAAAATATAACCTAGACATGCATTTAAAATGTGGAACTCTAGAAGAGTTTCTTGATGAGGTTTTAAATATAGCCACCCCCAAAATTCATAAAAGCTGGGGATGTGGCTCAGTGGTTAAGCACCCCTGGGTTCACTCCCTGCTACCAAACAAACAAACAATAACAACAACAAATCAATGAAAGAAAAACCTGATAATTTGGACTGTATTAAATTACTCTGTAAAAAAATCATATTGAGGGCTTTGGATGTGGCTCAAGTGGTAGTGTGCTCACCTGGCATGCGCAGGGCACTGTGTTCGACCCTTAGCACCACATAAAAATAAAATAAAGATGTTGTGTCCACTGAAAACTAAAAAATAAATATTAAAAAATTCTCTCTCTCTCTCTCTCTCTCTCTCTCTCAAAAATCATATTAAGGAAATGAAAAAACAAGTCAAAGACTGGGGGAAATTTTGGAAAGTATATGTCTAAAACAAACTTGTGTACAAAATATAGTAAGACACTCAACAATAAGACAACACAATTGGTGAAGATCTGAACAGACAACTCACAAGAAAGATATGAGATGGCAAAGAAGCATAGAAATGATTCTTAGTATTACCTGTCATGAGGAAAGCACAAACTAAGACCCCAAGGTGCACTACAAACCTATTAATCTGCTAAGGTCTTTACTAAGTGTAGTATCAACCATGAGGATGATGAGCAGCACAGGCACTCTTGTGCATTATTGGTAGAGCACACAACAGCTCACCACTATCAAAAAACTGGTCATTTCCCCCAAAGTTAGACATGGTGTCACCAGATGATCCTAAAAATATAATAGACAACTGCCTCAAAAATGTATATCTAGATAACAGCATGTAATTACATATAGTAGTTTTATTCACAATGCCCCAATACCTTAAGCAATCAGGATGTGCTTCAATGGGTAAACAAATAGCATAACTGCTATGCATCCATGCCATGGAGGCCCTGGTGTCTCTGAGCTTCCCCAGGTCTCTACTCTGGTCTGGGACTCTGGACTGCTCTTACATTTGCATACCTCACAGAGGTAAAAGTGAATTCTGAATAGAAACAGCTGTATATGCAGCTGATAAACTCAGGCTCAGTATGCAGTTGCTGCCTATGGAAAGAGATTAAAAAGTTCTGGATGTGGTGATAAACTCAGAAAAATGCAAGCACAACAACTCAGGCCTGCATCTTTGTCCATAGGAGCTTCCTGGGGAACAACAGACAAACATGGAGGCAACTCCAGGATCTCCACAGAACAACATCTAAGGGAGAACCTGGAGGTGGCTGCCATTAGGGCCCCTGTGACCCACCTCTGATTAGCTTAGAGGACATTATGCTACAGCTTCATATCCCCATCCCCACTTTTAATTTCATCTCTTTCCACAGGTTGCAAATGCATCCTGAGCTTGGATTCTATTGACTGATTAGCTTGTTTAGTGTTGCAGAGAGAGCTATACCACTACCTAGTCCTGATGCACAACCTCTGAAATTCACTGTTCTGATTATTCAACATACTTTTGCATATTTTAGCTTAAATAGAGCCCATCATCTCATGTTTTGATCTAAAAGGATGGTGCTATGGTTTGAATATGTTCCACCCATATTTTATGTCCCCAAATCACTGGATCCCAGAAAGTCCAGGGCTGAACAAACCACCCCTCATATTCTCTTTCACCTCCTCTCTTGCCATCCACCTTTGAAACAGACAAAATATCTCTTTTAATCTCAGCAGGGAGAGTGCCTCAGGAATATACAGAAGATGATACTCCACTTGGTCATGGTGTCTCACCTGTGCCCACTGGGCCCAGCTGGCCCTTTGAGGGAGTGAGCATAGAACAGGCTGGGAGCCATATCCATAAGAGTGGTCCAAGACAAAGTCAGATGGGTGGAAGGGAAGGGGGGATGGTTGTCAGTATAATGAGAGTAAATACCTTTCCCCATAGGGGCTGAGCACAGGGACTACGGAGGGACCTCCTGCCTCCATCCAGATGACCTCTGGACACTGAACAGGTACCCCTTCCCAGGAGTTCCTGTCCTAGTCATGGGTTATCTGCAGGCATTTTAGTCCATTTTCCCCAAAATGGACATGATGAAGTCAGATGATGAAGTTCCAGGGTTCTGGAAATTTCAGGACTGAATCCACTGCCTGTGCAGCATAGGAAGCAAAATGACCTGGAGGTCATCACTCATTCCCTGTCTCTAATTGACCAGCTCCTCACAGGCTTCACCCTACTGGAACTCTAGACCCTCCCATCTTCAGGAAAGGCCACAAGCTGTGGCTGGGATGAGTCCAGGGCTCTGAATATTTCCTGAGAGGGCTGAGAGCTGCCACACCTTATAGCAGCCTAAGACATAGTAGTCACTCCCTCTGCCCTGACTCTGGGACAGACTTCCTGATGGGGTCACAGGGGCCCAGTGCTGCTATGAAAGGCAGGCAGATAGCTGTTCCCCCAACTTTACACACCATGTCGAGCTCAGAGAACCTGAGAGGCTAGGACAAGTACCTTTCTCTTCCTCCAGGCTTAAGGATTACCTGGGGCATGCCAGGACATAGGTGAGAAGTATGATGGCCTCCCAGAAGCTAGACTCTGAGGCTCCTTGTAGGGTGTTGACACAGTCCTGGGTCAGCTGTGTTCTGGCTCTGTGGTCTCCTATACAGGAGGAGGAAAGGACTCAGAAAACAGGTTCAGGACTCACTCCAGGGCAAGCAGAGATCCTGTCTCCAAAATGGTCACAAACTGAGCTACGGAGTTAAGATTTCAACATAAGGACTGTGAGAGCTAGGAGTCAGCGTATCACACAGATTGGGCTCATTCCTCTCCAAACATTGGGCCGCTACATGAGAAGCTACATGATCCAAACCCTGTGAAAACTGCTTTATCAATATCAACATGGTAAGGCCATTTTGAACTATGCCAATACTGTGAGGAGATTTTAATCAATACCAATCCAATAAGGCAAATTTAATCTATACCAATCCAGTAAGGCCACTTTAATCAATACCCAACTGGTAAGGCCACTTTAATCTATAATTTAATCTATAATCCTGTGAGGACTTTTTAATCAACATCATACTGTGAGGATAATCCCATTGACACAAGTCCTTTCATTAAGACAAACTGGGGAGAACATTGCCCCTGTATGTGGTTGAACTGCTCTGCTCTAAGTTCTCAGGATAATACCAACATATGTCTAATTATTATGTGACAATTAGGAATAAAATTACTTTTATAAATTAAACCAAAAAACACTTAGGATGTTAAGAAAAAGATAAACTTGGGCTGGGTTCATGGCTCAGTGGTAGAGCGCTTGCCTAGCATGCATGAAGCACTGGGTTTGATCACCAACACCACATGTTTTTAAAAAACTAAATAAACAAAATAAAGGTATTGTGTCCATCTGAATCTAAAGATCTGGGGAATAAAACAGACTTACGGGGAAACAATCCTCCCCAGAATAGGAAAGAAAATCCTAGATAGCAGCAGTGGACTTGACTGCTGCCACCCTCTGAAAACTGAGTCAGAGTCACCTGCCTTCTACACTGTCAGCAGCTACACAGATGGTCCCTAAGCAAAGGAGACAGGACTGGCCACACCCTGGCAAGTTCATGGCTGGTGGAGGTTGCTGTGCCTAGCCAGGCCTGCCTATGAAGCCCCCTCTCTAAGCATTTTTTTCCTGGTCCAAAGGGCAGGCTGGCTGGGGCTCCTTCCACAGGGAGTACTCAGGGATCCCACACTCTTATTCAATGGTGGTGCTTTCCAAAGAGTGGGTCTTTCTGATTTGCTGTAGTCCACAATGTGAAATAATTCTCCTCCTCCTCCTCCTCCTTCACTCCTCCTCCTTGTTTATCTTCTTTCACTGTCTCTTCCTTCTCCTCTTCCTTTCCTTCTATCCTATGCCCTTTTACCCTTCTCTCCTCCTTTTCCTTGTCTTTTTCCCCTGACTCATCCTCTCCTTCCACCTCATTCATTTTCTCTTACAGGTGAAATAAGAGGAAGAATCCATTGTGCTTTATTTCTATGACTGTGGACACCAAGAATTACCCTGGGATTGCTTCTGCCAGTTCACCACTTTTTACCTATTTGACCTCTGGTTGCTTCCCTCAGGACCTGTGCCAGGCACACTCATGAAACTGGCACTGAGAAGAGCATTTGCTATCAGTGCCCAGTCTTGCAAGATAATCAGGAGAATGACATTCTGCCTGTGGGCAAGGCCTTCCAGCAGCTTCTTCAGGTCTTACTCCCAAGCTCAGGCTGGTGGGTGTCCCAATGCCCATAGTTTCAGGGAACCAGGGTGTCCATTACTGCTGTTCAGGCCACTTGCCTTATGCCACTTACCTGCAATATCCTTTGCATAGAAGGGTCTACTGCCAGTGGTTGAGGATCTGACATGGCCTTGAGACCACAGGTCCTGGGCACCCAGCACACCATTCCCCTGCATCTTCTCTATCCACCCCCCCTGACAGGCTGGTCTTGTTTCCACAGAGCAGCCTCTATTATGAGGATGGCTTTGGGTTGGCAACACACAGCACACTCTATGGTCCTGTACTCCTGTCTTCCATGTTTCTCCTAGCTCCTAAGTCATCTGTCTCCATTCAGCCTCCCTGCCCCTTATGGGCCTGGGTGGCCCTCAGGGACTTCTTTTAGGAAAGCAGGTATACATGATGTCCAAATCTCTTCACATCCCAAGAGTCCTATGAAGTAGCCATCAGCCACATGTAATTATTTGCATTCTAAATAATTAAAACCAAAAATCTGTTTGTAAGTCTCCCCAGCCACTATTCACAAGCTCAATGGCCACATGGAATAGCAGCTGCCATAACAGACATTATCCAGGAAACCAAAGTATGCTGGGCTAACTCTGCCCAAGTGACCCTGAAAGGACACTGTAAAAATTGTCATTTCCTCTGAGAAAATATTTGACCCTTAGCCTGAGATGAGGTCTGTGGCTCTCCATCACTGCCACTCGGCTCCTGAGGGTGCACATATTTTGCACATTCATAAATAAGTTGTTGACAAAAGAAAATGTCACAATGACTCATTCTCAGAGATTCAGCACAATGAAAAAATTTACATAGACTGCTGTCTATGAAAATTTAAGCATATTCATAGATTTACTACTATTTAAAGGGGATACTTTTAGACATTTCTAAAAAAACATTCTGAAAGGTATTTAAATGTACTTGTATCACTCTTGAATTTTGAAATTTATAAAGGCCTTGGGATGTGCCTTAAAGATCTAAGGTCAAAAATCATGGCATTTTCAGGGAAAAGGATGGTATTAGAGTAGATTATGCTAAATGAAGCTAGCCAATCCCTTAAAAATGAATGCCAATGTCTTCTTTGATATAAGAAGGGCAACTAAGAACAGAACAGGGAGGAAGAGCATGAGAAGAAGATTACCATTAAACAGGGACAAGAGGTGGGAGGGAAAGGGAGAGAGAAGGGAAATTGCATGAAAATGGAAGGAAACCCTCATTGTTATACAAAATTACATATAAGAGGAAGTAAGGGGAAAGGGAAAATAAAAAAAAACAAGAGAGAGAAATGAATTACAGTAGATGGGGTAGAGAGAGAAGATGGGGCAGGAGAGGCGAGGGGGGATAGTAGAGGATAGGAAGGGCAGCAGAATATAACAGAAACTAGTATGGCAGTATGTAAAAACGAGGATGTGTAACCTATGTGATTCTGCAATATGTATACAGGGTAAAAATGGGAGTTCATAACCCACTTAAATCAAATGTATGAAATATGATATGTCAAGAGCTTTGTAATGTTTTGAACAACTGATAAAAAATAAAGTAAAATAAAAATCACAATAAAAAAAGATCTAAGGTCAAACAGATCGGATTGGTAGAACTTAATTCTCACTCACTGGAAATGGAAAGTCAGAAAATTCAGTATGGGGGTGAAGTGTCATCCTCTTGCTCTCGAGATGATCAAAGTCAGAGGTACTCAACATGTGCATTAATAATCACCTTAGGGGGACAGAGCCTAGAGGCTCAGGCTGTAATGCAAGAGACTGCTAACAGCCCACATTCTCATATATGATGCAAAATTCTAGGCACAGTTGGCAAGAAGTCACCTTTGAGTAATCTTAGAGTGTGGAAGAGGAGCTGGAGTTCCATTCCACTAACCAGAATATGACAGGAAAAGAGCTCCTCAGAGTTCCCAGATGACACTTTGGGGATCCACCTTCAGGGAAGTTTCCAAGAGGGGCTGTCCTCATGATTGATCTGGAAGGCCAGGAAGAGGTGCTAAGGGCAGAGGAAGAGGTGAAGAAGATTCAGGGACAACACTGGGGAGGGATTACGGAGTGTCAGAAACAGGTGGTCAGAATGGTCAAGCTGCCACTGCACTTTGCTCCACATTATATGGGAATATCTCCCAGTACACAGTCAAGAGAGACATCTACATGTGGGGTAGGCAGCCCCATCACAGGGCGTGCCAGAGTCTGACAGCCAGTGTGGTCAGGGTTGTTACCCTCTGAGGCTTCTCTCTGAGCTTGCAGATGGCCTTCCTCCCTATGTCCTTATACTGGTACCTCTGAGAATCTGTGCCCAGTTTTCTCAGCTATAAGGATACTGCTTGCATCTAAATAGAGCCACCCAGAAAGCCTCATTAAATTTAATAATCACTGAAAAAAACCCTGTCTCCAAATATGGGCATATTATGAGCTACCAGATTAGGACTTCAAAGTAAGAATTGTGAGGGGATAGGAAGCAGCCCTTCACACAGACAGGGCTCATTCCACTTCAAACAAAAGGCTACTGTAAGAAGTTATGTGATCCTCACCCTGTGAAGACAGCTTAATCAATACCAATGTAGTAAGGACATTTTGATCTATACAATCCTGTGAGGAAAGTTTAATCAATATGAATCCTGTAAGGCCACATTAATCTATACCAATCCTATAAAGACACTTTAATCTTTACAAATCCAATAAGGACATGATAATCTATGCCAATCCAGTAAGGCCACTTTAATTCATCCCAATCCTGTGAGTACTTTTTAATCAACACCAGTCCTGTGAGGACAGTTCCATCTACGTGAGTCCCTTCACCAAGGCAAAGAGGGGAAGCCTTTGACCCTGTACATGTTGATTAAACTCTTCTGCTCTAACTTCTCAGGATAACACCCACATATGTCCAATTACTATGTGACAATTTGTAATAATAATGCTTTTATAAATTAAATTTTAAAACATTAAGAAAAAGAAAGACATGAGGAGAAAAAAAAATCCTCCCCAGGATAGGAAAGAAAATCTCAGGTAGTAGCAGTGGCCTTGACTGCTGATACCCTCTGAAAACTTGGAGTTGAGGTCATGGGCCTGCAAAGCTGCCCGGGAGCTCCTCAGATGGTCCCTAAATGAAGAATCCAGGTCTAGCACTACACCCTGGATGGCTCATGGCTGGTATAGGGTGCTGTGTCTGGCTAGGCCTGGTCATTCTGTTTTGTTTCCCTGGTCCAAAGGACGGGCTGGATGGGGCTGCTTCCACAGGGATCACTCAGGAACCTCACATTCTTATTCAATGGTGGTGTCCTACAGCTATCAGGTCTCCCTGATGTGCTATTATCCACAATGTTCTCTTTTGTTAAAAAATAAATTCTCAAAATATTTTTTTTTCTTAAAAGAAAAAATACATTTTGAGGGAACTGGGTCATGGCAAGGCAGCTGGAATGGAACTGGGTCATGGAATGTCACCATGGTGCTGGAGGTCTGTGTGGACTTTCATTCCTACCTCCTCCTCTACCTCTTTAAAATATTTTGTTTGAGAAGAATGAGGAAGCTGCTTTCATCAGTTTCTGCCTGTGGGAGGCCCTGGGGTTCATCACTGTCTTTGGTTACAGCTCCTTTCTCGGTGTCAGCATCAAGTTCTACATTCTTCTAGGAGCCCTGAGTTGCCTTGGTCACCTATACAGGAGTATTAAATACCTGGTCAAGACTCTCACTGCCAGACAAACCAGCCAAGCATTGGAAGGAGAGATAGGGACAGAGATGTGACAGCAGTGGGCCATGTCAGGGGATGTCCAACACCCAAGTTCAAAAGGGGTACAAACGAGTCATCCAAGTACAGAAATGGCAGGCCTCCTGAGACCCACAGGGGTGTCTGGACATGCATGCAGTGACTTTAGGACTTGCTTCCTGTTCCGATACTTATCTCCCAGAGGCTCTCAGGTCATCAAGGAAGTGACTGGGTATACAAAAGACCATCAGAGTTATCAAGAATTCTTCTGAAAGGGGCAGTGACAGAGGATCTCACCATGACAGAGCTGGACAAATGTGTGCATGTCATCATTGCCTGGGTGCCCCATCCCTTCTGTCAATTTCTTCTTCCCAACACTGGCAATGCTATCCAAAACTCTTTATTCACACAATCCTTCTTCATCCAGTCTTCTTCTTCATCTTGAGGCCCCTTCTCTCTGCCATATTGAGTTTGTATTGTGGGCATGAACATCTCTTCCATTGGAATTTGGCTTCCCAGTATCTAGTGTGTCATCCAGCAGCTGCCATATAATTGCAAGTGCAGAAAAGGCACCAGCAGTTCAAAAAACCCCAACCTTGCAGCCTCCAGCTCACTGCATCCATGGTTCACTCCCTCAATAATCCCAGAGCCTTGTAACAGATGTTGGTC
The DNA here is from genome assembly GCF_048772815.1 of Callospermophilus lateralis. NCBI lineage: Eukaryota > Metazoa > Chordata > Mammalia > Rodentia > Sciuridae > Callospermophilus > Callospermophilus lateralis. Next base: position 10,536,228 of record NC_135317.1, read on the forward strand.
TCTGTCTGCAGATGAAACAGAACCAGATGCTGGTGTGGAGCTTCTTTCTTCCAGTCAGCATTAGCCAAGGGGGCTCAGCAAATAAATAAAAACTTGAACTTGCCACAAGCTAATGTTTCATGGTTTCTTAAGTGTCACTTTGCCTCAAGCTAGCATCCTTCCAACCTGAAGAATTTCCCATAGTTTCTTACGTGCATGATGCCAGTGCCTGTCCTGCTATTCTCCAGGTTCAGCCTGGATTGCTTGTCTGTCCAGGTGTGCTGTGGCCACTTTCTCCTCCTACCTGTGTGATCAGGAGCAGGTCTAGAGTAATCCCTTGCTTTTTGCTTTATCCACAGAGCTCTCTGCTCACTTCCTATCTTCCTTACATCTCAGCAGTCTCCAGACTCACCCTCCTTCCTGCAGGGCTCCTTCTTCACCTCCATCCTGGGCTATTAAATGAGAATTGTTCTACAGCCCAGGGATGACACTCCACCCCTGCCACCCAAGCCCACTGAAGGCTTTCATGTCTATAGCTCACCATCTGGACTCCTGCCCAAGATGCACCAGGTCCTGTGTAATTGAACTCAGATGCCCCTGTAGGGTAAATTCAACCAACCCCACTCTCAGTACTTCTCTTGGACATTGCTTCCTTCTGTTCTGGGTCCTTAGCTAATGCTGCTTCTGTTTCTGTCTAAATTATATTAGCCTCCCAGACCCAAATGCCCACCAGGCTCCTGCCACCTTTAGTAACCTCTTTCATAGTGCAGGATCTTCCTACTGCCTAGTACCAGTGCCCTTTGCCTTTTCATTTTAGCCAGGCTTAACAGGCCACCTTACCATAATACCCTTATTTGTAAGTTCCCCAGCTGACTGCAGCTTCCACAACATGGAGCTTGGATCATTGCAAAAGAGTCAAAGCTGGCAGAGGGAGTGCAAGTGGCCCTGATTTTTTAAATATACTTTTTAAGGAAGGCTTGGAGGAGCCACATAGACATCCCTCATGCTTTGGGCAGCCTGTCATGAGACAGCTGAGTGAGCCAGATGGGTGGACTGATCTGGCCCAGAGGCTAAAGGTAAGAGTGGTTAGTCCTGATGCTAGAGGCCAACCTTACTCTTCCTGAGACTGGGGTGGTGCTGAACAGTGCTCCAGCCTACAGACATCACTTGATGACCCATGATGGACACTGGAAAATGAGGAGGAAGATCTGTGGAGAGGCCCAGTCTTCAACTGCAGGTCCAGAGACCCATGTCCCCAGTAACAAGAAGCAGGCCAGTTGTCATGAGCCATCCATGGGCTGTGTGTGTGAACTATTGCACATAGTAGCCAAATTAGGGGATAGACCTGGCACTGCAAGCTCCCTGTCAAGTATTGATCACATGATACAGGGGAAACTCCCTCTCTAGCTCTGCCTCAGATCCCACACAGCACCTGAGATGGGTGTGACTCACCAAGGTGTCAATCTATCTGCTGACAAGACATCATGAAGCAAGACTCCACCCTTGAAACCTTATCCCTCTCTGAGGTCCCTGATATAAAATAAAGGAAACAGTGTTTATGCTCTTTCCAACATGGAAACTGAACTTTAAGCTCACAGAGCAGTCCTGCTCTCAGTTTAAAAACTACTTTCTGTGTTGTGTAATTTTTCACCACTTTCTTAGCTTAATGTTGCAGCCAGATCTTTTAAACCTAGTTTGTCCCATCTGTGCACATTGGGCAAGAGCCAAGATTTCTCCAACATGCCTTGCCAGATGTTCCTGAGAAAGAGGTGCCAACTGACAGATCACCCATAGGATTGAAGGATATCAGAGGTGTGTTGAGACCTTATTCTCCTTGTCCTGTGTTACTGATACTAACATGGTGAAGAAACATGCAGCTGTTTTGGTGAAAGCCCACCCCATCTAGGAGCCATTGACTCCAGGCACACGCTATCTGGCTGCTCTGCAGAATGTCTGCAGAGAGTTGCTTGCTGACTACACAGAGGCTCCAGACTCTGTGCTCCTGTCTACTGGGCACCAATAACCCTCAGTTGGGCTCTAGCTCACCTGTCTGGGACACCAGGACCTTGTCTGTTTGCTTCATCCTTTTTAACCTTTTGAACACATGTTTTTGTGGCTGTGCCAAGCACCCTGGTGAGAGCCTGGAGGAAGGATACTCACCAGCCTCAGTCAGAAAAGAAGAATACTGGGTCTCAGGTCACCTAAAGCTACCAGCCCAGCTGAGTTTAGGGAGTGTTGAACTTGATAAACTTTCAAGGTAAACCATTAACTCTTGCTCTGGGTTTTCAGGTAAAATGGAATTATTCCTACTTTATATGGAATAATTAAAGCCACATGTCACTGCAAAGCAACATGAAAAACTGGGCCCCCCAAAAAACATCCCCTAGAACCAGGTCAGTGTACAATACTTTTTGATGAACCCCTCAATGCAATGGAGTTCTTACAAGCTTTGATTAGGTTTGAGGTATCCTTCTTAAACCCCCATCATGGCCCAACTCCCAGGACTCAACAACAAATCCATAAATACATACCTTTGGTACTTGCTCAGAGTAAAGAGTGAAGGCAAGATTTTAAAAAATATAGTGTGTAAGGAGACTCTAAAGAGGCAAGCACCCAGACAGTGCAAGCTGAACTTGGACATGTGACAACCATCTGCTGTCTTATCCTACTGACCTTTTGTGAATAGCAAAATATAGCGACTATAAGGATGACAACAAGGCCCTGCAGACAGCAAGGTGACCTATATAAGCTCTCACAGAGGCTCAGCTCCTCAGAGAGAGGCACACAGGGAGACAAATGCTCACAGACTTTCTACTCTGCTACCATCAGCCACTAGAAGGGGACACTCAGTGAAGTGAACAGTCAGAGACTCCCTAACCCTGCCATGTATGCACTCTCACTCTCCCCACAGCACCACTAGTTTCACCCTGCTGTCACTGTGAACTGCTGCTGCTCAGGTTCCCAGTTGAGCTACTAGCATCTGACAGTTAAGAGACCACTTCTGCGGCCCAGAGACTTTGCACTATGGGTGAAACATGATCTGTTACGTCTGAAGGACTTGCTGGCTGAGTGGAATGGGAATAGTACTGTTCTCTCTGTGTTAAGAGTACATTCAATATAATTGCATTTCAAATGCATCTAGCTCTAGTGTGGTTCCTCCAACACTGCTCACAACAGTGTGCCCCATAATACCACAAAATTTTCTAAAAACTGAATGTGTATCTAAAAGGAAATAAATCTAGAAACAATGAAATTAAGAGCACACAGAAAGAGAAAAGGATGTGTTAACAATCTGTGCCATGGCTATGGCTAATCTGAAGTCATGGCCATGTGCTGAGGTTGGCTTGGAGGTCACCTGCCTCCCAGGCAAAGACAGAAGCCTGGGTCACATATGTACCATCATCTGACAAAAGGCAACATAACAAAATTTTTAAATAAATTAATTTTCTAGGTACTACAGTGTAAAGGAGATTTTTATGTGAGCCTAGCCAGAGAAGATGAACAAAAGTGGGACCTGTCTTGGATGGATAACTTTATTTATGGCAGTGTGACAAAAGCTGAGGGCCCTCTGTGAGGATGTGACTGTAAACATGTTTGAGCAAAGCAAGCTTGAGAGGCTGAATCAGAGTTATTATGTGGGTTGGGCTTGGTCATTTCCTGATGCCTACCCCAGAAGACTGGAGCCTTCTACTTCTTGACCTGTGCACCTCAGCCTTCCTGAAGCTGTTCCAACTGGCATTATTTACACAGTGAGGTAAATTGCTCAAAGTATATTACTAATAGAGATGCCAGGGAAATAAAGAGATGCCAAGGAAATATTTAATATAAAATAAGACTTGAAGAAGAAAATGGCATTTAACAAGCTCTTCTAGTTTCATGTCTAAACCAAGAACAAGAGATTACTTTTCTTCCACATCCACTTTCAGGCCCAAGTCTAAAGTCCAGCCACTCCAGAATATCCTTACAGATCCCTGAGCACCTTCTTCTGGGCCTGGGGGGAATAACACAGCACCAACCCACTCTAGGCCTGAGGCCTATTGGGGGATACTGTTAAGTCAGCTCCTGAGAGCCAAGGGGAGTCCCCTGGTATGCAGGACTAAATATATGTGTTCAGAGCACCCCATCCTTCAGGTTCTACCTGATGTTTTGTTTGTTTGGTGAGGGGCAGGTGGATTGGGGGATTAAACTCAGGGACACTAAACCATAAACCACAGAGCTACATCCCCAGCCATTTTTGTTTATTTCTTTGTTAACTTTTGAGACAGGTCTTGCTAAGTTGCTTAGGCTCTCACTAAGTTCAGAAGGCTGGCTTTGTACTTGTCATCCTCCTACTTCAACCTCCTGAGCTGCTGAGATTACAGGTGTATGCCACCTTGCCAGGTACAGCCTGGTATTTTGAGATAACAGCTCCTGCTCTGATTTGTAAATGTTCTCATGCCACAGGTCCTTCATTTTGCACCCTATGGATCATCTCTTTCACTAGGGAAGACTCCCAACACAATGTTCCCTCACTTCTGCTCCCTGACTTCCTCCCCTTTCTTTGGTCATTCTGTTTGCAAAAAAATAAAGTAAAACAAAAACTTACCAGGCCTTCCAGACCAGGTGCTTTGCAAAATAAGAATTTTAACTCAGGAATTCAAAAGCTGACTCTTCATTCACTCTGCTGTGTCAACATCTGCCCACCTGGAGCTTTATGCAGAATGAGCCCTCCTTGGAGAATAGTCCATTCCTTCCAACACCAGGCAGTGCTGGGTTTTCCTTCCCTTCAGCTCTGGCCCTGAAAGGTCATCAATGACAGGGGTGGAGACTTCAAAAATGTGACATCCAATCTACCACGACTCACCTGCACAACCTGGGAGTGTGCTGCTGGGCCCAGGTGTTCATGTGCACACATGAAGCCAGAGTCTACAATGCAACTCCAAGGCAGCATGACATCTGAGAAGAAACTCCAGAACATGTCCATAGGATAACAAGCCTGGGCCTCATCCACAGTCCCATGGTGAGCAATCTAATTGGCCATGACCATCTTCCCTCCAAAGCTCTTCCTTCACCCTACCCTCCTGTGCCCACCCTCCTCTGGCTCCACTTTGAAGCCTGGGTTTTTAGTAAAGATCTTGATTTCTGCCTCCCAGCAATCTTTCCTGAGACTCAGTCCTGTTGGCTTAGCTTCCCACCTTAACCCAACAAACAGCAAGCCAGCTTAATTTACTTCAGATGCTTCTTGTCACACACACACACACACAAAAAAAAACAACTAATGAATACATTAAGATATACAAGTATTTATTGTGCAAAACCAAGTATTCTTTTAGATACAGCTGATAAAACAGGACACCGAATAGTAGAACTTTGCTCTTTGGAAGTTTCTATTCTGTATCATACTGTGCAATGAGTTTGTGGTGGTCAACTGGGGTCAGGAATCAAGACAGAATCATGCATGATTGTGTGTGAGTTGGAAACACCCAACTTCCCCGGAAAGGTGACCAGAGACACACAGGAGGAGTCCAGCCACTTAGACAAACAGAATCAACAACCACAGAGGCAGACTGGGAACCCACATGTTGACAGTGGAGCATGTGAGGCCTAGGGAAGATCACACAGACCTAGATATCAATGTCAAGATGGTGGGGTTTATTCTGAGCAATGGCTACCTGCATTAGTTTCCTAGGTGGCAATCTGAAGGAAAGTACCACAATTGTGGATGACTGAAAAGCAGTAAATTGCATCCAAAAGAAGGATTGACATCTCTTCTTCTGAAATCCTCTGTACTCCTTCTCCATACATTTAGCAACAGTGATGAGATGATTATGAGTGGGGAAGCTGCATGGAAGATGCAGAAGCACCCAACATTGTTGCAGGCATGCCCATCCCTGCCCACTGGCTCACCTCTTCCTTCCCTGCACACATTATTATGAAAATGATGTCATAGAACACTGAGGACACCCATGCCTTCTCAGAAGTAATTTCTCCAACCATTGCTACTCACCCTGTCCACAACCCTCACGGAGGGATTCCTCTGGGCCAAGGTCACCAGCTAAAAGTCATGTCTACACTGGCTCAAGGGGAGAGACTCCATCCATATCAGATCAGTACAGCAAGTCTGTCTGTACTAGGTCAAAGCAAGTAATGCTCTATACTGGCTCAAGGTGAGTGACCAGCTACACAGATTCAAGGTGAGGGAGTCTCATCTATTCTGACTAAAGGCCAGTGATTATCCACACTGCAGAGGGAGGCACAGTGGCCCAGGCCTTAGAGCAGATGGCTGGTGGGCCCCTGCCCTCACTCTGAGGCCCCATCTTTCTTTTAATCAGCCTAAATTTAAATCTAAATATTATTGGAACAATAATTTTATGACACAATTTGTCTGCAATAAGTTTATTGAGAAACATCTCAGGAGAATGGGGGAAAGGACAGAGGAACAGGGCAGGATGAAGTGTCCCAGGCAGAAAGTCTCTGACATCTTACACAGGTGGGGTCAGAGAGACTCAGGCTGTCCACTGGCATTGTCAGGCTCCAGATGTCCACTGGGGGCCCTCATACTCTTGCCACAGGACAAGTTCAGGGGCAAGGTATGTAAGAGTACCCCAGAAATTTTCCAGCTTCTGCCCCACCATAAACCTGGTGCTGAGACCAAAGTTGATGAGTTTGATATTGCCTCTGGCATCCACCATGATGTTCTCTGGCTTCAGGTCTTGGTGTAGGACACCCTTCTCATGTCAGTAGCCCATGGAACACACTATCTGCCTGAAGATTCTCCAGGCCTCCTGCTCCTGCATGCCACCGCATGTAATATACTGAAGTAGCTGTTCCCCACCTTCATGCTCCATCATGATGTAGATATTTTTGAGGGACCTAATAACCTGTAATATCTGAATCACATTGGGATGCTCCAGGGTCTTTGACATACATGGTTCAGAGAGGACTGGGATATTCTGCACTACAATCTTCAGGACCTCTGCCTTGGTGAGGCAATGGTGGGCTAGGTTTACCTGGCCAAACTCACCATGCCCAATGCATGTGCACCTGAAGGACACAAAGTGTCCAAACACCATCCACCTAGGACCCAGGGTGAGAATGGTCCATGGAGTTCCCAGCCCTGCAATAGTTTAATGTGTGACTCAAGATACCAACCCCAAAGTACTTTCCAATTCACAGAATAAGTCCTGGGTGAGAGTTATCATCTAGTCCCCAGCACACCATGGAAACAAGGCAGTTTTGAGGAGGCTTCAGAGACAAGATCATGGCTGGACTGGCAGCCTGTGTCCCCCTGGCCTACCTGCAGAGGTGTACCTGCCTCATTCCCATCACCCCTCCTCCCAGCAGAACTGCCAACCCAATTACATATAAGGTATCCACCCATCAGATCTGAATTTCAGATAAACCAAGAATCTTTCAGGGACAAGTGTGCCCCCATGCAATGTTTGGGTGTCATGGATTTCATATGGCAAGCCTACTCTTAAGGCAGTCTGAGGGAGAATCTTGGAGGTTCAAAAGGGCCAACAGGACAACCAAAATTTCACTTGGCATTTTGGATATCACCAAACCTATCAGAATTCTCATGTGACTCCAACCATGATTCCACCCAACAGTCTAGATGGGGGAAGCCTCAAGTCTAGGCCCCTCTTCTGGGTATTGATTCTATTATTATCATCAATCTATAGATGCCGAGTCTCTGGTTTGATTCCTAGCTCCTTGATCCATTTTGAGTTAACTTTTGTGCATGGTTAGAGAAAGGGATTCAATTTCATTTTGTTGCATATGAATTTCCAGTTCTCCCAGCACCATTTGTTGAAGATGCTGTCCTTTCACCATTGCATGCTTTTAGCACCTTTGTCTAATATAAGGTAGTTGTAATTTTGTGGATTGGTCTCTGTGTCCACTATTCTGTACCATTGGTCTACCCACCTGTTTTGGTACCAGTATCATGTTTTTGTTATTTTGCTCTGTAGTATAGTCTAAAATCTGGTATCACTATACCACCTGTTTCACTCTTCCTGTTTAGAATTGCATTAGCTATTCTAGGTCTTTTATTTTTCCAGATGAATTTGATGATTGTTTTTCTATTTATGTGAGGAATGTCGTTGGGATTTTTATTGGCAGTGCATTAAACCTATAGAGTACTTTTGATAATATGGCCATTTTAATGATATTAATTCTACCTACCGATGAACAAGGTATATCTTTACATCTTCTAAGGTCTTCTTCTATTTCTCTCTTTAGGGTTCTGTAGTTTTCATTGAATATGTCTTTCAACTCTTTTGTTAGGTTGATTCCCAAGTATTTTATTTATTTGAAGATATTGTGAATGGGGTGGTTGTCCTCATTTCCATTTCAGTGGATTTGTCACTGATATATAGGAATGCCTTTGATTTATGGGTGTTGATTTTATATCCTGCCACTTTGCTGAATTCATTTACTAGTTCTAGTTTTTTGGTAGAATCTTTTGGGTCTCCTAAGTATAGGATCATATCATCTGCAAATAATGCTAATTTAAGTTCTTCTTTTCCTATCTTTATGCCTTTAATTTCTTTCATCTGTCAAATTTCTCTGGTGATTGTTTCAAGAACTCTGTTGAATAGAAGTGGTAAGAGAGGGCATCCAGGTCTTGTTTCAGATTTTAGAGGGAATGCCTACAATTTTTCTCCATTTAGAATAATGCTTGCCTGAGGCTTATCATAAATACCTTTTACAATGTTGAGGTAAGTTCCTGTTTATCCCTAGTTTTTCTAGTGTCTTGAACATAAAGTGTTGCTGTATTTTGTCAAATGGTTTTTCTGCATCTATCAAGATGATCATATGTTTATTATATTTAAGTCTATTGATGTGGCAAATTACATTTATTGATTTCTGTATATTGAACCACCCTTGCATCCCAGAGATGAATCCAACTTGATCACGGTGCATGATCTTTCTCATGTTTCTGTATCCAATTTGCCAGAACTTTATTGAGGATTTTTGCATCTATGTGCCACAGTCTGGCTGGGCACAATTCACGAGCCAATTACCAAGCAGAAATGAACTTTATTTATAGAACACACACGCCACACCACACAAGCTCTTCAGGAATTCCCTCAGAGCCCAACTGCCACCACCGGCTTCCCACAGGTCTCTCAACCCCCCAACTCCTCCTGCTCTTGGGCCTGATTGGCTGGGTTGCGTGAGCAGAGCCAAAAAAAAAATGTCCCCCAATGAGCAGCTCCGTGGTCTGAAAGGGCAGGGAAACAGCCCAATGAGCATCACCACAGAGGAGCCAATCAGCTGGCAGCTAGAAGTTTGTTGGGGCCACTATGAGTCAATCATCAGTTGGCAGCTGGAAGTTTGCTGGGGCCACTGTGAGCCAATCATCAGCTGGCAGCTGGAAGTTTGCTGGCAGCTGGAAGTTTGCTGGGGCCCCTTCGGCTATGGCTCTCAACATCTCCCCCTCTCCATTTAAACAACAAGCATGTGGCTTAGGGACCCTGCCTGCCTTAGGCTGTCCAATACTACATATGGTTCTTACCCGTCATCAGATGAGCTGACCTCAAGGCATCAGCCTCCTGTCTTAGGTTGGTACCACTGCAATTGGATCTTACCCATCATTGACTACTGGTCCAGCATACAACCACACCTGTGGATAGGTCTTTGTACCAGCAGGGGGGTGAGGTTCTTTGCCTCACCTCTGTTGGCCCCCAAATTTTAGCTGAACGACCATCCCAAGCAGAAGGAAGGAGGATACACCAAGTCAATTGACAACTCCTTTTGGAAAAATTGTACCACCGATGACACCATCAGCAAAAATACCCCAACACTACCACAAGTCGCTGCACCAACAGATAGTTCACAATGCATACAAGTGATACATAGTCCAGGCAAGTTCTGCAAGCAGTTCAGTAATAGCTATTGCAGAAGCTGTAGATTGGTTTTATATTTGTCATCACTGGCACTGAGATGAAGATAGGAATTCTGGCAATAATGGCTAAAGAAAAAATTATGTAACATTCCAGAAGGCACTAAAAGAAAACAATTTTCTGAACAATTTACATTATCTTGAACAGAATTATTAAATATAATGAAAAGGAAAGGTGAAAGTAAACAAACAGATCTGTTAACCTCCTTTTTTGTTCACATATTAAAACAATACTCAACAGCTGTTTACCCAATTTAAATTGAACCATTTAAATCACGTGAATAAAAAAAAATTTGGATCCATTTTTTCATAAGCGCTCATCATATATGATATATGGACATACGTACATACAACACAAAACACAAGTGTGCACACATAATATAATACATATAACACATAACATAATAGTAAAGGCCTTATACCATTTTACAGGTGAAATCTCCATTGCAATGTTTAAAAACTCTATAGTCAAAAAATAGAACTGATCAGCAAAACATTAACCTAGGTCTGTATGAGCTCAAAAAACAAAATAGAACTTCATGATGTGGGAAAGGGCTATAATAAAATAGATATTGAAAAAAAGCATCCTGGTTCTGTCGCAGATGTAAGGATAGCCAAACTGGAGTTTTGCATATAAGCTGTTATGAATTTGAGCCAAATCATCTTCTTTATGGTCTGTAGAAATCGCTTGAATTAATCTCTCTGGAATCCAAATCGGCTGCTGTTCTCCGTGTGGAAACACACAAACAGACCCCCAACTCCAGACAATCACTGGGTCAGGACCTCAGTTAATCTTTCTTGAATCCAAATAGGCTGCTGTTCTCCCTGTGGAAACACACAAACAGACCTCCAACTCCAGACAATTACTAGGTCAGGACCTTTCCATTTTCCTGTTAGAATATCCTTCCAAAGTCCCTGGGGCTTATGTACATTTTTTGGACACATATGCCTTTCCACAGCACTAAGCCCTGATGAATCCAAATTTAAAAAGTTTAGAGTAAAAAGGGTTATTTTAAGTTTATCTTTGGGGAATATATACCCCTTCCCAATTCCCTCTTTTTGCTTTAATAAGTACATTTTAATAGTTTGATGAGCTCTTTCAACTATGCCTTGTCCCTGTGGATTGTATGGGATTCCTGTTATATGAGTAATTCCAAATGATGAGCAAAATTGTTTAAAAGAGGTAAAAGTACAACCAGGGACATTATCTGTTTTTAACTGTTTTGGAACGCCCACAGTGGCAAAATTTTGTAAGCAATGAGCTATAATATCTTTAGTTTTTTTCTCCGGCATGAAGGGAGCCCATCAAAAATCCGGAAAAAGTATCAACTGTAACATGAAAATATTTTAATTTTCCAAATTCTGGCAAGTGTGTGACGTCCATCTGCCAAATATGGTGAGGTATCAGTCCTCTAGGATTGACTCCAAGATTAACTTGTGGTAAAAAGGTCACACAATTTTGACATTGTATTATTATTTGTCTAGCTTGTTCCTTAGTTATTTTAAAATGCTTTTGTAAAGTATTACCATTGACATGGAACTTTTTATGAAAATTTGTACCTTCTTCTAGTGTAGAGAAAATATGTATGTCATGTGTAGTTTTATCTGCTAAATCATTGCCCAAACTAAGGGCTCCAGGCAATCCTGTATGTGCCCTAATATGTCCTATAAAGAATGGATCTTTTCTGTCCCAGATTAGACTTTGTATAGTGGAAAGCAAAGAGAAAACAGTAGAGGAAGGGGAAATCCTACCAGCATCTTCAAGGTATACTATAGCATTAACTATATACCGGCTATCGGAAAATAAATTAAATACAGAATCTTTAAACATCTAAAAGGCTTGTAAAACTGCATTAAGCTCTACCTTTTGTGATGACTTTAAAAATGTAAAAGTTTGATCAGGGGTAACTATTGCTGCTGTACCATTATTTGACCCATCAGTGAATATATTTGGAGCATTCATGATAGGTGTTTTTCTTGTCATTTTTGGAAAAATTATAGGATGTGATGACCAAAAAGACAATAAAGGATTAGATGGTAAGTGGTTATCAAATGAAACATTAGATTTGCACATGATTATTGCCCAAGTATTTAACTCATTAGCTAACTCATCAATTTGATCCATAGTATATGGAGTAATAATTTTATTGGGAGAAATTCCAAATACCCCTTTGCTGCTTTTATTCCTTTGAGTATTAATTGTCCTACAGCCTCAGGATACCTAGTAAGAATAGTGTTAGGCGAATAAGATAAATGTATCCACGATAATGGACCTTCTTGCCAAAATACTCCTGTAGGAATATTTTTTGTTGGTAGTACAATAAATAATAAAGGCAAACTTATATCAATTCTATCCAAATGCATATTTTCCATATATGTTTCAATGATTTTTAATGCCTTTCTTGCTTTAGGCATTAACATTTGGGGTGAATTTGGATCTGATGGACCTTTTAGGATACCAAATAAAGGTCCCAACTCTCCTGTTCATATACCTAGATAAGGCCTTATCCAATTTATGTCTCCTAATAACTTTTGAAAGTCATTAAGTGATTTGAGTTGATCTACTTGTATTTGAATTTTTGGTGGACAGACCATGGTTGACGATAATAGATCTCCTAAATAATTAAATGGAAAATTTAATTGTACTTTATCTATTGCTATCTCTAGATTATAATTTTTTAATAAGTTTGTAAGTGTGGAAAAACATTCTAGCAATGTGTTTTAATCTTTTTGTGCTAATAATACATCATCCATATAGTAAAATATTTGTAGTTCAGGATTTTGATTTCTAAGTGGATGGATTACTTTGTTAACATAAATTTGACACATAGTTGGGCTGTTAGCCATCCCTTGAGGGAGCACTTTCCATTCATATCTCTGATCAGGACCTTCATGATTCAGTGCAGGGATAGTAAATGCAAAACGTGGACTATTCTCAGGATGAATTGGAATTGAAAAAAAAAATCTTCAATATCTATAACTAAAACATACCAGGTTTTTGGCAAAGCAGACAATTGAGGAATCCCCGATTGAGCAGATCCCATAATAACCATCTCATTATTAATGGCTCTTAAATCTTGCAATAATCTCCATTTACCAGATTTCTTTTTGATGACAAAAATGGGAGTATTATGGGGAGATACAGAAGGTTGTATATGTCCTTCCACTAATTGTTGTTTGACCATGTCATCGGCTGCTTGTATCTTTTCTTTAGTCAGGGGTCACTGAGGAACCCATACTGGTCTTTCTGATTTCCAAGTAATTTTGATTGTCTCAGTGACCCCTCATGAAAATCCAATCCATGTCTGTCTGTTCCTTGATCTATTTGTATTAGTGCTGCTATACATTGTTCTTGTTCTTCTAATCTTTTTCCTTTCCTAAAACCTTGTCTAGACATAATAGTGGTCACATTTGGATTGATGTTATTTGTTAATGTTAGTCCTAATTGATCTAGGACAACTTGTCCCCATAAATTTATAGGAAGATGATCCAATACATATGGCTGTATAGTTCCTTCATATCCTTCAGGATCCTTCCAATGTAATACCATTGCACTTATATGGGGATTAGTCACCACTCCTAGGCCTCGAAGCATTTGAGTGGCTTGTTGTAACTGCCAATGTTTTGGCCATTCTTGACGAGAGATGATGCTAAAGTCTGCACCTGTATCCAGTAGCACATTAAATTCATGTCCTTGAATATTTAGTTTTAGCATGGGGTGAGAATCTAAATTTAAAGAAAGTATAGCCCAATCTTCACCTGTGTAGCCTAATCCCCTGGAACCTCTTTCTATAGTATGACTGGAAAATTTATCATGTAGACTGGGTATTATTAGTAACTGTGCTATTCTATCTCCTGATGAAATTACTGATATACCCTTTGGAGAACTGGCTATAATTTTTATTTCACTTTCATAATTGGGACAAATTACCCCAATACTTATCATAAGTCCTTTTAGAGTAGAAGAACTGTGTCCCAATAATAAGCCTACTGTTCCTTTGGGAAGAGGTCCTTTTACTCCTGTGGGAATGACTTGAACTCCCATCTCTGGAGTTAGTACTGTTCTGGCGGAGGCACAGATGTCCAATCCTGTGCTTCCTCTGGTTTGTCTAGTGAGGGATCTAATGGACAATGTGTCCTGGGCACTACCCTGATGGAGTTGGTGGGTTCTTCCAGTGCTCTGTATATTTGTGGTCTTGGGCCCCGGAGCATTGGGCACCCCCTGTCCATATTTTTGCAATGGAGCCTGATGCCTTTCTCCACAATATCGTGGATAGACACCTGGTCCTTGTTTGTTTTTTGATAAGGGAGTACCCTCTATGGTGGTTTGAGAACGGCATTCATTAGCCCAATGTCTCCCTCTACAGCAACATGGGCAAATAACCGGTATTCTACTCCTTTGATACCTAGTTTTGTTAAACCCTCCTCCTATGGGGGCAATTCCTTTTAAAATGTCCTGTTTGTTTACAATTGTAGCATGTTTTTGGCCTGGCATCTAAAACCTGTTGTACTGAAGCTGCCAAGACTTGCCTTTGTTCATTAATGTCTCTACATAATTCAATATATGTGTTTAAATCTTCATGTTTCCATCATCTAATGACTTCTCTGCACCAACGATTCACTTACTCATAAGCCAGTTGTTTTATTAATGACATTGCTTGTTCTGTATCCCCCAAAACTCTGGTAGCTCTTTGAATAAGCCTATCTACAAATTCAGCGTAAGGTTCATTAGCTCCTTGTATTACCTTAGATAATTGACCTTGTAAACCTCCATGTCCTTGTAAAGTCTTCCATGCCCTAACCACATCTACAGCAGTTTGTGAGTATACGCCAGGATCATATGCAATTTGTTGCTGCTGATCCTCATAAGGTCCCTTTCCTAACAACATATCTAGATTTCTCTGAGGATAACCAACTGCTGCATTTCGCATAGCCATCTCCTTGCAAAATTCCTCATTGGCAACCTTCCATAATAGGTATTGTCCTCCATTTAGCACAGCTTTACACACACTAGTCCAATCTGCTGGTGTCATGTTCAAGTTGGTAATGGATTCAACCATGCTTAGAGTGAAGGGTGCTTGAGGACCATAGGTTGTTCCAGCCTCTTTTAGCTGCTTCACTGTTTTGAAATCTAAAGCATGGTGAATTTTCTACCCTTCTCTCTGCTCAAATACAGGGCATGTTAATATTTGAGGTCCTGTCTCAGGATCCCATCTATCAACTCCCGGGGTTGGGGGCCTCCCAGCATATGGAGGTGGCACTGTTGGTTGGACACTTACACCCTCTGGTGATAGAAAGGTGTTAGTAGCAGTCTCCTGTTGTAACTTTTCCCCTGATGGCTTTTTCTGCTCTAAACTTTCTTCCTCTGTCTGACTAGCTTGAGAGACTTTCTCTTTTACTTGAATTTTTTCCTCTGTCTGACTAGCTCAAGAGACCTTTTTTTTCCTCTGTCTGACAAACTTGAGAGACCTTCTCTTTTACTGAAATCAATATGTCTTCTCCTTCCTCTACCAAGTCCAGCCCCATTTCTATTTTTTCTCAAGATTTTCTATCTTGAACACACACATGATCAGAACTCCTATCCTTCCAGGTAACAAGTGGGTTATTTCAAGCAAAATAAAGTTTTAAACAAATCTTCCCAGTATGAGTCCATTTTTATAGTTTTAGTCCATCTTCCAATTGCCTAAAGACAAACCAGCAATCCTCTCTCATTATTAAATATCACACAGGACAAGCCCTAGCTAAGAGAGTATCTTATTTTGGTTGAGTTTCAACAACTAGAGTCAGGTTACTCTCAAAAGTGATTAACTATTTAAACTACTTTTCCAAATGTAAAATCTTTTTTTTTCTTAGAGGAGGGGAAATTTTAGGCACAAGTGAGAGACAGGGTACATAAAGCTATGCCCTTGATACATGACTTTGTTCACTTTTTCACAACATGGTGGTTATTTTCTTATATATTTTACTAAGCCTATATAATAAAAGATAGTGCTAAACCTATATATAAAAGCAAATTTGCTGAAGCATTCATTTTCAAGTCTCATAAATATGTGCAGTTCTCATTATAAAGTCTCTACAACACATTTGCACATTTTCATATACTAACATAATACACAATCTCATGGAAGTCTCTTGCTATGCTGTTAATTTTGCCGAGATCTGCCATTATCTTCATAAATATTCAATAAAGGCACAAACAAAAGTACTACAATTTTAGGAATTCATCCAAGCTTTACAGGAAAAAATGAGCAGCAGAAATTCCATAAAACAGAAGAGAAACCAATCCCTTATTTTTTTTCTTTTTGTGTCACTTGTTTGATATACACTAGAAGCATACATGAGATTTTCTATATATTGTTCAAGAACTTGGTTTTCTGATTTTAGCTTCAGATTTTCTTCTTTAACTGTAACTTCTCTTGCAGAGAAATCTTCAAGATCTTCAAGGCAAATATTAAATTACTTTGACAAGAAAGATTATGTATTGAAATTAGAGCTATAAAAATTCTGTAAGATGCTCTAAGAGGGGACAAGTTGTGGTGGGAAAATCCCTACCAAAGAAGTGACATAAGTAAATACAGTGTAAGCAGGGAAGAGGCTGTTTGAACATTAGGCAAAGAACTTTCTGTTGAAGGGAAAGAGAACAGACAAGGCAGCAAAATGCGAACTTACTGGAGGAGGTCAAGGGGGCTGGACGACAAGGAACAAGGGAGGGCAAGGCCCTGCAGCTCCAGTGACAATATGGGGTTCAAGAGCAATGAGAATCCAATGAAGGGCTTTAAGCAACCTGTGTGGGGGAGCACATATATGCATGTGTAAATGTGAAATACCACTTGCAGAATGTAGAGAGAGGGTGGGAGGACCAGTTAGGAGACTCTGGGTAGTCTGGGTGACAGTCAGTGGCAGCTTACATGGGGGTAGTGGGGAGAGGGGGACAGATTGCAGCTATGCTTGGAGTGATTAATGATGGGCTGGACTCAGGGTTAAGACAAAAGGAGGTGTCCAGAATGACTCAGGGTTCCTGGCTGTGCATCCAGATAACTGACTCAGGAGCTCAGTTGCTGAAGAGACTTCAGTGACGCTGCTTCATCATACACTGAGGAACATGTCACCTGCAGGCTGGGATGGACACCTCCTCTTCTCCCAGCAGGTGTCTGTTAAGGATCAACACTGGGGCACTTTGAGAAACTCTCCTCATGGCATGACTAGAACACCTGCAGAGAGTTTAGCTCAAGAAGAACAAAGATTCACAATATTCAGGACTGGGAAGATTGCTGCCAGAAGAGACAAAAAAAAAAGATACAGAAGAGGGAGCAGAGGGAAGACCACTTGCTCCTTTAGACAGCAATGATGACTTTCCCTTCCCTTACCTACTGTCTCTCCCCCTCTGCATCACTCTTCTCCACTGTCCTATTTCCCTCATTCCTCCCTCTTCTATGCCCACATATGTACCAATCCTACAAATGGCATTCAAGGAAAAATACATAGCCAGGAGAAAATCACTGACATCTGTCTATGTGTTAACTTTCCAAGAAAGTATTCTACAAAAGTATGTTGTGTGTTGGTTAAACACCATTATAATACCAATTTCTGAACCATGACTTATTTATTCAGAAATTAAGACCTGGAATTTGAACAATATTGTATTAATTGAACATGACACCAGATACTAGAATTTGAGCCAGGTTGTCCACTCGGGGACACCTGGCTGCACACTCTAGTGATCTGTGCTATTCCCAAGTAGATGTTAGAACTTCATGTTCTTCTACAATATGCAAATGACAGTTTGGGTGTAAAGTAAGTCATCTGCTAATGATTTACATCAGAGAAAGCCACAGAAAGTGTACCACATTATGTTTACATTAAATTGCCCCTTCATCTAAAATGAGAGTTTGTCAATTCCAGGATTCAATGAAAAAACTTGTTAATCCCTCTGAGATATACTATAATTCTAGCAAGCAGAAATCTGGATGGTGCTTGCTCTGCTGTACATATGTGGTGCCGAAGGCTTCAACATAATACTGTCACTGAGCCCCCACATTAATGACAGGAAATAGATACACTATTATCATACTGGACAAGATGTTTTCTGTTTTTCTGTTATTCATGTACTGATATGGCAAGGGCCCCAGCAGAGTAAATGAGAGAACAGTCTCTGGCACTGGGTGGCTTAGGGTCAAAGACTTGCTTCACCAAGGTGATCTTCCCGAAGTAACTCAGCTTCACTGATCCTACCAACTTTAAAGACAATTTGTCTCAAAAAAATTAAAAGGGTTGAGGGAGTAGCTCAATTCAAGAGTGCTGGATAAAACCCCCAGAACCCAAAGCAAAACAAAACAAATACAAAAAAAAAAAAAAAAAAAAAAAAAAACTAATAGAACAGAGACGAAGTCTGTGCCTAATTTATTTCCCAAATTCTAGAATCTGAAACACTGTTTAAGTTTTATGTTCTGGGTCCTGGGTAAAATGGCTCCAATGAAAATAACTCCTTATTCTTAGCAAAACATAAACCAAAATAACAAACAACAATTTACTAGGTAAGTGACCTATTTGAACAAAACCAGTTCAACAAGTCATCAAGGATGAAAGGGGCCAAGAGAAAAGTTACAGAATTTTAAAAATCATTCTCTGAACTTTTTTCATAAATTTGAAAATATATTCATTTATTCTACCCAGCACCAGTTTTAGCTTGGCAAAGGGAGATGGCAAATTCAAGAGATTAATGGGTAGACAGCCAGTGAAGAGCAAAGTCACCTTTGCGAGATGATTAAAAAAACAAAACAAAACAAAACAAAAAAACAAACACAGCCCATCAGAGTTCTCCCAAAAGAAAAGACTACTGTTCAAACAGGCAGTCTCTGAGGACTCTCTGAAATAGGGTTCTGTGACTCAGTATGCCTAGACACAGGAAAGGCTGAATCCACCCTTTCTAGCTACTGACAGTACACAGATGTGAAAAGTGTGAAGTAAAATGACACTTGTTTAACCCTTTTAACTCAGCACCCGTTAAACAGGTCAGATCAGTACTTCTCAAACCACCCATGACAAGGGACTAGTTTTAAATTTCCAGTTCCATCATGGTCAGCATCTCTAATAAAATTCAATAAAACTTCTAGAGTAATTAACATTTCAAAATGAATACATAAAGGACACATACCCACAATTTCAAGTCATAAGGTTAACAGGCATTAAATTTTTCCCTTAAACAGATATAAAATGTTTAATTCATTAGTTTTAATATCTTAACTCATTTTGTCCCAGACCAGTCATTGCTTGTGACTGGTCTGGTTCCTGGTCTGAGTAGCACTGCATGGGATCACAAAATTCCCATGTTCTGTAACATCCATCAATACCTGTAGGATACCTTTTGGAAAATGCTGACCTAGAGCAAAAAGACACAACATAACAAAGTTAGAGTCAAATTCCCAACAAATATCCATCCAATGCACCTACACATTAATGGAAAGTTCTAGCTGGAATTCAGCTAACTTCATAACTGAGTTAAAGTAAAACATTTCTTTCTGGCTTTTTTTAGGTGAGACAGATTGGAAAATGAAAAAGTTGAGGCACTCAACTTTTTGAAGTTGTAATTGGGTGCCTTTCAGGCAGCTTGAGGAACCAACTCCACCAGACATGGGTGTTGTCTCTTAGTGTCATCTTTAACCTGGGACATGACAGGAAATAAAATATTCTCAGGCATCAGATAAGCAATGGTGCTTCAGTGGGTGGCAAGTGGAGACCTAGAGCAAGAAGCAGCACTCAGGGCTATGCCAAGAAAAGCTGCCTCAGGATCCCTGGCCCACGTCAGATCAAGTGTTAGTAGTAGGTTACCATCCTCCATACTCCCTGCTCTCTACCCCTATCCATGCCTCAAGCTCCCATGGGTCTCTTCCATGCATAATCTTCACCTGATGCCCACACTGCTGCTCACTTCACTCCTTCCACCATTTGCTCAGACCTAACTTTCTCCATGAGGTTCACCAGTCTTGCACACATGGCAGTATGCCCACCCACCTTACTCCTTTATATATGTCCAAAATACTCAACACTTTTAACAGACTAGATCCTTATCTATTTGTTGGTTTTTGTCTCCCTGCACTTGGAAGAGAAGAACAGAAAAAAAAGGATTTTCATCTCTTGTTCTTTTTAAAAAATATTTGTAAATGAACATAAAATCTTTATTTTATTTTTTAGTGGTGCTGAGAATTAAACCTAGTCCCTCAAAAGTGCTAAGCAAGCACTGCACTCTACTACTGAGCCACAACCTGAGCCCCAGTCTTTTGTTCTTTGATGTTCTCCAAACACCTAGAATGTGCCTGATGCATGGAAGACACTTAACAAGTTTTATAAACTGAAACAAATCCTGTGTAAGAGGGTGTGGTAATTACTTAGTTTTAATTTGTAGTATTTTTTTTCTTTTTAGCACTAATCTGATTAGAGACATCAATAAACCACTTGATTGACTTATACTGAACTTATGTTCATTTCATCCCTTGAAAGTCATCTCTGCTCACAAATCACTCTACTGCCTTAACAAAACTGGTTAGCTTAAAAAGGCCAGTTTTCATAGTAATTCTTGAAATGTGTTCACTGCTGTCCCTCAGAATACACAGGGAGTTGATTCCAGAACTCTTTATGGATATCTAAGCCCATGGTTGCTCCAGCTCCTTCTTTAAAATGGCAGTATTTGCATATAACCTGATAACACCCAGCTGGATACATTAAATTACCTCTAAATTATTGTATTAATCTGGTGGAAAGTAGTTAATAGATAAACAGTCATTACACTATATTGTATAGAAATCGTGACAAAAAAAAGTCCACATATATTCAGTAAAGATGAAATCACTTTTCTTTAATTTTTTGGATCTGCAATTTGTTGAGTCCATAGATGTGGAAACCAAAGGTAACATAAGATCAACTTATAAACCATGGCATTAAACTAAATTTAAGATTTTAGAAGTGAGGAATACATTCCCTATTCTTGCATTGGTAACTATATTTTGTATATTCTTAGAGACCTAAATTATAGCATTAGTGCCATAGTGGCACTGGATGACAGCCATACACTGTTAGAAAACACATTTCTCCATGGGAATAATTACCAGTTCTCTAAATTCTATAGGAAAATTTTGCAAACACAAATGAGAAAACATTACAAAAGAATGGACTTATACATGAAACTAAGTTTTAAAACTTAGCTCTAGAAATCTCTAATCCTAAATCTAAATATTAAATAAAAAGTGAATGTGTGTCAGTCCCAAGGTAATCCCTGCATGGAACTCCACCTTTACCTCTGCTTCAGAGAAGAACAAATGCCACTGTCCTCTCCGGTGCCTGGAATGAAACAGGAATCTATCCTTTCATGTGGCATTCTTGAATTCTGAACTAACTCCTTCAGTCATGCCCTCTGTTCCTAGGCCAGGCAGAGGAGGGAAAACTCACTGCCCATCTCCTGGGCAGGACAGTACAGCTTCCCCAGTGCAGGGACCTGAGAATATTACCTCCCTCCTCAGCATTCTACAAGCTCTTACCCCTTACAGAATAAAAGCTCACTTCACAAAGCCCTCTGTGACATGGCTTCTGTCTGAGTGGCTAGACTTCCCACTACTTTTTACACAGAGAGCACTGTCCTATCTGCATTGCTACTTGAAAGCCAGTGCAAATGTCCAATTCCTTCCCCTTCTCATTTTACACATGTTGCTTCCTCTGCCCAGAACCTGGTCCTGTGCTGAATGCTGCCAAATGGTACTGAACTCAGGGCTAACATTTATCTCACAGAACCCTCCTAGTTTCTCAGAATCTAAGTCCTATGTCTTCTTTTTCTCTCTGTATAACTATTCCTGTGTCCTCTCTGAGCTAAACAGGAAGGTCCTAAAAGGTAAACAGAGCACATTTGTGCCAAGAGAATTTGTGTCCCTAGTACCAAGCATAGCCAGGTTAGTAGAAGGCAAGCAATAAATGTTAAAGGGACAGATAAATAACAGAGTGGATCCACCTGATGTTATTCCATAACAGAGCCCTTACATGATGCTCCTCTGAAATATATCCCAGATCAACTACAAAATCTATGCAGAAAACTAACAATTTAACACACCAGACAGCTAAGTATAAATTCCTAAACACACACTTGTGCTGGGAGCCATCAGCCAAGTAGGTATGACAATTTCCTTGCCAGCGTACCCCCATGTTTCTTTAGTGGAAGGACTCGTGGAAATAGGACATTTTGCAGCGACATTGCATGTAAGGTGACCTTGCTCAAGGACCAGGGCAGATCCGTGTTTAGGGTGTTCCCGGTTTAGGATAATCCGAGTTTAGGGCGTTCCCCATTTAGAATAGGGCGTATCTTGCTGCCTGAGTTCCCCTTGAGTTCTCACGGGATTCAGAATATATTTGGGAGACAGAAGCCCAGTGGAGTGGATTTGGGCAGAGAACGTGGATTTCCCCAGAACGTGTTTGTAGAAGGCCGGTGTGAGATCGGGAATAAAGAATTGCTGTTTGAATCTACAAGCTGTGTGGTGGCTCGTGATTTGTGCCCAGCCAGACTGCGGCATTTGGTGGCCCGTACAGGGAACGCCTGAAGCTTGGGGATAAGTGAAATTGCTCGCCCCTGAGGGAAGGCGAGAGAATGGGTGACCATTTCAAAAAACAATGTGTTCTTCTTTTAATTTATTTTGTTTTTCTTTCAAGCTGCCTATCCCTAGAAATTTCTCAGGCAAACTGGAAAAAATGGTTGACTAATGGCTTGAAGTTTGTCGGCCCTGAGGAAGAGAAAACTGATACAACGATTTTTTATTCCGTTTTTGTTTCATTCAGTTTCGGTTTTGTTTTGTGTTATCTTATTGGGTTGCGTTATCTTTATAGTAGATTAAAACAAACTGAAAAGATGTTAAGTAAATTGTTAGAGGTTCAGAACATGGAGGAAGACATTTTAGATCAAGCAAAAGAGAAGGTCTCTCGAGCTAGTCAGACAGAGGAAGAAAATTTAAAGGAAAAGGGGTTGTTAGGAAAAAGGCCACAACAGGAGGCTGTTACTAACTCTGTTTTATCACAAGAGGGCGTAATTCAACCAACAGCCCCACCCATAGAGACAGCTGAGTGGCCCTCAAACCCCGTAGTTGATAATTAGGATCCTGAGACAGGACCTCAAAGATTAGCATGCCCTGTACTTGAACAGGTAGGAGGGCAGCGAATTCACTGTGCTTTAGATTTTAAAACAGTGAAGCAGTTAAAGGAGGCTGTAACAACCTATGGTCCCCAAGCTCCCTTCACGGTAAGCATGGTCGAGTCCATTAATAACTTGGACATGACGCCAGCAGATTGGGCTAGCATGTGTAAATCTGTGCTAAATGGAGGACAATATTTGTTATGGAAGGTTGCCAATGAGGAATTTTGCGCGGAGACAGCTAGGCAAAATGCAGCAGCCGGTTACCCTCAAAGAAATCTAGAAATGTTGTTAGGAAAAGGACCTTATGAGGGTCAGCGGCAACAAATTGAATATGATCCTGCTATATATGCACAAATTGCTGCAGACGCAGTTAGGGCATGGAAGACTTTACAAGGACATGGAGATTTACAAGGTCAGCTATCTAAGGAAATACAGAGAGCTAATGAACCTTACGCTGACTTTTTAGATAGGCTAATTCAAACGGCTGCCAAAGTTTTGGGGGATACGGAACAAGCAATGCCATTAATAAAACAACTGGCTTATGACCAAGCAAATCGTTGCTGCAGAGAGGTTATTAGACCTTGGAGACATGAAGATTTAAACACATATATTAAATTATGTAGAGATATTAATGTACAAGGGCAAGTCTTGGCAGCTTCAGTACAACAGGCTTTAGATGCCAGGCCAAAAACATGCTATGATTGTGAACAAACAGGACATTTTAAAAGGAGTTGCCCCATAGGAGGAGGGTTTAACAAAAGTAGGTATCAAAGAAATAGAATAACGGGTATTTGCCCACGATGCCATAGAGGGAGACATTGGGCTAATGAATGCCATTCTCAAACCACCATAGAGGGTACTCCCTTATCAAAAAACGGACAAGGACCAGGTATTTACCCACGATATCGTGGAGAAAGGCATCAGGCTCCATTGCCAAAAAACGGACAAGGGGGCCCAATGCTCCGGGGCCCACAACCACAAATATACGGGGCAGTGGAAGAACCCAGCAACACCATCAGGGTAGTGCCCAGGACACATTGTCCATTAAATCCCTCATCAGACAAACCCGAGGGAGCGCAGGGTTGGACATCTGCGCCTCTGCCAGAGCAGTACTAACTCCAGAGATGGGAGTTCAAATCATTCCCACAGGAATAAAAGGACCTCATCCCCAAGGGACAGTAGGCTTATTATTGGGATGTAGTTCATCTACATTAAAAGGACTTATGATAAGTCCTGGGGTAATTGATCCCGATTATGTAGGTGAAATAAAAATTATAGCTAGTTCTCCAAGAGGTATATCAGTAATTTCACCTGGAGATAGAATAGCACAGTTGTTAATAATACCCAGCCTACATAATAAATTTCCTAGTCATAGTGTAGAAAGAGGTTCCAGGGGATTAGGCTCCACAGGTGTAGATTGAGCTATGCTGTCTTTAAATTTAGATTCTCGCCCAATGCTAAAACTAAATATTCAAGGACATGAGTTTAATGGGCTACTGGACACAGGTGCTGACCTTAGCATCATATCTAGTCAGGAATGGTCAAAACATTGGCCATTACAACAAGCCACTCAAACGCTTCGAGGCCTAAAAGTGGTGACTAATCCCCATAGAAGTGCAATGGTATTAGATTGGAAGGATCCTGAAGGATATGAAGGAACTATACAGCCATATGTATTGGATCATCTTCCTATAAATTTATGGGGATGAGATGTTCTAGATCAATTAGGTTTGACGTTAACAAATAACATCAATCCTAATGCGCAAACTACTAGGGCTAGACAAGGTTTTAGGAAAGAAAAAAGATTAGGAAAACAAGGACAAGGTATAGCAGCACCAATTCAAATAGATCAAGGAACAGACAGACATGGGTTGGATTTTCAGAAAGGGCCACTGAGACAATCAAAATTACTTGGAAATCAGAAAGACCAGTGTGGGTTCCTCAGTGGCCCCTGACTAAAGAAAAGATACAAGTAACCTATGATCTGGTCAAACAACAATTAGCGGAAGGACATATACAACCTTCCATATCTCCCCATAATACTCCCATTTTTGTCATCAAAAAGAAATCTGGTAAATGGAGATTATTGCAAGATTTAAGAGCCATTAATAATGAGATGGTTATTATGGGACCTGCTTAATCAGGGATTCCTCAATTGTCTGCTTTGCCAAAAACCTGGCATGTTTTAGCTATAGATATTAAAAATTGTTTTTTTTCAATTCCAATTCATCCTGAGGATAGTCCACGTTTTGCATTTACTATCCCTGCACTAAATCATGAAGGTCCTGACCAGAGATATGAATGGAAAGTACTCCCTCAAGGGATGGCTAACAGTCCAACTATGTGTCAAATATATGTTAACAAAGCAATCCAGCCACTTAGAAATGAAAATCCTGAACTACAAATATTTTACTATATGGATGATGTATTATTAGCACAAAAAGATTAAAACACATTGCTAGAATGTTATTCCACACTTACAAACTTATTAAAAAATTATAATCTAGAGATAGCAATAGATAAAGTACAATTAAATTTTCCAATTAATTATTTAGGAGTTCTATTATCCTCAACCGTGGTCTGTCCACCAAAAATTCAAATACAAGTAGATCAACTCAAATCACTTAACGACTTTCAAAAGTTATTGGGAGACATAAATTGAATAAGGCCTTATCTAGGCATACCAACAGGAGAGTTGGGACCTTTATTTGATATTCTAAAAGGTCCATCAGATCCAAACTCACCTCGCATGTTAACTCCTAAAGCAAGAAAGGCATTGAAAATTATTGAAACATATATGGAAAATATACATTTGGATAGAATTGATATAAGTTTGCCTTTATTATTTATTGTACTACCAACAAAAAATATTCCTACAGGAGTATTTTGGCAAGAAGGTCCATTATTGTGGATACATTTATCTTATTCTCCTAACACTATTCTTACTAGGTATCCTGAGGCTGTAGGACAATTAATAAAGGAATAAAAGCAGCGAAGGGAGTGTTTGGAATTTCTCCCAGTAAAATTATTACTCCATATACTATGGATCAAATTGATGAGTTAGCTAATGAGTTAAATACTTGGGCAATAATCATGTGTAAATCTAATGTTTCATTTGATAATCACTTACCATCTAATCCTTTGTTGTCTTTTTGGTCTAAGCATCCTGTAGTTTTTCCAAAAATGACAAGAAAAACCCCTATCATGAATGCTCCAAATATATTCACTGATGGGTCAAATAATGGTACAGCAGCAGTAGTTACCCCTGATCAAACTTTTACATTTTTAGTACCCAAACAATCAGCTCAAAAGGTAGAGCTTAATGCAGTTTTACAAGCCTTTTAGATGTTTAAAGATTCTGTATTTAATTTATTTTCCGATAGTCAGTATGTAGTTAATGCTATAGTATCTCTTGAAGATGCTGGTAGGATTTCCCCTTCTTCTACTGTTTTCTCTTTGTTTTCCACTATACAAAGTCTAATCTGGGACAGAAAAGATCCATTCTTTATAGGACATATCAGGGCACATACAGGATTGCCTGGAGCCCTTAGTTTGGGCAATGATTTAGCAGATAAAACTACACATGACATACATATTTTCTCTACACTAGAAGAAGGTACAAATTTTCATAAAAGTTCCATGTCAATGGTAATACTTTACAAAAGCATTTTAAAATAACTAAGGAACAAGTCAGACATATAATAAAACAATGTCAAAATTGTCTGACCTTTTTAGCACAAGTTAATCTTGGAGTCAATCCTAGAGGACTGATACCTAACCATATTTGGCAGATGGACGTCACACACTTGCCAGAATTTGGAAAATTAAAATATTTACATATTACAGTTGATACTTCTTCCGGATTTTTGATGGGCTCCCTTCATGCTGGAGAAAAAACTAAAGATGTTATAGCTCATTGCTTACAAAATTTTGCCAGTGTGGGCATTCCTAAACAGTTAAAAACCAATAATGGTCCTGGTTATACTTCTACCTCTTTTAAACAATTTTGCTCATCATTTGGAATTACTCATATAACAGGAATCCCATACAATCCACAGGGACAAGGCATAGTTGAAAGAGCTCATCAAACTATTAAAACGTACTTATTAAAGCAAAAAGAGGGAATCCCATACAATCCACAGGGACAAGGCATAGTTGAAAGAGCTCATCAAACTATTAAAACGTACTTATTAAAGCAAAAAGAGGGAATTGGAAAGGGGTATATATCCCCCAAAGATAAACTTAAAATAATGCTTTTTACTCTAAACTTTTTAAATTTGGATTCATCAGGACTTAGTGCTGCAGAAAGACATATGTATCCAAAAAATGTACATAAGCCTAAAGTACTTTGGAAAGATATTCTAACAGGACAATGGAAAGGTCCTGATCCAGTGATTGTCTGGAGTCGGGGCTCTGTTTGTGTTTTTCCACAGGGAGAACAGCAACCGACTTGGATTCCAGAAAGACTAACTAAAACGATTTCTACAGATCGAAAAGAAGATGATTTGACTCAAATCCATAACAGCTGATATTCAGAATTCCAGCTTGGCCATTCTTACATCTGTGACAGTGATTAACCAGGATGCTTTTTTCAATATCTATTTCATTATTGCATCCCCCACATCATAAGGTTCTATTTTATTTTTTGAGCTCATACAAACCTAGGTTAATGTTTTTCTGATCAGTTTTATTTTTTGACTGTGGAGTTTTTAAACATTGCAATGGAGATTTCACCCAGGTAAAGCTACAAGGCCTTTATTATTGTCTTATGTGTTGTACTCTTGTGTTTTATGTTGTATGTCTGTGTGTGTGTATGTCCATATTTCTTATATGAGGAGCGCTCATGAAAATATGGATCCGAATTATTTTTTTTTCTATTCGCGTGATTTAAATGGCTTAATTTAAATTAGGTACTGTTATGCATTGTTTTTTAAAGAAAGTTAACAGATCTGTTTGTTTACTTTCACCTTTCCTTTTCATTATATTTAATAATTCTTTTCAGGGTAATGTCTCTTTAGCATCATTGCCAGAATTCCTATCTTCATCCCAGTGCCGGTGAAGACAAACTACAGCTTCTATGATAGCTATCACATTAAATTGTATAAACTGATGCATCAATGAATATAACTCAACAAGTAATGCTCAATCAAGGAGTCAACTTACTTTGGGAGGAAAACGGACTTTGGGAGGAGACGGACTTATTGATAGATTCCTCCACTTTGAACTGCTTACAGAACTTGCCTGGACTATGTAACTATCATTTGGTACAGCGAATTGTGGTAATGCTGGCATATCTTTGCTGATGGTGTCATCAGTGATGCAATTTTTATTTCCTTGCCAGCATACCCCATGTTAATTGTGGTAGTGCTGGCATATCTTTGCTGATGGTGTCACCAGTGATGCAATTTTTCCAAAGGAGCTGTCAATTGGCTTGGTGTCGTGGCATTTCTGTATCTTCCTCCCTTCTGCTAGTTATGGTCTAAAATTTGGGGGCCAATAGCTATATGCTGGACTGGTAGTCAGTGACGGGTATGATCCAATTGCAGTGGTATCAACCTAAGACAGGAGGCTGACACCTAAAGGTCAGTTTTCCGATGACGGGTAAAAACCATATGTTGAATTGGACAACCTACCAGGCACGGTCCTTAAGTCACATTAACCTCACTCCCCCACTGGCACCAAGGCCAAATTTGGGGGCCAACAGAGGTGAGGCAAAGAACCTCACCCCCCCACTGGTGCATAGACCTATCCACAAGTATGGCTGTATGCTGGACCGGTAGTCAGTGACGGGTATGATCCAGTTGCAGTGGTATCAACCTAAGACAGGAGGCTGACGCCTAAAGGTCAGTTTTCCGATGACGGGTAAGAGCCATATGTTGAATTGGACAACCTACCAGGCACGGTCCTTAAGCCACATTACTTGTTGTTTAATTAATCGGGGGGGAGATGCTGGGAGCCATCAGCCTAGTAGGTATGACAATTTCCTTGCCAGCGTACCCCCATATTTCTTTAGTGGAAGGACTCGTGGAAATAGAACATTTTGCAGCGACATTGCATGTAAGGTGACCTTGCTCAAGGACCAGGGCGGATCCGTGTTTAGGGTGTTCCCGGTTTAGGATAATCCGAGTTTAGGGTGTTCCCCATTTAGAATAGGGCGTATCCTGCTGCCTGAGTTCCCCTTGAGTTCTCACGGGATTCAGAAAATATTTGGGAGACAGAAGCCCAGTGGAGTGGATTTGGGCAGAGAACGTGGATTTCCCCAGAACGTGTTTGTAGAAGGCCGGTGTGAGATCGGGAATAAAGAATTGCTGTTTGAATCTACAAGCTGTGTGGTGGCTCGTGATTTGTGCCCAGCCAGACTGCGGCACACTTCAATACTTTGAAACATTATTTACAATGATAACAAACTTTGAATCAGCCTAATCACTGGCCAATACCTTTACTCTAGAATAAGAGAGATCTTAAGGTATGGGTCTCTAACTACTGAACTGAAAGGAGTTTCAGGAAAGGTCTTGAAAACAAGCTGGGTACCAGTCACATGTTCAATGAAAGAAGAGTGCAAAATCTCCTCACCTGTCACTTCACAGCTCACGCAAGCTGATGACATAGAGCCTGGAGCAATAATTGCCCAAAAAGGGGTCCTGAGAAAACACAAGGAAGTGTTTATGGAGCACAGTCCATGAAATGGGCAGATGGCAGAAGGACTTCAGGGACCCAGGGCTCAATCTCTTTCTAGAGCCACATGAGGCTCAAGTTCCTTCCAAGCATCTTGGATCAAGAAATAGTAACTTGAGACAATGGGTTATATGTTATGTGTGTGTGTGCCTTGGCGACTCTTCCATTTTAGAATCTGGAAACTCAGATTGCTTTGAATAAAGCAGGAAGAGCCCTTATGACATTGAATGGAACTGAACCAGAGTCAACCAGAGTAACAGTCATGGGACCTGTCCCTCAGTTTTTCAAGAAGATATATAACAAACACTTCACTGCAAAGCATAACTATCGAGGTAATTTATGAGCTTGCAAAGGACAGAATCTTCACTGAGCACAGCCTCGGAAGATGGCTGCTCTTACCACAGGAGCATGGGCATTGCTCTTTTATTTTTCTGCATAAGCTCTTTTTCAATCTTCTTACCCTATAATCATCTTTCCTTAATCTTGATACTTTTCATGAATATTTTCTAATTCCTCTGGCAATCAACAGTGTACACATTTACAATCTCTCTCCTACTGATTTTAACTGCTGGCTCCTTTTATTAAGCATTTATCTACTTTCTCAACTTTTAAGAGTCAATGCATGCAACACCAGACTTGATACCAAATAATTGTTTGCTGATGTAACAAATATCTAACTCTTGCTTAGTTCATGCAAGGATCTCATTTTCTGAACATGCTTTGACAAGTTTTGTAGTGAAAACCAGTTCTCAACTATAAGTTAGAAAATCTGGGTTCCAGCACTAGAGATGCTACTCACTAGCTATAGGACTTCTTAAAAGGCATTTAACAACTCTGCAAAGAGCCTCAGCTATATCTTCAGATAAACAAATAACAACACATAACCAGTGCTCTGTAATGACAACTCAACCTTATATTCTGTGAGAATGCAAAGCCATCTGCATAGGAACACTACAGAGTGGTGTGGAGTAGGTGATGGTACAAGTCATACTTAATAAATCTTCTTCATTCAGACATCAAAGCAATAGACTATTACTTGGAAGAATAATTTCTATACTTAATCAAGCATAACAAAGTAACACAACCTTTGGGATATTTAGAATAACAATATTATACAAATGAGACTATTAACAAGGTTCTACTAAAAACAGGTCTTTCAATTTATGGAAAAATTCTAAACTGAGGTGTTTAGAAAATCAGCATTTGGAAGCATTTAATCACAGATCTTGAACTACTATGTACAGCTAGAACTAAGAGGAGAGGAAGATTATACACAGGAAAGAAAATTGACTTACTTTTTTTACTTCTGGCTTGAGGTGTTATTTAAGTGGCTTAGAAATCTCTGCCCATTGTCTGTTAATCTCTATTTTAAAATATAACTTTCATCCCAAAGACAGATAACTTTCAATGACTTAGGCAAATAATGAGCCTACAAATAATCTCAGTCCATATAGAAAATTAAAGTAAAACCTATGCAAAAATTAATATGCTGAAAAAAATCAATCCAATTCACTCATGTCACCTCACAGCAGGATGAGAGAAAAAGGGTTTTATATTAAGATGAATTAATAGAATCTGAAAATATATTTTAAAATCATGTACCTGAACATACTGCCAGCCAATTTCAATTTTATTCATAACTCACAGTTCATTGATATTCTCTGCTAGTTTTTCTCTTATCCTCTCTAGGTGAGGAGGCAACAAGACCTAAAATTATATGAATATGAAACATGAAACAAGTAGCAAGGTGCATGGTCATAACTCTACCTCATATGCAATTAGAATACAACAATAGAACTTATCCTAAAACACCTATTTCCACAGCCCTCTTTAGGCAAATCTGTGATTTTTTTTTTTCTTGGTGAGTACTCAGGTTTCTGGGAGAATTAATGAAAACAGTAAAGTAAATGGAGTGTTGATGAAAATTACTGAAGGATGTTAATGGACATGTGACAACCACCAAAGGGTGCATTATTTAAAAAGAGAAATCACTCCAATGCTCTTACACCAACCTGGCTGGTATTCACAGGCTAGGGGAATGGCAAGCTAGTGCCTCAGTTATATTCCACGGGCTCTTTGAGCCTATAGATATCTGAGCACAGTAATTTGTGTTTTCCCTTACTGTACTCTGGTCTTTTCAAGGAAAAAAACATTTACCTGTTCTCACTACAAGCAGAAGCAGGAGCAGGAGCAAGAGCAAGACCGGAAGTCTTGGTGTGAGCACTATGAAAACCTAAGTTTGCTAGTCTCAAAAGGGCCACAGAAGGGTAACAAGTTGGGGTAACTTGACTCACAACACCTACGGGCCCCCAATTTTCATGGCAAGCTCCACACTGTTACAGGTCCTGTTTGCCACAGGCACTCTGACCCACCCTGGTCACCACTCCATTTGCCCCAATTTGTCTGATGAATCATGTTTTCAGTTGTGGGTGCCCTGCCCTGTATGTGCACTGGTAATGTCTATTCCAGCCTGTGTCTCACCTTCTTAGTCTCCTACCACTAACTTGGATGAACAGACCATTTTAAGTGGGAAACAATTTACCAATCCTTTCCTTGATTATTGTGGAGGTGCTTCATCAGAAATTTTCTCCTGCATTTTTGTTTTTAGAAAGGTCATTGTTTTACATTTCACCTGAGAGCCAGAACTCACCTGGTATTGATCTCTGTGTGAAAAGGTAGGGGGGAGTCAAGGGTTGTCCCTCTACCCTGGGTAGCTGTCCAGCTGACCCTGCATTAATTCCAAACTGAGGATCCACTGCCCTGCAAGGTCAGCTACTAATGTGTCAAAAAACTAACTCAAGGATCTACTTCAACATTATGTTCTACTGGGGCCTATTTTTCTATGTAGGAGATAGTACAAGTCACAAGACAGTTGAATAAGTTAAGCTGTCTTATTCAACATTAAAATAATCTCAACTTCTGGTAGACAAAGACTCCAAATTTGTTTTTCAATATTATATTTGTAATAGTGCACTTCCTCATTTCTTGTAATTCCCACAATCATCTCTGTAAATTTTCTTGTACAAGAGAGAAAGCCCACTGAAATTCATATGGAAACTGCAATGATCTCTAGGTTAATTTGGAAATAACTACAATCTTTGTAATGTCAAGCCTCTTGGTACATGAACATAGATGGGATTTCTCCTTTTGAAATCATCTCTACTTCTCTCAAATTGCATTCAATTTTCTGGGTAAAGATTTGCACATCTTTCATTGGAATTATTTCCAGATATATGATGTTTTATTATACTACTTAAGTGGATTCATTTAAATTTTTTATTTTGCAATTATCTTTTCCTAACATATAAAAAGATAACACTATTTATATTGAGAAATGGTTTTGCTTCACTCTCTATTTTTAAACTACTTTGTAGTTCTAGATGGACATAATACTTTTATTTTATTTATTTGTATGTGGTGCTGAGAATCAAAACCAGTGCCTCACACATCAGGCAGGAGTTCCACCACTGAGCTACAACCCCATCTCCATCACTTTTCAATTCTAAAATTGTCCACTTTTAAAAAATATATATTCTTATTTGTAGTGCCTCATCCATGCTAGATGAGTGCTATACCACTGAGCCACAAGCCCAAACCTAAAAGTGTCCACTTTTAATATTTGTATTCAATAATATACTTAGACAATTCAATATTTCATTGGTTTTCTATTCTGCTGATATTTCTTCCAGTTTAATGAAGTTTCCTTAATTTACTGACATACTAGTATTACAATGAATGGGTGTTAAATTTTAAAAAACATTTTTATGGTACCATTTTTTATTCCTCTCTAAATATGACAATAAGAATTGGTTTTGTGAATACATAATTGATTTTTAAATCCCAAACTCATTGAATATTTGATATATTGATGGACTTGACTTGCGCTTATTTTCTGGAGTGTTTGTGTATCTATGTCCATGATGGATATTAAAACTTTTTCTTTTCTTGTGAACTCTTTGCATGTTTTAGAATCTGGGTTCTAAGTGGACCTCATAGAATCAGCTGAAACTCTGTCCTAAGGGTTTAAGATTGGCATTAGTGTTTCCTCAACTGTTCGATAGAACTGTTGAGGAGGGTAACCTGGGCCTGGAACTCTTTATGACAGTAATAATATTAATTATCATTTTAATTTATTAATACATAGAGAGCTCATATTTTGCACTTCTTATGTGAGATATGGTAAACTATTTTTCCAGGAAGTTTCAGTAGCAGTGGAATGACTTTGATACTTTATGTCTCTTTGAAGTTCATTAAATTATTTTCTTTATTATTTCTTTTTCCTACACTTTTGGGTGTTTAATATTTACTTTCTGTTATCTTCTTGAAATACTTGTCAATTATTCAGTCATTCTTCTGTATTTAGGGCCCAAAACACTATAAACAATATTTAATGCATCTATAATTTTAGTTATGTCTCACTTTTCCATTATTATTCAGTTTAGAATAGTCTATTAATTTTCATTGTAATTAACTAATTCTTTTCATAGATTTATGGGTTTTTATTTATCTTTCTGTTATTGATTTCTAGCTTAACTGCATAATGGTCAGAATATACTACTAAATTATTTCAAACCTTTGAAATTTATACTTGGACCATGACCAATTTTGGCAAATGATCCACCTGAACTTGAAACAGTTGTGTACTTTGTCAATAGCTGGTGCAGTATTCTGCATAATTATCAATCATACTGTTCAGATTCTACATCCTCATTGACTGATATGATGGCTTATTGTAATAGTTGAGATATGTATGGTTACATTGTAAATTGGATTATTTTTTCCTTATACATATTTTCCATTTTGTGCTTTACAAATATAAAAGCCATGTCATTAAATTCATATAAATTCATAATTATTTTATTTTTCTTATAAACTCCCCAATTTCATCATAATGAAATGTTTTGTTTTTATTTCTAGCAATAATTCTCACCACAATTTCTTTTTCAGGTAGTAATGGAAATGTACTCAGTGTCTTTTCCATGCAACTTAGTCATATGTACAGCTTTGCCAACCTATTACTTTTGCCCTTTCTGGAATACAATCTCAAGGTATGCTTCTGGAAAACAGCACACAATTGTTAATGGTGTTTACTCAAGTGAAAAATTCATGAGTTGTCTCCTCCCTCTGTGCTGGGAATGGCTCAAACCCAAGCTTCCCATAATTTAGCGCAGCCCTCTATACACTCATATATAGAGAGATTTTTTTTTTTTTTACACAGAATAGTATAAATGTTTCTGTGTGATTGACTTTGCTGTCCTGTTTTTACAATATAGAAAAGTATATCTGAAAGCTCAACTAAGTTTAATCTTTCAACGTTGGGATGTAAACAGAGCTAGAAAATTATATGCCCAAATTTTCCCAAATAGTCTTTTATATTTGTTGAATTAATGTGGCTATTAATCTTGTACAGCAACTTGATGCAAATACCTAAATACAAAAAGCTATTTAGTGAGTACTACATGGGAAGAAAAAGGCTTAGGACTTTAGATAGTTTCTTGAAAATCAAAAACTAGCAGCATTTGATTAAAAACAAGGCATTCTTAAGCAACACGAACATACTTACTCTAAAATTATAATCAAAATTTCACATTTTTTTGCACACTGTATATAAATACATATCATAATGATGCAGTTAGAATTAATCCAAAATATATACAAAATGAACAATGTTTAGATTTAGACCAAAAACTTAATAGCAATCTTTTGAAAAATAACTTGATTAGATATTTTATCTCTTATGCTAATTTACATTTATACAAATTTTAATTAAACATACTAGATTCAGGTGCTAAGAATGTGTGACATATCTATATTTAAAGTTACTACACTGTAATTTTCTAAATCCAAATTTAAAACAAATGGTACTTTAATGAATAATGGAATCCTCTTCTGGATTACTTAATTTCTATTACTTATGTCTTGCATTTTCATATGAGCATATATAAACATTTAATACATGCAATTATGGAGTCCTTGAAGAAAAGATCATAGACTAATAATTAATGAGGATTAAAGTACCTAACAGAATGCCTGAATACCAACATGTTTTTTTTTTCCTGTCATAAAATCTGGAATCCTATTTTTAAAAAGGCTCGTAAATTCACAGTTATTAAATTACTGAAAATAATTTAGGTTATTTTAGCAATTATTTAAAAACACAGATACCTTCAGCTTACCAAATCACTAGTTAAAAGTAATGGCATATTAAACATCCCTTATAAATACAAATCCCACTACAATTTTGAATGCTTTGTTAGGCAGTCCATTTGGGTAAAAAAAGTAAGAATCATTTATTGGTTTGAAAGAATTTAGTTCAAATGTCTACAAAGAGAACTGTATTGATGAAAATTATTTCCCTAAACTCATCTGTTGCAGCTTCTATATTCATTATTTCTCATCCCAGATAAATTTTATATTTGATAGTTTTGTGAAGATCTATGTTATCACTACA
The DNA here is from genome assembly GCF_048772815.1 of Callospermophilus lateralis. NCBI lineage: Eukaryota > Metazoa > Chordata > Mammalia > Rodentia > Sciuridae > Callospermophilus > Callospermophilus lateralis. The sequence continues at coordinate 10,572,384 of NC_135317.1, forward strand.
TAATGTTTAATTCTATTCACACATACCTCATTTTAACAATACCCAGTAATCTCTTCAACAATTTATTGTTTCAAACACATGCCACCTCTGAAAGACAATGGAGAGATCCCTAAGCATGTTAGCCATTCCTCATTAAAGAAAAACTTCCCTCCTCTGAAAATCATTTACCTGTACCTTAATATTTTGTGTGTCTTTGAAAATATAACTACTTAATTTAAAAAAAATGTTCCTGGGGATATCTTCCCCTTCTGATTTTCAAAAGTAAAAATAGCATATTCCAGAATTCACCCTAAAAACTCTAATTTTTCTTAAAAAGATACTGCTTTTCTAAACACAAGATGTCATTTAAATATGTTCCATAATTTAATAATGTAGACATTCTATCTGTGTTTATTCTAAATCTAAAACTAAAGAATGACTGGGCAATACCAGTGTTGCTTTGGATGTTTCTTAAGGAAATTAAGAATCTATATAGTCCAATCTATATAGTCCAACTTACCTCAGTGCATTTCTCATCTCTTTGGAATTATGATTCCCTCATGTCCTGAGCTACCTCAGATGCTTCCAAAGCCTCTGAACCCCCCATTTATTTTTTGTTTTACTTATTTGTTTATTTAGTATTTGGTTATTTTTGGTAATTTATCACCTCTTAAGTAAATCCTTTAAAACTTTCCCAGTTTAGGGAGCTTCTTTTTTTCCATAGCCAGAACACTGGCTGGCTGCAAGCTGAAAATGGAATTACTGATATATTTCTGATATTTTTTTCCTAAAATTTTCAAATAAGATCTCATCCAAACAATAAATACTCAAAACAAATTCCAACAACTTTGGTTTTGACCTACAGGTTTCCTTCCCCCCCAAAAAAGCATGTGTGTAATACATGGATTCCTTGTTAAAAAAGTGAACCAACTGACAGTCAACAAAGAATTAAATGAAAGCCACACTGTACACTTTCATTAAAACATTTGCATCAATTATATTTTAACAGGCAATCAGCTTAAACCTTGAAAGTAGAATGGGAAAGAAACAAATATTTAACTAGAATTTGTTAAACTATAAACCAACATTTATACCTACTGACATAAGCTTTGCACTGGTTACTTGTAGACTTGTGTTCTGCCCAATAATTAGTATTCTCATTAGTTATCATACTACGTTTCCTTTCTTTACCATTTTTTATCTTTACATGTAATCCTTTCTTTTTCTTTCTTTAATTTTTTGTGGTTGTAAATGGACAACATGCATTTATTTTATTTGTTTATCTTTATGTAGTGCTGAGGATCAAACCCAGTGCCTCACATGTGCTAGAAAAGAGCTCTACCACTGAGCTACAGCCCTAGCCTGTTACATGTGTTTTCAAATGGCAGAACTATAGACTCACTAGACCTCCAACAGAGCAGTCTCATACATGCTTTCAGGTAGGCTGAGTAATTTGAAAATGGAAAATTCAAAGTACTAAATAAGGACACCCTGGTACCACATTGATATAAGAGAAATTATAAATAATTAAATAGCATCTCTGTGTACTGGGATATTGAATTTTATATCTATTTTAAACTGCATGAGACTGCAATATCCTTCCTGTTATCACTTTGAGAAATTTACCATAAACTTAATAAAGCAAATGAAGTCACAAACAGAAGTTCAGTAATTTATTAAGACACTGACCCTATTTTCTGGCTTTACTGTGACTTTCTTTTTAATTAACCAGGCAAAACTCCCTTTTCAGATGTTGAACAGTGAAGCAGATTTAGTAATTTTAGCACTCTTCCACACTAACACATGTGTGACCTAATTCAAGGAAGACCTTTTAAATTTTATTTGCAAATTTGATTTAAATTTAAAAATTTAAACAAGGCAACAAAGGACTATGATCTACCACTTCCTAAATAATTCCTGTTTTAGAACAGGACAGCTCTTAGAATACTAATTAAATGCTACCTGAATTTGCCCAAACACTCAGGAAAACATGTATACTTTTAACTCACTGTAACTAAAAATTCCTCAAAGCACAGAATATGCTAAAATGGCTCATGCATAAATTTCCAAGTTAACAAATTCAAGTGGATGAGTACTGATAATATAGTAGCTCTCTCCCATGTAGGCTACTTATGAGAATTAAGAAATACAATCAAATACCATAAGCAATTACATATGAAGGGAATCAATAGTCAGGAAGAGGATGAAAAACTTGTAGAAGGAAAAAAAGCAATGAGGGAGGACCACCTTATTATGAAACACTAGAACATTTCTAAAATGTCAGATTATTAAATCACAGCACTTGACAATAACATACATGCTTTTGTAACAGCCTGGGAAGGGGAGTAAATTTACTGTACAATTTAAAAGGCATCACAGTATATATAAGGAAGGGGATTATCAGTCATGAATAATGATGGGATTGTGACATAACCATTGGGAAAAATCAACTTACAATACTAATCTCAATAACCCTCAAAACATATCTACCAAGATTTGAGACAAAAATAAAGAAGGAGGAGTAACTCTCCATAAAAAATATAAAATACAACACTATGCTTTAAGAGAATAATCTTATGGGGCTGAGGATATGGCTCAGCAGTTGAGCACTCACCTAGCATGTGTGAGGTGCTAGGTTGGATCCTCAGCACCACAAAAAAAAAAAAAAAAAAAGTAAACGTAATAAAAGTATTGTGTCCAACTACAACTCACAATTTTTTTTTTTTTAGAAAAAGAAATAATGTTACAAAAAAAATGGTTACACCAATTTTCCTTACTTCTTAGCTTATGCTGGATCTCTAGCTTGCCTAGTCTTACATTCAAAACATAAACTACAGGTCCTACAAGATTTACTAGGCTTATAAAAAAACAGTTAAGACAATATTTTGGTAAGAATATAAGTTATAGGTTATAGATTAGTGAAAAATTATAGATTTTTGACTCCATTTGACTCCATATAAGATTTTTGACTCCATTTTGCTGCCATCTATTAAAAAAAAATGGTTACAAGAGCTGTTTCTGAGAAATTGAAATAAAAGGTGTCTTCTTTCAAATACTGTTTTCCTGTACCCAAAGAATGTGCCCAACTCAGGATATGGTGGTGTTCATGGTGAGCTACATCCTGGGTTTAAGTACATTCATGGGTCTACATGACTTTAAAATAGATTATTGCCCCCACTCAGCTGAAACCCAGGATATGGCTGTCCAGCACTTGTTTGGACCCAAGATTTGATTAAGCTAACTGCTTTTTTTTAGCCTCTGTAACTTGCTTGCTTTCGTGATGCTGAGAAAAGCCCCTGAATTATGGATTTTTTTTCATCCTTAAATTTTTAAGACACAGGCAAGAAAATTGCTGTTCTCCCACAGAGCATCAGTCTCTATGGGTGGGAGACAGTCCCTGGCCAGGTAAATAAAGCTCTTTTGTTTGAATTAGAGTCTTTTCTGAGGTGGCTACCCATAAAAATAAGAGAAGAAAAAGTGTTTCTTTAAATCCAAACTGCTTGACTGGGTATCTTATCTGTTTTCAGCTGGCTTTCTTAACTATTGTTACAGGAAATAAAGAAAAAATAGATACCAAATGTATAAGCTTTCTTTTAAAATTTTTTTTGTCTGTTTGTTTTGAGAATTTCACAGGTTTCCACATTGTTTATATCTGAACTGACTTATATCTGAGCTAAAAATACACTCTGACCTGATGAAGAAGTTAGTGTTGTGGCTATTTAAGTTTTTTAATATTTTATGTTATTTAATGTATTTTTGTGATCAGGCTGAATTTATCTAACTCTGAAGGTTTTTATATTCTCTCTTTGTCCAAAGGCCAATTTCTCCAGGGTTAACCCTCAAATACATTCAGAAATTTAATTATCTTTAGGAGGATATAAATGTGGTGATGATGGGAATAAATCTGATAACCATCGGACAAATAGCAAGCAATCTGAAACCTTTGATTTCAGTGTCCATCACAGATATTAGATTTGATATCTGGCATTTACAATTATACAGGCCTGGACTGTCTATTTATTATGTTCTTGGTATCAAATGGCATTTAAACAAATTATCACTCATGAATTAAAATTTAAACAAGCAAATGGAGCCAAATAATTCAATTCAAATCAATTACTTACATAAAAGCATAGGTGTCTTTAAAATTCTAACTCACAAATTTTCAACAGAGAAGAGATAATTAATACTGCTAATCATATTTTTCTGACATTCTTATTTTACAATTAAAATGACTAAATTACATTTAAAATAATTGGGGTTAATCTTCATCAATATGTTTTCTTAAATGAATAAATTAGAAATTACAACTGATGCCCAACTACTTTCTCCTTTTTCTTTCCAATTGTTGAAGAAACAATAGGATCCTGCCTCAAATCTCTCCACAGCAAGCTGAATTAACCTCCATTATCCTGGCATTGAGATTATTTTCTACTGAAGCAGGAGGATTGCAAGTTTGACGACAGCCTCTGCAATTTATTGAGACCTTGTCTCAAAAAAAAAAAAAAATACAAAGGGTTGGGGATGTGGCTCAGTGGTAAAGAGCCCCTGGGTTCCATTTCCAGTATGAAGAAGATGGAGGAAGAGGAAGAGGAGGGGGAGGGGGAGGGGGACATTGTTACAGATTCTTAATATACAGCTAAACCTGTTCCTCATATTTCTGTAGCTGTATTAGCCCCATGTTTAGATTCCAACTTACTATCTCTTTTTTTAACCCTTCAAACTTTCACAGCATCATATGTCCCCCATCTTCCTTATATGCACACCCACACCAAGATTCCTGGACCTCTGATAGAGAATAATGCCCACACAGATACAGCTGTGAGATCCCATTATATTTTATTTTCAGATACTGTAAAAACTCATGGATTTTTTTCATCAAAATGCACAATCATTAACGAAGATTTTTCCATTTCTTCCCAACAAGCCATTTTCATTAATTGTTCTCACTGTACACCCTTTCAGGCCCCTATGTGGGAATCTGAAAATCCATGAGGCCTACAATTTAATGCACTTTGTCAAATGCATGTCACCCATTTCCTCCTTTCCATCCCTACTTCTTTCTTCATATTTTCACTGATACTCATTCTGGGTTTATCTGGCTACCACCTATTGAGCTAAAAATGTATCTGCTTACATTTCTCCTTTATTACTCTGTTTGCCACTATGGGAAAGCCTACTTATTTAAAGACAGATAAGCCCATGCATATATAACCTGTGCTTTCACACAATTTTGTACTCATTGGAATATAATTTTAATCCATGGAATTCTCCATTTTACCAAACAATTCTTCATTGAATGAGCACATTGTACCCTCAAAAATAAAAAAGGGGCCCTAGCCCAGAGCAGAATACAATTCTTAATTTTATGAAAATGGGCATAAAATAAAGAATATGAGGGACAATGGGGACTGAGTGAACTTAAAATGTGGTTTCCAATTTCAAAAAGTTTTCTGATAACTAGAATTTTTTATATTTGAAATCTCCTGTTTACATGACATAGTTGTGTTTTCTTGTTTATTATTATTCTCAATATGCTATAGTTATTCTTCTTTTATAGAAAACTAGCTGATTTTTATTAGTATCATCAATCCAAGCAAGACTTTAAATCAATTAAAATCTTTCACTAAGCATAAAGTTATTTTCACATTTGCTACAAGCATATAAGAACATTTAGTTGTATAAAGGCACAAGCTTTGTTTAGATTTTAAAATATCCCTGACTGCAAGATTATGAATATAATATTCCCATTGTTGCCTATGTAAATTAATCAAATTAAGTTACACTATCTAGAATAAAATAAAATGGAAATATTTGACTCATAAGATTCATATTTAAACCATCTTTATTTACAAAACACTATTCTAAGAATTGTAATTCCATTAAGCTTCAATTGGAGCAAAAGTATAGATACTTGAGTAAAAGCAGTTAGTTAAACTAAACATGAGATATACTTTTCAAGTCAGATTTTAAAATATTTTCAGGATTCTTGTTGTGCTTCAGGATGTTCATTAGCAGGCTCATTTGAAGGTAAATCAACTCTGAAGGGAACTGACTTCTACTTTCAGAATGCCGGGGAAGGAGGAGGAATTCAACTATTGGAGAGAGATAATGAGGAAAACACCATGGTCCCATAGGGAATGCAAGGGGTGGTGGGCCCAGTGGAAAATATTCTCCAGATGCTCCATATGTGTTTCCTGGAGGAGATGGGGAAAAAGGTCCTTTTCTCATGAACTGACTCCTTGGAGCCTCTGGAAACAATGAACCTCTGATTGGAAGGAAAGGTGAGAAAGCAAAGCCAGAAGCCAGAGCCAGTAGCTTCATTTTCAGCAGGGAGAGATGAATCAGACACATGGTAATTACCAAGATCAAATTTGGTATCATTTCTACTGGTTTCCATTTCTGAAGACAGAGGCCCATCCATTTTATCCAAAGGCAGCATAGTAAAACAGCATAGTAAAACTTCTGAGTTCTGATGGTCCCAGATGGTCTACCATAATTGGAATAACATCCATCTTGCCTTGGTAGAGGAAGACATGGATCAGAATATGATTGGCCTGGTGGAGCCATCATCATCTTAGGGTTTTGTTCCCATAAAGGTGTTAGGGGCCCAATGTTATAAGGCACTCTCTGAGGATCAATTATCTGATAATAGCCTGATTTTCTTCTTTCATTGATAATCTGAGGGCCCAGAGGACTCTCTGAGCCTCTTGAGCCTCTTCCTCCTACTCTCAGAAGCAAAGGTGAGAGTCTCAGTGGACCCTTTTTTTCCAAATGTGGAGCTGTCATTTCAGATGAAGGTCGACCCAATGGTGAGAGACCAATTGGGGAATGCTCTCTGCCAAAGGCTGTATTTGAATCATCAAATGCAGAAGAATCTTTTTCTACAAGTTTAAATTTAAACTCATTTTCAGTTAAGTTTTATCTGTCATGAACATTTTGTTTCCTTAAATCATTGAGGTATTTTTCAGCACTCTGAACTGCCAACTCATTATCATGTGCTTTTTTCTCATAGTCCATATTTGGCCCCTGATAAGAATGAATGGTTCTCTCCAATTCTTCTTCAAGGTCTTTGACTTGATTTCTATAGTTCTCCAGCTGTTCATTTGCATGGCTGATGTTTTCCTCCATTTTGGAAAGTTTCTCTTCTAGTTCTACTCAATAGTTTTCCTCTCCTATTAATTTCCTTTGGAGTTTCATTACATTTTCTTGATATAGTTCAATCATGACTTTAAGTTTCTGCTGAAGATTCTGATTCTCACTTTTAAATTGTGTATTTTTTGACTGCAAAGATGCTTGTTCTGTCTTAAGATTTTTAATATGTTCTATAAGGTCTTCCTTTGTTTAAATTAATTCAAAAAATAAAGTAAACATTTGATTTCTTTCTCCTTGTAAGGTTTTAAAAGAGGCATTTAACTTAGCAGCATAAAACTGTTCCTTCAAAGCTCCATTTGGCTGATCCTCTAAGTGAGCACAAACACTCTTCATTTCCAATTCCAAGTTACCATCACCTATTAGGACTTCTCCAAGCACAGAATCCCAATCTTTCATCTGCACCAAGTATTTAGTCAGAGACTTAATGTGATCTTATCTCTTAGAACTTGTTCTGCATGTACTTTGGAGTCTTCAAGTATTGTTTTCTGTTTATTAAGGCCATTCACTTCTACTTACCATACTTCAGCTTTGTATATAAGCTGTTTCTGACTTTCCTGAAGTTGGGAATTTTCATTCAAAACTCCTTTTATTGCTACCTTAAATCCTTCTTCATTCATTTGGAATAGTCTCAAGATTGTTTTAGCTTTAGGTATTTGGATCTGAGGGATTTTGATTCATCTTCTAGGAACTTAATCCTTTTTGATATATCCACCATCAATTGATCCTGTGGAGAATGTTTAGTTTTCTCTTCTTTTAGCTCTTTTTCTAGAAGGAGTATTTCATCCTCAAGTTTAGATAAGGATTTATCCAGATTTTCATATATTATCTCCAAGTTTTCTGCTTCTATTGACTCCTTCTCCAAAATGGCATTCTTTAAAGATAACTCTAAGTTTCATAGTCTTTTTTGAACAAGGCTAACTTTTTCAAGTAGTTCACATTTTTCTTCAACTAGTCCAGAAAGTTTTCCAGAAAGCTTTTTCTTCTCCTTTCATGTAACTCCTGCTACTCACAGACTGATAACTTCTCTGCAAAAACAAGAGAATGACAAAAAATCCAATAGCTGAATATATCACCAACTCCCATGGACAGCTATAGGGACTAGGATGTGTTTCCATGTCTTCAGACAATGCACACCTCAACCCTGTTGACATCTTCCTGGACCACCTCCCAAGTATGGCTGATGGGTAGTTGTTTCCCCCACATCATGCTAAGGCTACTTTGGCTATTCCTTCCACAACCACACAATGCCAGCCATGCCAAAACACGCTGTGGACACTCAGGCCTTTGGTCAGGAACAAACCTGCACCAGACAATGGAGCAGACCATTGTGAATCAGTGGGTGGTGAGGGGGCTGCAGGCATGGGCATGGGGAACTCCAGTCATGGGCTCCCAGGTGCTGCAGTCTGGCTGTGCACAATTCAAGAGCCACTTGTCAAGCAGAAATGAACTTTATTTTTAGAACACACACGCCACACCACACGAACTCTTCAGGAATTCCCTCAGAGCCCAACTGCCACCACCGGCTTCCCACAGACCTCTCAACCCCTCCACTCCTCCTGCTCTTGAGGCCGATTGGCTGGGTCACATGGGTGGAGCCAAAAAAAGTCCCCCAATGAGCAGCTCCTTGGTCTGAAAGGGCGGGGAAACAGCCCAATGAACATCACCGCAGAGGAGCCAATCAGCTGGCAGCTAGAAGTTTGCTGGGGCCGCTGTGAGCCAATTATCCGCTGGCAATTGGAAGTTTGCTGGGGCCACTGTGAGCCAATCATCAGCTGGCAGCTGGAAGTTTGCTGGCAGCTGGAAGTTTGCTGGGGCCCCATCGGCTGTGGCTGTCAATACCTAGGGGCCTAGCACCCTCACACTACCTGTCAGGAATTCTTGGCCCCTTCACTATGCTGAGAATCCTGAAGCAGCACAGCTTCAAGCCTGTACAATCAAGTTAGAGAGAAGTCCTCTCCAGATCACCCACCCATTTATTTGGTTTAGGCCAGGCCAAGCTAGAACTTATTATGTGCCATTCTATACAGTCATAATATCACCCAATTTGATGTAACTAAAATTCTAAAGTTCCGTAAAATTTTTAAAGAGCTACTACATTATATATTTATATTTGTATCACTTGCTCTTTGGTTTTAATGACTTATTCCTTTCTCTCCCCTCCTGTCCCCTTTGTTTTTTCTTCCTTCCTTCTTTCTCCCTTTCCACTTTGTACAGTGCTGGGAGTGAAACTCCAAGGCCTTTTACCTGCTAGGCAAGCTCTCTACCACTGAGCTTCATTCCCAGCCCTGTTGACACTTTCTATAGAAATAATATAAACTTTTTTATAGGAAAAACTCTCCTGTTAGACTATTTTAAAGTAATTACAGAAGAATTGCTAACATGGGCACAAATCAGTTATGACAAGTTACTTTTAAAAAGTATGTTATGTGTTTAAAAAGAAGAAGATTAAAACTTCAGATGGTTTTCAGGTCAGTTTTTCTAGACTACTATTTAAGGGTCTTCAAAATCTTTTTTCAGATATTATTTTTTTTAACTTCTCATAGATTTTAAAAACTTCTAAGTAGGCTGGTCATTATAAATGTATAGAAAAGAGAAGGATATAATATGACTCTTTGAAATGAATTTAGCTCCTGAAGGTGAATTATGTTTTTCTTCAGATAAAGAGTTCATTGCTTGATGAAAATAAAGGACATCCAAATTTATTTTTCTTCCTAGTTATGTTTAACTGTTAATAATCCAGATCAAATGTTGAAGAAAAGAACTCACTAGAAGTCATTGCTTTTCTAAATATCTCTAAATACGTGAAAAGTTGAAAGGCATTATGTCACCATTCACAATTAGAATGATTATAATTCTATGTCCAGAGCTGTATCAATGTAAACTAAAACACTTACCCTGTTCAATAGGGTATGAAAGTTTAGAAACGTTTGGACAAATGTAATTATGTGAGGTTATGAATGCTAATTAGTTTGTAGTGAATATTCCACAATGTATATACCTGTGTCAGAATCAAATTACCAGCTGAGCACAGTATCACACACCTGTAATCCTAGCCATTTAGGAGGCAGGGGCAGGAGTATCACAAGTTCAAGGTCAGCCTCAGCAGTTTAGCCAGGTCCTAAGCTATTGAGTGAGTCCCTGCCTCAAAACAAAAAACACAAGTCTTTCAGAGGACATTTCAGATTCAAACCGTAACACTACATACTATCTTCTAACACCTTATGACCCAGTAGGACTCAGCAGATGCAAGCACCTTGCTCTTGAACTTCCAGAGCCAAAAGATAAATAAATGGCTTTTCTCTATAATTTACCAAGGGTGATATTCAATTATAGCAACACAAATCATACTAAGTTTCACAGAGATTACTGGTCAAGGCATACCACTAAAAAGCAACAGTTCTGGGACTCAAACAAATTGTCTTCAGTTCCAAACCCAATAGAATCAGTTAGCCGTCAAGTAAAACACACAAAAACCAGGCTGAAGATTCCTCCTTACTTTCCAGAGCTGTATCTGTTTGGATGTAAAAGTCACTACATGAGAGTAGCTTTTTGCATCTACAGCACCTGTTTCATGCTACCTACATTCAAATCAACTTCCTGACCCTTTCCCACAAATGAACATGCAGGTAAATCACATTTTAGTAATAGTAATTATAGTATTCACTAATAGAGTTATTTCATCATTAAGCAGACAGTCAGAACAGACATCAAATGCTGGTCCATTCCTTCCCACTCTCCTTTTCCCATTTTTCACTAGGGGGGAAAAGTGAGAATTCTTAAAAATAATTTTTCTTTGAAGGATTATACAATTTTGAAATTGCAAAAAATAACTTTGATATCATATCAAATAGTAATAAAATACTGAACCACACCCAGCTAAAAAGTGAATTCTGGGGAAATTACCTTTGAGAATTTCCACTCTGCAGCATGGGCACCTGGTCTGACCACTTATTTAAATGTGAGACAGTTTTGCACCATTCATTTCACCATTGTCCAGATCACCAGAGATGATGATGAGAGATGCAGTACCCCATGCACTTCCTGAACATTTCCAGAGTTCAGAAACAGCTATTCATGCACCTTCCCACAACTTGTAATTTCATTTCCTACCAAAATTTTAGTTCTGAACAATTTTGCTTTGTAAAGTGCAAGCATTGTGCTGTAGGGAATAAGTAGCATCCTATATTTAGAAAATATAGGTGCATGCCTCTAATCCCAGCAGCTCAGGAGGCTAAAACAGAAGGATTGTGAGTTCAAAGCTAGCTTCAGCAAAACGCAAGGTGCTGAGCAACTCAGTGAGATCCTGTCTCTAAATAAAATATAAACTAGGGCTGAGGATGTGGCTCAGTGGTTGAGTGGTACCCACCTCCAAAAAAAGTTAGTGTTTCCTTTCTGACACATGTTACCCTAGGAAACAGAAAATCTTCATTCCAGAGAAGCTACTGTGCATAATTTGTTAAGTGAGAGATGGCAATTTACTTGACAACAGGAATCACCATCATAGTACCATAAGGAGTTTGAAGGAGACATCAGAAGACTCAAGGAGAGATGATATGGGCATCCAGGGAGTCTGAAAGATGATTATTTTGAGTCCCAGCATCATCCATGGATCAAATATAACCTGCAAATGCTCTCATGAATAAAATGACTGTTACAATGAAAAATAACTATCCCTCGTGGTAAACATCACTGGACTTCCTCCAGGGGTCCTCCAGGAACCCCACACAAATCACTCAGACCACCCAAACTCCAGTACTGTGGTTGGGAGCCACTCTGATTCACTGGTACTTATGCCAAAGCAATTGTAAAATATTTTTAATATCACTCCTGAGCATCATCAAAACTTCTTAAATAAGAATATTTCTCACTCTTAAAACCATACACAATTTTCCCTTGGGCTATTTGACAGTTCTTTCTTCCTAAAAAATACTAGCATCTGAAAGTAAGGTACAGCTCCATGAAATGCATCTCTTTCCTATACTAGATTTTCATCAAAATATGCATGTTAAAATTTAATTTAGAATTAATTCACAGCCTGATTAAAGTTCTAAGCTGTGATGCTAAAAATTTTAAACTGTAGAGCTATAAGATTTGTACATGGATGGTGCAAACCTATATGTACAACACAACTAATTATTCATTTTTTGGAACCATGTATTATTAGTCTCTTTTCTGATCTCAACTGGAATAATAATTCAACAATATTAGCAATACAAAGATCATTAATGTCAAAAGAAAAATTGTGGTTCTATTCCTGGAAATACTCCAGTTTATTAAACTAAACAACAGTAGCACTTAGAATTCCCCTAAAAATTTAGAGAAGATGCCCAAAGGTGACAATTTATCCTCCTGTTTAACTCTAAATTGTATGAATTGGTTAGGACTAGTCCAGCCAGTAAGAGTGTGTCTTGTAAAAAATAATTAAAATAACCAGATAGAATTTTGAAGGAAAATATCTGCATTTGAATAAAGAAATAAAAGTGTTAATTTTCAAAAGAATATATTAGCTATTTGCAAAATTACAATTCAATAAAACTGTATCACCCTGATTTTATGACTTAAAGTTGTAGCAATGCCAAGAAATTTTACTCACGGAACAACAGGTTAGAACATAGCCACAGAGTCAAAGGCATTGGACAAACAATAATGGTCAATAACAATAAATCATACACAAAAAAACTGGTCAAAACAGGAACAGTCAGAGCTCTGAAAATGCAGGGAAACACACAGATGCCCAAGAAAGGCTGTTTCCATGAGCACAAGAGGCAGCCACACATATCACATTTTGCTTGGAATTCTTTTTTTCAATTTCAAGATATTATGGGGTGCTGGATAAAGCAGAAGGTCAACCCCAAGGGAGTCACAAGTGAAAGCCATTTACTTATCTCTGCAAACAAGATTTCCAATACCTGTAGGAGCCACCATCCCATAGCAACTAAACACACCCAAATACTCCAGTTTACAGTGTACCTGCCCCTTCCAACTTCTCCACCATGTTAGCCAGCATCTCCTGCAGAGTCTGCACAATGAGAAACTACTCTAGCACAAAGGTACAGATGGACAGGTCCTGAGGGACATTCTGCAAGGAACGAGGGAGATCTATAAGTATGTCACCAGTATCAAGCATCCAGGCCCCATCTACCTTGGCATTCTCCAGCTGCTGTCATAGAAAGAGTAATGGTGCTTTCAACCTCTGCACTCTCAGCTGCCCATCACCACAAGACACTGTCATTACTGCTCTTGTTTGATACATTCTTAAACTCAGGGTAACAATAGTTGCCACATGGAGTGTGTATCCTGACATGCACTGCACTGGAGCTTTGTCTGTAGTTCCTGTTGTTCTCTACAACAGGGACTATTACTACCACAGGAGAATAAGAAAACAGAGAAGTTAGGTCACTTTTCTAAAGTCATAATCACAAAATAATCAAGCCAGGCTAGAAAGTTGAATTATTCTAACTCTAACATATTGGTTTCAAACCTACCAAGCATTCTGTTGATTTAAAAAATAACATTTAAGGCTGGTAAAGTGGGAGGCAGTGGCATAATTTATGTGTGTGCATGTGAGGGGAGGCAGCATAAAGGAGTCTTGGGGGTACTGTGGCATCAGAGACAGAGCTAACAGTGGGCAAGGCTGGGATGCACAAGGAACCACAAACAAAGAGGATTAGGCAAGATGCAAGAGCAGAGTCAGAAATGGATATTACACAAATTATTTTAAGAGCTGCACACAAGCATGAACTTTTCTGAAGATTCTTTCTTAGTACATAGATGAAGATGAGTGAATCTGCCTTCTTGAATCTTTTGAAGTGTCCTGTGTCTAGAACACCTAGATGCTTCTGCAAAAGTCTTGTCTTGCCAGCACAAGTTTTGTGAATGATGTTTCCTGGGGATCTTATGTTCCCTCAGTTGTTCTGAGTGGAGGACCCTTGTTGGCTTAGGTGTCGAGGAGCTTCCCAGTAACATCCTGATGGTCAGGCTCTGGAGAGCATCAAGCCGAGGCCTTGGAAACCTAGCCCTGGTGGGGGCAGTGGAACCAACTACACAAATGCATTCATGGCTCAGGGCAGCACTATGGCTACTTGTACCACAAACGATCTACAGGGTTTCCAGTATGGACAGCAGCCTCGGGTGCAAGTCTGTATCCCCCTATTGTGGGGTATACACTTTGTCACAGTTACCATGTGACAAAGTATTATATAACTATGAGGGAAATGAACCTGGTGACTTTAAATTCACCAAAATTACATCATCATTTTGCAACAAGTTGATGAAAACTGGTAACATGGAGAAGTCAGCGGGATCCATGGCTCTCCCCCCACCAACATTTAGCAGATTATTCAACCATTACCTCAACCCTCACCTCAGTGCAAAGCACTTTATGACTTTGAAGTAAAAGACAGGGAAGTGGACAAATATTGCCTTCTGTTTGAAAAGGATGTTTTTCTGACTGTGATACACAGAATGGATGAATACTTGGCTGAAGGAATGTTGGCAGATAAAGTAGGATTATTTCTGATTTCCCACATTGAGTTTAACTCACTGCTAAACTGCTGATGGAATAGGATAAGCCTCCCATGCCAGGAGTTGATGCTCGAGAATGTCCCCAAGCAACATCCCAGAGCAGCACTGGCCCAAAGCTCTCCTACACCAAGAAGAACATCAAAAAGCGGCATTTCTTCACTTCCCTCACCCTGGCAAACAAGTCTTCCCAAGCTTCCCAGAACTGCTACTCCATACAGATCAGCCCCTCCTTTCCTCATCAGAACTAGCAACCCCACAGCTGACAGGAGGATCAGCAAACTGTCTGGGCTTTCTGCAGTGCACCTTCTTAAGTTCATATGAGTACTACTGAGTTAACTGTGACCTCATTCCCAAGCAGTTCAGTGACAACTGGCTCCTCATTCCCTTTCCCATTGGATGTCCCCTACCCAGCTGCCCTTGGAACTATGAATCCTCCCCTTCCACCACCCCATCTCCTGGCTGTCATTCTCCTTGCCTCTACACCACCAGGTGCTACTGCTGCTGTTGCTGCTGTTGAAATGGGACCTAGACCCATGGCAGGATACAAAGTAAAGTTTGCACATTTTTGCAGACAGACTAACCACAGTGGGTATGTGACTATCCACCCATATACTCCCAGAAAGAAGATGAGCTAGAACTGAGAATATGGGAGACATTTTTAGTGTTTAAGCATTACTAGGATGGCTGGTTCAAAGGGATGTCAATGGATACCACTGAGCTTGGGATTTTCCTTGGAAATTACGTGGCATCTCTCACAAGGACAGTGACAAATGCTACCCAAATTAAAGTTCCTATGTATACTGTGGGTCAGACAAGTTAGGGGATGACAAGTTCAGTCCTTTCACTGCAAGAGGGCCTGCCCAGAAGCTCCAGAGAAATGGTATGGCTGAGACACCAAGGGTTGTCCCTACAGCTGTAGAGTCAGCAGCATATATCCAAATAAGTCTTCAGACAAAGGTCCTGTTGCACATGCCTGGGCAGAGGACAGTCAACCAAGCCTGCAATGAAGTGAGGGCAGTTGTGGCACATAATCGAGAATATCCCACAGCAGCACTGATTCCCATCAAGGTACAGAATGCTACCTGCATCTGTGGGTATGCCCCACCATTTGCTGGCCTCCCTACAGCCTCTGCCACCAATGGCAGGCTCTGCTGACCATGCTGCTGCTGTCAATTCCAGCCAAGCTGGTACCACCCTGGTTTGTGCTTCAGCCACTTCAATGATCTCCCCATGTATCACCAATGCCTCACATAAAACCAAACCCAGTTGCCAGACAGTGACCATTCTCCCTGGACTTCCCACAACTCCAGATGGTTCTTCATCAGCTTGTGGGAGCAGTTCAGCAAGAAAACTGGAGAAGGACAGTAAAACAGAAAAACAGGGTTTATTGAGGTTGCTTTCTGGTGCTGCCACAAAATGGAATCCCCAAGTATCCCCTGCAACATTGCTGAAGTGGAAGTAGAGGTAGAAGTAGAGCTGGAAGTGGGGCTAAGTTGTGGCAAGTTGCCCCTACAGAAACCCATGTTCCAGAGCTACCACTTGGGGGAGACCATGGCAGGGCTGGCTCTTGCCTCATGGACATGAATGGCCCAGTCATTGCAGCACCAGCAAGCACAGCCTTGGATCAAGAAGCATTCCATCTGCAAACTAGCTCCCTGGACTTTGCAGTCCCCATTGCTTCACCTCCTCATCAAGCATGTTCCTCACTGGATCCTATCATGAATGAGTCTAGCCTGTTGTTTGTGAAAGGCCCTCGGTAGTGGTTTCTTATCCTCCCCAGAGTGAGGCAGAACTTGGGAACTTAAAGGAGATATTATGTTTCTTCATAAAAAGTGAAAGGATGGCTGGTTAAAAGTCATATTACAATGCAATGGGAAAAACTGGGCTTTTCCCAGGAGGCTTTGTGGAAAACATTGCAGGAGACAAACACTGGGAAGACTTAAAATCACATCACACAAATGAAGAGCACAAAGTAGTCTGATGGAAAAAGCTCATGCCTGGACTTCCAGAAGGTCAGGAGCTCAGCAGGGGGTTGGTGTGTTACTCCCCAGTCTCAGCACAGCCACACCAGCCAGCAGAGTGAAGCAGGTGTCTGGGTTTTACCACTCAGTTGGGATTTTAAGGTGTGCCTTGTGCTGAGCAACCATTTTTTTATGTATAAGTAAAATGAATAATTGTTTACAAGGTGTAGCTGATGTATTTGCTTCTTTTAAAACTGAAATTTTCTTGTAATAGATAAAATCTTTGGATTATGATTTCAAGAAATTAATTTATGAAATGAGAGCCAAAGAGAAGCTGATTATCTCCTGTTTAAAGCAAGAGATTCATTGTGCTATAGAATGCATCTTCTCTCCCTCATCCCTGCTCCCCAGGGATGAGGGAGGGAAGACAGAACTTTTGCTTAAGACAGAACTTTTGCTTATCTAATTTGGGTTTTCCTCTTTGAGAAACTAAACATACAACTCAGTCAGTATTAGTAACAGCCTATGCTAGGGAGAAAAACTCAATAAAAGAAAAGTTAATGATTCTTTCTTTCTAATTTTGATCATGAGTCAACCTGAAGATTTAATACTTAATTTAATTTTATAAGTTTTTAATTTTCCTAGAATGAAACCAATGAAGTGGTGGGAAAAACAAAGCACAAGCATTGACTAGAAATGTATTCAGAAATAATATTTAGTTTTATGACAGAAGTAGCTTAATTCATTGATTGTAAAGTAGGTAATGTTAATCTTATAATTGCTGTCTGAGAATGGCTATGATATGTAATTTCCATTTTACCACATAAACTGCATGTCCAGAACATTTTTGAGATGTGGTGGTAAGTGATGTGCTTGTGTTCAAGTCAAATGCTGAAGAAACAATGTGAAAAATTTACATGCATCCATTGTGGCTCTTTCTCAACCATCTTGCATGTTCCACAGTAACATGGATGTGCATGATGTATACATTTCATTGCAGTTTTCTGCTGAGTCTAGTTTGCATTCAGAATTGACCAATGCAGGAGATGTAAAATAACCAGTATTCTCTACCCCAAAGCCACTCCTGACCAAGGTCTGCTGAGCACACTCTCTCCCTCCCTGGGTAAGGTGTCCATCAGCCATCACAGGAGTCATAAATAAAAATGCTCTTTGTGTTCTCCCAGCAGACAGAAGGAAAGAAAGAGTTTATCCAGGCGCTGTTCCATGAAAGCTCTGGAAGGCTTGGAAGGAGCCAGTGTGTCCACACCTTCCAGTTATGGCAGGATCCAGCTGAGCCTACCTTTTTATATTTATATCCATTCTTTGTCACTGGCCTCTTCTACCAATTTCATTATGGTGCCATACAGTCAAGGGTTTGCAGCATCCTGAGAACAAAAGGAGGGAAAGCAGCCTGGTAGTGAGGTAGTTACCACAGTTTTCCCATGGGAACTAATATTAAAACAACAAATTTTTAAAAAATTAAGAATTAATGCTTGTAAATAGAAACATGGACTGAAAAAAACTTCATCCAATTGCAAAAAGGTTCATCATCTTAAAAAGATATAAAATGTAGGGCTCGGGCTGCAGCTCAGTGGTAGCACACTTGACTGGCATGTATGAGGCCCTGAAATTGATTCTTAGCGCCACATGTAACAAAATGAAATAAAGATCTATCAACAACTAAAAAATTGTAGGATGTGGATGAAAATAAAATCATTCCTAAGTTAACCTCTGATTTTATAAAACACTTTACATTATTTTCCTGTGTGTTGAAGTAAAAAAAAAATACTCAGATATCCATGTAATATATGGAGTTTGGTGAAATAAACAATTTAGGCCAAAAAACTGATGCCAGCTTTCATATATGTAAGTTGACACCAATGTGCCATAATATTCTTTATTTTAGGAAATTAGTGTATTTTATAAAAATTTTAAAAAGTATAAAGATACTACAGGTTGAGTTAATTTTCACCTGTCTTTTATTCATATTCTAAGCTATGTGATTGAAGTTTTTCTTTTAATAGCTTTTTACTATAAATTTGTCTAAAATTTCATCTGTAAATCCATCATTAGCTAATATCATGTATGGGTTTTCTATTGTTTGGGGGGGGACAACAGATGAATTTTGTAAGAAGGGCTTGTTACATAGTCATATGGCAATTTAAAATCATAATTTATCATTCCTTTTGATGTTAATAACTTGAGGACTAGATAAAATGTTTCAAGAAAAAATTTGATGTTCCACCTTTAAAAAATAAATAACATTTAAGGGACAGAGAAAAAATACTTGCCTCAAATTGATAATGTAGTTAAGCAAATATAAAATTGCACTGGTATGCAATATTCA
The DNA here is from genome assembly GCF_048772815.1 of Callospermophilus lateralis. Taxonomy (NCBI): domain Eukaryota; kingdom Metazoa; phylum Chordata; class Mammalia; order Rodentia; family Sciuridae; genus Callospermophilus; species Callospermophilus lateralis. Next base: position 10,591,350 of record NC_135317.1, read on the forward strand.
TTTACACAGTTTCTGCTTAAGCACAAAGATAAACACTTTCACTGGGTGTCACATTTTGCCTTTAATCTGGTATATAGTCATTGGGCTCCCCATTCTGCACATGTGTGCTGCTTTATTTTCTCATCAATCATTTTCCCTTCTTCTTTCTGTTAGCCTTTCTATCTAATCAATACCATACATTCTGGAAATTTCAAAAGATGACTGCCAAAGAGATGAAGGAACCAGGATAAGAACTAATTGGCAAGTTAGAGAACTCAGCCTTATTAATCATGCAAGTTTCTGCTTGAGATAACCAGGATCCAGGATGCATATAGTTCAACTGAATATGGCCTGGTGCTCAAAAGAGATTTTCATAACAAAAGGGCATTATAAATACATTAAACAAAATAAAACCCAATATTGTCTTCTCCATTAAAGGAATATCCTAAGGGTAAATCTGATAAACTGATTTAGATACTGGACAACAAACTCTCAGACTCTGGATAAGCTGTTTCTAACATGCCCTCAGAATGATTTCAGACTGACATTTATTAATTTCCTTAAAGTCAGCATGTTAAGATAGCTAAGTGCATGTATTCTATATAAACAGAACCACTGATCAAGAATCCTGGCCTGACTACTTACCAGTTCTTACCTTTCTGTTTTTTTTTTATTTCCTTCCCTTAAAAAGACACCATAATAATTATACCACCTTCATAAGGCTGTTGTTGAAAATAAGGAGACAGTGTACATGAAGAGCTTACTATCATATCAGAACACAGTGAGAATTCAAAATAAGCAAGGGAGCATCACTGGTCTCCCGTATGATGAATTTTCTCCAGTTGAGGCACCTGAAGCCAAGCATTTCTTAGCAATGATTCTTACCTGTATTCTATTTTGACAAATCATAAAAGAACAAAAATCTGTAAGTATACACCTGCTCATATCATCCAGAATGTTCTAGCATTTTCAAGGCAATTTCTAGATAAATGTTCACACACTAGAGATTTGTAAACTGTTTCATGCCTTAATTCCAATCATACTGTTCAATTATGAACAGCCTAAACATCTTATGGTCTCTTAAAGATCCTCAAAACCCACACAGTTTTGGAACAACTTCATCCTGCCAAGCCAACTTCATGTTTCCACAGTGACAGGCCTGCTGCAGGGACTCTCAGAACCTGTGAATCAGTAGGAAGACACCTGCCAGTGACCCTCAAAAGCAATGCTCGGTGACTTAGCTTCTGACTCCTCTTTCTGGGCCACATCCTTCTTCCCATTACAAATGTAATGGAAGAGCTGTCAGTAAAAGACTTACTCTGTCCAGGAAAATTTGAAGCCATACAAGTCAGATCTTTGTGACGCTGCCCATTTTCTCTCAAGCAAATGAAACTACTCATCATAAGCATCAGAATTATTTCCACAACTTCATATCATTTAAAGTCAACTATGAAATGTATTCCTCAGATCAAATCTAAACTCCTCCAAATAACCTTGACATGTTTACATATATATTCACTATAGCATTGATGCTGAGCCTTTATTCTGCTTCCTAAAAATCAGGATGGTCACTGGAAAATAAAGGGTCCTGTTCACTAACCAAAGAACAATTGAATGGCTCAAACCCAAATGACTCCCAGCACCTGCACAGCAGAGAAGGCCTAACATTTGTGGACATCTGTGATGAAAGTTCCAACTCACAAGCACATGCACAATGTCAACTTTAGTTTTAAATTTTTCCTTCAGTCTCATTACTTAGAATCTTCATATTCAGAACTTCACTTTGGAAGAACTCTGCTTGCCCTCACTGTGACCGTGCTCGCAAGTCATGAAAGAAATCTTAATCCTCACGATGGGCTCTTCAGAATGCCCAGATCACAGCAGAACATCCAGTTTGCCACTGTGGCAGAGCACAGAGCCTCTTAGGGTGCACAAGGCATTCACTCTTAGTCATAGTGATTCTGGCTGTGTATATGTCTGTCCCAGCTTCTCAGAAAATTGCCCCAAGCAAGTAGACAAGTGGTTCACGCTTGCTTTATGGAGACACCAGTTTCATCCAGACATGTGGACTTTGGCAAATGCAAAACTTTTGGCTAGCAGCATGGCCATGTGCCTCCTCTTTTCAAAACACAAACTGGTTACCTTCTCCTCATCCTGACAAACATTATGCAACCTTAGGTAGAGAAAAGTCTATAAGCTAACCTCAAAGCAGTATCTGGCCTGCTGGCACTGGAGAGGCCATGCAAATTCAATTAGGTTTCCTACCAAGGTATCCATCAAACATTTGGCTTCCACAGATGTGTCTGCCTAGTTCACTTTCAAACCTAATGCAATATGGCATTGCCTTAACAGTACCACAACAAAAAATTTAGGACTGTGTAAAAACTGCATACTCATAAACTACTGTTTCAGCATCCTAAACATCCTAAACATCCTTTGCTCATGTCTTTTTCTCCCTCAGCCTGAAATGGACATTTCCAAGTCTCTAGTTAGGAAAAAATTCCATATTTTCAAATCAAATATAAAAAGAAGCACATTTAAAAACAACTTCCTTACAGAGAAATCAAACAACACTGAAAATTTATGATTTTCTTTACAACTACAATAGCACTCATTCCACTCTCTGGAGGAACTACTCAACCTTTTGGTGTATGCTTTTCCAAGCCTGTTTTGTTAAACATTTACATATATACATATACATGGAAATGCAGATTGGCTCTTCCCTTTAATGGGTCCACTCTACAAATTACAATTCCTTAATTTAGTAATATACACCAGATACCACTGCCTGTTAGTAAATATAAATATACTTCATTCAGCATGACTGATATACAATTTAGAGGCACCATTCTACTGTTGAGGGCTGGCTCACACATCATACCATGCAACACGAGGTATTCACGTTGGATCGCTCATGACTCCACCAGCCTGGCACAGTGATGCACACAGAGAAAATGCTCCATGTTTGATCAATTTACCTCAAATTCTACATTCTATTTCTAGAAAATTAAAGAATTGTGCACATAAGAAGTTACAGTCCTCATGGCAGGAATTTCTACTTTTGGTTTTAGTAAATCTAACAGCTTTCTATTAGATTGGCAAACAAGTTAACCACTCAAAGTCTTTCAACTGCGCTCCAAGCAACACACAAGAGATACCTCAAAATGTTTCTAAAATTAGCAATGTGTTATATTTTGATAGTTTGTGACAGCTTGGAGCAAAGGAGAAGGAGCTCAGAATTCAGGTCCTTCAGTAACTAGCCAACCACCTTTCTCAAAGTTGACCTGAGCTTCCCTATATGTGGAAACATACTTATCTACATCCAAGAATCAGTGAGATTCAAATAATAAAATCTAATACACTATAAACTAGAAAATGCCAATAAGATATAATTTTATCTGTCTCCCAAATACTAACTTGTTAATTTACCAACCACAGACATAACCAAGGCAGGCCAAGTTTCACCCACTACAAGGGGAATGACATCCTACAAAATGTTGGTATGTTCCCCTCAGTGACAATAAAACCATGGTGGTATATCCCACCAACTTGTATGGAACATGGTGGAAAGAAACCATAAGACAGAATACAAGTGAAATCTGGGTTCACTTTTCAAATTCTTTATATTTCTTTAAAACTTCAAAACTTAATATTCTTCATTTGCACAGCTGGATGTGTTACTTTGCACTGTTCCATGGGTGTTCCCAGCTCTGGGTGGCTGTCCTGGTCCTCTTCTTTTTCTCCTCATCCCACCATGAAGTAGAGGCTAATCTGATGGCCTCCAAGAAGTCAAAACTTTTCCTGTGTCAATGAATCCTTTCAGACCAGTGTTCTGAAAGATGAGCATGAAGTTGATCCTGACTGAGGAACCTACATGTCTGGGTCTAACCAGGTCTGCATCCTTTGACTGATCAGAGATACACTGGCACTCACTGCTCTTGGTGCTCCTGAGGACAGAAGGTGCAGGTGGAAAAGGATGTGTTAGGTGTGAATAAGTGGTGACAAGCAGCACAACTCCACCATCAAGGGCCACAACTTGCAGTTTAACACTTAATTGTGGAGGTCAGGTGAATTAGTGCAATTACACACAACTCACTTGGGGTTAATGTGGCTCTTGTCATCCATCCTTTGAAGTACAGTGTCTTTTACACATAATGATACACGAATATGCCCAGCTATCGTATTTTTACAATTCTTGAAATCAAATTCAAAGACCCAAATGTAACAATGCAAAACATGGAGTGTACTAGTTTAGGTTCCATCCCAGAATGGCCTCTCACTCTGTCACAAGGTACAGTTGTCTTGGATCAAGTCTATTCACACACATTTAACATGGAAGCCATCAGTGATGAGCACAGTTATTGGGAATTCTGAAATCAAAACATTAAGAGAGAGGGGCTGGGGATATGTCTCAGTTGGTAGAGTGCTTGCACCATGAGAAAGAGAAAGAGAGAGAGAGAGAGAGAGAGAGAGAGAGAGAGAGAGAAACATTCACATGGAAACCAGGAAAGAGTCTTCTCCTGCTATGCATTCAGCTTCAAGATAACATACAGTTTTCTTAAAAGTGGCCCATGCAAATCAGTAGTTTAGCTCATCCCAGGTCAATTGCATTCTAGCCCATGGCTCAGGAAAACCAACAGCACTCACCTCCTCAACCACAGCAAGACACCAACTCTTCAGAAGCTAGGGAACTCACCTAAGTTGCTTTTAAAACACATAATTTCTAGTTATTGATAACCATCTTAGGATGATGTTTTGAGAAGCTCAAGAAAAATCTATTTAGAAATCATGGAGCTTCACTCAAGAGTTTACAGTGTTTTGAATAAATTACATAAATGAATAAACCATAGAAGCAAAATAATTATTATATGGAAACATTTGAAACACTGATGCAGTTCAAGCAGTCATACATTACTGTAGAGCAGTTTTATTCTCTGCTCAAGAAATTCTTTTTAAATTAGTGCATATGTAGCAAGCATCTGGCATTTTCATTGTAGCAAAGGTAAAACAATAGCAAAGACAACACACCTATGGCCCAGATACTTTGTGCATATTAGTCAGTGAGATTTCAGCTCATCCCTCTGCAAGAGCCCAAGGAACTAAAATTCATGAAAAAACTTGGCAGTGTCTTTAGTGAGCAGTTTTGATGATCAACAGTCTTTCTCCAGGGAGTTTTGTGAAAAAGGGTTTTAGACAGAATGCATTCATAGATTCACTGTCTGCAAGAGAAGCAGAGGTAGAGATATTTGTTACAGTAATCAGGTCAATTTAACCACCTGCAATATGGCCTTGGCCATAAGAGCCACAGTCCCTGTCCTCATAATCCATATAAAGGGGGAAGAGCTCACATAAACACACAGATGAAAGCAATCCAACAGATTCTATCTTGTCAGGAGTTTCACAGGAAGGTAAAAAAAAATAACAAAAAGGTAAAACCAACAGTCCTGGCTTCCAAATTGAGCTGCATAATTGATAAGAAAGCTATTTAAATTTAATTACTATCTAATACCGTGCATATTTATTCAGGCACAACCACCTCATTTTTTTGCAGGCCTCTCTTCTTTAAAAACTGTGCTAGTTTAGTTTTGTCTGAGTTAACTTAAAATGACCAAATCTAAGCTACTCTGTCTGAACAAATAAAGCTGGAATCTATACAGAAACATCATTTAGAACCTCAGAACTATAAACTCAAGCAGACTCAGACAGAGGGACTCTACACCTTGGAATTCTCAGTAAAAGTTATGCTAGTGTGGAGTTTCAAGAATATAAAAACTAATCCTACACACACAGTCATGTAACTTGGAATGGCTATATCACTGTTGATGTATTCTGTGTGCTAGGGCTTTATTCTCATCACAACCCCATAGGCCAAGTCTTATTAATCCCACTTTAGAAATGAGTAAATGGGAGTCATAAAATGTAATGACATATCCTGAGCCAGAAGCCACAAAGAGGCCTTTGCTGAGCCTAAAGCCTACACCACACTGCCCCACCCTGGCTCCTGGATGTTTTCTATTTTCCTATCATTTTGAGATAAGCTGGACATTGATAAAATAGCTCTCAGTGGGACATTGGCCTGCTCTAAAGGAACACACAGGGTGGTGAACCCAAATCCAAGGGCACTATAGAAGTTCTACACCTGGCTTGACCTCTCTGGGAATACCCTAGAAGTAACAAAAGAGCAGGAAGGCAAAACATGGATCCGTTCTGATATATTGTGAATTTACTTGGATATAGGGTCTTTACCTTCCTGTCTACAGAGAGGAAGGTACAGTATTTTCTGGTTGAAGAATCTTGAAAAAAGTGGAATTAGACATCTAAGGGTAGATATGTTAGGTTATGAGCCCAGAAATGTCACATGGCATTCCAACTAGAGTTGTGAGACTTGACTCTGACTTCACCTTAGTGATCTGTCCACACTGCAGAGTCTTAGTAACCTATACGTGCTGTAAATCACAATCACAGATGAACCTAATGAAACCACAAATACATTCAGGGACCCAAACATTCCATCCCACCCATACCATAACTTGGCTCAGAAGGTGTCCATGGGTAACACAAAGAAGCCCCAGGGCATTTTAGGAAGATAACTCAAGAAGCCGGCTCCATGATGAATTAGGACCATGATGGGATGCATTTTTAAGTCCAAAGATCAATTCAGAAAAGATAAAAAGGTTTATGAGCTGCAGTTTTTGAAAAATTTATGGAGATTTCCCCCAATAGCTACGGGAGGATGTTGTTATATTTCCCTAAACACCAACTTGAATGAATAAAACAAAAATAATACTTTCAGGGCTGTGGGAAGTAACTTAAATCATAAGAAACTGTTTAAAAAACTGCTGAACTCTGGGTGAGAATATGAGGTCAGCAATGTTCTCACCCAGACCGACTCCCATCTCTTTAGCTCAACTGATTAAAAGTTCTGCCAGAACTGGCACAGAGTAGTGTCTGAGGACCAACATCCACACCACCTAAGCAAAGGGGATGCTTGCGGGCTGGGGATGTGGCTCAAGTGGTAGCGTGCTCGCCTGGCATGCGTGCGGCCCGGGTTCGATCCTCAGCACCACATACAAAGATGTTGTGTCCGCCAATAACTAAAAAATAAATATTAAAATTCTCTCTCTCTCTCTCCCTCTCTCACTCTCTCTTTAAAAAAAAAAGGGGGGGGGGATGCTTGCTTGGCTTGGAATGCATGGTACACACTGATTATCATAAAAATGACACATTCCTGAGACACCACAGCTTCACTAGCCTGACTCAATATATTCCTGACTGAAGTTGCCCAGATACAAGAGACATACACAAGACCTAGCAGAAATTACATCTGGGCATACCTGAAGATGATCAAAACATCCTGTGTACTTCACTACCACACATGGCCCCACTGTACTGAGTAAGATGGGATAGAGAGGCAGTTAGGGTAATGGACCCCATGACAGCATTCATTTTTTTTATTTTTAATGTAAAGGCTACTCCATGAAATTAACCTGTAGAAACATTTCAGCCAAGGCTTTGTCCCAGAGAAGCAGGAAAATGGAAGTGAGGGAGGATCTGAATAGAGGATACAGGAAAGTTTTAACCCAAAGGCTAAAATGGCACAACAGAAAGTCACGTGCCAAACTAATAGTCTTGGCACTTTTTCAATATTTTAGTAGCATAGACTTTGACTAATAGTGTTGGCATGTTTACAGTGTCATGTTTCCAAAGTATAGCTTTGATCAATAGCATTAACCTAGTAGCTATATTGATTCCTACACTAGCACACCTACATGTCCCCTTTTGCTGTCCAAGAGTTCTGTTTCTTTGCTTCTCACCCAAACTTATCTTACTCTTTACACATATATCCTACTTTTTTCACACTCTTTTCCGTGGTCCATTAATTTCTTTCTTCAGATTTGTAAAACAGGAAACTAGAAATAAATGGATACTTAGCTGCTGAGGTCTGCTGCAATACTGCGGGACAAAGCCCATCACATGTTGTTTTAGTCATGGCAGAGAAGAATCCAGCTTTGCCAGTTGTGACCCAAAGAGCTGACACTGGCAGGCTTCTTAGCTGCTGACATTAAACCAAGCTTTTTTGGCTGCAGAGGCTTGTGACTTCTGTAGACTCTATCTGCCAGCAGAAGCAAAGAATCCCTTTTTGTCTCAAACTCCAATTTCAGTTTCATTGGGGACACCTGCCCCTAGTGTCTGAGCACAGTCTCTATAAAAGAACTGCCTAACTGTAGTATGCAGATAAAGGAAAGCACAGAAAGCTGGCCTTCAAGAATTAAAGAAAAATTATTCAAGCAGGGACATTAGTGACCATACATCACAGGGGAGGCATATCTCACAGATTTAGTCCAGAAAATTTACTAAACAAGAAAAAAACCATAAACAAATCTGTTACAACATGTCTCACTAGAGAAATAACAAAATTTTCAGTTTGCCAGATAAAAAGATGTGGAGATCTACTTCCAACAATGTGAACACTACCAAACTGGACACCTAGAAATAGTTATAATGGTAAATTTTGTGTATTTTACAGATATAAAATATTTTTTCTCTCTGTCAAAAAGTAAAAAAGAAAAAAATCTTAGGGAAGCTGACTGAAACTATAGGAAAACAGGGCCAGGGTTATGGCTCAGTGGTAGAGCACTTACTAGCAAGTGTGAGACCTTGGGTTTGATCATCAACACCACACATAAATAAATAAATAAATAAAGGTAGTGTGTCCATCTTCACTTAAAAAATTTTTCTTAAAAAAGTAAAGAAAAACACCTGAGTTCACATTACTGATGCCCTGTTACTTGGCCAGCAATTGTAAACCTACTGGATGCATGTCTATGTACAAACAGAAGGAAATAAATAAATATTCTTGGTGGGCCTGCTTATATGCTGGTTGGCAGGTGGTGACAGCATAGATCTGTAACCTCCCTGGATGTTCCTCCAGGCCAGAGTACCACCACCCAGCAACATGCCCCACACAAGCCTCAGCTACAAGAAGACTGGCCCACACCCCCACTCCTTGTTCCCTAGGGGCATTCTCCCACTTTTCTCCCATCTACCTGCCTGAATCCTGACCAACTGGGAGGGTTCCTTCAGACCTGATGGGCCAGAAGCCCATGCACACCACACAGCCCATAGCCTTTTCTTGGTCTATATGCTCCTGTAACATTCACAGGCAAAAGACCAGGAGGCTCTTATTTGAGACCACTTCAACTTGCTGATGCATCTGTAGTGAATCCACACACTTTGTCTATGATTGAAATCTTAAATGTAGCCTGATGAGTTTTTCTCCCTCGCTCACCTTCACTTAGAGGAATAATAAGAGCTTGAGTAGCTGATTGGCTAAAAAAGTGAAAAAACTAAAACAAATGAAATGCATACTGAATGACCTTAAGACCTCTCTAGGGGCTGCAGGTACAACTCACTGACAGACCACTTGCCTGGCATGCATGAGGTCCTGGCTCCAATCCCCAGCACTATAGAAATTTAAAAACTGTCCTCCCTGGACTGTGGGGTAATCATTCTTCTATCAATAGCAAAGCTGCCTGTGTGGTTTGTACAAAAAAGGTTTGTGGGGAGTTATAAACTGCAACTCATTTGCCACTTATTTGATCCTACCTAATATAATTAATTAGCCTCTCAGATGTTTGTATACTTTACTACATAATGTATCTGTATAAAAAATTATTTTGCTTGTTAGACTTGTCACTTTTTGAGCATTTAAAATCATGGTGGCTGAATGCTGGCAGGTAATTGATGAGGGTCAGCCTGAAAGAGAAAAAGGGCCAAAGGCCAGGGTCTGTACTTGCTGATGCACTGAGCTAGAGACCAAAAGTCCTCCTGGCTCTGCCAACAAGATGAAAAGTAAGGCCACCCTTCAGACAGGTAGCAAGGGGCCAGGATATGTCAGACAACAGGGAAGCTTCTAGAGCTGTTAGGGGCCCCTACCAAATGCACCTGTTAGCTTAGGAAGTGAGGTGGCAGACCACCCAGCCTACTACATGGTGACAAGCCAAGCAAAACAGAGAGAATGAGACTGGTCAGATTAGGCTTCAGGACCTGTGCAGCTGGAACAAGAGCCCAGGAAGAGGTGACACTGTACTCTATGACAGAGCATATTCCCTGCTTGGCTCTGGAAATCCCAGGCCCCCAAATCTGTCCTATTGGGGATTCTGTGTATACAGCAAGTGCCCACTAATATTCAATATTGGAACTCCCTGAAGGCCCTTCCCATGCAGGGCTTGGTAGGAATAAAAGATGAAGGGGAAAAGGTTCATATTTTTCCACCCATCCATTTCTTTCCCACCTTCCATTTTCTTTGTTCCAAATCCATACCATCTTCTACCCCTTACCCAAGTTTGCCTCAGTGGGGAGTAAGAGAAAGTAAACTTACCAATTTCTAACCTACATGAGCAGGAGAAAGATCTCAAGAAGGAAACTATGGTGGGCCCAGTTGCCTGAATCCCAGAACTGAGGCCATGGGTGGAGGATAACCTGAGGCAGTCACTGGGGAGCTCAGAGGTGCCACAGCTCTCAGCTTGGGCTCCAGGCCACAGTCAATACATATACCAGTTCTGTTACAGGCCACTTAACCTGTTAAGATACAAAAGTGATCTCTGAGCCTCAGACTCCAGGTGTGTAATGTGGAGGAAAAAGGGAATGCCTGCTTTATAATTTGGGGGAAGATTAAAAGATTAATTAATTCAAATAGTGTCCAGCACTCAGTATTTCATCTCTTCTTTCTTTTTTATTTTATTCCCAAGTAAATACTTTTGGATGTTGCACTTTCAGAGCTCTTTATTTTAATGTTCACACTGTGTTTTCATTGTTAAAGGATAATTATTAAGCTCATTAATTTATTGGGGCTTCATGTGGCACACACCCAAGTAGACGAGGAGCTTGGTAGTTTTAGGATTCCCTCTCATCTAGGGCTTGTGACATATGATTTTGAGTGAAAGCAGTTGAGCTGTGCAACAGGACAGACCCTTTCAGGTCCTCAGAGTAATTGGCAGGGTCTTCTCTAAGTTACAGGGCTTCTCTTTCAGGCAGCATTGCACCATTGGAACTGCAGAATCCAGTCTTCCTGCAGAGCCACTCTGAACACTCTGGCCAACATCTCTCTGTGATCCCTCCCCACCCCCATGCTCCTGGCTAACATTCCGTGTGTGTGTGTGTGTGTGTGTGTGTGTGTGTGTGTGTGTTTGGGTGTGTGTGTATTAGGTAGTATATATAATAAATATATGATGTTTTTGTCAATTAAACCTCCAAAAAGCTGGAGGAAAAAATTTAAAACTCTATCAGTAGACTCACCAATCAATAATAAATGAACCAATAGCCCCTCTTGTGTGTTCAAGAATTTATCACACAAATGACTTATAAAATTCTCTATATTTTCAAGAACTTAAATGTAATTTTCATATATGGATAATTGAATATTTACTCCCTGGCAAATGCACAGGGAGTAAACGAAATCATTACAATTGATCTTGATTTTCATTTTCAAGCATAGAATTTTTAATGCATTTATCCTAATAAATGGTAAAGCAAACCCAATTTGAAATACCAATCATGACCTCACACATTTATCTAAAATACAAATGTGTACCCATGATGTTACTGTAACACCAGGTCTAAAGGACCAGGCTCTCGCTTGCAGTGGGATCATAGACTAGGCCAGGTCTCCCTCTCCAGCCCAAGCCATCCCAGCAGGTGATATTGATGCTTTGGGCCAGTGACACTGGTCTTGGATGGACAAAGAATATTATCATAATTGGTTTTAAAAACTAACTTCCCAGAAGTAGTGCAATAGAATTTTTTTAAGCTCATACATTGCTGGCCAGAAACAAACAAACAAAAAATTAAAATTGCTTGATAGCATTACAAAATATTTTCCTTTTGTCTTGCTCCAATCTCTTGTATTAGAAGGTGGCATGGTGAGGACATCTGAGAAGCAGAAATGGGTGTTAAGTAGCAATCTCTGTAAACAGATCAGAGAACCAGAAGCCAGAAGTACAGAGCATTGTTCCTTCTTATTTAACCTGATTTAAGCAATGGAATAAATTTCAACAGTCACACAATAAAAGCAAATCAGTTTTGCCATCGGGGGTTCACTTCCTCATTAAAAATTAATGCACAGAAATGAAGAGCCTAGCATGATGGAGACTTCTGGATCCTTCCACTTAAACATCTCTGGTTCTTCCCCTTTTAAGTCAGGGCCTTACTGAAATCTCTATACCCTTTTTTGGGAGAGTTTAGCACTGATGGATAAGGTCAGTCTGACATCTTCAAAAAAGATGCTCTCTATTTATTTATCCACCGAATGGACACAGCTTGGATCTTTCTCTGCCCTGGAACACCTGAATCATCTGACTTGGGACATGAGCCATCCAGTGGTTGAGAAAGAAAACAAACATTCAAACTAAATCAATCCAACTTTAAGAAGGCCATTAGTCAACCCCAATTTTATAAGGGTTTGAACCAACAGGAGAGATTAAATTGAATGAAAGCACTAGTGTAGCTGGCAGCACTGCCACCTGAGGACATGTTCCCACTGCTCCAGGTGTAGGATTCCTGTTTCAATAACACCCAATAAAAAGGTTTTGGGCAACACACCCCACCAACTTGAGGGGACATGGGTCATGGCCCTCAGGGGTTGAAGGCAGAGACAGATCCCAGACACAAAGTCATCTGTTGAGAGGCCGTGGGTTTGAGATGGCAGTGACACTAGTGCTCATGTGTTTCTGTCTCTCTTCTTTCACAAGCCCAGTTAGCTGTCATGTTTTATACACACCATGGGTGCTAATTTATGTTTCCTCTATGAAGAAGGAAAGCTCCCAACACCTAGTTATTCACAATAGATTGGGTGCTCATGTTACTGCCACAGATTTTTACATAAAGCAGTGTGTGTGTTGTATGAAGCAATTGCTCTTTAAAGCTCACTGGGATCCCAGGCTCTTTTGTACTGTTCACAGAACTATGCTCTGTGCCATGAACAAGCAAATATTTCTACAGCAGGCTTGTGAACACAGGCTCACTCCAAATCAAAGTTGTGAAATCTTTCCTATTACATTCTGCAATGTTTTGTTCTTTCCCATTAGTTTCCTCAGCTGTCCAGTGGCCACTGCACATCAGCCCTGTCTCATACCTGGGCAGGGCACCTCATATATGGAGAAGGCAGGCTCTGTGCTCCTGCTGAAGGCACCAGGCATTTTTGCAAGATCTGCTCCAAAGTAAGAGTTTTTAGAAGTCTATCCAGGTGTGTCTCAAGAAGACCCAAACCGTTATTGTCCGGAAGGGAGTGTCTGCACTCTGCTGTCCCGGGAGCCAATGCTGAGCACACACACCAGGGGGCATTCCATTTCAGCATGTCCATCACAGGCTCAGACCTCAGGCATGGTGAGTGGGTTGTGATCTCTAATTTCTGTGACATGATTATTTTCCTCTCTCCCAGAAAATGTGAAATATGTGGAAGGATTGTGATGATAGTAATGATTTGTTGTCATGGCTATTGCTGTTGCCTCCTCCATCACCACCATCTTCATTTACATCACTCCAACATCATCATCATCACCACTTCCATAACCACCTTTGTCACCATCTCCACCAACTCCACCACTATCACCATCACCACCACTACCACCACCCCATCACAATCACTGTCACTATCATCATCATCACCTCCTCCATACCAACTCCACCTTCTGCTCCTTCACCACTTGGGGGCTTCACCACCACCACCACTATGAGCACCAACATTCTGTCACCTTCACATGGCAAGTCTCTAGAATGTGAAAAGCAGACTAGTCTCTTCATCTCCATCAAAGCTATATTTTTCTGTGGTGAAATAAATAAACAAACAAATTAATAAATATTTAGGTTTTTTGTTTTCTGTATCAGGAATTCAAGCAAGGGATTCTTTGCTTAACCACTAAGCCACATCCCTGGCCCTTTTAAATTATTTTTTGTTTTGAGATAGGTTTTTGTTAAGTTGTTTAGGACCTAAATCAACAAGGCTGGCTTTAAACTTGCAATCTTCCTGTCTCAGCCTCCTGAGATTCTGGGATTACAGGTGTGTGCCACTGGGGTCAGCTTATATTTTTAAATTGTACTACTGCTCTTCAGTCAAGCAGTCCCCAATCAATCCTGGGAGACTTCCTGGGCTCCTTCTCCCCACCATCTTCATCTTCATCACTCCAACATCATTCATCATCACTACATCAGCCACCTATATGTACTTCAAGTCATATTTATCTCTTCCTCTCAATTCCCAGACTGTGGTCTTAGTTTGGGTCCCATTACTTTTCTGCAAGAGTATGAAGGCTAACTGCAGTAAGTAGCACACAGCGGGGAAAAAACAGGTGTGTATGGATGGGATGGGCTCAAATGCCAGCTCTGATGCTGTGCTGTCCCATAACTCCCCTGAACCCAGGTGCTTGCTTTGTGAAGCTCCACAGAGATGCTTAGGACAACCTCTTGTTGTTAGGATTCACTGAGGTAATGGTATACCTGTGCTTAGTGCAAACAGGTGTTCGATAGACAGAAAAAATCTTTTCTATCACTGCACATTAGATAACTGGACTAGTCCTATGGTGGCCTCCCCGCCTCCTCTCATTTACAGCCTTCAAATCCATTGGCCACTCCACTATGAGAAAATGCTTCCCTGACGCTTGTTTCAACAATAGACCCAGCTCCTTCCAGTTTTGCCTCCCACCACTAACTCTGGGCTCCTTGGTCCTGCCATCTGGGGCAGTTTGTAGTTCTTCAAAAACCCCATAAATAATGATATTTGTATTCTTCCATTGTGGAGAGATTCAAAACTATCAAAACAGACCTGGAGCCACATCCACATAATAAAGAGCCCACTGGGTGAAGAAGATAGACCCTGAACTGAAGAGTACTGTGAGACACTTTCCAGGGTCAGCAAGAACCATAGCCCAGCTCTGCAGTTGACTCCAGTCCAAGTAGAGCTTCACACCACCCCTTACTCCATGGGAAAACCTGGGGAAGCTGGCTGGTTTTCTGGGCAGGGAAGGAGGTGGGCTGTTTGATTGTGGGGAGAGAGAAGCAGATGTCCTGCGAACACTCTCTGATTCATTCAGAGAGAAATTATTCCAGGAAAGAGCTGAAGATAGACAAAGAACACCACAAGGAGGAAGAAAGTGACATGGAATCCAGGAACATCCACAACAAAGTGTTTAAAAAGAGAGAGAAAGAGAGAGAGAGAGAGAGAGAGAGAGAGAGAGAGAGAGAGAGAAAGATACCAGAGTCTTTTGAATATAGACCGAAAAAAGGACAGCTGGGTCAAATGGTGGTTCTATTCCCAGTCTCCATACTGCTTTCCATATTGGCTGCACCAATTTGCAGTCCCACCAGCAGTGTATGAGTGTACTTTCCCCCACATCCTCACCAACAAAACATGCTTGTGTGCATGATAGCTGCCATTCTGACTGGGTGACATGGAATCTTAAGAGTCCTTTTAATTTCATTTCTCTAGTTGCTGGTGATGGTGAACATTTTTTTCATGTATTTGTTGATTGATTGTACATCATCTTCTGACAAGTGTCTCTTCATGTCCTTGGCCCAATTATTGATTGGATTATTTGGAGGTTTTGTTTGTTTGTTTGTTTTGTTTTGTTTTTGGTGTTTAGATTTTTGAGTTCTTTATATACCCTAATGATTAGTGCTCTATCTGATGTGTGAGGGGTAAAGATTTACTCCCAAGATGTAGGCTCCCTATTTGCCTCACAGATTGTTTGTTTTGCTGAGAAGAAGCTTTTGTCCCTCTCCTTGGTCTATACCTGAAGGTCTTAAAACAGCATACTACAGGGACACAGCCACATCAATGTTTAAAGCACCACAATTCACAATAGCTAAACTGTGGAACCAACCTAGATGCCCTTCAATAGATGAATGGATTTAAAAATGTGGCATATATACACAATGGAATATTACTCAGCAATAAAAGAGCAGGTAAATGGATGGAGTTAGAGAAGATAATGCTAAGTGAAGTTAGACAATCCCCCCAAAAAAACAAATGTCGAATGTTTTCTTTGATATAAGGAGGCTGATTCATAGTGGGATAGGGAGAGGGAGCATGGGCAGAATAGACAAACTCTAGATAGGGGAGAGGGGGAGGAGGAGAAGGGAGGGGGCATGGAGTAATTAATGATGGTGGAATGTGATGATCATTACTATCAAAAGTACAAAGTAACAAATTGGTGTGAAAATACAATGTATATAACCAGAGATATGAAAAATTGTGCTCTATATATGTAATAAGAATTGTAATATTTTCTGCTGCCATACATAAACCAAAAAAATACATAAAAAAGAAAATATGGAAATAAACTAATATTTTTTTCTGTTGTACTTGTGTAATATAAATGTTGTATGTACAGTGCTATGAAACATCTTTCAAAAAATCTTGTTAATAAAGTTGTATGGAAAAAGAAAAAAAAAACATGCCAGAGTCCTGCTTGCTGAACACAAGCTCAGCCTGCAGACATGCAGCCTCCTTGAACTAAAACTCTTTTCTTACTTAGGCCAACACAAATGTAGAAGGAGGAGATCCATAATCTGATCATCCGAAATCCAAAATGCTCTGAAAGCCAGAAATTTTTTAATGCTGAAAATTCCACACCTGACCTCAGACGATAGGTTACAATCCAAACACAAGCTGACTGAAAATATTGTGTCAAGCTGCCTTCAGGCTATGTGCTCCAGGTGTGCATAAAGCAGGCGAATTATGTGCTTGAACCTGACTGCATTCCCAACATCTCTTATTATTATTTGCAAACATTCTAGAATCCAAAATCCAAAACACCTCTTATTGCAAACATTTTGGATAAGGGATGCTCACATTGTCTGGAACTTACAATCCAACATACCTATCTGCAGAATACCCTGGGCACTGCCCAGAGCATATTTTCACTAATTAAAAGACTCAGAAACAACTTTCTTGCTTTGGCATCCACCATTCCTTCTGCTGGCCCACCTTCCCTTCCTCCTCCACACAGCTTCTCCCTCATCACCTGGAGTGGACCTCATGGTCATTACTGTAAGCCTGCTCTTGGTAACACCTCAGCTCTCAGACCCCTCTTCCTCCCTCACTGGCAAAACCCCAGTCCAGCTGAGTCTCCCTCAGCTCACAGACACACTGCCTGGCTCCCGCTACGGCCCCACCAGGAAGCCCATATGTGCTTTGGCAATCTCACCACAGTTCCCAGATTAGGGCTCTCTTCTTCCCCTAGGATAATTTAATGTCTAATAGTAAAATTTAATAAGAGAGTGACAGCAACCTGAAAAGAGGCAGGACCATGGGGACCCAGACCTCTCAGGAATGAAGGTGTGCATCTCCTGCGGTGTGGCACCCCATGGCCGAGGGTAACTATGAGGTGTGAGGTGTGGCGAGAATAAAGAGTGTAAGAACAGGCCTCAGCCCTGAGACTAGTCACATGGGGACTGCAGTGGGGAGAACATCAGATAAGCAGAGAGAGTGACAGAGCCATGGACACACCTGTCATTTCAGCCATCAACTGCCATTCAAGCTCTCTTTAACCAAAAGTACTTCCATGATTGAGATGGGGGCCAAAAGAGCCCCAATACAGGTCCCCTCAATGATTCACCCTCTTTGCTACCACAATGCAATGAAGTTCACATGAGACAGAGAGGGGTCTGGAAATCAAAGGCCCTCAGACCTGGGGCTCAGGGTCAGCTCACTGACGGTTAGAATGCACCCAACTGGAAAATGAAGCATCAATCATAGGCTCTTTCTATGGCAACCACTAGCTAAAAGACTCAGAAACAATCAGGCATCAATTTGGAATTTTCCATAACATCCAAGATGGCCTCGGTAATAACCATGTTTCCCCACCTTAGAAACAGCCAGGAGCACAGAGTGCTCTTGCTATCTGGAGCCCAGCTCAGGGCAAGCTGTTCTGTTACTCTGCTGAAGCCTGGATTGTACACAGGGGGACACCTACCACAGAAGCATACTCTATAGCAGTGCCATGGCTTCAGACACCCACTGAGCATGTGCAGCCAATGACCCAAAGCAGGGAGCAAAGTAGAGTAAAGCTAAGTATGAATGAGATTCAGGACTAACCAATTTCATTATTGGTTTTCCAAGCCCGAGTTAGCATAAGTTTGGACAAATAGCAGTGACCCAAGGGCTCTATAATCCCCTAGACTAGCACACTAGGCAGAGAAAACCTGCTGTCTGTTCATCTCTTTTGTGACATGAGTTGTATTCCTGTTACTCAATGAACTATTATTACACTCACTCAACCTGGTCTGAGAATTTCATTCTTTGAATTCATAATATGAGAAAGAAGACATAGAAGGCAAGCTGCTGGGTTCTACTGCAACACTGGTGGGCATGGCCTGCCATCAGGAGCTGAAGCACTTCCTGACTGCAGAGGCCTGCAGCTTGTGCAGACCCCACCTGGAAGCAGCAGCAGTAAATGAAACTTCACCTCAAACCTCTGGTTTCATAGGCATCCGCTCTTTGATTAGCTGCTAACACTTAAAATAAGCCAGGTTGGCTGAAGTGATCTGCATCTTCACAGACTACTCACCTGCAGAACTGGTGAATTCAGCCTCTTAAACTCTAGCTATATGTTGCTTTTCTCATTGTTGCTTGGGTACAGGAAACAACTCTATGAGTGGCTACCTTATCTGTGTGTGGTGTTGAGATTTAAGTCAAGTTTCAAGAAGGAGCCCTGAACCAGAATTCAGGGACATACAAATATCTGCTAGCTTTTGCTGTGGTGACTTTTCCACATTGGGTTTTTAAAACCCTTGCAAAAATGGCCATGGTAGCTCCAACCCCTTGAGATTACTACTAAAAACATCTTGTGAAGCCCCAGATCCTTCCCACTGATACCCAACCCAGAACAGAATAGTGCCTGGTACCATTAAGCTGAACACCACTCTGTGTGATGTAACTGCAATTTCTGAACAGCATGTATGGTCATTTATTTTATCATTTTATTGTTATTTCACTGTATTTTCTTATAAAGTCCATCGATCTATAGGAATGAGTTTATCATATAGAAAAGTGTCTTGCTCTGGGAAGGCTGTGTAGAGAGGACTCAAGCTGGAAGTCAGAATCACCTCCAGAAGAGGACTGCAGTCACTGCATGCACATCATAGGGGGACATGACCTCCTTTCTAGCACAGTTATGAGACTAGTTTGAGATGAATCTCCACCACTTCTGTTGGTGGGATGAGTCTGTGCATACTGTAGGACTCTGCAGCCAAGAAAGCCTGTTTCAGTGTTTGCTGTGAATCACAACAGGGGATGCCTGTCCTTGTCATCTCTGAGGGTCATAACAGGACAGGCTCAATCCTCCACTACCACTGAGCAGTGTGTTGCAGTGTTGTGATGGAGCTCCCTACCTGGAGAGGGCCTCCATTATTGCAACAGACTCTAGCAATTCACTACCACTTATTTCCAGGTTGTTCTCACACAAATCCAAAGGATGTCCCAGAAGACAGGTGTGTATGAAAAATAGAAACAGAACTCTTGCAATGGCAAGAGGGTGACCAACAGCAGGTTTTCAGTACAAGTGAGCTAGTATAGGAGATTATCTAGCACTTGGGTCAATGATATTGGTCTACACTCATGATAATCAGGGTTTGGAAAAGTACTAATGTGACTGTCACCACTATTTTCTTACTATTTGTTGTCAAGCAGGAAGTTGAGGTTGTGGGATTTTAGAGGCTGGAGTTTTGAAGGCAGTGTTGTGTGTAGTCGGCTTCTACCCTGGGCCAAGCCTGGTATTGGTGCTTTAGACCCAAGTCAACAGGGTGGGCTCCATCTGGTTGCAGCTTGCCACCCATAGTCCAGGCCCTGTGGGCAGCCAATTCACCGCCCTGGGACAAGGGTTGGCTTCACTTAGGCATTATGATACAAGAGTTTTACTCTAAAGACAACAATGATGAAAACATGAGAAAACTAAGGTACCTTTCTTCCACTCTCCTTCTCCTATAACCATGGGACAGTTTTCCAAAGGTCACTGAGCTGAACGTCACAGCACTTGGGTAGCACCACTGACCTATGAGGCCAGCTCTCTTCCAGCAAGCCAGACATTAAATTAACTCAAAAAATGCAACACTGTATCCTTATTCATTTACTCTGGAAAATACATTTATTTTTCATAAAATATCTATTCTAATGTGTGGTGAGTTTAAAATAACTTAAAACAAATTAACAAATATTTCTAAAATTTCCCAATCTTTGTTTCACTGAAAATATTGATAGTTGTTATCCACTCATAGGAAATTGTTTGGGGGTCCTCATAATCTTTAAGAATGTGAAGGGATTCTGCAGGGTTGTGATCAGCTGAAACAGGAGCGTTCCTGGGAAAGATGAACACAGTTCCTGGGGTCGGGGTCTGTGAGGTGGAGGGCAGGGCTCAGATGTATCTGCAAACTTTTTTCTTAAAAACTAAATCCAGGTACAGAATTTTAGCATTCTGTGGAACTCGGTGGTTGTTATACCATACTTCTGATGTGTTTTAAATAATTCATAATAAAAATAAGTTGTCATGAACATGGAATTTAGAGTTATGGAAGCAACTACCAGAAACACTAGCAACAAACATGGCTGAGTTTCTGGTGCAGTATGAGACCAAGGTGGGTGAGCAGGGCTGGAAGAGGAGACCCCACGGCAGGTGGGAAGGTTCCATTCCACTTGGTACTAGATACACCTCCTCCACACCTCCACAAATTAGAATCTTCAAAAAATCAAGTGAAGAGAAAGGAGGGAAATGGCAAGCACCAAGCAGAACTTAGAGATGAGAAGGTCTGGAAGGAGGAGGAACTGCACCTTGTGGTAGGATGTGGGACTACGGGGGCTTTTTCTTCCCCTTCATTTTTTTCATCTGTTCTGTGCTTCCCCATCCCAACTCCAGGCTGCCCACATCTCTGGGAAGACATCTTCCCACTTCCAGGAATGAAGGTGACCTGGTGGGAATGGCCCTTTCCCATCTTGGCACAAATAGTTGCAGTAAGTCACACTCCTGTTCAAGTCACTTCCTGAAGCTTCAAGAAGTATTCCACCTCTTGTCTTTGGCCTCTGCTCTGTAGAGTCTCTTTCTTGGCCGTGTTCCTCCATGCAGTGTGTACACATTCTCAAGATTTCCACTTCTTGTGAGATATGGGGGTATAATTTCATTTTGTTGCATATGGATTTCCAGTTTTCCCAGCATCATTTGTTGAACATGCTATTTTATCTCCAGTGTATGTTTTTGGCTTCTTTGTCTAATATAAGATAATTTTAATTTTGTGGGTTAGTCTTTGTGTCCTCTGTTCTGTACCATTGGTCAACCAGTGTTTTGTTGCCAATACCATCCTGTTTTTGTTACTGTTGCTCTGTAGTATTGTTTAGGTCTGGTATAGAAGCAATGCCCTCTTTCACTCTTCCTGCTAAGAATTGCTTTAGCTATTCTGGGTCACTTAATGGATCAAGGATTTAGGAATTAGACCAGAGACTCTGCATCTAATAGGAGAAAAAGTAGGTCCCAATCTTCATCAACTTCCTTGATAAGACTTCGATAATGAAAGAATTAAAACCAAGAATCAACAAATGGGATGGAATCAAACTAAAAAGTTTCTTCTCAGCAAAAGAAACAATCTGTGAGGTGAACAGAGAGCCTACATCCTGGGAGCAAATTTTTACCCCTCACACATCAGATAGAGCATAAATCTCTAGGGTATATAAAGAACTCAAAAAGCTAAGCACCCAAAAACAAATAACCCGATCAACAAATGGGACAAGGACCAGAACAGACACTTCTCAGAAGACAATATACAAACAACAAATATATGAAAAAATGCTCATCATCTCTAGCTATCAGAGAAATGCAAATCAAAACTAGTATAAGATATCATCTCACTCCAGTCATAATGGTAGCTATTATGAAGACAAACAACAATAAGTGTTGGCAAGGATGTGGGGGGAAAGCCACTCATTCATTGCTGGTGGGACTGCAAATTGGTGCAGCCAATATGGAAAGCAGTATGGAGATTCCTTGGAAATCTTGGAATGGAACCACCATTTGACCCAGCTATCCCTCTCCTTGTACTATACCCAAAGGACTTAAAAACAGCATATTACAAGGACACAGTCACATCAATGTTTATAGCAGCACAATTCACAATAGCTAAACTATGGAGCCAACCTAGATGCCCTTCAGTGGATGAATGAATAAAAAAAATGTGGCATATATACATTCACACACACACACAATGGAATTTTACTCAGCAATAAAAGAGAATAAAATCATGGCATTTGCAGGTAAATGGATGGCATTAGAGGAGATAATGCTAAGTGAAGTTAGCCAATCCCCGCCCCCCGCAAAAAAAAAAAAAATTTCCAAATATTTTCTCTGATACAAGGAAGCTGACACATAGTGGGGTAGAAAGGGGGAGCATGTGAAAAATAGATGAATTCTAGATAGGGAAGAGGACTATGAGGGAAAGTGAGAAAGCAGGGGATTAGCAAGGATGATGGAATGTAGTGGACATCATTATCCAAAGTACATGTATAAAGACATGAATTGGGTGTCCACCTACTTTATATACAATCAGAGATATGAAAAACTGAGGTATATATGTGTAATAAGAATTGCAATGCAAAAAAGTACAAGTATAAAGACATGAAATGGTGTGAACATACTCTATATACAAAGATATGAAAAACTGTGCTCTCCATGTGTAATAAGAATTGTAATGCATTCTGCTGTTGTGTATTTAAAAAAATAAAATCAATTTTAAAATAGGTTTCCATTTCATAAAGCGAAACTCCCCCTCTTGATCCTCCTGGTGACAGAAAGGACAGGGGATCTGTCAGCCCTCAGACAGCCTCATGGATACTGTCATCCCTCAGGAACCCCAGCCCTCACACAACCTCATGGATACCAGAACAGGCAGCATTCCCTTTCATCTCAGTCTACTTTTCCAAAAGGAAATGTTTAGCAGATGGAGGAGGCCAGGGGACACTCTAGAGCAGGTTTCTACCATCACTGGCTTGACCACAGTCAGGGAGACTGACAGCACCCAGAAACTTTCCTAAGCTCACAGACTCATGTTAATCCTTCTCTTCTGCACAGCCCATTCTGCACAGTGGCTCTGCCTCTGACTGCTGCTCTCTTCACCTGTGGTGTCCACCTGAGGATCACCACTGGGGAAGGGAGGCCCTGCCACTGCAAGGAGAGTGGAGAGTGAGCCGGGCAGCCTCCAGCCAGGCCCTCTGCCTAGTAGTCACAAGGTCTGGCCCTGCTCCTTGTGGCCCTCACTCCTGTGGTTAGAGTGCACACAGTTATGTTCCTGTCTGCTGGACAAGCTTTCAGTTCACCTGTGCAGTTTACCTGGATTCAATATCTCAATTCCTTCTTCCTGGCAGCCACATTTTGTGTTTTACTCCTGTGTGATCGATTCCCCTCTTGATCCCTGGCTTTGATAAACACAGCACCCCAACACACTCTTGCCCTGCAAAGGGTCTTGTCAACAGCCTAGCATGTCCTTCTGTGGTCTGCCTCCCTCCTTGGAATGTTAGAACCCTAAACTGGGTGTCACAATGTGGTAGGTACCCAGTGAATTTTTGTTAAGTAAGTGAATGAGTGGAAGGAACAAACAAAATTGCCCCCTTTTAATCCCCATAGCTTGTCACTAAGTTTGATCCATTCTGTTTCTTCAACAACTCTCATGTCCATCAGCTCCTTTCCCTGCCTGCCTGGAGTGAGTTAGCCCAGGCATCATTTCTTCCTGCTGAGTTTGAAGCACAGCTCCTGCTACACCTGTCACTCAGCATCCCACCCTCCTTCTCACCACCACTCCAGATGGCCTGGGATGTACCACCCATTACACTGCTGTGCCCCTCAGAGCCTCTGCACAGATGCACACCTCCACACTGGGTAGAACATGAGGTCGAGGCAGGCCGTGAGGCCCTGCGTGACAGGATCCACTCCTATTATCAGCGTCTCCAACATCACCTCCCACTCACTCTCCCTGCACCAGCCAAATGAAAGTATCTACTGTGCCCCATGCCCAGGCTTCCTTTATGAAGATAAACTTTTAGTTTTAGTCCAATTTTAGTTTATAGAAAAACTGAAAAGACAGTGCAGAAGGTTAATGATACCTCTCAACTAGTTTCACCAATGATTAGCATAGACATGGCTTTGAACATCTGTCACAATCAATGAATCTACACTGACATGTTGATTACTGTCCATGCATTACTCACTCTGTAGTTTTCGTCTTTCTTCTGTCTGCAGATCCCATCCAGGATGTTATATTATGCAGCATGGTCATACTGTGTGGGCTCCTCTTGGCAGTCATGGTATCTCAGATTACCCTGAGTTTTGAGGACCTTCACAGAAGCATTGAGAGGCACTGGAAAAGGGTTTGTAGGACATTCTCAACTGCTCTGCTTTGAAGCCATTTCCCAACCTATGATCTTGGCTTTTACTGTGTTCAGAGTAAATAAATTAATTCACAATAAAAATAATTTCTTAGTATTGAAAGAATTACTGGTAATTATAATCTTCTCAAGCTACTGGTCATGGGAGTTATTTAAAGAGGAAGAATGGACTTCAAGAGCAGTTAGAATTCAAGCTAACAGCTAATCCTACAACTGCCAGTTTAGAATCCAGGAAAGTATGATTCCTAAAACAAAAAATTTAAAAAAAAATAGGAAGGAAGGAGAGAAAGGAGGCTGTGAGAGGGAAAGAGTAAGAGGAGAGAGGGAGAGAGGAGGTGTACTGCCTCAACTGAACGTTAAAGAGTTTTCAGTTTGGGAAGAACAAGGACTTGGTAATAATAGTCCACCTGTGCCCATGATTTTATGGAGACTTCTAAGTACAAAGAGAGAAGTTTGTCATGACAGAAGAGGAAATCCATCCGTTAGGGCCTTCATCCAGGGATAAACAATTAGGAACCACAGAGAAACATGGAGTTATTGAAAGTCCATAAAGATGAGTAGGAACAAAACAATTAAATATTAATCAGAAAGACTGAAACTGCACCACGTGACATCCCCTGGATGACAGTAAGGAAAAGCCCCCTGTGGCTGGGGGTTTAGGCTTGCAGGGGAGGTGGAGGTGGGAGCTGCTGTTCAGGAGATTAAGCAGGTGGCTTCAGGAGGGCCCCAGAGGTACAGATCAACTCTGTTGTCTGACTCAATGTCATTGTGTTAACTTTTTTTCCTGCTTGAGTTTCCTAAAGCAGGAGATACCAGGCTACCTTGCAACTGAACCTACTCTTGAGTGGACCAGGGAGTCAGTCACTGACCCACTCTCCTCCTCTTAGAAATATAGAATTCACATTCCTCAGGTCACCATCCACCCAGCAGGTGACTTGGATGCCAAGCACAGTGGAAGTGTGTGTTTTTTTCTGAGACCTGAGTTTTAATCACAGGCTGATCCATAGGTATTGGGTTTGAAGATACCTGGAGAGAGGAAGGGAGTGTGATGGTCAATCCTGTATGTCCACTTGGCCAGACTACAGTGCCAAAGTGGTCAGTCAGCCGGGATGTTGGTACAAAGGTATTTTAAAGATGTGATTGACAATGAAATCTGCAGATGGAAAGTCCAGCAGATTGTCTTCCATAATGTGAGTGGGCCTCAGCAAATGAAAGGCCTTAAAAAATAAGACTGGGCTTCCCTCTGGAAAAGGAACCTCTGCCCACAGACTGCTTCCAGACTAAGCTGCAACCTCACCACTTCCCTGGGCCTCTAGCCTGCAATCTGTCCTGCACATCATGTTAAACTTGCTACTCTCCAGCTGGTGAGCCAGTTCCATAAAATAAGGCTCTCTAAGTCCTTCTCCCTTTAAGTACTGCAACTTGACAGTTCAAGAGATCCAACCTTCCTAACATGTGACCATTGTGATCCTACAGGTAGGTTGGGACAGGCTAGTGACAGGGATTTTACTATGCTGCAGTGGCAATGAAGCCATTGAGGTCTCCTCTCAGGCCTGGCTGGAAGACACCCTGCCTTGGACTCTGGTTCTGGCAGGCCCACACTGGGCACACACTCTGGCCATATTGTACTTGATTCTACTTGGCCAGGTTGGGACATGTGCAGGAACAAAGTTTTGCTCTTCTATCATCTTCAAACCTTGGGATGCTATTTTTTAAACTATCAATGTGAGTAATTTTTGCAATTCATCCTCTCCAGAAAGGCAGTATGTCATCGAGGAATACAACCAACAAGGAAATTACAGAGAGAAGGTAGACACTTAAGGAAATTTATGGGAAAATCAAAGAATTTCCCAGATGACCCCAGACATCTTTTAAGGTGGGATCTGTGTTGAGGAGTGTCCACAGAATTGAACTCTGGCCAGTGCTCAAGTTTCTGTTCATATGAATGAGTCTCCTGGCCAAGCAGGACAGGGAGGTCAGCAGGATGATGTGGAGATCTCCATCTGGGCTCAGCAATGTGTCCATGAGGTCACCTGTCTCCTGCAGCTTGGTGGCTGCATGTCTGTCTTATCCTCCCAGCATCCAGTCCTACAGCTCCTGGGAGATGGCAAGTGGTATTTGTAGCCACTGTTACACTTTAATCCAGACCCTTGCAAATGGAAAGAACTATGAAAGAAAAGAAAGGAAAAGAGAAAGTATAGGAGGAAAGTGGGGGATGGTTGGCACAGAGCAACCTGGAGATGGATTGCTGTTTCCCATGCTCCCCTGGGGCACCCTGAAGAACTACCAGATAGAAGGGAGGTCTCACTGTGCCCCTGTCCTTCAGTGCCTTTCTAATGAGAACAATAGTAACAGTGAACATTTTCCAGAAGTTTCCAACTTAGATGTAGCCAATCTTCATTATTCAAATTCTGTATTTGCAAGTTTACTGCTTGCTAAAACTTACTTGTAATCCCCAAATCAGTGCCCATGTGCACAGAGCCACCTGATAGCTATGCTCCCTGCTAGGCTGAATGAGGCATCTTCCTTCCTTTTTGTTCTTACACTGTAAACAAATGTCTGTTTCTCCACCTGTCCTGTTAAGAAAAGGAAGGCTTAGACAGTCTCACGGAGAACACACACACATCACAGAATCTCCCTTCCAACACAAGCTGTGGCACTGCTGGCCCTGTTTCATGCCAACCAATTGGCAGTTTGTATCAATTAAGGTGTCTCAAACAGAAATCACAAGGTGACATGTTGATGGGTGGCTGCAAGCAAATTCGACCAGAGGCTGGTAGGCACCTGGCCCTGCTGCACCTAGGATCAGCACCCCAACATTCACTGGCTCAGGGTTTGAGGTGACTTTACAAGAGCAGATCTGCCATGGGTAACAAGAACTATTACGCAGTTGACTACTGACTTTTGGGTATCGTGTTCTTGGCCGGGTGCTAGATCCCATGGCAGTGGCCCAGAGCTCACGGGGATGTGATAGAGCAGAGCCATCCTGATTAAGGGTCAAGTGCTTCCCACGTTGTTCTGCATAACCCTCTGAGGTAATCCTGAAAAGTACCTCCTATTGTTGCTCAGGGCTTGAGTGGGGTTTCATGGGATTAAGTGACTTGCTCAAGGTAATCACAGAACCAGTGACTGCTGAGTCCAGAAGTCCAGCCCTGGCAGTCAGACCATGGAGCCCTGGGTGCACCCTGAGTGATACTGCCCACTCACCTTCCCTTCCTGCTGGGGCAGAGTCATGGGTGTTGGGAGACTAAGAAAGTGGATATGCAGAGATTCTAGACTGATGCTCCCCTGACATATGAAACCTTGGGGACATACTCGACCCACAGCACCTGGTGTGCATAGGCTCTCTTCTATTTGTGCTTTGTGCTTCTGAAGTAGATTTTTTCTTTGTGGTTACCACAGCTTATATAAAAATCTTAGATTATTTTATGCAGATAACTTAATCTCAATCATATACAACTCTGTGCTTTGAGTAGCTACCTAAAACACACATTTTATGCTTTTGATGTCAGCATTTCCATCACTTTGTACTATGTATCTTGACAATCTGTTTGCTCTATAGTTGTCTTAAATATTTTTCTCTCTCTACATACTGAGAAATATTAACTCAGCATTACTTATTGTATTGATGTCTGTGATTTAAAAGGTTTTACGTTGCTAATTAGTAATTTTGTTTGTTTCAAATTCACTCTCTTCAGCAGTTCCAGGGACCTCATGGTAGGAAATGTGGCTTTTCTTTGGGAGAGTTATCACCTACTTCCTCCTCATTTCTGAAGGACAGCTTTGCTGGACAAAGGATTCTTGATTGGTGAGTTTTTCTTTTTTTCCCTTTACCACTTTGAATTTATCCTCCTGCTCTCACCTAGCCTATAAGGCTTCTGTAGAGCAAGTCCTTGAGTGCCACCTTGGGGCTCCTGTGTCTGGGATAAAGAGGGATTTTTTTTAAAGCACCAGTTTCTGTGAACTGCAGACAAGCACAGTCTCAAAGAGTAACAGGGAAGACTGTGCCAAGAGATGCACAAGTCTTGTGTGGAATAGGGCAGACATTATGACTCAGCAGAGCTGAGTGAGGTGGTTGGGCTACTCCTTATACCTCCAGCATGGAGGCAGGAAATGTGTTCTCTCTCACTGAAGTGCTCTCTCTTCTCTTCTCTTCTCTTCTCCTCTCTTCTCTTCTCTTCTCTTCTCTTCTCTTCTCTTCTTTCTCTCTCTCTCTCTCTCTCTCTCTCTCTCTCTCTCTCTCTCTCTCTCTCTCTCCCCCCCTATTTTTTTAATTGTTGTTGTTGCTCTGATCAAAGAGACAGAAAACAATCTTAGTTTGGGATAAGCAAAATAAAGGAAAATGTAGGTGGAAGGAACCCTATGTGATGCCATTCCTCTAGCCAGTGTAAGACACCACAAATTTAGTGCAATTAGGAACATTTCACTTGAGTCAACTTAAATTTGGAATAAAACAACAGGTATCCAAGAAAATTAAATCCCACAAGAATCTTCACACAGAGTTGCTGGTGGCACCCATCATGAACCTCTGCAATGCTTCCTAAGACATCTGAAAGTCTGAAAAATGAGAAAAGGAATCTGCCTCTGCTTCCTGCATCAAGGTCTCTTTTTATTTAAGAAACTGCATCAAATGGTCTGGTCTGCTTTTGTCAGTAGACAGAAATTTTAGGAAACACATAAAAAGAAAATCCACTGTGATTCTGGTTAATTCTTAAGCACAGCACAAACGCATGGTAACATAAAAAATGAAGAAAAATACCTTTTTTAGAATATTAGAATATTTATTTAAGCCATGTGAGTTATATAATATCCAAACAAAAACAAAACTCAAAACATGGTTTTTACCCACATGCACCCCACTTTTTAATAAAAGGGGTAAGAAACCTGGGCATCAGTGTGCAAACTGAAGAATTATTTTTGATTCTCTCTTCCCCTCCATGTCCATCACAAATTGGGAATAGCTATCAACTAGGCAGCATCCAGAAATCCAAGGTCAGTTTAAAGCTGACCAAGAAAAGATGAGACAGAGGGTCCTGAGGGGCAGGCTAGTGGCCTACAATGGCTAAAGGAGCAAGAGCTCTCCTAAGGAACATAAGCAGTAAAGAGCCAAGACAACACTCCTCCTCTGCCTGCAGCTACCGCCCTCAGAGCCCAGGGCTGTCTGTAGCTCTCCAAGGCTTTCCCGGGTGTCACCTTCTCAGCCCCACACCCCAAATCACCTTTCCTTTTCTTTGTTATCCTCTAATAATATTGTAAGTTTCCTTTTTGTTAAGTTTATTGTCTAGATCGGAGAACAGCAAAGTACAGCCCTCCAGCCAAATCTGGCCCTCCACCTGCTATTAATTAACATTAATATTCACATTACATTTTGCTAGAGCACACCCAGGCCCCTTTGTCTGTGGCTGCAGGGGCTGTGACTGTTTTGAAGCAGGAGCAGAAGGGCTGAAGGGTTGTGGTAGAGATCCAGGGGTCACAAAGCTATGGATTTGCCCTTTCTGGCCTTTGCAGAAGGTCACCCTACCACTGGATAAGCTCCATAAGTACAGGAAACGGGTTTGTTCAATCGTGTGTCCCAAGTGCTGAGCAAATAGTCGAGGGAGGAATGGATGAATGGTGCCTTCAGGCAGAAGGTGTTCTGTTTTGCAACTTTAAAAGAGATAGAGGTGGGGGAACCTGAGTCACCAGATCCCATACTAGTATTGCACCTGGAACACAGAAAGTTCTGTGCACCAGCAGTGAAACCTTTATGACTGTACTGATTAAGAAAACACTAGATGTTCATGAGTTCATGAGTTCATGAGAGTTTTTACCATTCTTCAAGTTCAAGAACCACAGGAACAAGGGGTCAGTAGATCAGGTTAATGAGGGTTGCTCTTGAGAACTGGGAAGCTGGAGAAACCATCAAAGTCCCCATTTCTCCTGGATTCCTCAGGAGTCTCAGTTCCAGTCCTCTCCCAGTGGTAGAGGTGCACTTACAGATTTCTGTAGCTGGGTTCACAAGTCATCTTTTCCAGGGGAAAGAGGCTCCAGAACAGCCAGGTCACTGTCCCCAGCCTCCACGGAAGTAGGGGAAGAACTGGTGGCAATAGGATCAAGTTTTGGTTACGCATAATCCAAGCAAGGGAGTGTCCTGTTCCATTTCTGCGAGAGGACTGAGGATACCTCTTTAATTTCTTGTATAGGATTTCTTGCTTACAGTCCTCTTAATAAGTCCTTTTTATCTGAAGATTATTGCTTTTATACTCAATGAATTTTCATCTTAATGCATACTGAAAAAGTTGTGAATCTGCAGGCAAGAGGATGAATCAGGAAGCAGAAGCAAGAAAAGCCATTTGTAAAGGAGAAAGAAATGAAAACCACAATGATCCATGTTCTAGGGGCATGAGAGGTGTGTTTAGCAGAAAATAACCCGACTTCTAAACATGAAGGCTATTTTCTCCTCAGCAATCAATGGTGGATCTTGGAACTTTGGCAAATATGGTTAGAAAAACAATTTGCCTTTGTTAAGAGCTAAACTTTGTGTGTTTTTTCCTTTTTGTGAGATATCTGTATAATTTTTCTTTCTTTTTTCAAAATTAATTTTTAGAGATAGGGTTGTAGCTTATTGCCAGAGTGTTTGCTTGCCTTGCATATGTGAGGCCCTGGGTTTGATCCTCAGCACCACATAAAAATAAATAAAATTATTTTTTTAAATTTTACTATTGATACAGGAATCCATTCTTCTTACTGCAGATTAGATCATCAAATATAGGTTATTCTGCATTTCCAAACTTCCTCCCTCAAACATCCCCAATTATTACCAGTACTATGGTATCTTGACTGTTTTTACCCACCTTGAAAAATACTTTTATATCTGCATAGAAAATACTTTGCATTATTCCATGTTTTATCAAACAGAGCAATAATAATTTATAATACTGTGCTTGCTTCATTCCACACCTTGTTTTTCAGCAGAAAAAAATTTTGAGAAAGATTCATTTTGTAAAGCAGAAAGGAAAGAGATGAAAAGATAGACTTATATTCATTCTTTTTGAGTGCTCTTTAGTTCCCCTCCTAAGAATCTGCTACTTGTTGTCCATTCATCCTCCCCTGATGGGCCCTGGATCTTAGGGCTTCTTGCTGTTACAATGTAGAGCATTCTTATTTGTATATGCATGTGAATCCATGTGCACTCCACCAAAACAGACCTTTAGAATTTGAGCTGCTAGGACCTGGGGAAGCACAGTATGGTGGGCTTTGGCTCTATGAACTGCCCTCCCTTAGAGCCTGGTCAATCACCCCAACAGCTGTGTGCACGAGTGCTGACTCTTGGTGGCACCTTGGATTCTCCCGCAGCACCTGCCTTGACAGCGTGAGGTCAGTGGAATCCTACCTCGCTGGTGCTGTGTTAGAGGGGCACCCAAGGCCTTGTGAGGTGAACTTCACTCACTTGATTGGCTGTTCTGATTTTCCTTTTTACTTACTGAAGGCTCACACTTCTCATTTTCCATTTCGTGCTCTTTTTACTGTTGTTGTAGGAATTCTTTATGTACCATCCTTCCAGCTTAGGGCTAGATTCCTGTCCTTTGTCATGCAAATTCAAACTAGCTGGTATGGTTATATTTAACTATAGATTCCCTTTTACGCATTTTGCTTGTTGATGAGCCTGTTTAAAAAGGTGGCTCTCCTCCATGCTTAGCAGATACACATCACATGCTTTTCCAATAAATGTAACATTTCCCTCTTTAGTTTGGGTCTCTAGTTCACTGGACTATGGGTTGTGGAATAAGTGCAGGCTCAACCCTCAGGCAAGCCCATCTATGAAAGCATCTGATATTTCTCAACTATGTGAAAAGCTGGCAATCACATTGTGTACTATTGTATCTGATGGCATAAAATCATAAGCTCTGCTCTTCAATGAGTTTGTAAAAGTAGCACAAACCCCCAGCCTGCCTGTGGACTGAGACCCATCTGGACTTGATGCTACTTTCCGGGACCCCAAGAAGACCAAGTAGACTAAAAGGCACACATTAACATATGTCACCTGTCTCTTTTCCATTTCCTATAAATATCTCCCTGCTAAAAATGAAGATTCACCATATCTCAATCTCCAATCTCACTCTGCAATAAGAGGAATCAGGAGTCCCTGGCATGACAGCTGTGAGGCAAGGGCAGAAAAGAAACAAGGTGTCCCCAGAGCCTCTGGTGGAGCCCAAAGTCAAGAAGCACTGAAAGAAAACCAAGAACAGAGTCCTGCAAAGTGATGGAATGTGTCAAGGGACAAAGCAGCACCTCAAAAAATGATGGGGAACAAAACTGGAGCAAAGGTGCAAGATGACACAAGGTATGGGTCAATAATATCCAGGTCAATATCCAAGACAAGTATCAGGAACCATATGACATAAGCAGGTAGGTGGGGCATGCAGACAGTCCCTCTCCTGGAAGCAATCTGAGTAACCAGCAGACAGTCCACCTATAAGGAGGCAGCTCCATCCATGCTCCTTGCTCCTCCAGGGTGCTCCCTGCATGACACCTACTCCAATGTGCACAATACAGAAGGTAAAAGGGTGAAGAAGGACATGCAGAACACTGACTGGATGGAGCTTCTGTCCCAGGCCTGATGGAACACATGGTTAAGATGTCCCATCTCTCTGGCTGACATCAGTCAGAGGAGGCACTAACAGAGCAGGCACATCTCCACCTTCCCTGCTCCAGTTTCCACATACTCTGTCTCATCACAATGCTGGCTGGACCTCTTCTGGTTCCTGGGGATGCCTGATTCATAATCATTTTTGTTTTGCTCAAATAAACTCAGTTTAAGCTTGTCCGGGGGTTTTCCCTTTTAACAAGAGTCACCCATGTCCTGGAGAAACCTGACTCATGCTGCCTCAGCCAGATGACAGAGGCTGACAGCAGCAGTGTAGTCAAGGTGATGGCAGGCAGCCTCAAAACCAGAGCATGGGAAGGGGCTCTGCAACCTTTTGCCCCAAACACCAACAGGAATGTGTTCAAGAGAAAACCATCAGGCAAATTCCAGCCAAGGGACAGTCTACAACAAGCCTGATCAGCATTCATCAAAATCATCCAGGTCATCAAAAACAAGGAAAATCCGGGACACAGTGGAGCCGGCCTATAATAACAGCTGGAGATCAGGCAGGAGGATCACAAGTTGCCAGCCTCAGCAACTTGGCAAGATTCTGTCTCAAAATAAAAACCCGGATGTAGCCTGAAGATAGAGTACTCCTGGGTTTAATCCCCAGGACCAAATCAAACTAAAAACTAATAAAACACAAAAACTGAGAAACCGCTACAGTCCCAAGAAGCATAAGGAGGCACGGTGGATCCAGTAGGGGGTCCTGGGACACAGAAGGACCTAAGGTAAGCAAGGACGCCTGGATAATCAAACACCTACCTGGATACTAATGCTTCCACATGGGTTCAGCATTGTGAAAAATGTACCCACTCATGTAGGATGGGAACCTGGTGTTGGGGATACGGGAACTCTCTGTACTGTGTGCAGATCCAAAAAAAAGGTCAAATAAAAAAGCTTCCTTAAGAAAAACAAAAGGTGCAGGACTGTGTCCTCTTGCCCATTAACAACTCGAGAGCTAGACTGGAAGCTGCATGCAAGGAGCACAGCTGGCCCTGGGCACAGGCTGGCTCCCTGCAGGCCAAAAGTGAGGGCTCCCAACAGCTTGGACAAGGGGAGACTCTCCCTGATATTCCCAAACCTGCAGCACCAGGAGGGCTTGATGAGGATAGCCAGCCAAGAAGATGCTGGTACACCAAAACCAAAAGAGGACACCATCCATGCTCACTTCCCCAAGATGAAGAACAGGAGAGTCACTCAAAAGACTGAAAGATGCACAGCACTGTGTAGGTTATGCTGTCCCTCTGGGTCCTGCCGTCTTCCTTGCTGAACTCTTCTTGTGCACTGACTGGAGAAAGATTCTTTAGCTTTGTACCTAGAAACAGCTGGCTCCCAACTATAAGACTCTCACCACGCTCTCAGTAACAGCCCAAGAACTTCTGTTACCCTAGTCTTCTCAAGTTTAAAATGAGAGTAACATCCACAAACCCCACTGGTGTTATGAGTTCCAGAGCAAGTATTTAGGCAAAGCACTTGGGGTCTTACAAAAGCACAATACAAATGAAAACCTCCATCAGCATGGCTGGTAACTACGACAATGCAGCCATGCACTCAATATTGGAAATTCAATATCTGATACTTATCTAAGGACCAGATGAACAGCAAGTACCATCGTCTCATTCACATTTTCCAGAACATATTCACTGAATGTTGCTTCTTTATCAAGGGCTGTTTATAAGGGACAGATATCATGTTGTACTACTGGCTTTCCCAGTTAAGGAGAAATGTTCACATGCTAATTTAATACATCACAAAGCATGATAACATCACCAAATGTGAAAGTACTCTGAAGTATGCTGATAGTCTCCCTGCTACTCCTCTTGGCCCATTACAGGTACCATGCCTCAGAAGAAACAGCTTTTACCAGGGTTTGCTGTGCGGCCACAGAGAGCATGGGGCCAGTCCTCTCTGATCTTGGCTTCTTTCCATTTGCAGGTTTCTGTAAGGATGCTATTCTCTTTGTTCTCCTGCTGAAGTCCCTTTCCTTCTCTTTGTCTCATCATAAATTAAAGTATAAACCCCCAGGGGAATGTCATTGTCACTGTCAAGCACTAGCACCCATCCTCCCTTCATGTGAAAACAGCAATGACAACCAGAGGAAGGAGATCTCACCATGAATAGAAACTTGAGCTCTTGCCCCAAGAGCTCAACACCCATTCTGGCCCATTCCCTGCAGCTCTGACAAAGGCCCCACTGTGCAGCCTCACCCACAAGCTTGATAATGTGCTAATTTAATTTTACACTATAAAAACCAGAAACAGCTCAATTTTAAGATTTCCATTTGTAGTCAATTCAAACCCTTTTTAGCTTCTGTTCTATTACCATTTTTGGTCACAGAGCAGCACTCAACAGTTTCTTTTATAGTTTAATCCAGAAATCAACAGCATTCCCTGTACACAGCGATGGCTTATCAAATTCTCTTTTATGTTGTGCATGTCAGCACATCTTTCTTAATAAGCCCTGCCTGCAGCACCTTGTGCAGGGTCACGCCATCAGGACGTCTGGTAAAGACCTTTCTGACAGCTCTGCTAACCAGAAATCTGTCCCAGGCTCACTGCCCCAAATTGGGAACAAAAGCAGGCTGCTTTCTTAGAAATGTCAACACTGCACCTAAATCTGAAGCAAATTCAAAGTGAAGCTAACAAGGTAAATGTCACTTTAAATTCTGCCTTGGGCTGCAAAATTAAAAAGTGCATATGTGCTCAGTGAAGCAAGAGCTGATGCTGTCTTTCACCAACAACATGAGAAACAGCCCATGTTTCCATGTGTTAGCTTGCAGGAATCACCAGTGAGGGCTGTGCTCTCCAGGGTGGCCATTCTCACTTGGCAAATATTTGAACATCCTTGTTACAGAGGGACCTGTGGTTTTGTAATGAAGAGATACATTCTGCAGTTTCATACACAGAAGACTTTGTTTTGGAGAAAATGCTGCATTGTGATTTTCTAGGGGTCCTTCTCATTAGGAAAGAACCCTGCTTTAGAAGGACCCAGATCCTGATCCTGAGAGGCTACTGTTAACTTCCTCACTTGTTTTCATAAATCTTCGACTTTTGCAGTGCTTGGTTTGGTGGTGCTGTGGGGACACAGGTACTCAGACACCACCTCTTTCTTCATGGGTTTTAAAGTCTAGAAATCAAACCCCTGGACATAAGCACTCTGCGAGACAGCCAGACACAAACTTGGGCAGAAACAGGGGTGGGGGCAGTGAGGAGGCTGGGCCTTCTCCACATGGAAGCAGTGCTTGCCTGAGTACTGGGGTCACAGCTCTGGGATGAAGGAGAGCCAGGAGACATGGCCACATGGGTAGGACGGGAAGGGAGGAATGAGGCATTGTGGATGGGATGGGCAACCAGCAAGAACACCTTGTGGGGGAGCTGAACACATGCTGGGCCCCAGTGGCAAGGGCACAGGGGAGCAGAACCCCATAAGGGAGAAGAGGACACTGACAGACTGGATGTGCCCAGGTCCAAGGAAGTGGATTTGATCTCCAGGAAAGAAGAAACCCCGGAGGAGCTGGGCAGCAAAACAGCAAGACCATAGCTGGGCTTTGGGTAGCAGCTCCTGTGATATGCCGAATTAAAGAGGGAGGCAGCCAGCAGCCAGACACAGATCACAAGTCCTGAAACCTTTCAAAAAAGCCAAAAGGGAGCAAGGTGCTCAGACCATCATTCAGGATACTAAAATATTTGGCATTCTCAGCCAGTGGGCAACAGGACCCAGGCTGGAAAACCAGCAATGATGCCAACATTGTGTCTCAGGACACAGCTGGGTTTGGGGTGCCCTGGCTGCAACAATCCACTCTGTTTTCTCCAAACTCAAAGAGCAAAAGCTGTAGGTCAGACCCACATCACCCCTGCCCACTACACACTAAGAGCCAAGTGCTGAGAAGACTGACTGCTACCATTTTTGATGAGCATTCTCTGAAGGGCCTTGCAGAGATGTCTTGTCTCATCCACAGTCCTATCAAGAGGCACCACGGGCTTCACCACGGAGGTGAAGAAACCCAGCACACAGTAAGCCACTTTGTCTCCTTGATAAATGTTTGCTAAATTACTCATCATTCCTAAGTATCAGGATGATTATTTAAGGGCACAAGAACAACAACAACAAAAACTATTTTTCCCTATCAGCAGACATCATCTGCTCTTTACATCCTGCCACAAGCCCTGCATGAATATTTAAATTTAAATTAATTAAAATTAAATAAAATTTAAAATTCAGTTTCTCCATAAAATCAGCCACATTACACAAACTGCAGTCACATCCCCCAGCTAGACAGTTCAAGGACCCCTCCAGGGGGTCAAGAACCCCTCCATCACTGCACAGTCCTCTGTAACCAAGCATGAGCTCCTGGGGGAAATTCGCTCCTAAGTTGAATATAACTTCCCTAGTCATGTGCATCCTGTCACACCACCTGGCTGCACCTCCAGCATTCAGCTGACTGTGTGCTGTGTGTGGTGCAAGCTCATTAAGTGCTGGAATGCAGATGAAATTCAAATAGGGTTTCTTCCCCAAAGGAGTTTACAGTCAAAGAGAACAAAGAACCATATTAATGTAATTACATGATGTTGTATTGTAACACGTTCGATGAAGCACGAACCAAACAGGGCAGAGGAATTTACTCAAGTTGGAGAAGGATGACTGCAGTGTGGACTCGGGACCCTGCCACAGGGGCAACTACAGCCAGAACTACACATCACATGTACAGAACAGCACAGAACAGCACAGAGGGGTTGCAAAATCAGACACTGAGGGAAAAGTAAGCCATGGAATAGTGTTTACAGCATGAGCCATCAAAACGTAAATACTGTGTGTTATTTGCGTGCTATTTATGGATGCATATGGCTATTTAGAAGGCTTTGATTTTTAAATTAAACTATACATAAAGCAAATGAGAACCCATTAATGTGTTCATTAACACTTGGAATACTGTATTTCTCAAAACAAAAGAAAGAAGTACAGGAACATAGAGAAATGGGGAAAAAAAAGGACCAGTTTTATGGTGAAAAATGGAATGAGACTCCCTCAGGTAAAGAAGCAGGAAATGGATCCTGAGCGTGGAACTGAAGACAACATTTGCCCAACATTAAAATGGCATCAGAACAGTTGCCCCATGTCATTAACCATCAAAGACATGCAAATCACCCCACAAGAGAGAACACCTCCTGCTTCTTAGAATGCCTTCTAGCAGAGGGTGGAGAGAAGGCAACCCTGCCTCTGTAGCTGGTAGGGATCAGGGCAAATGGCTTGAGAGTCTCAAAATATCAAACAGAACTACCAGATGACCCAGCAAGCCCCTAACCAGGCTCTTATCCACAAAAAGGGAAACCAGGACCTCATAGGACACCATACCCAATGTCAGTGCATCAGTAATTACAGGACACTGGGCACCTGGCCCCCTGCTCACACAGGTGTCCCCATCCTTTCTGAATACTTCCACAAGTTCAAGATGGCCCACCTTGGCCACCCAGGTGATTTCTTCCTTGCCTCCCCTGAGGCACGTCCTTCAGCCGAGGGGAAGGTTGACCTTCCAGGTATGTCTGGTCTTGGTTCTCCTCCTTCAGTGCCCTCATACCTGTGGGGTTCTCTCATTGGCACAATCTTTCATCAGAGCTAAGTCATTCTGTACTCAACTCCTGTCCCACGCACCTGGCTGTCCTGCCACCCTCTGCCCACCAGACTACTCTCCCCTCTCACCTACAAATACTGGACAGAAATCCTTACTCCACAAATGGCTAGGCCTCTGTGCCTGGCTCTGCCCCATGGTAAAGTGCATCTGTCAGTATTTTATCAGAGATATGTCTTCGGTATGTCCTTCATAATGAGCTCTAGAAAACATTTACCCGACCTAGCCCATAAAAATCATTGTGTTAGTCAGATGTCATCACCATGAACAAAATACCTGACAGCATCCACTTAGAGGAGGAAAAGTTTATTTTGAACTCATGTTTCTGAGATTCTGTCCATTTTTGGCCCAGTCCACTGCTCCAGGTCTGAGGTGAGGCAGAACATCATGGCAGAACAGTGTCATGGAGGCAAGTTGCTGGGCTCCTGGCAGCCAGGAAGCAGAGAACTAGAGAGAGAGGGAGCTAAGGAATATAGCTCAGTTGATAAAGTGCTGCCTCCTGTGCACAAGGCCCTAGGTTCAATCCCCAGCACCTCCCAAAAAAACCAAAAAAAAAAAAAAAAAAAAAGAGAGAAATGAAAAAAGAGAGGAAGGGGGCCAGGGACAGATATCATCCAAGGCCACATGCATAGTGACCTATTTCCTCCAGCCACACCCACCTAAATTATCAACCAGTAGTTCTTTCAAATTATTAATCCATCAGCAGACTAGCTCACCCATGAGTTACAGCCCTCCTCATCTAAGCATCTGGCCTGTGAACAGCCTGCATGGCCTCATGAGGAAGGCTGTGTGGCTGGAACTGCATGTCCCACCCACTCTGTTTCCATAATCCTCCCACCGGGGCCTCAGAAGTGCAGCATTCTATTTTTACAAACATGATACCAGAGGCTTATGAAGATTAACTTAATGAGATTTGCACAGGAGGCCAAAGTGCCAGGATTCAAACCCAGGCAAGCATTTCCAAGGCCTGCATTCTTGGTGTTGGATTACCCTGTCACTTCCTTAGGTATGTCTTAGGACATACGTAAGACATCTCTCTGGTAAAATACTGACGGATGCATCTCCAGATGCTCCATACATGTTTCCTGCAGAAGGTGGAGGGAAAAAAGGTCTTCTTCTCATAAACTGACTTCTTGGATGCACTGGAAACAATGCACCTCTAACTGGAGGGGAAGATGAAAGAACAAAGCTAGAGCCAATTGCTTGGTTTTCAACAGGGAGAGATGAATCAGGCACATTGGAATTTTACCAAAATTGACTTTGGTATCACTTTTACTAGATTCCACTTCTGAAGACAGAGGCCCATCCAATTTATCGAAACAAGGCATATTAAAACTTCTGTGTTTCGCCAGTCCAGATAGTCTACAATAATTAGAATAATATATATTCTGCTTTTGTAGAGGAAGATATGGATCAGAATATGGTGGAGGGATCATTATACTATAGGCATTTTCCCATGGATGTGACAGGGTCCCAATATTATAAGGCACTCTCTGAGGATCAATTAACCCATCATAGCCTGATTTTCTTCTTTCAGTGATAATCTTAGGTCCCAGAGGATTCTCTCAGCCGTTTGAGCCTCTTTCTCCTCCAAGCGGAACCAATGATGAGAACATGAATGGACCCTTCTTTTCCAAAAGAGGAGTTCTCATTTCAGATGAAGGTTGACCCAATAATGAGGGACCATTTGGGGAATGCTCTCTGGCAAAGACTGTATTTGAATCATCAGTGCATAAGGATCTTTTTCTAACAGTTTAAATTTAACCTCATTTTAAGTAAATTTTTGTCTGTTGTGAGCATTTTGTTTCCTTAAATCTTGAGGTATCTTTTAGCACTCTGAGATACTAGCTCATTATCATGTGCTTTTTTCTTATAGTTCATAATCTGCCCCTGATAAGAATGAATGGTTCTCTCCAATCTTCTTGAAGTTCATTTACTTGCTTTCTTTAGGTCTCCAGCTGTTCAGTTGTATTGCTGATGTTTTCATCTATTTTGGAAACTTTCTCCTCTCACTCTACCTGGTAATTTTTCTCTCCTATTAATTTTCTTTGGAATTTCATTACATTTTTATATCTTTCAATCATGACATTAAATTTCTGCTGATGATTCTGATTCTCTCTTTTTAAATTCTGTATTTATGACTGCAAAGATACTTGCTCTGTCTTAAAATTTTTAATATGTTCTATAAGGTATTCCTTCATCTACTTCAGATAATAAAGAAAACATTTTATTTCTTTTAAGGTTTTAAAAGGGCCATTTAACTTAGCACCATAAACCTGTTCCTTTAAAGCTACTTTTGGCTGATCATCTAAGTGCACACCAATTTCTGAATCACTCTTCATTTTCAAGTCCAAGTTACCAGCATCTCTTAGGTTTTCTCCAAGCACAGAAACCAAATCTTTCATCTGTACCAAGTGTTCAGTCAGAGACTTAGAACTTATTCTGCATATACTGTAAAGTCTTCCAATGCTATTTTCTGTTTATTAAGGTCACTGTTTCTTTCCATACTTCAGCTTCTTGTAAAAGTTGTTTCTGACTATCCTGAAGTTGGAATTTTCTTTCAAAATCTCTTTTATTGCTACCTTAAACCCTTCTGCATTCATTTGAAATATTCTCAAGGTTGTTTCACCTTTGGCTATTGGTAACTCGAGGGGTTTTGATTCATCTTCTAAGGACTTAATCCCTCTTGATATATCTGCCATCAATTCATCCTGAAGAGAATATTTAGTATTCTCTTCTTTTAGCTCTTTTTCTAGAAAGAATATTTCATCCCCAAGTTTAAATTTAGACTTATTCAGCTTTTCATATATTGCCTCCAAATTTTCTGTTCTATGGACTTCTTCTCCAAAATGGCATCCTTTAAAGATAACTCCAAGCCTTCATATTCTTTTTGAACAAGGCTCACTTTTTCAAGTAGTTGACATTTTTCTTCAATTAGTCCAGCAAATTTGGGGGCAAGCTTTTATCCTCTTCTCACATAACACCTGCTTCTAACACATTGACAAGTTCTCCACAGAAACAAGAGTACAGCAAAAAATCCAATAGCTGCATATATCAACAACTCCCAAGGATATCCATAAGGATGAGGGCCTGGTTTCATATCCACAGACAATGATGCCAGAGTCCTGCATACTTCTTCCAGGACCAGCCCCAAATACAGCTGAGAGGCAACCCTTGGCCCCTCCATCACGCTAAGGCTGCTTTTCGCCTACTGCTGTTGCAGCCACAGCCTGCCCAGCCACACCCAAACAGGCTGTGAACACTCAGGTCTTTGGTGAGGAATTCAAACACGCACCAGGAAATGGAGCATACCACTGTGAAGCAGCTGCAGGGGTGGGGTAGTGGAGCTATAGGCATGAGCATGGGAAGCCACAGTCAGGCTCCCAGGGGCCTAGCACACTCAAGTGCCTGTCAGGGAAGTCTTGGCCCCTTCACTATGCTGTGCATCCTGAAGCAGTGCAGGTTCAAGTCTGTCCCAATTGAGCCAGAGAGGACTCCTCTCCATGCCACCCACCCCTTGGTTTAGTTTCAGCCAGGCCAAGGTAGTGCTTATTATGTGCTATTCCATTCAATCATAATGTCAACCAATTTGATGTAACTAAAATTCTAAAACTTTGTAAAATAATTTAAAGAGCTAATACATTATATATTTATATTTGTACCACTTGCCCTTTTATTGTAATGATTCATTATTTTCCCTCACCTCCTGTCCACTCCCTTTTTCCTTTCTTCCTTCCTTCTTTCTCCCTTCTCTCCCTTTCCTTTTCTTGCAGTGTTGGGAGTTAAACTCCAAGGCGTTCTTCATGCTAGGCAAGCTCTCTACCACTGAGCTACATCCGCAGCCTGTTGACACTTACTATAGAAGTAATCTGAAATATTTCTATACAGAAACTCTCGAGTTAGACTATTTCAAAAGTAATTTTAGAAGAGTTACTACTATGGGCACAAATCAGTTATGACAAGTTGCTTTTAAAAAGTACGGCATATATAATATTCCTAAAAAAAAAAGGAACATAAAACTTGAGTTCAGTTTTTCTAAACTACTACTTATTTAAGTCTTCAAAATCTTTTTCTGATGTCCTTTTGACTTCTTATAGGATGTAAAAACTTCTAAGTAACTTGATCGTTATAAATATATAGCAAAAAGAAGATAAGATGTGACTCTTTGAAATGGCTTTAACTCCTGAAGATAAATTATGTTGTTGTTAAGATAGAGTTCATGCTTGATGTAAATAAAAAAAAACATCTAATATATTTTTTGTTCCTAGTTATGCTTGAATTGTTGATGAGCCAAATCAAATGTCTGAACAAAAGCATTCACTAGTAGTCTTTGGTTTCCTAAATGTCTCTAAAGTTAAAAGGCATTATGCCACCATGTATGATTAGACCAATTCTACTTCTATGG
This sequence comes from Callospermophilus lateralis, assembly GCF_048772815.1. Lineage (NCBI taxonomy): Eukaryota > Metazoa > Chordata > Mammalia > Rodentia > Sciuridae > Callospermophilus > Callospermophilus lateralis. Next base: position 10,634,401 of record NC_135317.1, read on the forward strand.
CCAGAGTTTTATCAATGTAAACTAAGACTCTCATCCAGTTTCATAGGGTATGAAAGTTTAGAAACTTCTTAACAAATGTAATTATGTGAGGGTACAAATATGTTAATTAGTGAAATGTGGTGAATATTTCACAATGTACATACCTGTATCAGAATAAAATTACCAGCTGGGCATGGTGTCATACACCTATAATCCTAGTAGCCATTTAGGAGGCAAAGACAGTAATACAATTTCAAGGCCAGCCTCAGCAATTTAGTGAAACCCTGTCTCAAAAAAAAAAAAAAAAAAAAAAAAAAAAAGAACATGAGCCCTTCCAGATCCATTAAGCTACAACACCGTGTGCTGCTGCCCTCTGCCACCTCATGATCCAGTAGGCCTCACCAGATGCCAGTACTAAGCTCTTGAACTTCCAGAGCCATGAGCAAAATAAAATGTCTTTTCTCTATAATTTACCAAGGGTGATATTCAATTATAGCAACAGAAATCATACTAAGTTTCAGAGAGATTACTGGTCAAGGCACACAACTAAAAAGCAACACTTCTGGGACTCAAACCAATTATCTTCAGTTCCATACAAAATAGAAGCAGTTAGCCATCAAGTTAAACACACAAAAACCAGGATGCAGATTCCCCTTTACTTGTCAGAGCTGTTTCTGTTTGGATGTAAAAGTCAGTAAACGAGAGTAGCTTCTTTGCATCTACAGCATCTGCATCAAGCATCTATACCTACTTTCAAGAGAACTTCCTGAGCCTTTTCCTTATATGAACATGCAGGTCAATAACACTTTCATCATCATCATCATCACCATCATCATTATCGTCATCGTCATATTCACTATAACAGTTATTCCCATCATTAAAGGGACAAACAGAACAGACATCAAATGCTGTTCCACTCCTTTACACTGTCTTTTCCCAATTTTTAGTAGAAAGAAAAAAAAGTGAGAATTCTTAAAATTCATTTTTCTTTGAAGTATTATAGGATTTTCAAATGGTATAGAAACTATAATAGCATATCAAATAGTAATAAGATGCCAAACTACACCCAGCTAAAAAAGTTAAGTCTTGGTCAATTACCTTTGACTTTTCACTCTGAGACATGGGCACCTAGTCTTACCACTTATTTAAAGGTGATAAAGTTTTGCACTATTCATGTCATCATTCCCCAGATCACCAGAGATTATGATGTCAGATGCACTACCCCACGTGCTTCCTGAACATTTCCAGAGTTCAGGAATAGCTATTTGTACACTTTCCCACAACTTGTAATATCATTTCCTACTGAAATTCTAGTACAAAAAGACTTTTCTTGTACTAGAATTCTTGCAAGCATTGTGTTGTTGGGAATCAGTAGCACCCTATAATTAGAAACCGGTGAACTGGGTGTGGTTGTGCATGCCTGTAATCCCAGTGGCTCAGGAGGCTGAGTCAAAAGGATCATGAGTTCAAAGACAGATTCAGCAAAAAGTGAGGTGCTGAGCAACTCAGTGAGACCCTGTCGCTACATAAAATACAAACCAGAGCTAAGGATGTGGCTCAGTGGTCAAGTGACCTTGAGTTCAATCCCTCATACCCCCTACCACAACCAAATAAAAAGATTAACATTTCCTTTCTGACACATTACCCTAGGAAATGGGAATCTTCATTCCAGAGAATCTACTGTTTATAATTTTTTAACTGAGACATATCAATTTGCTTGACAAAAGGATTCACCATCATAGCATCATAAGGAGTTTGAAGGAGACATCAGAAAACTCAAGGAGAGATTCTATGGGTATCCAGGTAGTCCAAAAGATGATTCCTATTAGTCCCAGCAGCATCCATGGATGAAATATAACCAGTAAACACTCTCATGATTAAAATGATTGTTATAGTGGAAAAAAACTATCCTTCTTGGTAAACATCACTGGACCACCCCAGGGGTCCTCCAGGACCCCCCCAAAATCACTCAGCCCACCCCAACCTCCAGCACTTTGGCTGTGATCCACTCTCACTAATTAGTACTTATGCCAAGGCAGTTGTAAAATATTTTGAATATCACTCCTGGGTATAATCATAACTGCTTCTTAAATAAGAATCTTTCTGTGCCCTAATATTTTAGACACTTTTCCCTTGAGCTCTTTGAAAGTGTTTTCTACCTAAAAAAAAATCCTAGCAGCTGAAAATAAGATCTAGCTCCATGGAATGCATCTGTATCCTATAGTAGGTTTTCATCAAATTATGTATGTTAAAATTTAATTTAGAATTCATACACAGCCTAATTATAGTTCTAAGCGGTGACATTAAAATTTTTTAAACTATAGAGATACAGGATTTGCTCATGGATGGTGCAAAACTATATGTTACAACACAATTAATCACTCATTTCTTTGGAACCATGTACTATTAATCTCTTTACTCATCCCAACTAGAATAATGATTCAACCACAAAAACTAAACAGAGATCATAAAAGACAAAGAAAAATTTTGATTCTATTCCTGGAAATGTTCAATTTATAAAACTACACAACAGTGCAGCACTTAGAATGCCCCTAAAAAATTATAGAGAAGACCCAAAAAGGTGACCATTTATCCTTCTGCTTAACTTTAAAGTGTATGAATTGGTTACAAATGGGTACTACCCAATAAGTAAGAGCTTGTCACATGGAAAATAATTAAAATCACCATATTTTGAAGGAAAATAGCTGCATTTGAAGACAGAAATAAGGGGAATAGCATGGATGGTGAAAGGAGACCCTCATCATCATACAAAATACATGTATGAAGATGTTAATGTGGTGTCAACATAGTTATATATAATCAGAGATATGATAAATTATTGTATAATGGTGTATTAAGAATTTTAATACAAAAATAAATTTAAAAATAAATTTAAAAAATGAAAAAAGTCTTAATTTTCAAAAGAAACTGATTAGCTATTTGCAAATTTACAATTCACTAAAGCCATAATACCCTGATTTCATTACCTAAAGTATATAACAGTGCCATGAAATTTTATGCGCCAAACAACAGCTTAGAACATAGCCACACAGTTAAAGGTATTTGACAATAAATAATGGTCAATACAAAGAGCCATGCACAAAACAACTGGTCCAAACAGAAACAGTCAGAACTCCGAAAACACAGGGAGACACGCAGATGCCCAAAAAAGGCTGCTTCCATCAGCACAAGAGGCAGCCACACAGATCACATTGCACTTGAATTTCTGTTTTCAAGTTCAAGATATGATGGGGTGCTAGGTAAAGCAGAATGTCAACCCCAAGGGAGTCACAAGTGAAAGTCACTTATCTCCACAAACATGATTTCCAATACCTGTAAGATCCACCATCCCCCAGCAGCTGAGCACACTAAAATACTCCAGTCTAAAGTGTACTTGCCCCTGCCAAATTCTCCACCATGTTAGCCAGCATCTCCTGCAGGGTCTGCAACAAGAGGGACTGCTCCAGACCAAAGTGTAGATGGACAGGTCCTGATGAACATTCTGCAAGGAAAGAGGGAGAGGTGTGAATATGTCACCAGTGTCAAGCATCCAGGCCCCATCTACCTTGGTGTCTGTCCTTCAGCTGTTTCACAGAAAGAGTGAAGGGCCTTGCTACCTCTGCACTGTCAGCTGCCCATCATCACAAGTCACTTTCATTACTGCTCTTGTTTCATACATTATTAAACTCAGGGTAACAAGCGCTGCCACACTTGGAGTGTGTATCCTGACACGCACTGCATTGGAGCTTTTTCTGTAGTTCCTGTAGTTCCCTACAACAGGGGCTATTACTACCCACCAGAGAAAAAGAAAGCAGAAAAGTTAGGTCACTTTTCCAAAGTCATACAGTCACAAAATATTCAAGCCAGGATTGAAATTTGGACTATTCCATCTCTCAAGTATTGGTTTCTAACCCACCAAGCATTCTGTTGATTTAAAAAATAACACTTAAGGCTGGGCAAGTGGGAGGTGGTGACATTTGTTTAATGTGTCTGTGCAGAGAGGGGAGCAGCAAAGAGGAGCCACTGTGCCTGCTTCAGAGAAATAGGGAGCAGCAGGTAAGGCTGAGTGTAATCTGCATTGGCCATTTCCACCACTGCAGGGACCAAGAACAAGGAAGAAGAGCCAAGGTGCAAGAGCAAAGTCTGAAATAGATGTTATTTGAATCATTTTAGAGCTGCACACAACTATGAACATTCTAAAGCCTTCTCTCATTAAAGTACATCAAGTTGGATGAATCTGCCTCCTTGGATCTTTTGGAGTGTCCTGGGTGCTTCTGCAGAAGTCTTGCCTTGCCAGAACAAGTTTTGCAAAGGATGTTTGCTGGGATCATAAGTTCCCTCAGTTGTCCCAAGTGGAAGACTCTTGTTGGCTCCTGTGATGAGCTTCCAGGTAACATCCTGCTGGTCAGGCTTCTGGATGACATCAAGTAGAGGCCTTGGAAATCTAGCCAGTAGGGGCAGTGTGAGCAACTGCACAAATGCATTAAGGGTTCAGGGCAGCACTATGTCTTATTGTAATGCAAAAAATCTGTAGAGCTTCCAGTGTGAATGGCAGCCTCAGGTGCAAGCCTGGAAGCCCCAGTGAGGAGTGTACCTGTTACCATGTCCTAAAGCATTACATAACTATGAAGGAAAGTAGCCTGGAGACTTTAAATTCAGCAAATGTGACATCATCATTTTTTTTCACAACACGTTGATGAAAACTGGTCCCACAGGGTAAGTCAATGGGATTCATGGCTTTTCCCAACCAACTTAGTGCAGATTATTAAACCATTGCCTCAGTTCCCACCTCAGTGCAAAGCACTTTATGACTTTGAAGTGAAAGACAAGGAAGCACATAATGACTGCCTTCCATTTATTAAGAATGATGTTCTGACTGTGATCCAAAGTGTGGAGGAAAGCTGTGCTGAAAGAATGTTGGCAGGCAAAATAGAAATTTTTTTTATTTCCTACATTGATTTCAACTTGGCTGCTAAGCAGCTGACAGAATGGGATAGTCTTCCATTCCAGGAGTTGATGCTGAAGAATATACCTCAGCAGCAGCCCAGAGTAGCACTGCCCCAAAGCACTCATGACACCAAGAAGAACACCAAAAAGCAGCACTCCTTCACTTCCCTCACCATGGCAAACAAGTCCTCTCATGCATCCCAGAACTGCCACTCCAGGGAGATCAGCCCTCCAGTCCTCAGCATCTCCAGCAACACTCTACTGCCACAAGAATCAGAGAATGGTCTGGTCTTTCCTTCGGTGCCCCTTCTCAGATTCATGTGAGTACTGCTGTGTTCATTGTGACTCCACATCCAAGCAGCTCAGTGACAACTGGCCCCACATTCACTTTCCTGATGGATGTCCCTTCTCCAGGTGCCCATGAAACTATGAATCCTCCCTTTCCAATACCCCCTTCTCATGGCTACCACTGTCCTCTCACCTCCATCCTGCCAAGTGCTATGCTGCTTCTGCTGGAATGGGACCCAGTCTCGTGACAGAATCCACTGCTCACAGGTTAGAAGATTAAGTATTATGAAGACATTAGTTCTCCCCAAATTTATCTACAGTTTGGATACCTTCTCATTAAAAATTCTAGCAGTCAATTTTGTGGAAATGTGTATATTAATTCCAAATGTATATATTAATTAACATATATTAATTCCAAAATTTAAGCAGGTATAGATCATCTCAGAAGCTGGGATCATAGTATGGTAAAAATAACTAAGAAGTGATGAATTTGGGGGATTAATTATTCCTGATTTTTATATGATCTACTTAATTTTTAATAATGGTAGGATTTAACAATGATTTGCAAAATTTATAAAAACTACTCTCATAAATAAATCAATGTGGGCTGACTTTAGCAAACCAATGATTCCAGGAATCCAGAGAAGTTTAGGTGTCTATGATTTTCTTACCAGCCATTCTTAGTACTGGAAGAATATTAGCCTAATGAAGAAAAAGAAAGGAAAAATAAAATGAAAGAAACTTCAGCCCCTGCCCCAGAATATATAATTTGATTTTCAAGAGTAAGCAGGTTTTTGAAGTTATAAATAGGTCAATTTTTCTTCTACTACAATGCTGCCTTTCCTTTCAGATTATAGGTAAAGTCTATGGATTTAGATCTGGAGAAAACTTCATATAATGTTCTGCAAGCCATTTAAGAAAAAGAGGGTCATGAATTGTTCACGGTTCCTTTAAACAATATACATTTTTCCCAAAGTTTACTCCTCTGGCCACGAATTGTAAGTTGACCATTGAAGTTGCAAATTGTAGACAAAGATGATTTATAACTAAAGTAATCCCCAAAAGACTAGAAATTTGGTTACCAATTACATCCTAAGAAGTCCAGAACCCTTTTATCTATCAGATAAATGTTGGTTGATGAATAAAAACTAACAAGCCATTAGTTTTCAATATGCCTTTAGGAGAGCCCTAGAAATGCAACTATGCTGCAAACTTGCTGGAGGTTTCCTTCCACCTATTATTCTCTAATTTAAAGATGACACTAGCACAACTTCCTTAAGTTTTAATTGACAAACAGCAGCCTGTGTCTTGTGCATTGTGTAGGTGCCAGTTTCTGAGGTGTCAGATTGTATACATGGAAAGAAAAGCCACTAGCTAACACAGGAGCTGAACCAAAGGGCAGTAAGAACTATTTTGTTTTGTGAATATTTTTGGACATGGAATATAATGAAGAAAGATGAATTGACTGGAGATGGATTTAAAGACTAATGAAAAACAATGAAGATCTCACTGCTCTGAACCATTGGAGAAATGAATCCTATTTTAAACTAAATAGTGTGAACTGGCCAGATTTTATGTTAATATAAATCAATAGTTTCCTTTGTCCATGCAATTGACTTCAACACATTTACAAAATATATCTGCTGTGATGTGTAACCTCCCAGCTGAGACCTGATTCCTCAACTTTCAAGATATGACAAACCTATAAGACCCTGAGTTATTGAGGTCAGCCTGAGGATCATAAGTCCATGAAAATAAAACTCTTATCTCGTTCTGTAATTAAAAACAAGTTAAAAGAAAGGGATTCATAACATAGGGTAACTACTTTTTGAAAAGTCAAGAGACTGTGCTATATGATTTCAATTTTAAGCTATCATCTTGATATGTTTAGGGCTTTAATTTATGGAACAATCAGGCAATTTTTATACTTAACTTTAAATACCTGAATATTATAAATTACCTTAGATGAACATTTATGGAGGAGTTTCAGTGAAACTTCTGAAAAACTTGTCATTTTATTGTAAAGCAATGAGTTGTAAAAACTGATATGCTAAGTAATCCTACAGTATAATTTAGGGACACAAAAACAACTGTCAAGAAATAGGCAGAGATTACATTTAATTAATCTTTGCAGACTACAGTAATAATATTAAATTAATCAATACAGCTTAATTGAAGCTCTAAGTGTAACACATTTTTTGTTACACTTGTTATTAATGAACATTTAAATGCTACCACACCTTGAACTCTGGGTTAAATCTAGATAATGAATCACTGTTGCCACACACACAAAAAAAAGAACACTACTTTAATAGCCCTTTGTTTCCATGGGCTTCTTTCTCTTATACACAGTGGGGACACAGAGGAGTCCCTCCTTCATCCCCAGGGTTATCTACATTGTTGGCAAGATATCATGTTGATGGCTGCTGAAATAACTAAAGCAGAATCCTTAGAAAAGTAAAAGTGCAGTAGCTAAGACTGGAAATGATAAAAGAATTTTCATTATCTTCAAAGACACAGTTTTCAAATCTGTGCTTCTTGTGTTTTTTATTTAAATGCCACATACAGTCATGTGCCACCTAACATTTTGGTAAACCCCAGACCACATATATAATGCATGTACCACATAGCCAAGCACATAGCAGGCTATACCATGTAAGTTCCAAGATGGGTGCACAATGCTGAAACCACCTAAGATGCATTTCTCAGAGGTATCCTGTTGTTAAGTGCATGACTGTATATTTAAGGATGCTCTGGTTTACGGTGGTAAAGACTTACCTGAACATATCTCCCAAACCCTTCAGCATTCCCTTCTTGGCTTTCATTTTACCTTTTTTTCTTTTCTTTTTCAGTTTTGTTTTTTTTCCTATCAGTATGGTCCCCTTTCTCTTGGTTCCCATTCATTTGTCTCTCTAAAGAGCACAAAGGCTGATCACTGGCTGTGGATATAGATTCTCTTCCTGATTGTGAACTTTATTCTGTGTCTTCTTCCACTGGATAATAAAATAAAATAAAGATAAGAAATATGGTGAAGCATAGCCACAAACATAAGTAATCAAAAATGTTTGAGAACTTTATATTTCCATATTTTCTACAGCAGAATGGTCCTGCCCTCAACTTAGATGGCAACACTCTTTAATGTTGAGTATAATTAGAAGGAAATATGTGATGTGGATGAGTCTCAGGCACACATGTCTGCTCCATGAATAGGATGCACCATTGCAAGACATAAGCAGTTTCCTGGCTAGATAGCTAGATGTTTCTTATGTACAATAACATTCTGATTGCTACACAACATGTATGAGGGGAGGACTTCAACCCTCCTTACAGAGCACAGACATCTCAGGGTATTTGCACTATAGTGGCAATATAAAAAGAAAGAAAACAAGCAAGTTTCCTTCCCCAAGTGCTTCCTTTCTTCTTGATTAAGGCAGCGTAGACACATCCTAGTCCCTCATTAATTTGGTAAACTGTACCACTCACTATAAGCACACCACCGTTAGCACAGGACTTCTTTCCTCAGAGTTCCAAATAGGTCCATTTATGATTTCTAGACACAAAAGAGTGGGTTTTCTTGGTATATAACAACAACAGATCCTCAAGGGCTCTATAACGTTTCTTTATATTGTTAATGCCAACATCATTACTAAATGCTACTATCTGTAGTACAGGTTCTAATTCTCAAAATTTTGCATGATTATCTGCATAAGGGCAGCTTAAAAGCATGAAAATCAATAACCCTCACTTCTTCATATTTTGTAGATAAAAGTTATAATGGTAACAATGTTCTTCCATTTAGTCCATACTTTAAACCTATGAAACAAGGGTAGTTCAAACTTTTTACAATTGAAAGAATGGCAAATAACTGAAGTAGGCTTCTAATTTATCTTTTAAGTAAGAAGCAAACTGGGGAATGATGTTGCCCAAATTATATTGTTATATTGTGTGTGTATGTAGGAATATGCAGTAATGAATTCCACCACTATATATGTATAATTATGTCAATAAAGATATGAAATATGTAAAAAGCATTGATTGCACATATCAACAGTCACTCTTAGCAATCTTTTCTGAGATTGGCTGCCTAAGACTGTTTTCTAAATACATTAAGAATAATGGCATCTTCATTACTTCTTGAATTTCAAGGTCATTTCTTTGCAGCATCAACAAATAAGGCAGAAATCACTTTGAATGTCTACTAACACAGAATCAAATAGGACAGTGAGGACTTCATCTCAAACTTTTGCAAAGAACTGACCTTACTATCTTATCATGTTAAATTTGGTCTTGCTTCTCAACCAGCCATGAGCAGTTGAATTACCAAAACAAAGTATTAAGGGACTCAAACTAGCTAATATAGACCCAATATCTTTGTTTTCTGCTATTAAACCCTCACAAATCTAAGAAAAGTTTATCAGATGATGGCACAGTCATGGCCAAGTAATACAGTTTTGTTTTTTTAAAAAGATGCCAGCTATTTTAGAATAACATAAAAAACAAAGGTTCACTATTCTTTTGCTTGACACATTTGGTTAAAAATATGAGCCAGGTCCGGGGATATAGCTCAGTTGGTAGAGTGCTTGCCTTGGATACACAAAGCCCTGAGTTCAATCCCAAGACACTCACAAAATAACATGAACCAACATATTTTCTATTCCAGCAGGTCATGCCCTGTGTAGAGCCAAAGGATCACTCCCCCAAGAAAATTCAAATATAGCTTAAGCAGGGTTGCAGTATGTTGCCTAGTTCTCCTAAGCAAGGTTGTGTACTATTTCCCCACAGACCACTACTTCAATCCTATTTGGTTGTGACCCAAGTTCAAAATAAAATTAACCAAATCACTATAAAGCAATTATGAACAGCTGAAAAACTGAGGCCAATTTCTATATTCAATAGAGCTAAATGTATGCCAGTCAATGTTCTACAATTCCTGCATGGAAACCACCTTTTGCTTATACTCCCAGAGATCCTTGTACAATTTTTTGTTATTGTACTTCTCATTTATGTCTGTTTCCCATTCTCAAGGCACCAAAAATGAGATCTACCAGGCAGACAGCAACTGCAAATAAATGCCCAGGGAAATAAAAACAACTAGTAAAACCTGGGCAATGCCCTTTGGTCAGATTTCTGAGTATCATCATTTCAATATCTTCAGAAAAATGCCTACTCTCCCTTAATCAAGCCAATCAAGGCTAACCCCAACCCAACTACAGCAGGAACATCCATTGTATGCAATAAAATTCCAATTGGTTTCTGGTATATTTTATACTATTATTCTTAGTACTACACATAACATTTAATGAATTTTACAATCCTCTACAACGTCTGAAACTATAAACAACAACAAAAAATGAGCGCAATAAATTTAAATTATTTAGTCTTCCACAGCAACCATTATCATAAATCATGAATGGAACTATCAGTAGCAATTCTGTTAGTTTTCTGCCTAAGAGTTTGGCAGAAGTTCAAGGGGCATATGTCTGCTCTTGGCTCCATAACTGAATAAATGCAGCACCTTCACAACTCACTATATGCTGACGTCATATTTGTTGCCAATTCTATTCATATTCACAGTAATTTTCTGGTATATGTAATGCAACTTATTTTCTACGTTGGGTGAAATAGAAAAAGTATTAAATCATTTATTAACATTATGTTTTGTAACCTCATTTTAAATGAAAACTCCTACCTCACAGTCCTGCCTGAAGCAAACCGTGGACTGTTTAAATTTGCACATTTGAGGATCCTTTATGCTTTGTTCAAATTTAGATAATACATTATCACAGAAACTCTACTGAGGGGTGTACTGATGTAACTACTTCCTTTAAATGCCAACTAATAAAAGTATTTAGCAATATGTAGCTTCATATGTACAAACATAAGATTTTTTATACTATCACATTATATGTACTTCTAACACAGAAATTATTTGATAGAGGAAAATAATCTTTCGCTTCTGTAAAACTGCTCTGGTTTTTAAAGCTCAAATAAATTGGTTACATGTATATATATCATATTATATTATATTTAAGGTCACTAATAAGCTCATCAGATTCTAAGTTTCAAAACCAATCTTTGTACATTTAATACTAGCTTTATAATGTGGGCTATAAAATCGTCTTATTTCTTAGATGGAAAAACATTTATGTAAAAAATTTTTGAACTAAAAAAAGTACCAGTAATATATCAGCAGTAAATGACTTGATCTATTGTGTTCACACATTAAATTACAATGCAAGAACTAATCAAATTAACACTTAGATAATTTACTATTGAAAATGCTAAATTGAAAATGCTATATAAATTTTTGTTTTCCACTTTAATTTTGTTCATGTTTACAGATTATTTGCTTTCCTTTTGCAGACATTCTGAACAAAGAAAGATGATTATCACCTTCCAAACAAGTACAAATATCTATTTTGACAATATTTCTACCTGTATCAACCTGCTCTGTGCACTGAACTCTCAGCTACTTTCCCATGTGATTACCTATAAAGACAAATATTTCCAAGTTTCTTTTTTTTTAAAGAAGGTAAAGGGTGAAGCTGCTTATTTTTCTTTCATGTAGCACAGTCATTCTGCAATTAAGGCATACATAACCATCATAAACAAAAGAAATACAAAATTAAAATGGTAACCTAACATTACCTTTTACTTACTACTCAAGAGGTACTCTACTTTGAGGGCAAGACCTAAGGAAGCATTGGTAAATATTTGTTGAGTAGATGACCATATGAACAAAGAGCTGAAATTATGAACAACTGTCTTTTTTTTTTTTGCTCCATATTTATAAATAACTACCCTACAAATTTTAAAACCATAATGGTAGAAACATATTCTTTAGTAATTTAGTATTTTCATTGGAAAAGCAAAAACCAAATGGGAAAACTCTACACAGGATGACTCACAGTCCTCACAAGGTACCATTTTAAAATGTCACTTAAATTGGGTTAAATATATAACACATTAATAATAGAAGATTTCACTAAACTCAAAAAATCTCCTAATCACCACCAACTTCAGTCAATTAATGACAAGTAAATAACAATGTAATAAAAATTGATGAGAGTGGCCTCACAGGTATGCAAAGTTCTACATAGGAACTGAGCATGTTAGGTACATAAATTTAAGAACAGTTTTCGCTACTCCACATACACAACCATGCTGAATTCAGAAACTTCCTAAAAACAAACCAAAGCTCCTTTTCTTAAACCGAAGTCTTAATGTTTAAACATACAAGTTACCAAAAACTGATTTATTTTTTGTACTGGGAATCGAACTCAGGGGTACTCAACCAGTGAGCCACACCCCAGCCCTATTTTGTATTATATTCAGAGACAAGGTCTCACTGAGTGGCTTACTGCCTCCCCACTGCTGAGGCTGGCTTTCAACTCAGGATCCTCCTATCTCAGCCTCCCTAGCTGCTGCGATTACAGGCATGGGCCACCTTTCTGGCTCCTATATTGTACATTTATTTTATTTTTGTTGTTGTTGTTGTTGTTGTTGTTTAGCATTTCACAACATTCAACTAACTGTTAAATGGATTAACTAAAGAGAGCAATTCATAAGGTACTTTGACTTTGGAATGTATACCTTGAATTCTTTCATAGTAGTTTTATTTTAATATAAATGGATTCTGGTTTTGATAAACTAAACTTAGTATGTATTGTTTTTTCCTCAAATGCATGTTGACAAAAGGGGTCAGCATACTCAGAAGTGAAAAAAAAATCTTAAGTTATAAAATAAAATGCCCTATTATTTAGCTAATGAAACAACAAAATCCCCCCAGAAGTTCTCATATTACCAATGTAAATTTATTTTCTTCTAATCTCATATTGCAAAGCTAAATTATGTGTGTTTTAGAGCAAAGCTTTTTTTACCTCCGAAGAGAACTACATGAAAGAAGGCAAGCTACTCAAAAGAAATACGTCCATTTTGCAAGACAAAGTTTTTCACATTTAAAGTTCTGAATATAATGTATCTTAAAATAAACAGTTACAATTAATGGGAGATATTTGGTTCTGTTATGTTTCATCAACTCAAAACCAAAAAAAAAACTGTTACTAATTTATAATAATAGGGTGTATAGTTTCTGGCGATTTTTAATTATGAAAAAAATGATATATTTTTTTAAAAGGAAAGAAAGCAACATTAATGCATGCATTTTCTTGGTTGCAACAGAACTGATTTATTGTGAGGGATACAGAAACTGCTTTCTAAGAGCCAGGCTAGTGTATAATTTGCATAGATGGAGGAGCAGATTATACATGTCCTGAACTGTGAAACACAGGTAGGGCCTCAGAGATAAGGGGTTCTAGAATACAAACTCCATTTTAATCCAGACAGACACACACAACATGGAGAGGCCAGATAGATTAAATGAGATGCAAATGCTGGCTTCTGCCATCTCTGCAGGAAGAACATAAGTGCTACAAAAGATGACAGATAACAGATACCACATGGATCCCACCCCAGTCTCTTGGCCCCCAGTGTGGTGCCTCTGCCATGATTTCAACTCTGTGGAGAAGAGGTAAGCCTGTATAACACAATGAAATGCAGTCACTGGGGATGTGCTCTATCGAGTTGACAAGAAAAACTTTCTGCTCCTCACCAGCTGTTCTCCTCTACCTGTTAGTAGCTTTTCATCAACAGCCCACTCTCCACAAAAGCATTTGCAGGATGCACTGTGTCCTTGAAGACATCTGTCTAACCAAAATATTCCTTAGGCAATGGTCCTATTCTCAGAGAATTGGAGATATGGATTTTAACTTCAACAGGTGACCATAACTGAATCACAGCACAGAACAAGAACCTTCTGGCCCAGGATTTCACAGAATGGAAACAGTAGAGTGCAAGTTGCTGAGGCATAGGCCTGAAAAAGCGAGATTGTAAGAGCAGAGTCCAGTAATGGAAAGGGCCAGACAAGGTGGCAAAAGCCTGAACAGACATAAAAAGGATGACACTTGGGAAAACAGAGGAGGAGCTAATGATACCAGCTGGCCTTGCTCACAACCCTGAGGCATAAAAGGCATTTTGTCTCTCATCACATGACCACCAGCACTGAGGGCACCTTTGATTATTTGTTTGCTTGTTTGGTTTTAAGAAAAAGAAAGTTTGCTAAGATGCAAGGCTCAGCTTAGGATACAACATGTTTAGTGAAATATCACTGGTGACCTATTACAATGTACTGAAAATCTTTCTCTGTCCCCTGCCATTCTTGCACACTGGCAGCAGTTAGCCCAGAGCTCACTCACTGATTTGACAGACATTCATGAAACCCTCTGATTTGCCCAGCCCTGAGCCTAGGATTATGGCATTACAACAGATCTCAGAGATGGAATGAGGGGTTATCAGGCAGGATGTATGTTATCATGCAGGTAAGAAAATGGATATAGATAATCAGGGAATGTTAAAACTAGAAGCAACCTCAAAAAAAATCAAACTGTCTAAGCTTTTTCCTAAAAATTGCAAACCATGGATTTTCAAACCTAAAATTTACAAAGAACCCCAATGCATAAAAGCAAATTAAAAGCACTGTTTAGGCAGAGAAGAGTAACAGCAGGAAGTGGGATAAAGCTCAAAGCCTCCTCCAGGCCCCCAAACTAAGAAGTACCTCTCTTGACCAGAGGGACCAGAGGTCACAGCACACAGTTTGAAAACAGTGACTGTAGTCAAACTAGATGTTGGTGATGGTTAAGACCTCTGGGACTCTGCACAGGATGCATATTCTGAGGAGGGAGAGACGATTGCTTTACAATGGTGGATTTAATGATGTGTGGGCTAAATTGAAAGAAACCAAGTATCTAAAAATGTACTGTCACCTGAGTTTGCACATCTGTACTTTGTCATATGCTAAGCATCACTGGGACAGTTGACCAGGGTTAGGTATGCAGTCCCTTGCTCCCCAGGCTCCTTATGGGTTTTCAAGGGCTGTTATGACTCTATTGGATTTCACCTTAGATTAGCTGCAGAGACTCATGCCCATGGATGACACCCAGCCACAGCCCTCAGATGCTGGCCAGGAAGAAGAGAATCCTAGCCAATGAAGACAAACACTGATGGTACATTCTGTGCAGACATGTGCTCTGGTGGCTCTGGGCAGGGCCAGTTTTCTCCTTTTTCCCAAAGGAAAATTCACACATTTCAGGACTACCCTGAAACTTCCTCCTGATGTGATCAGAAGATTCAAAATGAATTTAAATTGAACCAGTGCTGGATGTGCTGTGGCCTTGCCCATTGCTGGGTCGTGGAACCCTCCACTCATCTTAAGTACCATCACATCCTCAGCTGCCTGAAACCCTGAAGCCATCCCATCTGTGCATTCTGCCAAAGGGAAGGACCAGCACTGGCCACCATGGCCATCCACTAGTCAGAAGGCAATGTGAGCATGGACCAGAAGCCCATGTGCTCCTTTCCCAGACTGTTGCTGTCCACTGTGCTGCTGCCCTCTGAACATCTCATGGAGAGGAAGCACTCTTGCTCTTCAAAGAAAAACTATTTTCCTACAACATGACCAGCCCTGTTATGGTTTGGATGAGGGTTCCCCCTAACAGCTCATGTTAGGCAAGGTAGCAGAGTTCAGAGCTGAAATGATTACAAAAGAAGAACCATGACCCTAACCAGTGCATTAATCCATTTGATGGATTTGAAGACTACTGTACTGAATGTTAACTGTAGGCAGGTGGGGCTTGGCTAAAGAAGTTAGGTGACTGGGAACATGCCCTTGGGGATTATAATTTTGTCCCCAAAGCTCCTTCCTCTCTCTGCTTCCCAGTTGCCATGAGCTGAATAACTGTCCTCTGCTATATCCTTCTGCATGATGTTCTGCCTCACTCTTATGCCCAGAGCAATAGAGCTGGGGCAACCATGGACTGAGACCTGTGAACCCATGAGCCCGAATACAGTTTTCCTCCTGTAAATTGTTATTTTGGTGCATTTTGGTCACTGTGATGAATAGCAGATGAACACAGGTCCTTGAAAACAGCCAACTCCTTCATCTAAACTCAATTTGGAAAGACTGATGCCTCTCCCTCCCTGAGAGGTGACACACCTAGACACAGAACTCTACCAGTGATGTGGAACAAACCCTGTTTCTGTCTTCTAAGCCATTTGCAGAACACAGTCATCTCTGTGCCCTAGGAAGACTCCAGTTCTGGCTTACAGATATGAATCCCCTACAGCATCCTTGCCTCCTTCCAAATGCTCTGCAGCCTTCACTTGTTATTTGTCAAGATGGCCCAAGGAGGCACATGTTCTCATCCACGCTCCAGGCCCAAGGACATGGAGGCACAGGGAAGTTAATTAAATCACCCATGATTACACAGTTAGCAAGAGGGACAGCCAAGATGGGAGTTCCAGGGATGCTTTTCTAAGCCATTCTGAGGACTCGCCTGCTGAGTAGACACAGAACACACTGTCCCACTGCTGCCTGAAGAGGCTCATCCTGGGTCCTGGCCTCCATGGATACAAGGAAAGCCTGTTGCCAAGTGCAGGGACCTGATTGAGCACAGAAGCTCCTGATAAGCATTGATGAGTACATGAAGTGACGGGACTCACCATGTCCATGGAGCATGTGGGCATTGCCAGCCCTGTGAAGAGCAGTTTTTCCAATGGAATTGAAATTAAGGAGATTCCGGGTCCCATCAATGCACTCTCGGTGTATCCTCAGCAGAAATGCCATGGGACACATGTTCAAGGTTTCCACCACAGTACTATGGCATGGGGAAGAGTCCCTGGGCCTAGAGATTACCCAAGCAGCCTCTTACAGCAGACAGATAAGCACCTTGGCATGCCTACCTGAAGGCCCACTATCCACCATGACTGACAGGATGAGGCCACGTCCAGCAAAATCAGACATGGAAGAATGTACATGAAGTCTGAATCAGGTAAAAGTCAGATGTGATGTTAGTAAGCAGCATTGGGCAGCATGGAAACAGAGGAACACTGGAAGCCACTGCCTGAGTCTGCAAGTGAAGACTTTGGAGGCTGTGGTCAGACAAGAGGACAGAAGCCTTTCAGGAGCACCTGCACCTAATGTGGCACCTGAGTGTTCACTTCAATTGCATGTTAATGATCACAAATGCGTGTTGGGCTCTTTCTGGATGTGTGTCCTCTTGTACAATTTTAATAAAATACAGAAAGGTACGGGTTTTACCAATATGAGTAGCAGTGCCCTAGCCCACCTAATGGGATCTTTAATTTCCCTCCAACTATCTATAAGACACTCTCTATTCCCAAGTGACTCTGGACCACTTTGTCCACAACTACAAGTTTGTCTCTTTAGATCTGCTTCTCCATCAGATAACAGCACTCCACCTGATCCCAGCTTTATCTTCAAAATCTGCATGTGTGAAGCTGGCTTTGAACTTTTGCCTCAGCATCCATGTGAAAGGATACCAGGTTCAAGCACTTTATTCTTAACATACAAGACTCCTTTATCTTTGTCTTTATTCCAGAATCAACACCAAGTCTGATTGGAGTGAGCTCTTCCTAAACATCCTGACTTTCCTTAAACTCCTGGGTTTCCCTTTCTGTCCTCCTGTTCATATGGCTGTTTTACTGATGGACTGAGCCCCAGCATACCTGTGGGCTTCTGTACACAATTATAAGATCTGACACTTGTCGCTAATTCTATGGGGCTTTCTGAGTACAGTAATTATCTGCATCTGCATTTGTTGCAACAAGCATCCAACCATTTGTTGTATACTGCCCTTTAAAACGTCCCCATCATGATCCTAAATGTCACTTTGTGCCTCTTTCTGTGTATCAGTGACATGCTTGTATCTTGGCTTCTCATCTCCATCTAAAGGTTCTGAGTTGCCCACACCACAGTCAATCACTCTGATATCATCTGATGAGAGATCTCATGAAGGGGGAAGACATCAGTGGCTGTGGTCTTCCTCTGGGGTACTGAGACACTTTTGAATCCAGATGTGCTCCTGGCAATCTTTCAGAGTCAAAAGAATCTAGAATTTGGTTATAGAATCAGTCAGTCCTAGGGAAGAACAAGTCTTAAATTATACTCCCAGTGCTTCAAGTGTTGCTCTGAGGCATAATGCTCCTTAGGTCCTCAGCATGATCTGATGGAATGGCACAGGTATGCATCCATTTTTTCACATCAAACTTCTAAACACAGAGAACTCACTCAACCAAGATGACAAAGATCGAAAACGACAGAGGCAGGATTCCAGCCAAGGGAGTGTGCAGGTCCCCATCACAGAATTAAAAGCTGCTAATTATATTGGCAAAAGAAGGAGGAAGCCTGGCATCTCTGCCTTCTTTTGGTATTTTTCTTCAGACTCCTGCCCAGCCCTGAATAAAGGTGTGTTCTCCTTTAAGGAGTGCTCTTCTAAAACCTGGTAGCACAAAGTTTATTAGCTGTGATTTACCTAGTCTTGAAGAGGGACAAGATGATGGGATGAAAATAAGGTTTCCAAGTTTTCAGGGACATTCAGTGTCAGCTTTCACACCATCCTGTTCCACAGCCCTGGAGTAGCCTAGAAGTCTCCAGTCGTTGCCATGCACCTCCCAGGAACAGCAGAACCTTGCAGCAGAGACCTCCTGGTGACAAGGTTGGCCCCACCAAGTAGATGCCCATGTCCAGTTTCAACCAAATTGCCCCCTTCTTGACCGACAGCCCAATAGACAAGAAGCCCCTCCTAGGAGCACCAGGGAGATGCCGATGACAGAATCAGTTTTCCCAGGGCTGCCTCCTTGTTCAACCCTCTCACTCTGCCTCAATCCTTCCTCTATTTAACCAGAAAGCTCATGAGAGCACCCTATGGACAGGACCGAGACCCTGAAGCTCACTTTGCTTTCCTGATATGGCCATGGTGAGGAAAGCTCCTTCCTTGTTTTCTTCATTACTTTCCAGTTTGGTTTTGAGATGAGTGGCTGCACCTGATTTGCTGGGACCCAAGGGTCACATCTCTGGCCTCAAACTGCAGCAACATTCCCAGAGTTCTGGCTCCTAGCCACTCCACCTACTGTCACATGGAGAGCTGCATGTGCAGGTGCTCCTGTCGGTCTCAGCACAGCCTGTTTGTGCTGTGTGACTTTTTTTAACCATGTGGCTTCTGGGAGTTTTCAGTCCATCCCACAAATCTCTTCACTCTGTTCTAGTGGCCATGTTACTCTCTGTTCCTCGAAACAGCCCATCTGACCTGCAAAGATCGACCTCCTCGTTTTCCAAGGCCCTGATTCTAATGCATCAGCCTTAGAATATACCACAGAGAAAGGTCATCTTGTAATGTCGCAAACTTCAATGATTGCAATAGGAATGTCAGTGCCCTATGGCAGGAGACAATGTTGGACAGGAAGGTTCTGCTTGTTTCTGTATTGCTTGGCTTAATGGCTGGGGGGAGAACAGAT
Source organism: Callospermophilus lateralis (assembly GCF_048772815.1). Classification (NCBI taxonomy): domain Eukaryota; kingdom Metazoa; phylum Chordata; class Mammalia; order Rodentia; family Sciuridae; genus Callospermophilus; species Callospermophilus lateralis. The sequence continues at coordinate 10,653,985 of NC_135317.1, forward strand.
TGCAAACAGGTTTGGGGGATATGGCTGCAGAGGTGACTGGTCCACCTCGACTGGTTTTTTGAGTGGTTCTGACTTCTTGGAGATAACGCCTCCTACTGAGAAGCTTGAAGAACTGGGAGCCATTGTAGGTCTCACTGCAGGAGCACCCACAATGTCAGTCCCATGATAACCCAGGTAACCCAGTTCTTCACCTAGAGGAGATCAGCACTGATGTGTGAACAGCACCCATTTGGTCAGTCTGGACCAATATGTTTTGAAGACAATCCACTGCAGAATATCAGAGCAGAAAAGAAAGTTGGAGAAAAACTGCTTCAATTCACATCTTTACAGTCAAGGAAAAAGACTCAGGTGGCAGCATGGCTTGCCTGGGATGGAACAGGGGCCCCAACATTTGAAAAGATTAGAATTATCTCTCCAGATATCCTTTGAAACTGGAGATTTTTAACACCTCCCAGGTGCCTCCACATTTATATCTCTCGCCTGAAACTCTCCTGACTCATCCCCCAACTGCCCAGATAAATCAAAATGCAACCTTTCCAAGTGAAAATCTTCATGCCTTCACTCTATCCTTAATGCTGATTGCCTACACACCAAGCCAAAGTCTGAATCCTGACCCCCAAAGTATCAGGAGGGGCCTCCAGGAGGGGATCAGGTCATGTGAATGTCTTTATGAGTGAAATTAGCGTCCTTATCAAAGAGGCCCAGGAGCTCATTCACCTGCAGGGATGCATGCAGAAGCCCCTCCATGAGCCAGAAAGGTCAAGACACAGAATCTGCTGGCACCTTGAGCTCAGACTGTCCAGCCTCCAGGATGGTGAGGAATGACTTTATGTCATGTATAAGCTACTTGGTCTATGGTACTTAGTTATAGCAGCCTGCACAGATAGAGACAACCTCCCTCTAATCCTGTTGCTCCTCAAACATTTCAGTCAATGGCAAGATCATGGTTCCAGCTCTCCGGACCTAACCTGGGAGTCACCTTTGTCACCTCACCTTCAGCAGTCCATCAGGACAATTGGCCCCATCTCTGGAAATAACAAGCCTGTCCCAAGCTTTCCTCCACTGTCCCCACTGGATCTCAGCTCCATCTCTCCCAGCCTTTTACCTCTTGCCCTTCAGGCCTGTAATAACTCCTGGTCTCCTCTGCTCAACAGAGCACTCTGAAAGATGTCCCACAGCATGGAGCAGACCCTATAAGTCCTCTGATCTAAGCCCTCTGTTGATTATTCATCTTATTCTCAGTGACAGAAAGGGAAGGGAGCAAGACCAAGAAGTAGAATTGGCTCCAATGCCAAATTCATCCCTTGTTTTAGAAAAATGGGAAACTCTGACTCACTTTCCCCACATCTGTTCCTGCTTTAAAGTCAATACATGTGGATAGTTTAAAAGAGAGAGGGGTTAGCAAACCAGGGGTCCTCCTCCTCACCCTCAAACTCTGACTCACCATGAGGCCTGTGCTTCCTAATCCACAGTACTAGCCCTGCACCCTGTACCTCCATGCTCTCCTCCTCCTGCATGCACAGGCTCTATCCCTCCTGAAGGCCACTCTGATGATGTACAGGTTCTTAGAGAGTGTGGTGATAGCTACATGTGGAACATTGAAAAATACAAAGGAAAAAGAAAATAAGAAAACAAAGCCCCAGAAGAGGATAAAAAAAATCTCCTGTGAGGACTGGGTGGTGGCTGTATAGTTACAAGGGATGTGGTTTATTTTCCTGGCAGGGCTTGGAAGTGCAAAAACCCAGCCATGCCCTGAACTCACCAACTCCTAAAAGCAATATCTGAAAACGTGGAGAACAATTAGTCTCTGTTTACCAAGGATCCCTGATCACTTGCTGGATTCATCTCCTGTGACATAATCCACAGCCTTGGGCCAGGGTTCTACATGCTTCCTCACAGGCTGTAGCCACTGTCCCAAAACCCAGATCTTGACATTCACTGTCAACATACCCCTGGAAGATTCTAACAAAGTTTTCTTTTTCTTTACCCACCCCCAATACAACTCGTCCCCCAGCTTCCCATTCCTCTTCAGGCTCCATGGCCAGGTGTGTTGCCATCTCAGATAGTCCAGTTGTCTCTGGTACTGCAATGGAGATGCTTTGAACTACAAGGAACCACATTCCCAACTAAATAAGTTCTGAAAATGCTGATAAATTTAGAAGAAAACCTGGAAGGATGACACCAGGCATTACCTACTCTAGGTTTGCCAAGAACAAAGGGAAAATAGCCATTTAGGGAGCAGCCTCTTCATACTCCTACTTTGACAAGATATAAGAACATTTCCCAGGACTCCATTGGCCAGAGTGAGGTCATGGGCAGTCCTCACAAAGGGGAGCCCTGAGGTGTCTGACCAAGTGTCTGGGAGAGCCAGGACTGGTTTTGACCGCTCACCATTCCTTTCCATTTTGCCTAGAAAAAACATGCAGCAGGCAGAGAAGCAGGCATGGTCCAGAGGTAGACCTCGGCTTCCCCACTCACTCCCTTCCCTGCCAGCATCCTGCCGGGGCTGCAGCCTCATCACTTCCTCCCCCCAGGTGCACCTCTGGAACTGCCTCTTCCTAGACCTGCCTCAGATCACCTATCTCCCCAAAGACTGAGGGATGCGGATCCCTCAAGCATGATGCTCAGCTGAGCACTCCAGCACCCAAATATCCTGGTGGCTCTCTTATCCACTCTGTTAGTTGGCTTTCCATCATTGTCACCAAAATACCCAAGAAACTCCCTAGAGGAGGAAAAGCTTGTTTCAGATCATGGTTTCAGTGCTTCAGTCCATGCCTGGCTGACTCCATCACTCTGGGCCTGAGGTGAAGCAGAACATCATGGTGGAAGGTGGAGGAATGCTTCTCAGCTCATGGCCACCAGGAGAGAGAGGGAGAGAGGGAGCTTCACTGGCCAGGGACAAAATATAATAAAAAAGGTACAACCCCAATGACCTCCTTACATCCAACTGACATATAATTATCACCCATTAATGCCTTCAAATTATTAACCCACAAAATTAATTAATCCACTGATTAGGTTACACCTCTCATGATATAATCATTTCACCTCTGAACATTTCCGTATTGTGTCACACATGAGCTTTTGGGAGACACCTCCTATCTAAATATCATGTACCTTACTAGGTGTAAACCTCCTCTCACTGAAATTCAAGGACTTTGGCAATATGGCCATTGATAAAATAAACTCAGTGCTGTTTTCATCTAGACCCTGAGAGGAGCTGACAAAGGGAAATGATCTTCCTGACAATAAGTGGCTCGTCCATGATCTCCCCAAGTCAACACAAAGACTGCTAATAGAATGAAAACCTCAGGCAGGACCACATGGTGGTCATATCAAAAACTAGGTGGAGACTGACTCTGAGACCACAGAAATCACTGAGTCTATCCTTTTTCTAACATGAGTGACAGCTGCCTCTTTACCAACATAGACAGCGACTCTCCAGTAATCTTCCCACCCCTGAGACAAAAGTAGTTAAGATTCCCAATCACCAAGCTACCTCACTTCTTGCCCCTGTCCTGACTCACATCTTGGGGTCACTGAATAGAAGCCAGGGGCACTGCTCCATGCTTCTTTCTGAGATGCTTCTGTGTGGCTCTGGAGCCAACAGAAATCTATGTAAACTGACTCTGACCACAGGTGACAGCCTGGTGAGCTTCAATTGGTGGACATCAGTATCATGATCTTATTTCTAATGTTATTTCCCTCAGGACCCAATATCTACTGTAAAATTCAGAACTTTGTTCAGCATCACAGGTCACTCTGAATGGGTGTATACATCCAGCTGCAACTTTGCAAGAAATATGAAGAAAAGAGAAAGGAAGGTGTGGACTATATTCTAAATATGAATTAGCAGAATCCAGATGTGAGAAACTCCATGGGTCACAGGGCCTGCCACTGTAACAAAGAGAGTCCAAGGAAAAGATACACATGACAGGGAACCTGCAAACCAAGACCTGCACCAAGACATACCAGGTGGTGCATGGGGTGTCTTAGGCTTTCATCCTGTTGGCCATGGGGCTGGTTACTTCTGGAGGGAGGAGGGACTAGGGCTAGGATGCAGCCATGTGGGATGCTGTCAAGGTGCTGTTCTTGACTTGGTTCTAGGTGTTTCATCCAATTTTTTACTAAATTACACATTTTCACTCTGGTCCCCTCCCCTACTTTGTACTTGTGTGCTTTCCATTACTGTGACAAATGTCTGAGGTAATCAGCTTAGAAAGACAAAGGTATATTCTGGCTTACAGTTTGCAGGTTCAGTCCATGGTTGGTTGCTCTGTTGTTCTTGGGCCTGGGGTGAAACCACATATCATCCTGGGAGTGCATGGTGGCAAGTGACTCACATCATGGTGGCTGGAAAGCAGAGAGTTGAAAATGAAGAGGCCAGGGTTCCTCAGTCCCCTAACAGGAAGCCCCCACTAGCGCCCCCTTAAAGGTCCCACCTCCTAGCAATAGCACATGTGGCTGAGACCAAAGCTTTCCCACCTGGGACTATAGGGGTAATTCCAGATTCAAACTTTAGTAGTGGCAGTGCTTAATTTAAAAAGGAAAGTATTGGAAGTATACTCTCCACTGGTCTTTTCTTACAGATAGGAGTCTATAGGTGGGAGAAGCCAGGAGTCCACCAGGAGAGACCATATCTTGACCAGGGAGGCCAGAGCAATGGAGGCATGGATTGGAGGCCAGGTTCTGGATGCACTGGAAGTAAGAACCAGCACAGCTGCTGGCAACTGAATGGAGCATAAAGAAAGAGAAGATGGTACTGGGGTGGAGTTCAGGGGCATAGCGCTTGCCTGGCATGTGTGAGGCCCTGGATTCCATTCCCAGCAGCACAAGAGAATTCGTTTAAAAGAAAGAAATAGGACCCACAAGATCAGGTCTGTGCCTCTCCTTCCTTTTTTGCACAACCAGACAATAAAAACTCTTTCACCTTAGGTTGGTATTGGTCACCCCTGGGGTGAAACAGCAATATGCAGGTAGATGTCAGGGAAATCTGCTTTGCAGCAATGAGTCCCCATTCCCCCGGCTTGCATTCTTGTCCCTGGCAGGTGCCAGTAACTTTGTTTCTGTTCTCCCACTAGCTGAGGGTGTCTGGCCAGGGCCCAGCAGGTAATACGGCACAGGCAGGATTTGCCTGGTCCAGGGGCGCTGTCAGTCTAGACCCCAGGAGAGTCCTGGTGTCCCCTGTGTCACCAGATCATCCACTGGGAAGGTGCTCTTGGCAGGAAGGCTGCCTGCAGCTTCAGTTACTACAGGGTGGGGCCTGGGGAGTCTGTAGCCACCTGCCCTTGGAGTGAGGGAACTGATCCCAGGGACAAAGGCAGCTGCTTCCTCCCCAAACTCACATTGTTAGTTGATTGGTGAGCCCAGAAATCTGCTGTTTTGGGAAAAGAGGGAAAGTGAAATAGATTCTACTTTAAGAAACCCCTGTGTCCCAGTTATATTATTTGTTAAGAAAAAGGGATTTCATTTTCTATATATTTCCTCATTTAAATCTACACTCAGATCCAAGGAAAAGAGTATTGCAGATTGAGATCCCCACTTTGCCTTGACCTTTATCCAGGAACACTTGCCCCTAAGGTAGAAAATCTCCTGTCCTTCAGGGGTAGCTTTCCTGGTTTTCCCAGCTCCAAGTAACATACTTATGCACTCAATAAAATTTAATTTTGCAAGAGTGAATGAAGGAGTAATCCAATAATATTTCTGAATCATCCTTATACTCAATATGTAGTCTGTGCCTCATGATGCTTTTCTTACACAATCTCTCTTTCTTGCAGGTCACCTGGCAGAATTCCTTATCTTTATTCACCAGATCCACATTTTATAGTTGTAGGTAGTTTTGCATACACTCACACAGCATTTATACAGTACCCACTATTTGCCAACCACGGCTTCACAGTAGATTACGATACATCAATAAATAAGAAAAATAATCACCTGCATTATTGGTGTCAATCTGATGAACAGAAGCAGACAATAAAATAAATAATCCAGTAATTCAGAAAAAGTAGATCTATGGTGGGGGGGCAGAGTATCACAAGGGATCTGATGCAGGGTAGGGACTGACTGTGTCATCCTAACATCTTATCACAGGAACACAACTTTCAGAACCTGTCTTGTATGTCTGCTGAAGAGCAACCTTGACTTTGATTTTCATTTAATAGTGAGCTAAAATATATTAAATGAGAAAACCAAAACCCTAGAAAAAATACAGAAGTATTACTGAGCCTACAGAAAAGGAAGTAAAAATGAAAATGCTTAGGATTCTCAAAAGTTATTGATTACATTCATAAATAACTTTTTAACAAAAGTTACAAAGATCTGGATCCCTCTGTACAAAGCCCAGGTCTTTAATGGCTGAGGCAGAACAACCCTAGCACAGCATTCTTTAGGAGCAATATTTAAAGGAAATGTGCATTTTTTACCCCATAAAGAACTAAAGAAATATGCTGTGTCACAACAAGACAAGTAACTGGAGATGTGTTTGTACATCTCTCACTTCATGTGATATTCATGATCCCAAGCTAGAGCACAGTGTGTGACCTGAAAGTGAGAACCAGCTCCCAAAATCTATTCAATTTTATCTTCTAGTTCTGTTTTCCCCTCATTTTTTTAAACTCTCTGATTTCCATCAAGAATTGCTTGATTTTGGTGTACAGGATATCGTTTTACTAAAATGAAGTTTGATTGTGTATGCATTTTCCTAGGAGGAATTGATTTTTCTTCATACTATCATGGCCACCAACCCTTAGGTTTTCCTAACTGTATGGTCATAAAGTTTAGGGTCATTTTTCAGACCAACTCCCAGGACCTTGTTAAGTGCTATAAGAAAGAGGATACAAAATGAATGTGATATGAGCTTCCAGTACACCACCATCTGCACAAAGCACGCTCAGAGCCAGTATTAACAGGACCATGTGAAGAGGACAAAGATAGTTCTGGGGATTAGGAAAGGCAAGACCTCTACCCAAAAACTCTGGACAATAAATGCAAAGGATATAAAATTCTCATTGTGGAACAGGGCCCATCCAGCCAGTGACTATGTGAAGGCAGGACTTGAACTGATGGGGGGAAGTCAGCACAATAGGGATGTATCATGTATGTGACCTGAAGACTCAGAATTAGCTTGATGACTATGAAGCACTGGCTCTCATGGTTACAGAAGAGGCTTCAAGGGTCTCCAAACCTGAATTGCATAAGCATAGGACTGTGTGTCTGACCTGGAGACAGGCAACCCACAGGGATCCCTGAAGTTCACAGACTTCAGATATAAACTGTGTTAAATGTCTGTTTTTATAACAGAAACAGTGACAACTTTACATTACTCAGACTTCCCAGACAAAAAAAAAAAAAAAAAACAGCAAAGTATCTCAGTCTGTGTGGTGGCAAAGTGCCTGAACCCAGACCTCAGCATCAACATACAGAGCAGACTCAACTCTAAGACATCCTTAACACCAAAACGCAAGGAGTAACCTCAGCTTAGCCACCACCAAGTGTGGCTGGGTCAATAGACACCAGTGACCAGATAGCTGTCAGGACCATGATGAGTTGGGATTCTTTTTCATAGTTTTAACTAATGTGCACTTGGTCATAAATTTTAATGCAATTCATATAAAAATCCCAAAGACAATTCTTCACATAACTAGAAAAACAACCTTGAAATTCATGTGAAAAAATAAGAGATGCAGAAGAGCCAAAGCAATACTTAGCAAGAAGAGTGAAGTAAGACATATCATAATAGTATAGCTTATACTATACTACAGAGCCACGGTAACAAAAACAGCATTGTATCGGCACCAAAATGACACAGATATGGATGAAAGGTACAAAATAGAAGACGGAGACAAACTCAGAAAAACCATAGTTATCTCATAGTAGACAAAGGCACCAAAAACATACATTAATGGGAAAAAAAAAGCCTATTCAACAAATGGTGCGGGAAAAATTGTAAAGCCACATAAAACTAAAAGAAAGTAAAGCCCTCTCTCTCACTCTGCACACAACTCAATTGAAAATGGGTCAAAACTTAGGCACTAGATCAGAGACCCTGCACCTAATAGAAGAAAAAGTAAGTCCAAATCTTCACTATGTCAGCCTAAGATCTGACTTCCTTAAGGAGAATCCTACATTCCAAGAAGTAAATTCAAGAATCAATAAACAAGACAGGTTCAAACTAAAAAGCATCTTCTCAACAAAGGAAACAACCAATAATGTGAAAAGAGAGCCTACCAAATGGGAGAAAATTTTCACCACATGCACCTCAGAGCATTAATCTCCAGGATATATGCAGAACACAAAAAAATTAACACCAAAAAAACGAATAACCAAATCAATAAATGGGCTAAGGAACTGAAGAGACACTTCACAGAAGAAGCATCAAATACATGAAAAAAAATGTTCAACATTTAGCCATTAAAGGAAAGCAAATCAAAACTATTCCAAGATTTCATCTCACCCCAGTCACAAACATGATTATCAAAATACAATGATCAAGTAACAATATGTTGGCGAGGATGTGGGGAGAAGGGTGCATGCACACATTGCTAGTGGGACTGCAAATTGGGGCAAACATTCTGGAAAGCAGTATGGAGATACCTCAGAAAACATGGAATGGAACCAACATCTAACATAGCAATCCCTTTCCTCATTTTATACCCAAAGAACTTAAAATCAGCATATTACAAAGACACAGCCACATTATGTTTACAGCAGCTCAACTCATAACAGCTAAACTATGGAACTAACCTAGGTGCCTTTCAACAGATAAATGAATAAAGAAAATGTGGTGTGTATGATTATATATATATATATATATATATATATATACATATATATACACATGTATACACATACACACACAAAAAAACGATTTTACACACATATATATGATGGAATACAACTCAGCCTTAAAGAAGAATGAAATTATGACATTTGCAGGTAAATGAATGGAGCTTATCATGCTAAGTGATAAGCCAATCCCAAAAACACAAAGGTTGAAAGTTTTCCCTGATACGCTTATCATAATCACAGTACGGTAGGGGGGTAGGGAAGAATAGAGTTGCTTTAGATTGCATAGAGGACTGAAGAGAGTGAAGGGGTATAGTGGGTAGAATAGATAGTAGAATGAATCAGACATCATCTTCGAGAGTACATACACAAATACACACTGGTGTGATGCTACATCCTGCACAACCAGAAGCATGAGAAATCCTACTACATTTATGCATGATATGTCAAAGTGCATTCTATTGTCATGTAGAAATATTTTTCCAATGTGGAAATAGCTCAAAACTTTTTGGAATGAACATTTCCTAGAACTGTAATTTGTTATCTCATCATACCCAGGCTTTGAGAAAAGCATTCTGAAAAGAGAAAAGATTTCAAATAACAAAGGAACTGAATGTTTTTCCATTTTTCTACTAAAAACATCTGTGTCACTTGGAGTTTACTTTTGGGGACCATCCCCCATTTCACATTGCTGGAAAAATACAGCAAGATACAGGAAGCCCTTCAAATTGAGACTATTTTCTGACTTCTTTTCTTTCCAGCTACAACTTACTGCTTGCGGGAGGAAGGAAACAGGAGCATGGCTGCGTGCACATTTTTCCAGCCTCACTTAAAGATGCTTAATTTTTGACAATTGACTAACCACTAAATGAGTAAATTTTAATTATTTATTTTATTTCAAATGTTTAGAATGGATATATCTTAAAAGGAAAGCAAAATTTCCCTGCCTTGACAAGTGATCTGTCAACATATAACATCACTCCCATGTCTGGATGTGAATGACTTAGGATCATTACATAAAACAACAATGACCATGATGTGATACAGGTGAGCTGTGGGTGCTGTGGATGATGATGGTGTGGAGTCCTACAGCTAAATAGGTACTGACCTTAACAGCCATCATAAAAGATTTTCTTTAGAAAGCCTCCAACATCATGATGATTCTGATTTAGTTTTTCTCCTTGGTTCAAGGGCATGGGTCTCTCAGGTTCAGCACAGCTGACTTTCCAGGAAATCCAAAGCTCATACTGTCTTTTCGAGGGCCATCTCCTGGCTTACTGTCTCTTTCTCTGTTATCAGGGTGCTGCCTCAATTGCTGATGTCACTCAAGTCAGCTTGCTGTGCTTTCTTCACCAGAAACAGTGGAACTCAAACCATAACCCATGAACTTACCTCTTTCCAACTCAGTAGCTTACACCAAACTGGAGGTCAAGGAAAAGGCACTCCTAGGACACAAGGTTCTGGGACAGATTATTATACACTTTTTGTCTTTGGAAAATGAGGAGCTTAAATTCTGTAAGAAAAGGTTGTGACAACTTCAGTTTGTGATAACCTAACCTATTTACAGCTACTACAATCATACTGTGTAAGAGCAGAAAGCTTTCATGTCTGGCTGCTCCAAAGACTCTGCTTACACCAAGAGGGCATCTTTAAGTGTAAGTGTGGCTAGAAAAGTGTGCATACAGGCCTGCTCCTGCTTCCTTCCTGGGCCAAACAGTAAGTTATAGCTGGAAAGAAAAAGAAGTCAGAAAATAGAGTCTCAATTAGGAGGGCATCCTGTATTTTGCTATATTCCACCTGCATTGTAAAATGTGTGTGTGTGTGTGTGTGTGTGTGTGTGTGTGTGAAATCCCCCAAAGTAAACCCCAAATGACACAGAACATTTTTAAAAGAAAAATGGGAAAACATTCAGTTCCTTTGTTTAGTTAGGCTTACACTTTATTAAATGTTGGGAGGAATTCACAGGCTTCCCCCTGGAAAATCCACTTGCAGCACTGCAAAGCTGTGTGGGAAATAGACTGCACAAGAAATAAGATCTAATGCAGAGAGAAAGAGAGAGAGAGAGAGAGAGAGAGAGAGAACGAGAGCTCATGTATAATGGCATAATTTGCCATGAACATACAGAGTTATGAATATTGTGCTATGAATGGATAATTATGAATGTAATGCATTCCACTATTATCATGTATGTAATGAATAAATTTTAAAAAAAGAAACAAGAGGTGCCAAGATTCTTCCTCTCCTGACTAACTGACATCCTCATCAGCTCTTGCTTGATCTCAATTAGCATTTGAAAGGTTGGGAACCCTCCAGAAAAGCCTGGCCTTCAGAAATGCATCAACTCTGTCAACCATACTTCCTCAGACCAATCTGTGTCTTTTCAACTAACTTTAGTCATAGTCACACATGAAGCCTGGGACAATAAATAACTTATTTTTCATTCCCCCAAGGTGTTGTTCTTTATAAACTGATCAGATACTCTACCACAGCTTTATGTGCTAGAGACCCTGGTCAACTGTTGATGATGCAGAATCTGACTCAAAAAGTAAAGTGCTGTTCAGCTGCCTTTTCTGAGCCAAGCCATCACATGAGAGAAAGAGGAGCTGGCTGGGAGTCACCATGGCAGGATTCAGTGTCAATCGTTATCTGCCCAACCCCCACCTCCCTTCCAACTACCAAATCAATCGTGGACTTCTTTGCTTCAAGATTTCCTCTAATCACAGTAAAGCTGGGGGACCCCGGAACAGTCACCCTCTGGGAGTAGCACAACTTAGTACCCCAGCCCATTGAGTGGGAAGACTAAGGCACATGATCTCTTCTTTCCCTGGTGAAAAGAAGCTCCCATCACACACTACAGTGAGTCACTCCTTAACACAGTCTCTTAGGCCCTTTGCCTATCTCATGTTCTCATGTCCCAAAAACCTTGCCCTTGAACCTTATTTCAAGGTCAACTTCCAATGGGACTCAAGCCATGGAAAACTGGAACTTTTTCCAGTTAGACAAGAGGAATTAGGTATGTGAGATCTATTGTACAATAAGATGAATACAATATGGTAATAATAGGATATATTTCAAAATCTCAGAGTAAGTTTCAAAGGTTATCACCACAAGAAAAACAATTTGAGATTATGGATATATTTATTAGCTTGAATGAATACTTTCTCTTGTGCATATGTATTATCATTTTTTATCCCATAAATATATGGAATTATAATTTCCCCATTTGCAATAAAATTTTTTAAAACGTCCCTTGGTGACTCCATTGTGTCTCCCTATAGTTTTCACTGCCACTTCTGCTATAAATGATTTCACTACACCCCCCTTTTTTCCTTAGGTCTTCACTTTGGGGCTTCTGATCATTGCTCACAAGTGGTATTTATATAAGCAAATATAATTTAGGCATTTAAGAGTGCACCAAGAGGATCAAGGAAAACAAGATCAAGAGAAGCCCATGAGAGTTACTTAGAAACTTGAGTTTGTGTGATAACATAGAAAAAGAAAGCTGAACCAGAACACAAGAGAATACCATATCAGTATAATTGTACATACTTTTATCTCCATTCACAGTCTCATACTCAACAAGGCAATGTCACAGGACAGTTGAGATCAAGGAAAGTGGCACCAGATTGTCAGGACCCAAGAGCTGGCTATCTTTGTCCAGTTATTAAATTTCCCTGAGCCTCATCTGTAGTTTCCTCATCAAAGATCTGGGGGAAATAATGGCACCTACCCATAAGGCCATCATGAGAATTAAATAATTTGTATTTATAAGGCACATAAAACACTACCTGGCCCATAGTGCTGATTAATGAAGAAATCTGGACCTCAATAACTTCAATTAGATTCTCACAAAGTTCTTGAAGTAGACACAATATATCCTAAGAAGAATTCTGCAAACATGGTGTTTAGCATAGTGTTTTTAGAAGGAGAAGAAACACCTAGATCTCTGACAAACACCAGAAGGGGCAGTAAAGTCCACAGCACACTGGTGCCACCATGACCCCATTCCTTCCATTCTGTGACTCTCCCATCCACTGTGTGCAGCTTTTATGCATCTTTTTTTGAAGGCAGAGCCAAGGAAGAAGCTGCTTGTCCTCAAGGAATGCTTTCTTTGTAAAGCAAAGACCAGAAAGGGACAGCCAGGCATCCCGAGTCCTATGTGACATTCAGATTTTGAGAACTGTGTTTTTCAGCTTCTAAAACTAAAAATACTCAGAAGGAGCTGAATGAGACAATGGACACCTCCCTCACAGCTTAATGCCCTCTGGTTTCATGGCTAGGTTTGCAGTTTAACTTTCGAAGACTGACTGCCTGTGGTCCCAGATATTGACAGAAAACCAAGTTGGAAGAGACTTAGGAAAAACATTTCCATAGTCAGGACAAACTAAGCTGTGTGTGCCAAGCCACTGGCCCCACAGGGGAGGTTCTGGAGCACCTGCCACTCCCACAACCTTCTCCATCTCCCAGGCTGGAGGCAGAAGCTCCTGCTTAGCTTTCTTCCCCTTGCATCTGCTTATTTCTATGAGCAACAGGAATGACAGGAACCAAGATCCATGAGACAGTGGGAAAATGACTGGGAGTACTTTCAAGGACTCTAGAAATTGCTCAGGGTAATGTGAATGCTGAGAAGGTATTACTTACTGCTTTGTAGAAACAGAGGTGAGGGGTCTGCCTACTGCCGTTTAAAGCTGGAGATAATTATTAATTAGCAATGTCACCTGTCTTCAATTGTAGGTACAGAATGTACAGAATGTAATAGTGGAGTGAAAGGGAGATGAATTAAAGGAAAAGGAAGATTAAAAAAAAGATGGGTGGTAGTGATCATCAGACCTTCTAGGTGACCTCATTCCCTGGATCTCATAATTTTCTTTCCATGTGTCTCCATATCTCAGGTTTTGACATCCAACCCCTGAGACTAGAGAACCTTGTGAGTGCTCTGCGCCTTCCTTATTCTAGTTCCCCTCCTAGCCAGCCTGGCAACATGGAAAAGTCCCCAATACACCAGAATAAAACTAGCAAATTAAAGATGCATGGATCAGGTTGCCAGTAATTACTTTCCCATTACACAGACTGTTCATTAATATTTACGAAATTCCTCTTAATTGAAATGTTGTGCTATGTAATTTGGGAAACTATCCAAATGATTCTCCCCACAAAACTATCAAAATAAGTTTTTGATCAAAAGGGGAAAAAAGAATCCCCTCCCTATCTTTCTGCTTATCAAGTCCTTTAGAGTCATGGCAAAGAACGAGAACTCCAGCTCTGCAGTGGCTTTCTGGGCTCATAACACGACTTCTTTTAAAAAGTGGAAATGGACAGGAAGGATACTGTTCAATTGGTATTCAGAAATGACTAAAAATAATACTAATGATCCAACCAACAAATTAGAATCTTTACCAATTAAAAGAAGAAAACATAGAACATCAGTTTGTCTTCAAAGGGCATAGAGCAAGAGAAAACAGGAAAAATACCTCTCATTAAGAAGAGAACAGGAAAACATACTAGTGGAAGCTTCTAGTCTTTCCAATCTGTTGATCAGCCAGTCAAAGGAACCAGAAAATTGAGCTGTTTTTACAATTTCCTGTAATTAGAGCCGCTGCAAAAGAAGATGATTTCACATTGATACAAGTTTCCAGTTCAAACAGCAAGGTAAGCTAACCAGAATCTTCAAACTGACTATCTTCATGTTTCATTTGCAAATGCACACACACATGGAGAAAACTGACAGGAAAAAATGACTTGATATTTATTAATGGGACTGAAAAAAACTTCTACTCATTAAAGGGAATAAATTCCAAGAGCAGCATCCCACATAGGGAAGTAATAATGAGGGGAGTGAAAACCAGCAGCCTAGGAGCTTCCTCAATTGGGTTCTGATATCCACTGCTTTTATTAGCAATGAGGTAAATTATTTCATTTCTCTAGAGTAATAGGAACACTTTAGGTCTCCTGAACATGCAGCATAAAACACCAGGAGATGTAACAGCAAGTAGACAGAAGAAAGTAACTGAATGTCACATGGAACACTGGGTGGGAGGGCAATGGCTAGGAAGTTTGGAAACCATGTTGTTTTTTTCCTACATCTCTCCTTCCCACTTTGGAGAGTCACAAGGCATTCTAAAGACTCAGATAACTTGAAATTATCTATTCTAACTTTGCTTGATCTATCGTTTTCTACAATCCTTCACCAAAGAACCCTTCTTGTATGAAATTCCTACATGACTTTTGTCTCTTTCAACGTAGTATTTATAGTTAACTTAAAATTTTAAAGTAAAAAATTAAACTGATTCAATTATCCCAAAGCAAGCCCAGTAATTTTTTTTTAATAAATTCTGCCCTTGTACCCTTAAGATGGGTCAGAAACAGCACAAGTGCTTACTGAGGGTTGGTGAGATTTTTAACAATGTAATATTTAAAAGGAGGAAGACTTGCCCATAAGGAAAATTACTATTAACAATCTGGCAGCTCTGGGGAGCTAAGAGCTGGAATCTGAGGCTACTGCCTACCTGTCACCTTCAAATCAAGAGCAGGAGGCACCATGCTTAGACTGTGAGGCCAGACGTAAAAATGTCCCTTGAAATTCCTCTTTCCAAAGACAAAAAGACGAATAAAAGTTGTTGTCTCGTCTAGAGTAAGAAGCAAGAGTACAGAATAAGACAGAAAGCCTTCTCTTCCTACAGCTTCCTCAGAAGAACTTTAGTTTCCCCAACTCATATATAGTATCAATGGGTGTAAATTTAAAAGTAGCTCCCATCTTATTTCATTATCTAACTTTATATAATGAAAATATATTAATTTGGGGAGGGGGGTAATGGAGATTAAATCCAGGGGCATTTTTAACACAGGGCTACATCTCCAGCCCTTTATATCTTTTTTTATTTTTGAGACAGGGTCTTGGTAAGTTGCTGAGGTTGACCTTAGCTTGCAATCCTTCTAGCCTCCTAAGTCATTGAGATTATAGGAATGCACCACTGTGCCCAGTGAGATGTTTTAATTTTAAAATCAAATAATACAATAAAACTATTCTTTTTTCAAAACATAGAGAAAACACATTCAAAGTGGCATGGCAATCACCATCAGATGTCTCAGAGTGCTCCTCTCACCTCCAAAGTACGATGGTAACTTTAAAAGGTGCATCAAAAGGGTAGACAAAGGTCCTTTTCTAAATGAAGAACAAGCTTATGATACCTTAAACTGATCTTTTATTTCTGGCTAGGTGGCCTTAAAGACTAAGACTTCTCTTCCTCTTTCATCACTTTTTTCCTTATTTATTTCATAAATACTGATGAGAATGTATCAGGCCCTATGTCTGGCACAACAAATACAAACCTGAACTAACCACAACTCTAACACAGTGGCTTGTAGGTCATTATCTACAACATTTTGAATCCCTTTACATCTGATACTATACTGTTGCATGTTACGCAAAACATAGAAGATATGTGATTTCTCAACATGACTGCTTTCAGTCTTCTATGGAATAAGAATATAGACTTGTTAAAGAACTATGTTAAATACAATAACATAATAAATCTCTTATGAAATGCTGGTTTGCTGAAATAATTTTATTCATGTGGAATAACTAATACCTAAACATTTATTAAGTGAGAATGTGAAATGCAGGCAATATTGGTAATTAGTCAAAAATTATTATTGTAAAAAAGTACTTTTTATTATGGACGGTCCACATTGTAAAATGGTGCAAAAGTAATACAGGTTCAGTAGAAAACTCACTTCACATTTTCAATTTTGATCACTTCCTGGGCTAAGGAGAGAGAATTCTATGCTCTCTAGGGATTGGGAGAGGGATACTGGGTAGTGACAGAGAGTGGCAGATCCCAGTAAGACATATGGTCATCAGAATTTACAATCCTCTACAATGTACTCTGTTGCTAGCATAGAGAGGATCCACATATTCAATAAATAAAATGAGGCATCCATGGGCCTTTCTCCTGTTCCTTACCTTGGACCCAGAGCAAGGTATCTGCCATCTGTGAACTGAGATCTCTGAAACTGTGAGTCCCAAATAAGTTTTCCCTCCTCTAAGTTGATCATGTCAAGAATTTTGGTCACAGCAATGTAAAAGCTGCCCAAAACACTGAAGAAATTGGTCTCTTCTGTCATTAAAAAAGCATACATCAATCCTGTTTGTTTCATACTTTGAATTGTGTAAAATGAGTATTCACAGAGAGTCCATCAAAGTCATTTTCAGACATCTTTAGAAAATCATGCCTGCTTGCCAGCATCTCACAGATTAATTTTGTGAACATCAGAAAAAATGTATGATAGAGAACCACAGCCACACTATTCAAACTGAGAGTATGTGTGTCTATGGCATCTGAGGTCTCCTACACAGCAGCTCATAAATCTAATTTTTTCATTGTCCACCTGAAACACATATTATATATCCAGGTCAAATTCCAAATTGTTATAGACCATTGTTCTCACCTTCCCCTTCTCTTTGCAGACTAAACACAAACTCTGAAGACAAGAGAAAAGCAAAAGAAGGTGGTAGCTTATTTCACACACAAACCATGAATCTAGCATCTACCTATTTGGAGGAATGAGGCTGGGGGTGCTTCATGAATTTACAGTTGATATTTGAACCATATGTTTTGGTAGCTGAATAAAGGGCAGTGAAATGCAAATAGCTTATAGAATTCCAATCATTGTGCAGACCTGAGACTCTCCCAGCCAGACTGAGTTACAAATGTGCATCAATGCATGTGGCCCTTGAGCATGCAACCAGCCGGGTTAAAGGGGAAAGGATGACACAGCCCTTTTGAAATAATATCTCAGAACCATGTATTCCAGATGATTTTCTCAGGAACAGGGGACCAGTTTGAAATATTCGATTTTGGTGTTAATTTTTCCACAATCCTTCTTTCTGCCACAATCATATTCCTCCCTTTTGGAAAGAGAATATTTATTCTGTGCCACTGTATATTGGACTTAGGAAACTTGTTTTTTTTTATTTTTTATTTTTATTTTACCAGTGCTCATGGTCAAGATCTTGCCTTGATTCTCAGAGGCGACTTTGGACTTGAACAGGACTATTTGGGCAGTGCTGGATCTGCTAAGAGTATGGAACTCTTGTAAAGGGACTAATGGCTTTTTGTACTATTATAAAATATAAATATATTTATACTTTTTATACTATTATTATATTTATAGCTATTAGGGACTAGGGGCAGAATATTATGGTTTGGATATGAGGTGTCCCTTAGAAGTTCAAGCTAATGCAATAATATTTAGAGGAAAATAAGTAGATTATGAGATCTGTAACCTAATCAGTCCAACTGAGTGATCACTGTAGGCAAGTGGGACAGGGCTGGAGGTGGTAGGTTGCTAAAGGTGTGTCCTGAAATTGCTATTCTTCCTGCAGTTCCTTCCTTTCTGTTCAGCTTCTTAACCCATCATCATTAGAGCACATCTCCTACCCTGGGCCCTGTCCCCATGATGTGCTGCCTCAACGTGAACCCAGAACAGAGAAGTTGTCATTCCATATACTGAGACCTCTGAAAATTGGAGACCTAAATAAACTGTACTGCCAATAAGTTGTTCTTATCATGTATTTTGGTCACAGTGATGCAAAAACTGACTGAAAATAAAGGCCTAGGTCCTTTGGTTTTCTATATCCCTTTACTCTTTCCACACATATAGCAACAGTTCCTCTGTTGCCACGGTAGCCAACAGTCTCAGAACACAGACTTCTAACAGTTGGATGTTTAAGCCACTGGGAAGAAGGAGCTGAAGGACTTCGACTTATGCCACTGGATTTGGCAGAATCACTTTGTGGGGGCAGCAATCAGAGGTCAGCGTGACTGATCTTCAATGTGAGTGTGTGTGTGTGTGTGTGTGTGTGTGTGAGAAAGAGAGAGGATAGAGAAAAAAAGAGATTTGCCACACATGCTGTGGCATAAATGAAAATGCTGGAATAAAGATGCCGTCATATGATGGGAGAATGGGCACTTAAACAGCTCTACTTTCTAGATAAAGAAATTTAGTAGTAACAACATAAGACATTAACATATTTGTGAGCTTTGGACCACTGATCCAAAAAATACGAATGTAAAGAGAGAGAGAGAGAGAGTCAAGACATTGATTGACAAAGAGTTATTGACTAATATTAACAATAAGACAATTATTAAAGGTCTTAGTAACCTAAGGATCAGTGAATACAAAACTAAATGCTCATTAATAAGTGACCACTGATATAGCATTAATAAGAAGAGGATTAAGAATGACACAATGGGAACTGGGGCTGTGGCTCAATGGTATCTCACTGGCCTTGCATGTGTGAGGCACTGGGTTCAATTTTCAGCACCATATATAAGTAAATAAAATAAATAAAGGTTTATCACAACTAAAAAAATATTTTAAAAAATGCACAATGGTCATATGTGTGTTTTCCTGCTGGCTGTGCTGTCATATATAATCATCTCTCTACTGATGTGACTCCACATGTATATGAATCTGTGTATATATGTACAATGTATGTTAATACAATTATGTGTGTATGAAGAAAAAGGAAAGATTATGAGGCAACCCACCAGATTTTTTTATGAATATCACATATTTCCTCGGGATCATGGCATGAGAGTGGCATTTATTTTCAACTTTATACTTTCCTGAATTTTTCAAATTGTATTCAGTTTGGAATATAATATCAAATATCTTGAACTATCTTTAAATATCTTGAAAAAGTGTAAGTGGAAACAGGTAGAGGTGCTCATTTTATACAATACAATAGAAAGAGAAGGTCTGCCTCTTCGCCCCTTCACTGGAGAACACAAACACAGGACCCACTTCTGACAAAGTGGGTTAGTTATGAATGAAAAAAGGAATGGGAATTATTGCTAAAGTGCATGACTCTCTTCCCAATACCTTATAACAATTTTTTTGTTTCCTTTGGAAGTTTGCAGATTGAGGCAGAACTTGGATCTGTGCACAATGGAAGATACATTCTACCACAGCAACTGCACTGACAAAGAAGACGGCATTTCTAACTGCAAACCAAACCTGAGCCTCTCTGGAGGCTACTGCCCCTATAAGGACAGAACTGACTGGAAGGACAGTAGCTCCGATGAAGACTCAACTTCTGAGGCTTCTTTCTGCTACTCCCTCCCTCCTATCCAAGAGGGACAGCTGACTGAAAGTGAAAGTGTGATCATAGGGAGAGGAGAACAAATCCATGAGTCAGAGCAGCTTTGTGGACTACCTATTGTCCGTGTTGTGGATGTTTATCTGGGCTCCTACTATGAGGACGCACTAGCTACTCTCGATCTACACAGAGACTTCCAGTGGATGGACAAGTACCCAAGGGAGAGGATGAGGAAGATTCTCTGGAAAATGGAGGTTCTAATGAGATACCTTAAGGTATTTCCAGATGATCTGAAAGATAATGATGATGATGATGATGATGATGATGACGATGACAATGAAGATGAAGATGATTACGATGAAGATGAAGACCACGACAATGGAGACTATGATGAAGACAAAGATGATGATGATGATGAAGATGAAGATGATTATGATGAAGATGAAGATGATGAGGTGAGCATGGAGCTGTAGATTTCAGAGCTAGGGATAGGCCCAGTTGGGGTGCCAGGTTTGACAGCTTGGATTCAGTCATTCTACCTGCTGTGAAGCAGAGGTGGAACCCAGTATGCCAAGAGATGACCAATGAAAGAAGGAAGGCAGCTAAGAAAGGAGGTATGGGAGAGATATAAGGAAAACGCCAAGGAGCACTGAGAGAGACGAGAGTGGGGGAGGAACAAAGAGAAGGATGAATAATAATTCTTTTAAAACGTGTGTGTGTGTGTGTGTGTGTGTGTGTGTGTGTGTCTTTCTAATGATTAATGAGTACTTATAGTTCACATTTACATTTGGGCTATTTTGGTTAAGAAAAAAAATTAGATTTCCATAAATGAGCAAACATTGACTTCATTGCTGCTGACACTACACATTTCTAACTCATCCTCATTCTCTTCTCAGATGATAAGCCAGGAGACAGTCACTGAAGACACCCTCTCAGTCTCATCAGGGCAGTCAATGGAGGGGGACATGCCTACTAACTCAGAAACCACATCGTGTCTGAGCATCAGGTCCATCATCCATTGGTTCAGAAAGCGGGTGGTCTCCTCTCTACCTGGGAGAAAGCGCCGTGACACAGCCAATAAGGACCCCAGTCTGCTGTAATCGAAGAAAAAAAAAATGTTTTCTTAGAGGCAAGAGAATCCAACCTCAGTAGTTAGGAAAGTTAGGAAACCCTATATACTCATAGCATTTAAATTTTTTTGAAAACCCCTATTCAACAGTCCCCATAGTTTTATGTTTTTTACAAATTAAAAAATATTGTTGTTATTCATGACTTCCTTCTCTTCCATCATATAATGTGGGTCAAGGTTCAAGTTATATATGTTGTCTAGAAGAGTTTTATGCATTCTCAGATATCTCACGTGGTGGTAGGATTCCTAAACTAAAGGCATGCTGTTTCTCTCTCTAAACATCCCTTCTTACTGCATTTGTCCCTATTTTATTTGTTTTATTATTTCATGTGTTTCATCCTCTTTGATCATTAACTCGTCTCCCCACAGCCAGAAGGCAGCAGGACACCTGTTAGACTCCCACATGGCAGGATGGTTTTGGAAGAACTTCTGGGTCTTGAGCAAGTGGCAGCAGAAAGGGAGGCAAAGAGGAAGCTCATTCCAATTAATAGTATTTGGGGGCACTCAGAAAGCCATTCTGATGATCCTGGGCTGGTTCTGGTATGTGGTTCTATCACCTCCTGTAGGGAGATGTAATGTAGGGATTAAACCCAAGATGCTTAACCATTGAGCCATATCCCCAGCCCTTTTAATTTTCTTTTGAGACAGGATCTTGCTCAGAGCCTTGCTAATGTGTTGAGGCTGGCTTTGAACTTGTGATCCTGCCTCAGCCTCCCAAGCAGCTGGGATCAGAGGCTGTGCCACCGTCCCATCTGCATATTTTTACTTTCATGTGATTAGAATCTTAATCCACATATAGTAAGCCTTTGCTTTTTATTTGCCACTTAACATCAAGTCATAGGTTGTCACACTAAGAAGAGCAACTATTTACTGTTGCATTCAATTTTCCAAATGACAGCTTCATCTCAGTTTTCAATAACACAGTATTGCACTATATAAGTATACTATAATGATACATAACTGTGTTGTTAGGATAATTTTATCCTATATGCAAACAATTTTACAGTCAATGTCCTTTCCACATTTGTACAAATATGTCTGTAGGACACATTTTTTAAAGCAAAATTCCCAAAAGTTAAAGAAGATACCTAAAATTTTATAGTACTCATCAGAGAAAGGTTTGTCTGGCTTTTTGAATTTCATCAATTTACACTTCACATGAGAATACGTTACTGAACATTTTCTCCAACGATGGGTATTATCCAAATTTTTATCAGTGCCAACCTACTAAGAAATATGTCCTTATTTATTATTTCACTTTGCATTTCTTTATTTGCTCTGTTGAATCTTTTATTATTTATTATTCTTGGACTGATGTTTCTGTCTGTTGCCTATTTTTCTATCAGGTAATATTTCCTTTTCTTATAGATTTATAACACTCAATGTGTTTTAAAAACTGGGCCTTTGTCTTTTGTATAGGTCACATGTTTTTGCAAATTCCCATAGGTTTTTGATTCTATAATTATATTACCTTAAAAGATGCTGATGCCATATAGTCAATTTTATCAGTCTTTGGTTACTCACTAATTAAGTAGTAAGTAATATTCAGATGGAGAGAGTCATTCAGATGGAGAGAGCAGTCCAGTCAGTAACTGATAGGCAACAGATGGATAGATGTGAGTAGTGGATCCATGAGATTATAGGAGGAATTCTATAAACTGGACTACTGTGCTGACCCCTGCAGGCATTCTTTTACCAAGCAATTTACCTGCAACCCTACCTGGCTTAAGTCAACAGGAACATTACGTTCCTCAACAAGATACCTGTTATTTGCAGGAAAAATGCAACACCAAAATACCTATAGGAAGAACATGGTTATCTGGAAGGAAAGTTTTGTGACCCTTACACAGACCAGATCCTAGAACTCCAGGAGATTAGGATAATTTCACCTAATCATAACATCTGTAAGAACAGATTCTTAGAGATTTTATGGTTCCAATTAGAACCAGTCAGCAAGGGCAAATTTGACCTAGACTTGCCCTGAAACCTTGCCATGTGCAATGGGGCTTGGAGGTCTGATGCCATCCTTCTGTCAGTCAAAAGTCTAAAGGTGGACCTGGGAGGGACTCTGGAAACTTCCCTGGGACCTACAATAAATGTGGAAGGCAGGAGGGGTGCACCTTCCTTCTACGAAGACCCAATCTCTCCTTTGAGAAAGTACCCTTTTCCATCCCCCTAAACTCAATCACATGGCCAAAGTCCTTCCTGTATGATGGCAACAATCAGTGAGAAAGAACTGCCTGGCCACCTCAGCTCCACCATGGGCACTGCAACACAACTACACAGCACTGTGGCTGGCTCTGTTATCTCTGCTAACCATCCCTTTCATGCCACCATGAGCTCTAGGAGAACAGACACTCTACCCTGGCCACCACTGTCCCTCAACATCTGGATCAGAGCCTCTCCCATGGCAGACATTCAATCCAACTTTGATGAGTGGGTGAAGATTCTATTATAGTCTGGAAGTCTGGGTCCCCCATCCCAAGATTTATATGCTGAAATCCTACCCCTAAGGTGAGGGCCTTGGGAGGTGGGGACTTTGCGAGGGGATTAGATCGTAACAGCAGAGACTTCAGAAATGCAACTAAGGTCCTCATAACACAGAATTTAGAGACACCCTCTCCCCTTCTGCCACGTGAGGACACAGTGAAAATGTGCCACCTGACCAGACAGAATCTGATGGAGCCTTGAACTTGGACTTCCCATCCAGGATAAAGAGAAACAAATGTCTCTGATTATAAGGCACCTACTTTTGGCCTTTTGTTATAGAAACCCAGTAGAATAAGAGCTTCTATCAACACCAAGATTCATCAGATACCAAGTCCATGTGACCCCACCCTGACAGCCTCTCTTAAAAAAAAGATGCCCCACCAGGAAACCACACAAGGAATTATAATGCTTAACTAAGTTGACAGAAGGGAAAAGGAAGCTTTCCTGGGGTGAGATATTTAAATACACATACACTCAGAATTATCTGGAAGAAACAGGTGTGGGTTGGGTGGGCAATTAATAGGAACTCCAGTGAAGCAAGAATTAAAGACAGGCAGTCAGTATAGACAGGATGGACAGCAAAAATGGAGGCTAGTTTGGGCCTGAGAGATTGGAGATCACCCTTGGATTTTTAATGCCTCCAGAGCCCTTTGATTACCAAGATCACCTGCCTATACTGCCCCTCCCAGAATGCTGTTAATGAAGCAACCCCTGAGCAGCTAGGGAGTTGCTAATTAATGCCCCTGAGCTGCTACCTGCCTGGATCACTCCATTTGGCCCTTCTCTCTGCCCATATGCTTCTCACCTTTGGCCATCCCACCAGTGTCTCCTGATCCTCCTCAGTGTGCAGAAGGGAGAGAGATAAGGGGAAAGAGGGCAGGAGAACAAAGACAATCTAAAATGTATAAAAGTTGTGGGACACTACCACTTCTTGGGACAACAGCTATAGCTGGCCTCCTTTCCCCTCCCAGGAGAAGTCTGTATTACTACTTTTTAAATAAAACTTACTACACTTGTCTCAGTGCACTTCTCTAATGCTCAACTTTAACATCTGAGGAAGCAGAACTGATAACTGGCAGTTATCTCCAGGAGTAGGGATTTGCAAATATAAAGGGAAAATGTATTTACATACTGGGGCACTTTCATTTTTGAGGGAAGTACACTAAGAATTTATCTCTTGTTCTAGGAAAAAAAATAGTTTAAAAGTTAAAAGTATTTATGTGCCTGAAATCACTATGTTCTTAGTGACACACATATTTATTATACTACTATCTTCCTTTAAGAAAAAGTTTCAGGGAATTCTGTGTCAATATTGATTAAAAGCACCCTGAAATCCTTTCTTAATCAAATGAGATGTTAATAGTTAATAGTTCATAGTTAAGGGAATTGGGTTGGGACCATGGCTCAGTGGTAGCATGCATGAAGCACTGGGTTCGATCCTCAGCACCTCATAAAAATAAAATAAAGATATTGTTCCCATCTATAACAAAAATTAAATTTTTTTTAAAAAAGAAACCTTCTGCTGAGAGAAAATACTAACCCAACTTAAGAAAGAAGTCTGTCTCAAGTGTGCCTGTTAATCATAAAGAAAACTGAGAAAGCTTATTCAAAAGATGACAAGACCCACATTTGCACAGTAAAAAAAAAAAAAAATGTTCTTCAAATAATTCAAGTGCTTTTAAACACCAAGCGCCGTTTTCAAACAGCAAGGGAAGAATAAGAAAAATACTCACCTCACAGGTGCATTTGCACACTTTAATGCTAGACTAAATGAGTCCATCATAAATGGCAGACTATTGTTAAGTAAGCTTCAGAGAAGATCCTTGTTCTTAGTTATTTCTATAATCATTGAATTAAAGACATAGTAAGTTACAGAAAAGCCCATGAAAAGATTTAAAAAATAAATAAAAACCTTCTAAAGTGGTTACCTTTTGAAGATTGGAGATGGTGGACTGGAAGTCAGCTACATTTCCAGTTGCTCCATGACGCAAGTTTCGCGCATCAGGACCACTGCTTCCCAGTGACATCAGTGAAAGCAGAAATTGACTGAATTTGTAGCATCACAGAGAGTGTTAGAGAGACTCAGAAATTTGGGTTCATTGACCAAAGAATAAGAAAGAATATGTTGGAGCCAAACTGGCTTTGGCAGTAGCAGCAGTGCTCGTCCTAGAGAGGAGAGGAAAAACAGAGAGAGAAACACAATGGACAGAAAACCTACATATCAGAGAAGCTGCCTGAACCTAGCTGATCCAGAGGCTGCACTGTGAACCTGTATTTGAAAAGTGCTCAGTGATTTTCAACTGGCCACAGAGAACTTGGTCAGAACCATCTGGAGGCAATCTTTGTACAGCTACTGCTGCAGAGTTGGAAGGTCACAGCTAACACTGCCACACTGTCCCAGGAAGCTCGTGCCATGTGGCCTAGGATGTACCTCACAGAACATGATTAAAACAGGCACAGAGAAGACTGTACCCAGGGGTCAAGTCAGAAATATGGAGGGTTCTCCTTCGAGTCTGGAAGTGCAAATATGAATGACCCTAGTGGCACCCCCTCCTTCACAGAAAATATTAAGCTATTCCAGAGACCCCCACCATAATTCTTCTTAGGTTAGCAGCAAGAATACCTGCAAAAGGGTTCAAGTGGAGTCAGACTTCCTGTTTCTCTGTCTCACGATAACTAAATTTGGCTGCGAGCCCTGAAGAGATCAGCACTCTAGATTCTGAGCACATCTTACTTTTGCACAACATTTATGGGCAGCTAGTGTCATAAATTTTTGAGTCCAAAATGATTTATGATTGTATGTAAGAGTTTTCAGGTAGGAAGTGTGTTTACAAATGCAGAGTGCAAATCATGCTCATTTTAGTTCTTCTTTTCCTATCCATATCCCTTTAATTTATTTCCTCTAATTATTCTGACTAGTATTTCAAGAACTATGTTAAATAGAAGTGGTAAAAGAGGGCATCCCTATCTTATTCTAGTTTTTAGAGGGAATGCTTTCAATTTTTCTCCATTTAGAATGATGTTGGCCTGGGGCTTAGCATAGATAGTTATCTTTTTGATATGATTCTGTATTCAATTTGCCTGTATTTTATTGAGAAATTTTGCATCTATGCAAGAATATAAAATCAATACCCTTTAATCAAATGCATTTCTATATATCAGTGACAAATCCTCTGAAAGATAAACAAGGAAAATTACCCCATTTACAATAGCCTCAGAAAAGATAAAATACTTAGGAATCAACTTGACAAAAGAAGTAAAAGACCTCTAAAATGAAAATTATAGAACACCTAAGAAGATGGAAAGATCTCCCTTGTTCTTGGATAGTCAGAATTAAAATTGTCAAAATTGCTGTACTACTAAAAGCACTATATAGATTTAATGCAATTCCAATCAAAATACCAATGATATTTCTCATAGAAATAGAAAAAAATAGTCATGAAATTCATTTCAAAAAAATAAGAGACCAAAAATTGCGAAAGAATCCTTAGCAAAAAGAGTGAAGTAGGGGGCTGGGGATGTGGCTTAAGCGGTAGTGCCCTCGCCTGGCATGTGAGGGGTGCTGGGTTCGATCCTCAGCACCACAAAAAAAATAAAATAAAATAAAGATGTTGTGTCCACCGAAAACTAAAAAATAAATATTAAAAAAAGAGTGAAGTGGGTATCATCACTATATCAGACCTTAAACTATACTACAGAACAATATAAACAAAAACAGCATGATATTGGCACCTACAGAGACTTGTAGACCAATGGTAAGGAACAGAGAAAAAGAGACAAACCCCCATAAACATATATTAGACAAAGGCGTCAAAAACGTATATTGGAGAAAAGATAGCCTCTTCAACAAATGGGGCTGGGAAAACTGGAAATCCATATGCAACAAATTAAGCCCCTATCTCTCACCATGCACAAAACTCAAAGTGTATCAAAGGCCTAGGAATTAAACCAGAGGCCCTACACCTAATAGAAGAAACAGTAGGCCCAAATCTCCATCATATTGGATTAGACCCCAACTTCCTTAATCAGACTCCTATAGCACAAGAATTAAAATCAAGAATCAATATAAATGGGATGGATTCAAACTAAAAAGCTTCTTGTCAGCAAAAGAAACAATCAGTGAGGTGAATGGAGAGCCTACAGAATGGGAGAAAATTTTTACTACATGCACATCAGATAGAATACTAATCTCTAGGATATATAAAGAAGTAAAAAATCTTAACACCCAAAAACCCAAATGAACCAATCAATAAATGGGCCAAGGAACTGAACAGACACTTCTCAGAAGATGAAATACAATCAATCAACAAATATGAAAAATGTTCAAAATCTCTAGTAATTAGAAAAATGCAAATCAAAACCACTCTAAAATTTCATCTAACTACAGTCAGAATAGCAACTATTAAATTTCATCTAACTACAGTCAGAATAGCAGCTATTAAGTATACAAACAACAGGGCCATGGCTGTAGCTCAGTGGTAGACCACCTGCCTTGCATACGTGAGGCACTGGGTTTGATCCTCAGCACCACATAAAAATAAATACATAAAGATACTGGATCTATCTACAATTAAAAAAATACAAACAACAATAAGTGTTGGCAAGGATGCGGGGGAAAAGGCAATCATACATTGCTGGTGGAATTGCAAATTAATGCATCCAAAAGTGAAAGCAATATTGAGATTCCTTGGAAAACTGAGGATAGAACCACCATTTGACCCAGCTATCTCATTCCTCAGTCTATACTCAAAGGACTTAAAATCAGCATACTACAGGGACACAGCCACATCAATGCTTATAGCAGCACAATTCACAGTAGCTAAATTGTGAGACCAATATAGATACCCTTCAGTAGATGAATGAATAAAGAAAATGTGGTAAATATACACAATGGAATATTACTCAGCATTAAAAGAGAAGAAAATTATGGCATTTGCAGGTAAATGGATGGAGTTGGAGAATATAATGGTAGGTGAAGTAAGTCAATCCCCAAAAAACTAAATGCAGAATGCTCTCTGATATAAGGATGCTGTTTCATAATGGGAATAGGGTGGGCAGCATGGGAGGAATAGATAAACTTTAGATAGAGCAAAGGGGAGGGAGGTGAATAGAGAGGGCATAGGGGTAGGAAGATGGTGGAATGAGATGGACATCATTACCCTAAGTACATGTATGAAAACATGAGTGGTGCAATTCTACTTTGTGCACAACCAGAGACATGAAAATTTCAGCTCTATTTGTGTAATATGAATTGAATTGCATTCTACTGTCTTATATAACAAATTAGAATAAATAAAATAAAATAAAATAAAGAAAGAAAAAAGAAAGCAGAGTGCAATAAATGCCTCTAGGTTTGGGCTGGGAGCCTTCACAGGGATGTTTACACTTCAAAGGAGAGCAGTTAGATCCTAGGGAAAATCCTCCACAATAAAAATATAAGAGTGAATGGTGCTAATTAGGTTCCCTGAAAACCAGCTGGTGGGGGAAATGGGAGCAGAACCCTCCCTTTCCCAAGCACTACTTTTTCAGTGTCTTTGGTATTCAGGGCTGGGTTAGTTACCCATTCCAGTAAAAGAAGAAAAAATACTTTATTACATAGACTACTTCAAATTGGGAGCCTCTGAGCTTCCCTCTCCCTACACACTGGGTATAAAGTTCTAAAGAATTCTGGACTTGGGGTCCAGATGAACAAATGAATTTAGGTGAAAGCCCCCACTATGGAGTTAGCAGCAGCCAATAAACCTGCTTCCTGCTAATTCCTCAGTATCTAGCCTCAACTGTCCTACTTCATGACCAGTGGAAGCAGGTGTGAACACTCTCTGGGACTAAGCCTGGGGAGGCTGCGTTGGTGGGCAGCAGAGGGGGTAGAGGACTGGCTCCCTTATCCCATGTGTGGAATGCTTGGGAGGCTCCTGAGATCCAAACTCCCAGCAGAGAGCAGCAACTGCCAGGCCCTAGGGGTGTGCTGATGTAATCTCCTCCAGAGCAGACACCACCCAGCAAAGCCCCTGAGGCCTGTTTAGAAGTAAGCACCACACATGGAACACCCCTCATCGAAATCTGCCACAGCCCCACCCTGGCAGTGCATGGAGATGGTCGGTCTGTGTGTACAAAATGCCAAAGACAGTTCTTCCCACTATCTCCTACATCACACTAATTATAAGGACAGAAGAGAGTCTTCAGAACCAGCTTCAGGGGAAGGCCACTCCAACTAGAAGCTCCTTGGCCAACACAAAAACAAGGGGCCATTCTAAGGTGGTAAAAAGTTCAAGAAATGGAAAGAAAACCCTTGGGAACAGGCATTGATAATCCATCTTTCCTGGACAATTTTAACTCCCTTAGTAGGGACAATTCTTTCACTTTTCATTTTGAATATTTTTCCTTCTTTTTTTTGTGTGTGTTCCTGCTATACTGATTGGGTCATAGTATATATCCATACATACACATATTTCTTTTTTCTCATCTTTAGCATTTTTCTTTTTTATTTTTATTTGTTATATGACAGAATGCTTTACAATTCATATTACACATTTAGAACACAATTTTCATATCTCTGGTTGTAAACAAAGTAGACTCACACCATTCGTGTCTTCATACATGTACATAGGGTAAATCTTTAGCATATTTTTCTGAAAATTATTTTTTAGCAACTTTGTTTTGTTTATTTACTTTTATGTGGTGCTGATGATGGAAACCAGGGCCTCAAGAGAACTAGGCGAGCCCTCTATACCCACAACCCCAGCCCCAAATCTCTAACATTTTTAATAGTTATTTTTCCTTGCTTTCTTTGAGGGTTATGACATTTTATTTTTCTTTTGTTTTTGTTTACTTGTTTCTTGTTTTTCTTTCTCTTTCTCCTTCTCCCAATAACAGCTAAATTCCCTTGATCTTTCTTCCCCCTTCTTTTTTTGTATTTGCTATTTATTCTCCTGCATACTGATAACCTTCATTTGCTACATCTGTGTTCTCTCACTCACATTTTGAACATCTAAAGTTTTTTTTTACCTTCCTATCACATTTTCTTTTCTCTGAATGAACTATACTTTTATAATCTTTTAGAACTATTTGCTCCATGTAACTGCTGCCCCCAACCATTCATGCTGTTGCACTTATTAATTACGTGGATGGCACAGTTGACACCTGCTGCTTACTATAGTGCTAATTCTTGACAAACAGCTATTTACTGTCTTTGCTGCTGGCAATTGGTGACCTCATCATTACTGTTTCTGGGTAATTAGCACTGTCGATGTAGGAGTAGGCACTGGGTATTTATTTCATGCTGTATGTTCTTTGCTTCACTTGTTGCTTTTTTTCTCCCTGCCTTTTCTGTGCGGTGGTAGGAATCTACAAACCAAGTACAAGTTCACAGGGAATAAACTCTGCCACTGAAATAAATCCAGAGAAGAGACAGCTCACCTTGACCTACACCCAAATTAACTGTACACAAACTTAGTTAAAAATAATAGAAAAGTCAAAACCCTAGAAGGAATAATCAGGTCCCAATTAGAAACAGCTGACAGAACTCAGTTTCCTCTTATGGGCATTCACTTCTACACAAAATCAGACAGAAGACACTTTAGCAAGAGAAGGTCATGCCCTAAAAAAGACCCACCCATAACACAAGAAGAGAAATCAATCCCAAAAGATAACTCTATCCCAGGAATACACGAAATATGAATAAACAAGGTAACACAATACCTTGTGATGGCAAATTTCATCCTGTAAAATTAACAGTCATTGACAGAGAAATAAAAGTAATGACCATGTACCTCCCAGGCCTGTTTTCCTGTGCAGTAGCATAGCTGCTGCCTTCCACCTCAAAGTGTAAAGATGGAGAATTAAAAGAGATTAAAGGAGAATCCCCGCCCCCCACACTGCCAAGAAAACAAAGAAGAAATGGGCAGACTCACCTCTCCCCAGAAGAGGTTCTGCCAATTCTTCAGGGCATGCAACCTGTTCAGTTTGTCCTCATGCTCCAAGTGCTCACAGGAGGGTGGAGGTAACAGTTGATATCCTGTAGACTCAGGCTCACCAACTATATGGGCAGGTTGGCTTCAGGAGCCTTCGCTTTCTTGCTGAGAGCATCCAGGCTCCTGAAATCACAGCAAACCTCTGCTGTCACTGACACACACTTTTATGTCACTGTCTTTTGATTTACAGATAACTTCACAGAGTTATTTGCTCCCTCTACTACTGTGACAGGCATATGGAAGGAAGGCCCTCCTGTCCTCCAGCAGCAAGGATGAACTCATCCATTAGCAACTCTATTGCCACAGGGAGGTGCCACATCATATTATAAAAGCCCCACCTGGAGCTCCTCGCCTAGAGGCATAAGACCAATGATGACAAAACTAGGGATCTAAATATTTAGAAATCAACCAATATTAAGACTTCATTTTAAAGCACTACATCCTTTAAGGCATGAAGACACATCTTCCAGGATTCATAATTCTGACATTTTCTTGTTGTTTGTGCTTTGATCACTGACACCAGCTACTACACTGTTTCATTCCTAGCAGTTGGAAAATATATTCTATTGATGTTAATCCAAAAATGTAACAGATTAAGGTGTTTTTCTGTTATCCAAAAGAAATGCTTTTAAATACTTTCAAATCTAAAACTTAGATTAAGAAAGATGACTAAGGTGTATTTTCTCGCCTTTGGAGCAAAACGCAAGTGAATAACAATATGATAATTTGTTGAGTTTACTGAGATTCTTGGTTTTAAAGCTCACAGCTTAGAATGTGTCTGGAAAGCACAGTAAAATGTGATGCTTTTAAATAAAATTATTCCAAGGTAAAACGTCTATTAAAACACACAAACAGACACACACACACACACAAAAAAAAAAAAACAGATACTATAAAGAAATAGGAGAATAGCACTATTCTAATTGATACAGTAATACTCATTTGCCATGACAAAATTCAATGCTCAAAAATAATTCAAATTCTTGCTCTCTACTTCAGCAAAATTGTATGAAAATATTTTAGTGAAAAGAAATATTTTTGACCAAATTTTTCTGACTACATCAAAACTTATATTTTAGAAACAATAAAAGGCTTATTAATAATAATTAACTTAGCTTTGTACATTATAATGCTCAAAATATTTAAAATGTATCATCATTTACATAAAGATAACTGTAGATCTCAACTACAAATTACAAATTACATTTTGAAATATGGTAGTTCTCCTTCAGAAGTCAATAAAAATAAAACTGCAACTATTATGAAGTTTTTGAATGAAATCCCATACTAATTTTGTCAATAGCATTTCTATCCTCCACTTTCATAATTTCTGTATTTTTTTCTATTTATTACAAGAAGTATTGTATAAAGCAATGGAATTAATAAGTAACACAAATGATAAATACAATATAAAAATGACACCTACCCCATCTCTAAGTCTCTAAGCCTTATTCCATCTGATGAAGTTTAAAGTTTAAATTAGGCACAGAAATGGAAAAAGCACTCGGGATACTATGAAGCTGCATGCTATGCACATTCTTCAGCCATATAAATGTTCTCCCAACACACACACACACACACACACACACACACACACATCCTAAGTGGGATGGTTTATAAAAGCAGATAATGATTAAGTGGATAGTAATATAATGTTGGATAGGAAAGATCTTTCTTACATTTGAAAGCAAATATAATTTATTAATTTAGCTATTTTGAGAAAATCCTTTAAAATTTTTTTCCAAACTAATACATTGTCGGAAATATTTGTAATTTATATATGACAAGAAATTAACAAAAAACTCATAACAGACTTGTAGAAACATTAGCAAGCAGAATACATCAACAAAATTTAAAAATATAAACATAAATATCCTTTCCCCAAATATCCAAAAGCAAATTATAGAAACAAGATATATGTGCAAACTTGTTAAAATGTATACCTTTTTTTAACATCTTCATCATACTGAATTATCTATATATATAAAAAGTGCATATTTCAGGCTGGGGTTATGGCTCAGTGGTAGAGCACTTGCCTCACACATGTGAGGCCCTGGGTTGGATCCTCAGCATCACATAAAAATAAATAAATAAAATAAAGTATTAAAAGAAAACTTTTAAAAAAGTGCATATTTCAAAAACATTTTCCTCTCATGAAATTTGCAAATTTCAAGAGATAGATGATATCCATCCTGTACAGATGACATGGTGTACTAATATATTGGTATCAGAAAACACTTTGGCCACATGTTTGATTTTGTGTGTAGATATGCAACTGTTTCAATCTCCAGGTGGAAAAATCAGTTGTTACATGGACCACTGATTTTTTTTTTTTAATGTACTTCAAAAGCATATAAGTCTTCATTATTCTCTCTGTAAAAGGGAATTAAGTCAATCTTACACAAAAACAAGTTGCACAGTAATCCCAACCTGTTGCTCTCAATTAAAAATTACACGTACAACTTCTAAAAGCACATTCCTTTATCCTTCACATAAAAGAAAAACACAATTATCTAAGTAGCATTTTGTATTGTGTTCTGTTGAACTCCCTCAATGTATGTTTACACTTTGAATTTTGGTACTTGTGATCACAGAAAGAAAATGAAAATGAAATATCAAAGTACCAGGACAACAAAAGCAAAAGTACCTTATAAATCTACTGAAAAGTGAGACATTGCTCCAGATGACGTGGGCTGTGCATATTTCTTCGTGCTGAGATCTAGAAAAGTTTAAGCCATCATCCAGGTGGCCTTCGTGGTGCCTAATAGCCTGTAAGAACGCAGAAGTGATGCCTCATTCCGGGAATCCCCTTCCCAAGCCAGTGTCAACATGATGTGCTCTGAAATCACTGAACAGTAACAGAAACAGAATCAAAAGGTAGGTGGAGGCATCCCAATACCATTGTGTTCAGATTAAATAACACACACAGCACCCTGTACAAACTAGCTTTCAATATATTCATTCAGTTATTATTTTACAAAATGATTCAATAAATATTGACTTGAATAAAACAAACAGCAGGGAATTTCCACATATCTACATTCAACAAATGATCTCTGGCCTCAGAAAACTGTGAACAAGCTTCAAAGGGGAGATTACACTTTGCCTCCCACTCCTACAGCATCATAGGCTTCACAGCAGTTCCCAAGAGGCTGACCAATCACCAAGCACCGAGCAATGCTTCTGAAGCCTTGAAGCTCAAAACTGAATATTTTTGTTAGCTCTTCTATTAGGCTCTATGTTTTAAACTTTCTATGAAATGGTAACATTAGGAGAGGTAAATGCATAAATCTGAAGTGCACAGTTCAATGAGCCTGAGAGATTGCCCTCCTGCAGGGACACTTCCAACAAGGTAGCTCAGTATCAAAGAAAAATGACATTTCATAACATATGAAAATGGCATGAAATGCAAATATAATTACCCATGAATAAAACATTTAATTTTCCTTATGAATATAGTCAATAATTCTGAATAAAATAAATACATACAAATCTAGTAGGATTTCAAAATAATAACACGTTATGGTCAACTACGGCTTATTCTATGAATGTAGGGATTTTCAACAGTTGGGTATATGGGTAACTTATTTATCAATGAAACAAGGACCCTAGAACATGATTTTTATCTCCTGTAATTGAGAAAAATTCAGCAATTATTGCTAACTTTTAAAAAGCTAAGTAAAATCAGATTAGCAAGAGACTACGTATATATAAAAATAACATCAGTTTTCCTAAGGATGCAAAACTTGTGACTTCTATGAATCAGGAGTGAAAAAATCTCTCTGGTCAAAGAGGCAGGGGCAAATTTGGGAGGGAACGCTTAGCAACTTTCTTGGGGAAACTTAAGGAAAATGGAAATGTCTCACATGGACGTATGTGGCTGGGTAGTCCCAGTGCAACCATCTGTCAAAACTCTACAGCTAAGCTTTGATGTTGAAATGTACAGAAAATTTGCCCCTACTAAATGAAAACAAGGAACAACCAGAAGCTACTATGAAGGGGCAGAAAGATGAAAGTGCCATAGAAACAAAATGAGAGAACTGTTGATGGTGTACCATGGATTGTGCATCATGCTACTTCTGTGTTTGTTATTTTGTTAGCCTGTATGTATTTAAATTTTTATACAAAATCATTATGTCACTGCCTCTTCTCAATATCTTGGCTCTACATTCTGTTATTACCAATAACCTCACTTTACAAGCAAGGAAGCTACAGTACAAGGAGTGACACGACTTGCTCAGGTAGTTAGTTAGCTGCAGAATTGTCATTAGAAGTCTTGGCTTCTGATTTTCCATTCCTTTGGTGAATAATACCCTGTCCAATAAACTCTGTTATATAGTGAAAAATACAAGTTGTACAACAACAAATGAATACTCATAATCAAAGTCAAAATATGATACATGTAGAATTTGTATATGGAAATTTCCATGAATTAGTTTCACTTCAACTGGTTTCCAAAGACAGCTCCAGCTCAACTGTACATCTCCTGAGCAAATAAAAGCATCACCTTGCAGCACACACATGCACATAACAAGGACTTGAAAGATTCTTATTTTACAAGCTGCACACCTGCGCTCTTCCAGAATTTGGCAGGGTGACTGTTTCCATGCACATCAGCTAGGGGAAATGAGCACAGAAATGCTCAGGTCTTTCAGCGGCTGTGCACAAGCAGATGCTCCTTTTAACTTAACAGTCCCTGCCAGTGACACAGAGCACTGTTATAGTTTCCCTGTCTTCATCATCACCTTTCTCCATAGAGACAGGAAAACAAAGCCATGCTTCCTAGAAACATTTGAAAACTGGAACTGAAGGTGCTGGTAACCCAAGACACTTACAGCTATCTTAATACCACCCTAGTTCCACATTTATAGAGCATATAAATGCCGACACATTCCTTCTTAGGTACACACAAACAACATTTTGATTCATGTCACTGGCAATGCACTCTCTAGAATCCATGTGGTGCTTTCAATGTGCTCTGTTTCTCAAATCACCCACGACAACTCAGATATTTCATGTGGGTATTCATGCAAAGCTCACAATGTTCCATTTTATGTTTAATTTCTTTTCAACCTTAAAATAAAAGAATGTTTTGTACTGGAATCGAATCGTATAAAGTTCCATGGATTTCAATATTCTGTGAATTTACCCATAGGATTGTTGTTAAACAAAACTACAACTTACTAAATAAGTCAAAATAAATATACAATTCCCTCATCAAAAAAAGTCAAAATCCTCCAATGATTAAACAAATTTTTCCCTTCATTTTCCCATTTCTGGCCCCTATACTTTGTCTATTTCTCCTTAACATGGCAAGCTTTCCTGATGTAATAATTTTCTTTCATGAATGTAAAAATAGGTAATCACAATCTTGTTAATATAGCCTTTACATTGAGCATGAAATAAAGACCAGGGATTGGAACTTCTGATAATACTGAGCTTACATTCTATTCATAGAAGAATCCAGACACAGGTGTGCTCTCAGGACCATGAACATACACTTCAATCAAGTGCATGAGGAAGGCTGCTTGAAAGACCTGGTAAGCACTTCCACTCAGGCCGCTTCCCTCTCCTACTCATTGTTAATAACTCATCACATAGAGGTACGGGCTTGTGCAACAGCAACTTTCCCAGAAAATTGGCAGTATAAACCAAAAAGAGACCATCTCATTGTACTGTCATTTATCACAAAACTAAGCCATGGTCCTACGGTGCACACTTACCAAGTATTGCTCAAAGGACTCGCTAACTAGGACGAGATCAACTCCAAACCATAGTTTCTCTCCTTCTGATCGCTGCTTCAAGGCAGGATGTATAGTCCACCAACAGGCCTCATCTGCAGAGTGACAAGAGAGTGAAACACTGAGAAGTTGTCTTTTAACTTATAATCCATTTTATTTGCCACTGATTCCATTAACAATCAGAAATGTAAAATTTTTATGCAAATTTCTCTCTTAGACCATGAAAATCTAAAGAATTTAGCCATTTTAGCTTTCAATAAGACATACGGAAATGCAAAGTTTATTCTGATAGAAACCGGGTACAACATTTTGAGAAGGTTGGTATCTCTCCCTTTCCCCCACTAAAAACTATTTAATATTTATATAAATTCACATGAGACCAAATCCAGCAGCCACCCAGACCTGATTTCACTCTATGCAATCACATACCATTCCCTGTTCACATTGCTCTTCTATAACAGCATCTAGCTTGGTGTTACTTTAGTATCAGAAGGACTTTGCAATGTGACAGTTTCCATTATGATTATTTTGCACTCCCAGGTTTGAGATACTTCTTCAAAAAAGAATGTCAAGTATTGTCATCTACAATCTTACCATTCTGTCCCATTTTTGCTTGCTTTATTGTTGTTTTAAAATGTAGTTTCTGGAGATGGGACTGTGCCTCAGTGGCAGAGTGCTTGCCTCACATATACGAGACACTGGGTTCAATCCTCAGCACCACATAAAAATAAATAAATAAATAAATAAATAAATAAATAAATAAAAGTATTGTCTCCATCTGCAAGTAAAAAATATTTTTTAAAATGTAGTTTCTGTTAATCGCAGAGTACAAAAAGATTCCTACTATATAAGGAAAAATTGTGAAAAGACCCAGTTAAACATTAAATCAAATAGCTTCTTCTAAATGAGTCAAGCATAATCGTAGAGCTTGTCCATTTATCCTACTTCAGTATTATTTCTGAGGTTAGAGTGTAGGCACATCATCCTTCAATCTGCCAAGACCTGAAGGGAGGTTCTCTCCATATCTATTAGCTAACAATTATCATCTTTCCCTTTCCACAGGCTTTTTACTTTTCTTAAGAATACTTATAGTTAATATGTAGCTTGTGCCTCAAGCTAATTTTCTTACACAGTCTTAATTGCAGTTCACCTGGCAGAATTCCTTATCTTTATTCATCACGTACACATTTTTAGAGTTGTAGATAGTTTTTCACTCACTCACACAAACATTTACAGTAACTACTATTTGCCAATCACTGCTCCACAACAAAATAAATCACCGGCCTAATCACCCTTATCACCTTCCTGTCTTCTGAACAGGAACCATTTTAGCACATTTAGTAATGTGCTAAAATATATTAAGTGAGAAAATAAAACCTTAAAAAAATACAGAAGAATTACTGACCCTATAGAAAATGAAATAAAAATGAGAAAGCCTGGCATTCTCATAATGTATTCATTAGGTTCATAAATATAGCTATTTGTCCATTTGTTGTTTATGAATTTAGAGAATATGGGAAACTATTTTAAATGTATAGCTACATGATGTATAAAATGTAAAAATTATACATACTAACAGGGTACCATTTGATATTTTGATACATGCAAATGATCTGCAATGGTCACATTAGGTTAAAGGACACCTACATCCTCAAACATTTCCTGTTTGTTTATGGTGAAAACATGTGGACCGACTTCTTCTAGCTTATTGAATATACCAAACATAACTGGTACTGTCCAATAGCATTCCAGAATGTGTGTTATGGTTCTGCTTTGTTTATTTCAACAGCACCAGGGACTGAACCCAGGACCTTTCAAACACTGAGCAAGTGCTCCACCATAGAGCTAAACCCAGAACCTACCAGAAAGCATTTCTGGAACAAGTGAGAGAATGGACTGAGTCATCTCCTGAAAGGAACAAAGTTGGACTACTTTCTTCCATTCTTTTTTCTACTCGGTCTCATGTTTTTTAATTACAAAAGTCATGCAAACTCTTTGTAAAAGATTAAAGAGCCAAACTGTACAGAGGTTTATAAAATAAGTGTAAAGTCCTCAGAGGACTGAGAAGAGTTCTCTTATTTTGACTTTCCAAAAAAAAAGTGTGTTAATATATACCTTTTTTGTTTCAAAAACATGGAAATGCACATATCCTTAGATAGATATTCAGCACAATGCCCTATGGGCAGAGAAATGAAGGAGGTTTCATTCTCCTTTGATGTCTTTGAATGTTGACATTGAGTATCATACATGTGTATACTTAAAATCTGATTAAAATGAGAGATATGTGGTGATATATTATAAACTAACCACTGAACACCCAGTAAGCTGGATAATAAGTACTGGTTTTCCCCTCCAAACTCATGAAAGAATAGAGTTTGAAACCTAGCTTCAATATCCAACTGATTACATTAGGAAAAATAGACACTTCCTCACTCTATCAAAATGTCAAGTAAGAAAGACTTTTTTCCTGACTCTACTCCAAGGACACTGTTCTAACGTATCTCCAATGGCATCTTATACAATCATCCAACCCAACCCCAGCCAGGCTCTCTACTGTCCCCAAGTCCTCACCTGTGGTGTCCTCATGCAGGCCAATGTCAAAGGCTTATCAGTTAAAGAGCACCAGGAGGAGATGCAGCACAGATACTAAAAACACAGAACCAGTGCTGGGGTTGTGGCTCAGTGGTAGAGTGCTTGCCTAGCATGTTCAAAGCCCTGGGTCTGATCCTCAGCACCACATAAAAATAAACAAAGCTATTGTGTCAAGTAAAAATAAATGTTAAAAAAAAAAAAAAACAGAACCGGAAGTAGTCGCTCAACATTTATAGTCACGGTGGAGTCCTGTTCTGCAAATGATAGGATATGTGTCTCTCTCTGCTGCTTAGCCTTTTTCTTAAAATCTGGATGCCTCTGCACAAAGCCCAGGTTTTTAACATCTGAAGCAGAACAGCCCTTGCACAGCATTCTTTAGGAGTGATATTCTAAAGGTAATATGTCTTTTTTCCCTCATCAAAGATTAAGGAAATGTTCTGTGTCACAACAACACAAGTAACTGGAGATGTGTTTGTACATCTCTTACTTCATGTGATATTCATGATCCCCAGCTAGAGCACAGCGTGGTCTGACAATGATAACTGGCTTCCTAGCAGAAATTGAAAAACTATTCAATTTTATCTTCTAGTTCTGTTTTCCTCTCATTTTTTTTTTAACTCTCTGAAATCCATCGAGAAATGCTTGATTTTGGAGTGCAGCATGACACTTTACTTTAAATGAAGTTTCACTGTGCATGTGTTTCCCTAGGAGGAATTGGACTCTCTCCATACTATCGTCACCCCCCACCATTAGGTTTCCCTAACTATGTTCATAAAGTTTAGGGTCGTTTTTCAGGACAACTCCCCTACCCCTACTCCTACTCCAAGCACCTTGTTAAATGCTATAAGGAAGAAGACACAAAATGAATGTAATAGGAGCTTGCAGTACACCACCATCTGCACAAAGCACTCTCACAGCCAGTAATAACAGGACCCTGTGAAGAGGACACAGAGATAGTTCTGGGGATTAGGACAGGCCAGGCCTGTACCCAAAAGCTCTGGACAATTAATGTAAAGGCTATAAAATTCCCATTATGGAATAGGGCCCATCCAGCTAAATGGCAGCCAGTGAGTATGTGAAGGCAGGAGATGAACTGATTGAGGGAAGTCAGCACCATAGGGATGTGTGATCCACTTGACCTGGAGACTCCTACTTGGCCTGCTGACTATGAAGCACAGACTCTCATGGTTATAAAAGAGGCTTCAAGGGTCTCCAAACCTGTATTGAGTCAGCACAGGACTGTGTGTCTGACCTGGAGACAGGCAGCCCAGAGGGATCCCTGAAGTTCACAGACTTCAGATACAAACTGTGTTAAATGCCTGTTTTTATTATAGAAAAAGTAACAACTTTACAATACTTCCCAGACAAAAACAAGGTGATGCCTGTGGAAGTCATCTGCCATTTTCCTCAACAATATTACAGCCCTCAGCACTGCAGTTATGAACAGACATATCTCTTCTAGGCTTCACAGTAACACTGAGGTAGATGCTATAATCATCTTACTAACTTCATTAACTTCCATGGACACTCAGACTTGCCTATTCACTCTGTACTCCACACCTAGGATAGTGCCTAGAACACAAAATTTGATCAAGCAAAGTGAATAAAGGACCCAAGGAAATTTTCAGACACATTTAAAATTTAAAAAAACCCAGCAAAGTATCCTGGTTGTGTGGTAGCAAAGCTTAACTGTACCCAGACCTCAACACCAACACCAACATAGAGTAGACTCAACTCTAAGATGCTGTTAATGCCGAAATGTGGAGTAACCTCAGCTTAGCCACCATCGAGTGTGCAGGGTACAGCTCCTGAGTCAACAGATACCTGTAACCAGATACCTGTCAGGTTAATGTTGATCCAGGATTCTTTTTCATACTTTTAACCAATTTGTACTCGGGCATGAACTTTAATGCAATTCACATAAAAAATCCCAATGACAATTGTTCACAGAACTAAAAAAAGCAGTCATGAAATTCATTTGGAAAAGTAAGAGACCCAGAATAGCCAAAGCAATCCTTAGCAAGATGAGTGAAGTAGGACACATCATAATAGTATAGCTTAAACTGTACTACAGAGCCACAGTAACAACAACAGCATTGTATCAGCACCAAAACAGACGTGTAGACCCCTGAATGGTACAGAATAGAAGATACAGAGACAAACTCACAAAAACACAGTTATCTCATACTAGACAAAGGCGCCAAAAAACATACATTGGAGAAAAGAAAGCCTATTCAGCAAATGATGCTGGGAAAATTGGAAAGCTACATATAACAAAAAGAAAGTAAACCCCTCTCACTCTGAAAAAAACTCAAGTCAAAATGGATCAAAGACTTAGGCACTAGAACATACTTCCTGTGCCTATAGAAGAAAAAGTAGGCCAAAATCTTCACCATGTCAGTCTAACATCTAACAGCCTTAACGAGAATCCTACATTCCAAAATGTAATTCAAGATCAATAAACCAGACGGATTCGAACTAAAAAGCATCTTCTCAGCAAAGGAAACAATCAATAATGTGAAAAGAGAGCCTACAGAATGGGAGAAAATCTTCACCACATGCACCTCAGATAGAGCATTAATCTCCAGGATATATGCAGAACTCAAAAACCAAAGAACCAAATTAATAAATGGGCTATGGAACTGAACAGACACTTCACAGAAGAAGCAACAAATACATGAAATAATGTTCAACACTTAGCCATTAGAGGAAAGCAAATCAAAACTACTCCAAGATTTCGTCTCACCCCAGACACAAACATGATTTTTCAAGAATAGAGTTATCAAATAACAATAAATGTTGGCAAAGATATGAGGAAAATGGTGCATGCACACATTGCTGGTGGGAGTGAAAATTGGTGCAAACATTATGGAAAGCAGTATGGAGATTCCTCAAAAAACGTGGAATGGAACCAACATTTGACATACCTATCCCTTTCCTCATTTTATACCCAAAGGACTTAAAATCAGCATATTACAATGAAACAGCCACATTATGTTTACAGCAGATCACCTCATAACAGCTAAACTATGGAGCTAACCTGGGTGCCTTTCAACAGACAAATGGATAAAGAAAATGAAATGAGGTGTGTATGACTGTATATATATATATATATACACACACACACACACACACACACACATACATACACACAAAAAAACCAATTTTACACCCATACATATATATGATAGAATACAACTCAGCCTTAAAGAAGAATGAAATTATGACATTTGCTGGTAAATGGATGGAGCTTATCATGCTAAGTGATAAGCCAATCCCCAAAAAACAAAGGTTGAAAGTGTTTCCTGATACGCTTATGCTAATCACAGTAAGGTGGGGGGGGCCGGTATGGAAGAATACAGTTGCTTTAGATTAAATAGAGGAGTGAAGGGGGGGAGGGGTATAATGAGTAGAATGAATAGTAGAATGAATCACACATAATCATGCAAAGTAATATACAATTACATGACTGGTGTGATGCTACATTCTGAACAACCAGAAGCATGAAAAATCATACTACATTTATGTCTGATATGTCAAAGTGCATTCTATGGTCATGTAGAATTAGAACAAGTTTTTTTATAAGTAGATTAAAGAAAACATACCAATTTGCAGGAAAAAAAATATGACTACAATATCTGCCCATAAATGGATCCACCTAGAGACAATCACGCTAACTGAAGCTAAGCCAGGTTTCAAAAAACAAAGGACAAATAATCAATGCTATGTAAATGCTAACCCACAACAGGAGGGGGGATGGGAAC
This sequence comes from Callospermophilus lateralis, assembly GCF_048772815.1. Taxonomy (NCBI): domain Eukaryota; kingdom Metazoa; phylum Chordata; class Mammalia; order Rodentia; family Sciuridae; genus Callospermophilus; species Callospermophilus lateralis. Next base: position 10,697,562 of record NC_135317.1, read on the forward strand.
AGAAGTGATGGGGAATGGAGGGAAAGGAGGGGGCATAAGCAAAGGAAAGTTAGTGGAAAGACTCCAACGCAGCTTTCCATGTATATACATGGAAACAACACAGTGAATCCCACCACCATGTACATCCTAAGAATGCAACGCTAAACAGATAAGGTATAATTATACAAATATGGATTATATCAGATGAATTTTATGGGCCAGGGTTTTGGCTAAGTGGTAGAGCACTTGCCTAACATGTGTGAGGCACTGGGTTTAATTCTCAGTAGAGCATATAAATAAAATAAAATAAATGGTCCATTAATAACTTTAAAATTTAAAAAAAAAACCGGATTTTATAACTAAAGCAACCAATAAATAAAAATTAATGAAATGAAACATTTCCTAGGTTCCTTTAAACATTTTTATAGCACTGAAATCAACTTCAAATGAATGGAAAGAAAAAGGGCTTTTAAGAGTGGGTTTAGTCTATCCCACTTTTCTGCCAAATGATGACACAACTATTGGGACAGAATTTTCCCGCGTCTGACCTCCAGAACTGTGGGAACTAATTTTCTATTCTTTATGAATCTCATAATTTTCACTACTAGAAATTAAAATTAACAAATTCAATATTTGGACGCTAATTCTCTAACATATAACAATACCTTTGAAGCCTGAGTTCTAAGATGAAAGTCCATGGCTTCTACTGGCAGGTAGGAGTCTGCACGCGCGGGGCGGGGAGGCCTCTGCAGCAGAGAGGAGTCCTAGCTCCTCATGGCGGGCCTTTCCATCCAGCGTTGCAGCAGACCTCAGCAGATCCTCAACCATTTCTTCTTCTTTCTCTTTCGTCAAAGAATCCTCTCCGGGAACCAAGGCAGGCCGGAATGCCGGTGGAACTCGGGCGGAACTCCAGCGGAACTCAGGCGAAACTCCGGTGAAACTCCAGAAACTCCAGCGAACTCCAGCTCAGCAACCTTGAGGACCTCCGCAGCTTCTCCTCCTCAGAACCGCCTCCAAGGGGTTTATATAGCGCTTGGTCCAATGCTATTGGTCCAAACTTATGCTAAGTAGGACTTGAAAGAAGTACCAATGCTATTGGCCCAAAGTTATGATAATTGGGTTGGACACACACGAACGCCATTGGTCAGTCTCTTTTTAATATTCATAGTAGATTCATTCATAAAAACAGCCCCGAATTCCCACGCTGACAATAAATGAATGGGGTGGGAAGTGGCTCAATGGCAAAGCAGCAAAGCACTTGCCTCACATTCCCAAAGCCATGGGTTTGATCCCCATTCCAAAAAGAAAAAGGAAAAACAAACTACAGATACGTGAACGCCAGCAAAAAGGAAATAAACAAACTTTATCAATACATAAATCCTTATTCATTCAAAAACATACCTGCTCTGCATTCTGCAAGATCTCTTATGACCACTTATCCTTTACTTCTTCAAAACAATTTGTCCCAAAAGTTGAGAGTCATGGACCATGTCTTAAGTATCTCTCTTCTGCACCTATGCCAGAGGTGACATGGATGTGTGGGATGTAATCCTGCTGAGGATCAAGGTCTCATTTGGGGCCAGCTTGAAAAGCATTGCAGGTGATATCACAAAATAGCTACTTGTGAAAATTCAAATGCATACATGAACAAACGATATAGAACCAAAAGATGCTGTGATTAAAGGTCAACAAGAAGCAAATAGGGCTGGGTTTGTGACTCAGTGATAGAACTCTTGTCTCCCACATGTGAGGCACTGGCTTTGATTCTCAGTTCCACCTAAAACAAATGAATAAAATAAAGGTCCAGAGATACCCATCTGAGCTCAGGCCCTTCCCAGATGCACTGGAGCTGTGGCCCAGTGTAGCCTGGTTTCATCCCTCCACCAGTGGGATGGTCAGGCCCAGTCCTGGACCGCTTCCACTCACCTGTAGACACCAGCCAGAGCTCACGTACAGTCCAGATCTGCCCCCACTGACCTGAACGGGAGGACAGACACAGGGTAGGCCCACGTCCATCCCTCAACCAGGAGACCTGCACCAAGCTCAGGTCTGGCCCAGGACCACCTTCGCACACTGGCAGACACCCATTGGAACTCAGGCTCTGCCAAGATCAGCCTTGAGAACCTGTATGAAACCCGGGAAAGAGTAGGTCCAGGATCATTCCAATACTGGCCGACCCTCCCCGGAGCTGAGACTCAGGCAAGGACTGCTTCTGCCTACCAGCAGACCACTGCAGGAACTCAGATCCAGTCCAGAGCCACCCAAAGGACCTGCACAGAACACAGGGCCCAGGGTAGGCTGAGTCCATCCACTCATTGTGAGACTCCTGCCAGAGCTCAGGTTCTGCCCAGGAATACCTCCACCCTCCAGTGCCTCCCTCCAGAGCTCAGGTTTGGACCAGGACAGACTGCCCACCAACACACTAGCTTGTGGCCAATCCTGGCACATTTCAGCCTCGATGACCTGAGTGGTAGCTGAAGCCCAGAGTAGGCCCTGGTCCTTCCTGCCACCAGCAGACCCCACCCCCCAGTATCTCAGGCTCCCACCAGATAAGCCTTGCAGATGTGTACAGGAGCCCAGGAAGAGGGTAGCCCTGGGAACATATGGCCACCACCACACAACAACCTGAGCTCAGTCTCGGCCCGGGACTGACTCCACCACAAGCAGAAGCCTGCCAGAGCTCATACAAGGCCCAGATCAGCCTCACTACCCTGCACAGGAGCCCAGGAAAGGGGAGGCCCTGTTCTATCCAGCCCCATGCAGGACCCCATCAGAGCTCCAGCTCTGCCCAGATCCAACTCAAAGACCTGGCAGGAAGAAACCCCAGTCCAGGGTAGCCCATGTCCTTCCAATCATCAAGAGACTGGCATCCGAATTCAGGCTCTGCCTATGAATGACTCAGCCCACTGACAGACATTGCAGGAAGTCAGCCCCAGCCCAGATCAGCCTCATTGACAGGCACGGGAGCCTGGCCCAAGTAGGCCTGATACCAACTGCCACAAGCAGGCCACAAGCAGAGCTCAGGCCAGACACAGAACTTCCTCTGATCAACAGGCAGGGCTCAAATTTGGCCAAGATTGGCCTGGCTGACCTGCTTGGGAGCCCATGCAAGGGGAGGCCCGGTGTCATCCTGCCCCATGCAGAACACCACCAGAGCTCCAGCTCTGCCCAGATCCAAGTTCATGACGTAGCAGGAAATGAAGCCCAAGCCCAGAGTAGACCAAGCGCATCCAGTCACCATGAGACTGGCACCAGAGCTCAGGTGCCGCCCATGACTGACTCCGCCTACTGACATTCACTGAAGTTCAGCCCCTGTCAGATCAGCCTTGTTGACAGGCTCAGGAGCCTGGTCCAAGGTAGGCCTGGGCCCAACTGCCACAAGCAGGCCCTGAGCAGAGCTCAGGCCACACACAGGACAGTCTCAGCCCAAAGGTCGACCCCTGCCGGAGCTCATCTGTGGCCATGATCCACCTTGCTGATCCCCTCAAGAGTTCTGACAGGGGTAGATCCTGTTCCCTTCTGCCAATAGCCACCCTCTGTTGGATCTCAGGATCCAACCAGGTAAGCCTTGCGGATGTGCACAGGAGCCTGGGAAGACAGTCGCCCTGGGAACATATGGCCACCACCAGACCACCACCTGAGCTCAGGCTTTGCCCAGGACCAACTCTGCCCACAGGCAAAACACTGCCAAAGCTCATACAAGGCCCAGATCAGTCTCACTACCCTGTGCTGGAGCCCAGGCAAGGGGAAGCCCGGGTCCATCCCGCTGCCTGCAGAACCCCACCTGAGTTCTAGCTCTGCCCAGATCCAACTCGACTACCTGGCAGGAGATAGAGCCTGAGCCCAGGGTACCCCCAGTTCATTCAGTCACCTTCAGACTGGCACCCGAGTTCAGGCTCTGCCCAGGAATGACCCCACCCACTGTCAGAAAGTCACCTAAGTTCAGCCCCAGTCCAGATCAACCTAGCTGACAAGGGCGGGAAACTGGTCCAAGGTAGGCCTAGGACCTACTGCCACAAGGCCTCAAGCAGAGTTCAGGCCAGACAGAGGACCTCCTCTACTCACAGGTTGACCCATGCTGGAGCTCATCCATGGCCAAGATCAGCCTCACTGACCTGCACGGGAGCCTGGGCAACAAGAGGCCCTGTTCCATCCCGCCACCTGCAGAACCCCACCAGAGCTCAGGCTCTGCCCAGATCCAACTCAATGACTTAGCAGGAAACAAAGCCTGAGACCAGGGTAGCCCAAGTCCATCCAGTCACCTTCAGACTGGCACCCAAGCTCAGGCTCCGCCCAGAAATGACTCCATCCACTGTCAGACAGCCACCAAATTTCAGCCCCAGTGCAGATTAGCCTAGCTGAGAGGTGTGGAAGCCTGGCCCAAGGTAGGCCTGGACCAACTGCCACAAGCAGGCCCCAAGCAGAGCTCAGGCCAGACACAGAATCGCCCTCCCCTATAGGCGGAGCTAAAAAAAATACCAAGATTGGCCTCGCTGACCTGCTTGGGAGCCCAGGCAAGGGGAGGCCTGGTTTCATCACGCCACCTGCAGATCCCCACCAGAGTTCCAGCTCTGCCCATATCCAACTCCATGACCTGGCAGGAAACGAAGCCAGAGCCCAGGGTAGCCCAAGTCCATCCAGTCACTTTGAGACTGGCACCAGAGCTCAGGCTCTGCCCATGACTGACTCTGCCCACTGACAGACAGTCACTGAATTTCAGCCCCAGTCCAAATCATCCTTGCTGCCAGGAGCAGGAGCCTGGCCCGAGGTAGGCCTGGGACCAACAGCCACAAGTAGGACCCTAGCAGAACTCAGGCCACACACAGTATTGCCTCCCGCCACAGGCAGACACTTCTGGAGCTCAGGCTCTTCTCAAATCAGCCTAGTCCACCTGTGTGTGAACCTGGGCATGGTAGGCACAGTTCTATCCCGCCAGTATCTGACCCCCACTGGAGCTTAGACTCGGCCCAGTACCACCTCTATCTATGGTCAGATGCCCATCAGAGATCAGGCCTGGACCAGGACTGCCTCTAATCACTTGCTGACATCTGCTGGAGTTCAGGCTCAGCCTAGATTATTTTAGTACTCCTGTGGGAGTCCAGATACAGGGTAGGCCTGAGTTCATCCCACCACTGCTAGATAGCTTCTGGAGCTCAGGCTTGGCTCAGGATTGCCTTGCTGATCTGCATGGGAACCCTGGCAAGGGTAGGACTGGTTCCATCCCACCATCTGCACACCTGCACTGGAGCTCAAGCTCTGCCCAAGAGCTGGGCTCCAGGGAAGGCCCTGGTTCTACCTGCCACCATCTGACCTCTGTGGTTCTTAGGCTAGGTCCAGGACTGCCTCCACTCATCCCCAGACATCTTTGGGAGCTCAGGATTGCCCCAGATCTGCCAGGATGACCTGCAGTGGAAGCTTGGGCACAAGACAGTCACAGATCCATTCAGCCACCAGCCAGCCACTGCAGGAGCTTATGCCCAGATCCAATCCTCCTTTGCTGAACTCTCCTGAGTCAATGCTCAGGATAAGCCTAGGACCATCACGCTACTGGCTGAACTCTTCTGGAGCTCAGGCTCTGCCCAGATCAGCCTCTTCCACCTGCGCAGGAGTCCTTACCTTGGGTTGGTGTGAGTCCATCAAGCCACCAGCAGACAATCACCAGATTTGAGGCTCAACGCAAGACCACTGGGAGACACTCCTGGAACTCAGGCAGGGACCAGGACTGTATGCATCCATCAGCAGACTCTCAATGGAGCTCAGATCCTCCTTGCAGATCTGCATGGCTGCCTTGATCCTAATTAGGTATGGGTCCATCCCACCAGGGGAAATACCAAAGGAGCTCATGAATAAATAAATAGTCAAAACAATAAGTAAAGGAAGAAAGGCAGGAAGGAAGGAAGGAAGGAAGGAAGGCAGGAAGGAAGGAAAGAGGAAGGAAGGAAGGAAGGAAGGAAGGAAGGAAGGAAGGCAGGAAGGAAGGAAAGAAGGAAGGAAGGAAGGAAGGAAGGAAGGCAGGAAGGAAGGAAGGAAGGAGGGCTCAGGATGTGGCTCAAGCGGTAGCGCGCTCGGCTGGCATGCGTGAGGCACTGGGTTTGATCCTCAGCACCACATAAAAATAAAACAAAGATATTATGTCCATCTAAAAACTAAAAAATAAATATTTTTTAAAACAAGAAAGACAGAAATAAGAAAGCTTATTCATATTCTTGATTTTATTCACATCTACTTTCAGTAGGACTTACTTATATTACCCTAAGCCTAATTTGGGTGGCCCAAACGTTATCCATGTAAAAATAAAACATGATTGTAAAATATTGAAAATTTCTTTCCTGACTTTCAACAATATCAATTATATTCATCAGAATACAATATCTGAAACATTTGATTTCACATCTGAAATTTGGAAATAGAACCAGAATTCCCAAGAAGACAAAGGACTCTCTACTTGAGGCAAAACTGTTGCCAGTGGTAGAAAACACTATTTTGGTGACATTCCTTTGGATTTCTGAACAGCTCACCAAAAGTAATCATATACCAAGCACCCAAAATTCAAGAAAAAGAAAGAAACAGCCTAATAAAAATGGAAAAAGACAAGTGTAGGCTGTTTATAAAATATGACATACCATACACTTGAGCTGGCATTTCATGTCAATATAATAATCCAAAGAATGCATAAAGTACATTTGTGTGTGTGCATATCACATAAAAAGAATAAAGAGAATGAGAAAACCTAATGTTGAAAGTGTTGGAAAATGAGATTGTCATGCTCCGATAATTGCAATGAAAAATTATTATAACCCTTCTGCAGAGAAGTTTTAAAATATATACCAAAATTTGAAGTGCATACTTTCCTTTAACGCAAGAATTCCAACTCAAATAACTTATGTATTGTGGCAAATTTTAAATTTTACCATGAAATTGATCATTGTAATAAAAGTCCCACTGGCTGGGGATCAGACCTCAGGTCCCTGGGGAAAGCCACTGGTCATCATTTCTCTGCTCACACCCATGCCTTTCCTGGGGGTTGCTTACACTCATAGAAAGATAGGCCTCCTTCCAGAGATGGCTCTCCCAGCTCTTAGCCTTTAGTTTCATTGGACTGGTAGCATTTTTGTGATTAAACTCTAGGACATTCTTATATATTTTGGAAATTAACCATTCCAACTGTTTCCTCCCATCTGCAGGTTGTTTCCTGCCCTGACATTTGTCCCCTTCTGCAGAATGGGCAGATGTTGTCCATTATCTATTCGTGCTTTTGTTGTGTGTGCTGTTGATGATGTGTCAAGAAAGAAAGAAAGAAAGAAAGAAAGAAAGAAAGAAAGGAAGGAAGGAAGGAAGGAAGGAAGGAAGGAAGGAAGGAAGAAGGGAGGGAGGGAGGGAGGGAGGGAAGGAAGGAAGGAAAGATAAAGAAAAAAATCCTTGCCAAGACTAATGTGAATGACTGGACAATGAAGGTTCTTTCCTCCTGTTTTTTTTTCTAGGGAGATTATAGCCAATAGGTCTCACATAAGTCAGCCTTACTGACATGCACAGGAGATGGTACCCAGGGTAACCCAGGTTCCATCCCTCCACCAGCTGACCCCAGGCTGATCTCAGGTCCCACCTAGATCTACATTGTGGACATGCCAGGGAGCCAGGGAACAGGGTATCCCTGGGTCCATAAAGCCTCTTGAGACCCCCACTAGAGCCCAGGTTCGGCCCAGACAACCTGTGCACACCCGCCAACCCCACTGGAGCTCAGGACTGCCTCTGCTCACTGAAACTCCTGCCAGAACTCAGGCATGGCCCAGGATCTGCTCTGGCCACAGACAGACACTCACCAGGGCTCACTACTGGCCCAGATCAGCTTCGAGGACCTGAGCAGTAGCAGGAGCACAGGGTAAGACCTGATCTTACCCACAACCCACAGAACCTAGCAGGAGCTCAGGTTCGGCCCAGATCCACCAGGCAGATTTGCAGGGGAGCCTTGGCACAGGTTAGGCCTGAGTTCATCTCGCCATCACCATACACTGACTGGAGCTTAGCATCTGCCCAGGATTGCCTCTGCCCACAGGTAGACAACATTCAGAGCTCATACACAACCCAGGTGCTCCTCAACGACCTATGTAGGACCTGAATCCCAGGGGCCCAGGGCCATCCTGCCACTTGCAGACCTCCACTGGAGCTCAAGCTCTGCCTAGGAGCCAGACCCTAGGGAAGGCCCAGTTTCTACCCACCATCACCTGACGTCGCATAGATCCTTGGGTTCAGCCAAGGACTGCTTCCACTAATCAGTGAACATCTTTGGGAGCTCAGGATCGGCCCAGATCTCCCACAAAGACATGAGGCGGCTGCCTGGGCAGAGGGTAGTCACAGGGCCATCCCGCCTCAGGCTGACCCCTGCTGGAGCTCAGACTCAGCCCAGGGATGACTCCGCCCACCGTCAGAAGCCCACCAGAGCTCAGGCTCCTTCTGCACTGACTCTGCCTACTGGAAGACACCTCCCAGATTTTAGCCCCAGCCCAGGTCAGCCTCTCTGACAGGTGGGGGAGCCTGGCCGAATGTAGGCCTGCTTCTATCCAGGCACCAGCTGAACCCTACCAGAGCTGAGGCCAGACCCAGGAAAGCCTCTGCCTCAGGCGAACACCTTCCCAAGCTGAGGCTCATGTCTGATAACCAAGGCAAGCTGCGCGGGAGCCTGGGCAAGGGTAAGCCAAGTTCCATCCCATCACCCAGAGAGTCCTGCGGAGGTCAGGCCCAGGCCTGAATTGCCCCACTGAACTGCACGCGAGCCCATTCTCAGGGGAATTCTGGGTCCATTCCACCACTGGCTGCCCTCTGCCAGAGCTCAGGCTCTGCCCTGAGCAGCCTCTTCCACCTATGCGGGAGTCCTTACCTAGGGTAGGCCTTGGTGCATCCAGCCACCTGCTGACCCCTGCCAGAGCTGAGACTCCGCCCAGATTCACTTTGCCAGAAGGGCCAGGAAGCCTGGGCATAGGGTAGGTCAGACTTCATCCTACCCTAGCCAGTTGCCTCTGTAGCTTCACCTCGGCTCAGGACCGCCTCGCTGAGCTGCCTGGGAACTGTGCCCAGGATACACCAGCTTCCATCCCACCACAGGCCAACCCCTGCTGCAACTGAAACTCTGCCCAGGAGCCGGGCCCCAGGGAAGGCGTAGGTTCGACCTGCCCCCTGCTGAAGTGTGTAGGTTCATTGAAGAATAGAATCAATCCATGAAGTCCTAGTGAAAGTAAATGCGAATAAAATCAAGAATATGAATAAGCTAGTTTTCTTCCTTCCTCCCTTCCTTCTTTTATTTATTGTTTTGTCTATTTATTTATTCATGAGCTCCTGGGGTGTTTCCCCTGGTGGGATGGACCCATACCTAATTAGGGTCCCAACAGCCATGCAGATCTGTGAGGAGGATCTGACCAGACCTGAGCTCCATTGAGAGTCTGCTGATGGATGCTTACAGTCCTGGGCCCTTCCTGAGCTCCAGAAGTGTCTGCCAGTGGACTGAGGCAGTCCTAGGTTAAGCCTCAAATCTGGTAAGAGTCTGCTGGTGGCTTGATGGACTTAGGCCTACCCTAGGTAAGGACTCCCACACAATTGCAATAGGCTGATCTGGGCAGAGCCAGAGCTCGAGGAGAGGTCAGCCAGTAGCAGGATGGTCCTGGGCTTACCCTGAGCATCAGCTTGGGAGAGTTCGGCCAGGTGGATATGATCTGGGTGTAAGCTTCCTAACTGGTTGGCTGGTGGCAGAATGGACCTGTGGCTATCCTGTGCCCAGGCTTCCACCGCAGGTCATTCTGGCAGATCTGGGGCAATCCTGAGCTCCCAAAGATGTCTGGCAATGAGCAGAGGCAGTCCTGAGCTTCGCCTAAGAACCACAGCTACCAGGGCTTTCCCTGGGGCCCAGTTCCTGGGCAGAGCTTGAGCTCCAGTGGAGGTGTGCAGATGGTGGGATGGAACCAGTCCTACCCTTGCCAGGGTTCCCATGAAAGTCGGCAAGGCAATCCTGAGCCAAGCCTAAGCTCCAGAAGCTATCTAGCAGTGGTGGAATGAACTCAGGCCTACTGCCCTGGAACTGGACTCCCACAGGTGTACTAGGATAATCTGGGCTGAGCCTGAGCTCCAGCAGGTGTCAGCAAATGAGCAGAGGCAGTCCTGGCCGGGGCTTGAGCTCTGGTGGGCATCTGACCATAGATAGAGGTGGTATTGGGCCAAGTCTAAGCTCCAGCGGGGGTCAGACACTGGTGGGATGGAACTGTGCCTACCCATGTCAGGGCTCCCATGCAGGTGGACTAGTCTGATCTGAGAAGAGCCTGAGCTCCAGAAGGTGTCTGCTTCTGGGGCAAGGCTGTACTGTGTGTACAGGCTCTTGAGCTCTGCTAGGGTCCTGCTTGTGGCAGTTGGTCCCAGGCCTACCTTGGGCCAGGCTCCCACACCTGTCGGCACTGCTGATCTGGGCTGGGGCTGAACTTCAGTCACTGTCAGTGGGTGGAGTCACTCATGGGTGGAGCCCGCTTTGGTGCCTGTCTCATGGTGACTGGATTGATTTGGGCTACCCTGGGCTTGGGCTTCGTATCCTGCCAGGTCACTAAGTTGGATCTGGGCAGAGCTGGAGCTCTGGTGGGGTTCTGCAGTTGGTGGGATGGAACCGGGCCTCCCCTTACACGGTCTCCCGGGCAGGTCAGCGAGGCCAATCTTGGCCGTGTTTGAGCTCTGCCTGTGGTAGGAGGTGGTCCTCTGTCTGGCCTATTGCGACAGTTTGTCCCAGGCCAGTTGGTCCCAGCTTTGGTGGTGTTCTGCAGGTGGCGGTATAGAATCGGGCCTCCCCTTGCCCAGGCTCTTGCGCAGGTCAGCGAGGAAAATCTGGGTCATTTATGAGCTCCGGAAGGGGTCTGTCTGTGGGTGGAGGCGGTCCTGGGCCAAGCCTGAGCCCCAACAGGGGTCAGACAGTGGAGGAATAGAACATGCCTATCCTTTCCCAGGCTTTGGTCCAGGTGGTCCAGGTGGATCTGAGCTGGGACTGAGCTCTGGAGGGTGTCTTGTCTGCGGTCAGAGTCATTCCTGGGCCAAGCCTGAGCTCGGGTGGAGGTCTGGTGGTGGTCATATGTTCCCAGGGCTACCCTGTGCCAGGGCTCCTGTGCACATCTGGTTGGATGCTGAGATCCAGCAGGGGGTTAGCTGGTGGCAGGAGGGAATAGGACATACCCTTGTCGGGACTCCTGAGTGGATTAGCCAGGCAGATAGGGCCCGCAGATGAGCTTGGGAAGGGGTCAGCCTTTGGGTGGAGACTGCCCTGTTTCTGGCCTGAGCTCTCCTAGGGGCCTGTTATGGCAGTTGGCCCCAGGCCTACCTTGAGCCGGGCTCCTGAGCCTGTCAGCAAGGCTAATCTGGACTGGGGCTGAACTTCAGTGACTATCTGTCAGTGGGCGGAGTCAGTAATGGGAGGAGCCTGAGCTCTGGTGCCAGTCTCATGATCACTGGATGGACTTGGGCTACCCTGGGACTTGGGCTTCATCTCGTGCCAGATCATGGAGTTGGATCTGGTCAGAGCTGGAGCTATGGTGGGGTTCCCTAGATGGCTGGATGGAACCAGACCTCCCCTTCCTGGGGCTCCCACGCAGGTCAGGGAGGCCAATCTTGGCCATGTTTGAGTTCCGCCTGTGTGTGGAGGTGGTCCTATGTCTGGCCTGAGCTCTGCTTGGGGCCTGCTTGTGGCAGTTGATCCCAGGCCTACCTTGGGCCAGGCTCCCTCACCTGTCAGCACTGCTGATCTAGGCGGGGGCTGAACTTCTGCAGCTGTCTATCAGTGGGCAGAGTCCGCCATGGGAGGAGCCTGAGTTCAGATGCCAGTATCTTGATGACTGGAAGGACACGGGCTACTCAGGCTTCGTCCTGTCATATCATCGATTTGGATTTGGGCAGAGCTGGAGCTCTGGTGGGGTTCTTCATGTGGCAGGATGGAAGAGAGCCTCTTCTTGCTCTTGCTCGGGCTCCCACGCAGGTCAGCAAGGCCAATCTTGGCCATGTTTGAGCTCCACCTGTAGGGGAGGGCAGTCCTATGTCTGGCCTGAGCTCTGCTTGGAGCCTGCTTGTGGCGGTTGGTCCCAGGCCTACCTTGGGCCAGGTTTCCACACCTCTCAGCTAGGCTAATCTGCACTGGGGCTGAAATTTGGTGGCTCTCTGACAGTGGGTGGAGTCATTTCTGCAAGGAGCCTGAGCTCCGGTGCCAGACTGAAGGTGATTGGATGGACTTGGGCTACTCATTTCTCAGGTTTTGTTTTCTGTCAGGTCATGGACTTGGATCTGGGCAGAGCTGGAGCTCTGGTGGTGTTCTGCATGGGGCAGGATGACACCGGGCCTCCCCTTGCATGGGCTCCCAAGCAGGTCAGCCAGGCCAATCTTGGCCAAATTTGAGCCCTGCCTGTTGATCAGAGGAAGTTCTGTGTCTGGCCTGAGCTCTGCTTGGGGCCTTCTGTGGCAGTTGGTATCAGGCCTACTTGGGCCAGGCTCCCGTGCCTGTCAGTGAGGATGATCTGGGCTGGGGCTGACGTTCTGCATTTGTCTATTAGAGGGAAGAATCGGTCATGGGCAGAGCCTGAATTCGGATGCCAGTCTCTTGATGACTGGAAGGACATGGGCTACCCTGGACTGGGGTTTCTTCCTGCCAGGTCTTTGAGTTGGATCTGGGCAGAGCTGGAGCTCTGATGGGGTTCTGCAGGTGGCTGGATAGAACAGGGCCTCCCCTTTCCTGGGCTCCTGTGCAGGGTAGTGAGGCTGATCTGGGCCTTGTATGAGCTCTGGTAGGCTTCTGCTTGTGGTGGAGTCAGTCCCGGGCCGAGACTGAGCTCAGGTTGTTGTGTGGTGGTGGCCATATGTTCCCAGGGCTACCCTCTTCCTGGGCTCCTGTACACATCTGCAAGGCTTATCTGGTGGGAGCCTGAGATACTGGGGGGTGGGGTCTGCTGGTGGCAGGAAGGACCAGGGCCTACTCTGGGCTTCAGCTACCACTCAGGTCATCGAGGCTGAAATGTGCCAGGATTGGCCACAAGCTAGTGTGTTGGTGGGCAGTCTGTCCTGGTCCAAACCTGAGCTCTGGAGGGAGGCACTGGAGGGTGGAGGTATTCCTGGGCAGAACCTGAGCTCTGGCAGGAGTCTCACAATGAGTGGATGGACTCAGCCTACCCTGGGCCCTGTGTTCTGTGCAGGTCCTTTGGGTGGCTCTGGACTGGATCTGAGTTCCTGCAGTGGTCTGCTGGTAGGCAGAAGCAGTCCTTGCCTGAGTCTCAGCTCCGGGGAGGGTCGGCCAGTATTGGAATGATCCTGGACCTACTCTTTCCCGGGTTTCATACAGGTTCTCAAGGCTGATCTTGGCAGAGCCTGAGTTCCAATGGGTGTCTGCCAGTGTGCGAAGGTGGTCCTGGGCCAGACCTGAGCTTGGTGCAGGTCTCCTGGTTGAGGGATGGACGTGGGCCTACCCTGTGTCTGTCCTCCCGTTCAGGTCAGTGGGGGCAGATCTGGACTGTACGTGAGCTCTGGCTGGTGTCTACAGGTGAGTGGAAGCGGTCCAGGACTGGGCCTGACCATCCCACTGGTGGAGGGATGAAACCAGGCTACACTGGGCCACAGCTCCAGTGCATCTGAGAAGGGCCTGAGCTCAGATGGGTATCTCTGGACCTTTATTTTATTCATTTGTTTTAGGTGGAACTGAGAATCAAAGCCAGTGCCTCACATGTGGGAGACAAGAGTTCTATCACTGAGTCACAAACCCAGCCCTATTTGCTTCTTGTTGACCTTTAATCACAGCATCTTTTGGTTCTATATCGTTTGTTCATGTATGCATTTGAATTTTCACAAGTAGCTATTTTGTGATATCACCTGCAATGCTTTTCAAGCTGGCCCCAAATGAGACCTTGATCCTCAGCAGGATTACATCCCACACATCCATGTCACCTCTGGCATAGGTGCAGAAGAGAGATACTTAAGACATGGTCCATGACTCTCAACTTTTGGGACAAATTGTTTTGAAGAAGTAAAGGATAAGTGGTCATAAGAGATCTTGCAGAATGCAGAGCAGGTATGTTTTTGAATGAATAAGGATTTATGTATTGATAAAGTTTGTTTATTTCCTTTTTGCTGGCGTTCACGTATCTGTAGTTTGTTTTTCCTTTTTCTTTTTGGAATGGGGATCAAACCCATGGCTTTGGGAATGTGAGGCAAGTGCTTTGCTGCTTTGCCATTGAGCCACTTCCCACCCCATTCATTTATTGTCAGCGTGGGAATTCGGGGCTGTTTTTATGAATGAATCTACTATGAATATTAAAAAGAGACTGACCAATGGCGTTCGTGTGTGTCCAACCCAATTATCATAACTTTGGGCCAATAGCATTGGTACTTCTTTCAAGTCCTACTTAGCATAAGTTTGGACCAATAGCATTGGACCAAGCGCTATATAAACCCCTTGGAGGCGGTTCTGAGGAGGAGAAGCTGCGGAGGTCCTCAAGGTTGCTGAGCTGGAGTTCGCTGGAGTTTCTGGAGTTTCACCGGAGTTTCGTCTGAGTTCCGCTGGAGTTCCGCCCGAGTTCCACCGGCATTCCGGCCTGCCTTGGTTCCCGGAGAGGATTCTTTGACGAAAGAGAAAGAAGAAGAAATGGTTGAGGATCTGCTGAGGTCTGCTGCAACGCTGGATGGAAAGGCCCGCCATGAGGAGCTAGGACTCCTCTCTGCTGCAGAGGCCTCCCCGCCCCGCGCGTGCAGACTCCTACCTGCCAGTAGAAGCCATGGACTTTCATCTTAGAACTCAGGCTTCAAAGGTATTGTTATATGTTAGAGAATTAGCGTCCAAATATTGAATTTGTTAATTTTAATTTCTAGTAGTGAAAATTATGAGATTCATAAAGAATAGAAAATTAGTTCCCACAGTTCTGGAGGTCAGACGCGGGAAAATTCTGTCCCAATAGTTGTGTCATCATTTGGCAGAAAAGTGGGATAGACTAAACCCACTCTTAAAAGCCCTTTTTCTTTCCATTCATTTGAAGTTGATTTCAGTGCTATAAAAATGTTTAAAGGAACCTAGGAAATGTTTCATTTCATTAATTTTTATTTATTGGTTGCTTTAGTTATAAAATCCGGTTTTTTTTTAAATTTTAAAGTTATTAATGGACCATTTATTTTATTTTATTTATATGCTCTACTGAGAATTAAACCCAGTGCCTCACACATGTTAGGCAAGTGCTCTACCACTTAGCCAAAACCCTGGCCCACAAAATTCATCTGATATAATCCATATTTGTATAATTATACCTTATCTGTTTAGCGTTGCATTCTTAGGATGTACATGGTGGTGGGATTCACTGTGTTGTTTCCATGTATATACATGGAAAGCTGCGTTGGAGTCTTTCCACTAACTTTCCTTTGCTTATGCCCCCTCCTTTCCCTCCATTCCCCATCACTTCTGTTCCCATCCCCCCTCCTGTTGTGGGTTAGCATTCACATAGCATTGATTATTTGTCCTTTGTTTTTTGAAACCTGGCTTAGCTTCAGTTAGCGTGATTGTCTCTAGGTGGATCCATTTATGGGCAGATATTGTAGTCATATTTTTTTTCCTGCAAATTGGTATGTTTTCTTTAATCTACTTATAAAAAAACTTGTTCTAATTCTACATGACCATAGAATGCACTTTGACATATCAGACATAAATGTAGTATGATTTTTCATGCTTCTGGTTGTTCAGAATGTAGCATCACACCAGTCATGTAATTGTATATTACTTTGCATGATTATGTGTGATTCATTCTACTATTCATTCTACTCATTATACCCCTCCCCCCCTTCACTCCTCTATTTAATCTAAAGCAACTGTATTCTTCCATACCGGCCCCCCCCACCTTACTGTGATTAGCATAAGCGTATCAGGAAACACTTTCAACCTTTGTTTTTTGGGGATTGGCTTATCACTTAGCATGATAAGCTCCATCCATTTACCAGCAAATGTCATAATTTCATTCTTCTTTAAGGCTGAGTTGTATTCTATCATATATATGTATGGGTGTAAAATTGGTTTTTTTGTGTGTATGTATGTGTGTGTGTGTGTGTGTGTGTGTATATATATATATATATATACAGTCATACACACCTCATTTCATTTTCTTTATCCATTTGTCTGTTGAAAGGCACCCAGGTTAGCTCCATAGTTTAGCTGTTATGAGGTGATCTGCTGTAAACATAATGTGGCTGTTTCATTGTAATATGCTGATTTTAAGTCCTTTGGGTATAAAATGAGGAAAGGGATAGGTATGTCAAATGTTGGTTCCATTCCACGTTTTTTGAGGAATCTCCATACTGCTTTCCATAATGTTTGCACCAATTTTCACTCCCACCAGCAATGTGTGCATGCACCATTTTCCTCATATCTTTGCCAACATTTATTGTTATTTGATAACTCTATTCTTGAAAAATCATGTTTGTGTCTGGGGTGAGACGAAATCTTGGAGTAGTTTTGATTTGCTTTCCTCTAATGGCTAAGTGTTGAACATTATTTCATGTATTTGTTGCTTCTTCTGTGAAGTGTCTGTTCAGTTCCATAGCCCATTTATTAATTTGGTTCTTTGGTTTTTGAGTTCTGCATATATCCTGGAGATTAATGCTCTATCTGAGGTGCATGTGGTGAAGATTTTCTCCCATTCTGTAGGCTCTCTTTTCACATTATTGATTGTTTCCTTTGCTGAGAAGATGCTTTTTAGTTCGAATCCGTCTGGTTTATTGATCTTGAATTACATTTTGGAATGTAGGATTCTCGTTAAGGCTGTTAGATGTTAGACTGACATGGTGAAGATTTTGGCCTACTTTTTCTTCTATAGGCACAGGAAGTATGTTCTAGTGCCTAAGTCTTTGATCCATTTTGACTTGAGTTTTTTTCAGAGTGAGAGGGGTTTACTTTCTTTTTGTTATATGTAGCTTTCCAATTTTCCCAGCATCATTTGCTGAATAGGCTTTCTTTTCTCCAATGTATGTTTTTTGGCGCCTTTGTCTAGTATGAGATAACTGTGTTTTTGTGAGTTTGTCTCTGTATCTTCTATTCTGTACCATTCAGGGGTCTACACGTCTGTTTTGGTGCTGATACAATGCTGTTGTTGTTACTGTGGCTCTGTAGTACAGTTTAAGCTATACTATTATGATGTGTCCTACTTCACTCATCTTGCTAAGGATTGCTTTGGCTATTCTGGGTCTCTTACTTTTCCAAATGAATTTCATGACTGCTTTTTTTAGTTCTGTGAACAATTGTCATTGGGATTTTTTATGTGAATTGCATTAAAGTTCATGCCCGAGTACAAATTGGTTAAAAGTATGAAAAAGAATCCTGGATCAACATTAACCTGACAGGTATCTGGTTACAGGTATCTGTTGACTCAGGAGCTGTACCCTGCACACTCGATGGTGGCTAAGCTGAGGTTACTCCACATTTCGGCATTAACAGCATCTTAGAGTTGAGTCTACTCTATGTTGGTGTTGGTGTTGAGGTCTGGGTACAGTTAAGCTTTGCTACCACACAACCAGGATACTTTGCTGGGTTTTTTTAAATTTTAAATGTGTCTGAAAATTTCCTTGGGTCCTTTATTCACTTTGCTTGATCAAATTTTGTGTTCTAGGCACTATCCTAGGTGTGGAGTACAGAGTGAATAGGCAAGTCTGAGTGTCCATGGAAGTTAATGAAGTTAGTAAGATGATTATAGCATCTACCTCAGTGTTACTGTGAAGCCTAGAAGAGATATGTCTGTTCATAACTGCAGTGCTGAGGGCTGTAATATTGTTGAGGAAAATGGCAGATGACTTCCACAGGCATCACCTTGTTTTTGTCTGGGAAGTATTGTAAAGTTGTTACTTTTTCTATAATAAAAACAGGCATTTAACACAGTTTGTATCTGAAGTCTGTGAACTTCAGGGATCCCTCTGGGCTGCCTGTCTCCAGGTCAGACACACAGTCCTGTGCTGACTCAATACAGGTTTGGAGACCCTTGAAGCCTCTTTTATAACCATGAGAGTCTGTGCTTCATAGTCAGCAGGCCAAGTAGGAGTCTCCAGGTCAAGTGGATCACACATCCCTATGGTGCTGACTTCCCTCAATCAGTTCATCTCCTGCCTTCACATACTCACTGGCTGCCATTTAGCTGGATGGGCCCTATTCCATAATGGGAATTTTATAGCCTTTACATTAATTGTCCAGAGCTTTTGGGTACAGGCCTGGCCTGTCCTAATCCCCAGAACTATCTCTGTGTCCTCTTCACAGGGTCCTGTTATTACTGGCTGTGAGAGTGCTTTGTGCAGATGGTGGTGTACTGCAAGCTCCTATTACATTCATTTTGTGTCTTCTTCCTTATAGCATTTAACAAGGTGCTTGGAGTAGGAGTAGGGGTAGGGGAGTTGTCCTGAAAAACGACCCTAAACTTTATGAACATAGTTAGGGAAACCTAATGGTGGGGGGTGACGATAGTATGGAGAGAGTCCAATTCCTCCTAGGGAAACACATGCACAGTGAAACTTCATTTAAAATAAAGTGTCATGCTGCACTCCAAAATCAAGCATTTCTCGATGGATTTCAGAGAGTTAAAAAAAAAATGAGAGGAAAACAGAACTAGAAGATAAAATTGAATAGTTTTTCAATTTCTGCTAGGAAGCCAGTTATCATTGTCAGACCACGCTGTGCTCTAGCTGGGGATCATGAATATCACATGAAGTAAGAGATGTACAAACACATCTCCAGTTACTTGTGTTGTTGTGACACAGAACATTTCCTTAATCTTTGATGAGGGAAAAAAGACATATTACCTTTAGAATATCACTCCTAAAGAATGCTGTGCAAGGGCTGTTCTGCTTCAGATGTTAAAAACCTGGGCTTTGTGCAGAGGCATCCAGATTTTAAGAAAAAGGCTAAGCAGCAGAGAGAGACACATATCCTATCATTTGCAGAACAGGACTCCACCGTGACTATAAATGTTGAGCGACTACTTCCGGTTCTGTTTTTTTTTTTTTTTAACATTTATTTTTACTTGACACAATAGCTTTGTTTATTTTTATGTGGTGCTGAGGATCAGACCCAGGGCTTTGAACATGCTAGGCAAGCACTCTACCACTGAGCCACAACCCCAGCACTGGTTCTGTGTTTTTAGTATCTGTGCTGCATCTCCTCCTGGTGCTCTTTAACTGATAAGCCTTTGACATTGGCCTGCATGAGGACACCACAGGTGAGGACTTGGGGACAGTAGAGAGCCTGGCTGGGGTTGAGTTGGATGATTGTATAAGATGCCATTGGAGATACGTTAGAACAGTGTCCTTGGAGTAGAGTCAGGAAAAAAATCTTTCTTACTTGACATTTTGATAGAGTGAGGAAGTGTCTATTTTTCCTAATGTAATCAGTTGGATATTGAAGCTAGGTTTCAAACTCTATTCTTTCATGAGTTTGGAGGGGAAAACCAGTACTTATTATCCAGCTTACTGGGTGTTCAGTGGTTAGTTTATAATATATCACCACATATCTCTCATTTTAATCAGATTTTAAGTATACACATGTATGATACTCAATGTCAACATTCAAAGACATCAAAGGAGAATGAAACCTCCTTCATTTCTCTGCCCATAGGGCATTGTGCTGAATATCTATCTAAGGATATGTGCATTTCCATGTTTTTGAAACAAAAAAGGTATATATTAACACACTTTTTTTTTGGAAAGTCAAAATAAGAGAACTCTTCTCAGTCCTCTGAGGACTTTACACTTATTTTATAAACCTCTGTACAGTTTGGCTCTTTAATCTTTTACAAAGAGTTTGCATGACTTTTGTAATTAAAAAACATGAGACCGAGTAGAAACAAGAATGGAAGAAAGTAGTCCAACTTTGTTCCTTTCAGGAGATGACTCAGTCCATTCTCTCACTTGTTCCAGAAATGCTTTCTGGTAGGTTCTGGGTTTAGCTCTATGGTGGAGCACTTGCTCAGTGTTTGAAAGGTCCTGGGTTCAGTCCCTGGTGCTGTTGAAATAAACAAAGCAGAACCATAACACACATTCTGGAATGCTATTGGACAGTACCAGTTATGTTTGGTATATTCAATAAGCTAGAAGAAGTCGGTCCACATGTTTTCACCATAAACAAACAGGAAATGTTTGAGGATGTAGGTGTCCTTTAACCTAATGTGACCATTGCAGATCATTTGCATGTATCAAAATATCAAATGGTACCCTGTTAGTATGTATAATTTTTACATTTTATACATCATGTAGCTATACATTTAAAATAGTTTCCCATATTCTCTAAATTCATAAACAACAAATGGACAAATAGCTATATTTATGAACCTAATGAATACATTATGAGAATGCCAGGCTTTCTCATTTTTATTTCATTTTCTATAGGGTCAGTAATTCTTCTGTATTTTTTTAAGGTTTTATTTTCTCACTTAATATATTTTAGCACATTACTAAATGTGCTAAAATGGTTCCTGTTCAGAAGACAGGAAGGTGATAAGGGTGATTAGGCCGGTGATTTATTTTGTTGTGGAGCAGTGATTGGCAAATAGTAGTTACTGTAAATGTTTGTGTGAGTGAGTGAAAAACTATCTACAACTCTAAAAATGTGTACGTGATGAATAAAGATAAGGAATTCTGCCAGGTGAACTGCAATTAAGACTGTGTAAGAAAATTAGCTTGAGGCACAAGCTACATATTAACTATAAGTATTCTTAAGAAAAGTAAAAAGCCTGTGGAAAGGGAAAGATGATAATTGTTAGCTAATAGATATGGAGAGAACCTCCCTTCAGGTCTTGGCAGATTGAAGGATGATGTGCCTACACTCTAACCTCAGAAATAATACTGAAGTAGGATAAATGGACAAGCTCTACGATTATGCTTGACTCATTTAGAAGAAGCTATTTGATTTAATGTTTAACTGGGTCTTTTCACAATTTTTCCTTATATAGTAGGAATCTTTTTGTACTCTGCGATTAACAGAAACTACATTTTAAAAAATATTTTTTACTTGCAGATGGAGACAATACTTTTATTTATTTATTTATTTATTTATTTATTTATTTATTTATTTTTATGTGGTGCTGAGGATTGAACCCAGTGTCTCGTATATGTGAGGCAAGCACTCTGCCACTGAGGCACAGTCCCATCTCCAGAAACTACATTTTAAAACAACAATAAAGCAAGCAAAAATGGGACAGAATGGTAAGATTGTAGATGACAATACTTGACATTCTTTTTTGAAGAAGTATCTCAAACCTGGGAGTGCAAAATAATCATAATGGAAACTGTCACATTGCAAAGTCCTTCTGATACTAAAGTAACACCAAGCTAGATGCTGTTATAGAAGAGCAATGTGAACAGGGAATGGTATGTGATTGCATAGAGTGAAATCAGGTCTGGGTGGCTGCTGGATTTGGTCTCATGTGAATTTATATAAATATTAAATAGTTTTTAGTGGGGGAAAGGGAGAGATACCAACCTTCTCAAAATGTTGTACCCGGTTTCTATCAGAATAAACTTTGCATTTCCGTATGTCTTATTGAAAGCTAAAATGGCTAAATTCTTTAGATTTTCATGGTCTAAGAGAGAAATTTGCATAAAAATTTTACATTTCTGATTGTTAATGGAATCAGTGGCAAATAAAATGGATTATAAGTTAAAAGACAACTTCTCAGTGTTTCACTCTCTTGTCACTCTGCAGATGAGGCCTGTTGGTGGACTATACATCCTGCCTTGAAGCAGCGATCAGAAGGAGAGAAACTATGGTTTGGAGTTGATCTCGTCCTAGTTAGCGAGTCCTTTGAGCAATACTTGGTAAGTGTGCACCGTAGGACCATGGCTTAGTTTTGTGATAAATGACAGTACAATGAGATGGTCTCTTTTTGGTTTATACTGCCAATTTTCTGGGAAAGTTGCTGTTGCACAAGCCCGTACCTCTATGTGATGAGTTATTAACAATGAGTAGGAGAGGGAAGCGGCCTGAGTGGAAGTGCTTACCAGGTCTTTCAAGCAGCCTTCCTCATGCACTTGATTGAAGTGTATGTTCATGGTCCTGAGAGCACACCTGTGTCTGGATTCTTCTATGAATAGAATGTAAGCTCAGTATTATCAGAAGTTCCAATCCCTGGTCTTTATTTCATGCTCAATGTAAAGGCTATATTAACAAGATTGTGATTACCTATTTTTACATTCATGAAAGAAAATTATTACATCAGGAAAGCTTGCCATGTTAAGGAGAAATAGACAAAGTATAGGGGCCAGAAATGGGAAAATGAAGGGAAAAATTTGTTTAATCATTGGAGGATTTTGACTTTTTTTGATGAGGGAATTGTATATTTATTTTGACTTATTTAGTAAGTTGTAGTTTTGTTTAACAACAATCCTATGGGTAAATTCACAGAATATTGAAATCCATGGAACTTTATACGATTCGATTCCAGTACAAAACATTCTTTTATTTTAAGGTTGAAAAGAAATTAAACATAAAATGGAACATTGTGAGCTTTGCATGAATACCCACATGAAATATCTGAGTTGTCGTGGGTGATTTGAGAAACAGAGCACATTGAAAGCACCACATGGATTCTAGAGAGTGCATTGCCAGTGACATGAATCAAAATGTTGTTTGTGTGTACCTAAGAAGGAATGTGTCGGCATTTATATGCTCTATAAATGTGGAACTAGGGTGGTATTAAGATAGCTGTAAGTGTCTTGGGTTACCAGCACCTTCAGTTCCAGTTTTCAAATGTTTCTAGGAAGCATGGCTTTGTTTTCCTGTCTCTATGGAGAAAGGTGATGATGAAGACAGGGAAACTATAACAGTGCTCTGTGTCACTGGCAGGGACTGTTAAGTTAAAAGGAGCATCTGCTTGTGCACAGCCGCTGAAAGATCTGAGCATTTCTGTGCTCATTTCCCCTAGCTGATGTGCATGGAAACAGTCACCCTGCCAAATTCTGGAAGAGCGCAGGTGTGCAGCTTGTAAAATAAGAATCTTTCAAGTCCTTGTTATGTGCATGTGTGTGCTGCAAGGTGATGCTTTTATTTGCTCAGGAGATGTACAGTTGAGCTGGAGCTGTCTTTGGAAACCAGTTGAAGTGAAACTAATTCATGGAAATTTCCATATACAAATTCTACATGTATCATATTTTGACTTTGATTATGAGTATTCATTTGTTGTTGTACAACTTGTATTTTTCACTATATAACAGAGTTTATTGGACAGGGTATTATTCACCAAAGGAATGGAAAATCAGAAGCCAAGACTTCTAATGACAATTCTGCAGCTAACTAACTACCTGAGCAAGTCGTGTCACTCCTTGTACTGTAGCTTCCTTGCTTGTAAAGTGAGGTTATTGGTAATAACAGAATGTAGAGCCAAGATATTGAGAAGAGGCAGTGACATAATGATTTTGTATAAAAATTTAAATACATACAGGCTAACAAAATAACAAACACAGAAGTAGCATGATGCACAATCCATGGTACACCATCAACAGTTCTCTCATTTTGTTTCTATGGCACTTTCATCTTTCTGCCCCTTCATAGTAGCTTCTGGTTATTCCTTGTTTTCATTTAGTAGGGGCAAATTTTCTGTACATTTCAACATCAAAGCTTAGCTGTAGAGTTTTGACAGATGGTTGCACTGGGACTACCCAGCCACATACGTCCATGTGAGACATTTCCATTTTCCTTAAGTTTCCCCAAGAAAGTTGCTAAGCGTTCCCTCCCAAATTTGCCCCTGCCTCTTTGACCAGAGAGATTTTTTCACTCCTGATTCATAGAAGTCACAAGTTTTGCATCCTTAGGAAAACTGATGTTATTTTTATATATACGTAGTCTCTTGCTAATCTGATTTTACTTAGCTTTTTAAAAGTTAGCAATAATTGCTGAATTTTTCTCAATTACAGGAGATAAAAATCATGTTCTAGGGTCCTTGTTTCATTGATAAATAAGTTACCCATATACCCAACTGTTGAAAATCCCTACATTCATAGAATAAGCCGTAGTTGACCATAACGTGTTATTATTTTGAAATCCTACTAGATTTGTATGTATTTATTTTATTCAGAATTATTGACTATATTCATAAGGAAAATTAAATGTTTTATTCATGGGTAATTATATTTGCATTTCATGCCATTTTCATATGTTATGAAATGTCATTTTTCTTTGATACTGAGCTACCTTGTTGGAAGTGTCCCTGCAGGAGGGCAATCTCTCAGGCTCATTGAACTGTGCACTTCAGATTTATGCATTTACCTCTCCTAATGTTACCATTTCATAGAAAGTTTAAAACATAGAGCCTAATAGAAGAGCTAACAAAAATATTCAGTTTTGAGCTTCAAGGCTTCAGAAGCATTGCTCGGTGCTTGGTGATTGGTCAGCCTCTTGGGAACTGCTGTGAAGCCTATGATGCTGTAGGAGTGGGAGGCAAAGTGTAATCTCCCCTTTGAAGCTTGTTCACAGTTTTCTGAGGCCAGAGATCATTTGTTGAATGTAGATATGTGGAAATTCCCTGCTGTTTGTTTTATTCAAGTCAATATTTATTGAATCATTTTGTAAAATAATAACTGAATGAATATATTGAAAGCTAGTTTGTACAGGGTGCTGTGTGTGTTATTTAATCTGAACACAATGGTATTGGGATGCCTCCACCTACCTTTTGATTCTGTTTCTGTTACTGTTCAGTGATTTCAGAGCACATCATGTTGACACTGGCTTGGGAAGGGGATTCCCGGAATGAGGCATCACTTCTGCGTTCTTACAGGCTATTAGGCACCACGAAGGCCACCTGGATGATGGCTTAAACTTTTCTAGATCTCAGCACGAAGAAATATGCACAGCCCACGTCATCTGGAGCAATGTCTCACTTTTCAGTAGATTTATAAGGTACTTTTGCTTTTGTTGTCCTGGTACTTTGATATTTCATTTTCATTTTCTTTCTGTGATCACAAGTACCAAAATTCAAAGTGTAAACATACATTGAGGGAGTTCAACAGAACACAATACAAAATGCTACTTAGATAATTGTGTTTTTCTTTTATGTGAAGGATAAAGGAATGTGCTTTTAGAAGTTGTACGTGTAATTTTTAATTGAGAGCAACAGGTTGGGATTACTGTGCAACTTGTTTTTGTGTAAGATTGACTTAATTCCCTTTTACAGAGAGAATAATGAAGACTTATATGCTTTTGAAGTACATTAAAAAAAAAAAAAATCAGTGGTCCATGTAACAACTGATTTTTCCACCTGGAGATTGAAACAGTTGCATATCTACACACAAAATCAAACATGTGGCCAAAGTGTTTTCTGATACCAATATATTAGTACACCATGTCATCTGTACAGGATGGATATCATCTATCTCTTGAAATTTGCAAATTTCATGAGAGGAAAATGTTTTTGAAATATGCACTTTTTTAAAAGTTTTCTTTTAATACTTTATTTTATTTATTTATTTTTATGTGATGCTGAGGATCCAACCCAGGGCCTCACATGTGTGAGGCAAGTGCTCTACCACTGAGCCATAACCCCAGCCTGAAATATGCACTTTTTATATATATAGATAATTCAGTATGATGAAGATGTTAAAAAAAGGTATACATTTTAACAAGTTTGCACATATATCTTGTTTCTATAATTTGCTTTTGGATATTTGGGGAAAGGATATTTATGTTTATATTTTTAAATTTTGTTGATGTATTCTGCTTGCTAATGTTTCTACAAGTCTGTTATGAGTTTTTTGTTAATTTCTTGTCATATATAAATTACAAATATTTCCGACAATGTATTAGTTTGGAAAAAAATTTTAAAGGATTTTCTCAAAATAGCTAAATTAATAAATTATATTTGCTTTCAAATGTAAGAAAGATCTTTCCTATCCAACATTATATTACTATCCACTTAATCATTATCTGCTTTTATAAACCATCCCACTTAGGATGTGTGTGTGTGTGTGTGTGTGTGTGTGTTGGGAGAACATTTATATGGCTGAAGAATGTGCATAGCATGCAGCTTCATAGTATCCCGAGTGCTTTTTCCATTTCTGTGCCTAATTTAAACTTTAAACTTCATCAGATGGAATAAGGCTTAGAGACTTAGAGATGGGGTAGGTGTCATTTTTATATTGTATTTATCATTTGTGTTACTTATTAATTCCATTGCTTTATACAATACTTCTTGTAATAAATAGAAAAAAATACAGAAATTATGAAAGTGGAGGATAGAAATGCTATTGACAAAATTAGTATGGGATTTCATTCAAAAACTTCATAATAGTTGCAGTTTTATTTTTATTGACTTCTGAAGGAGAACTACCATATTTCAAAATGTAATTTGTAATTTGTAGTTGAGATCTACAGTTATCTTTATGTAAATGATGATACATTTTAAATATTTTGAGCATTATAATGTACAAAGCTAAGTTAATTATTATTAATAAGCCTTTTATTGTTTCTAAAATATAAGTTTTGATGTAGTCAGAAAAATTTGGTCAAAAATATTTCTTTTCACTAAAATATTTTCATACAATTTTGCTGAAGTAGAGAGCAAGAATTTGAATTATTTTTGAGCATTGAATTTTGTCATGGCAAATGAGTATTACTGTATCAATTAGAATAGTGCTATTCTCCTATTTCTTTATAGTATCTGTTTTTTTTTTTTTTTGTGTGTGTGTGTGTCTGTTTGTGTGTTTTAATAGACGTTTTACCTTGGAATAATTTTATTTAAAAGCATCACATTTTACTGTGCTTTCCAGACACATTCTAAGCTGTGAGCTTTAAAACCAAGAATCTCAGTAAACTCAACAAATTATCATATTGTTATTCACTTGCGTTTTGCTCCAAAGGCGAGAAAATACACCTTAGTCATCTTTCTTAATCTAAGTTTTAGATTTGAAAGTATTTAAAAGCATTTCTTTTGGATAACAGAAAAACACCTTAATCTGTTACATTTTTGGATTAACATCAATAGAATATATTTTCCAACTGCTAGGAATGAAACAGTGTAGTAGCTGGTGTCAGTGATCAAAGCACAAACAACAAGAAAATGTCAGAATTATGAATCCTGGAAGATGTGGCTTCATGCCTTAAAGGATGTAGTGCTTTAAAATGAAGTCTTAATATTGGTTGATTTCTAAATATTTAGATCCCTAGTTTTGTCATCATTGGTCTTATGCCTCTAGGCGAGGAGCTCCAGGTGGGGCTTTTATAATATGATGTGGCACCTCCCTGTGGCAATAGAGTTGCTAATGGATGAGTTCATCCTTGCTGCTGGAGGACAGGAGGGCCTTTCTTCCATATGCCTGTCACAGTAGTAGAGGGAGCAAATAACTCTGTGAAGTTATCTGTAAATCAAAAGACAGTGACATAAAAGTGTGTGTCAGTGACAGCAGAGGTTTGCTGTGATTTCAGGAGCCTGGATGCTCTCAGCAAGAAAGCGAAGGCTCCTGAAGCCAACCTGCCCATATAGTTGGTGAGCCTGAGTCTACAGGATATCAACTGTTACCTCCACCCTCCTGTGAGCACTTGGAGCATGAGGACAAACTGAACAGGTTGCATGCCCTGAAGAATTGGCAGAACCTCTTCTGGGGAGAGGTGAGTCTGCCCATTTCTTCTTTGTTTTCTTGGCAGTGTGGGGGGCGGGGATTCTCCTTTAATCTCTTTTAATTCTCCATCTTTACACTTTGAGGTGGAAGGCAGCAGCTATGCTACTGCACAGGAAAACAGGCCTGGGAGGTACATGGTCATTACTTTTATTTCTCTGTCAATGACTGTTAATTTTACAGGATGAAATTTGCCATCACAAGGTATTGTGTTACCTTGTTTATTCATATTTCGTGTATTCCTGGGATAGAGTTATCTTTTGGGATTGATTTCTCTTCTTGTGTTATGGGTGGGTCTTTTTTAGGGCATGACCTTCTCTTGCTAAAGTGTCTTCTGTCTGATTTTGTGTAGAAGTGAATGCCCATAAGAGGAAACTGAGTTCTGTCAGCTGTTTCTAATTGGGACCTGATTATTCCTTCTAGGGTTTTGACTTTTCTATTATTTTTAACTAAGTTTGTGTACAGTTAATTTGGGTGTAGGTCAAGGTGAGCTGTCTCTTCTCTGGATTTATTTCAGTGGCAGAGTTTATTCCCTGTGAACTTGTACTTGGTTTGTAGATTCCTACCACCGCACAGAAAAGGCAGGGAGAAAAAAAGCAACAAGTGAAGCAAAGAACATACAGCATGAAATAAATACCCAGTGCCTACTCCTACATCGACAGTGCTAATTACCCAGAAACAGTAATGATGAGGTCACCAATTGCCAGCAGCAAAGACAGTAAATAGCTGTGGACAAGAATTAGCACTATAGTAAGCAGCAGGTGTCAACTGTGCCATCCACGTAATTAATAAGTGCAACAGCATGAATGGTTGGGGGCAGCAGTTACATGGAGCAAATAGTTCTAAAAGATTATAAAAGTATAGTTCATTCAGAGAAAAGAAAATGTGATAGGAAGGTAAAAAAAAACTTTAGATGTTCAAAATGTGAGTGAGAGAACACAGATGTAGCAAATGAAGGTTATCAGTATGCAGGAGAATAAATAGCAAATACAAAAAAAGAAGGGGGAAGAAAGATCAAGGGAATTTAGCTGTTATTGGGAGAAGGAGAAAGAGAAAGAAAAACAAGAAACAAGTAAACAAAAACAAAAGAAAAATAAAATGTCATAACCCTCAAAGAAAGCAAGGAAAAATAACTATTAAAAATGTTAGAGATTTGGGGCTGGGGTTGTGGCTATAGAGGGCTCGCCTAGTTCTCTTGAGGCCCTGGTTTCCATCATCAGCACCACATAAAAGTAAATAAACAAAACAAAGTTGCTAAAAAATAATTTTCAGAAAAATATGCTAAAGATTTACCCTATGTACATGTATGAAGACACGAATGGTGTGACTCTACTTTGTTTACAACCAGAGATATGAAAAATTGTGTTCTAAATGTGTAATATGATTTATAAAGCATTCTTTCATATAACAAATAAAAATAAAAAAGAAAAATGCTAAAGATGAGAAAAAAGAAATATGTGTATGTATGGATATATATATACTATGACCCAATCAGTATAGCAGGAACACACACAAAAAAAAGAAGGAAAAATATTCAAAATGAAAAGTGAAAGAATTGTCCCTACTAAGGGAGTTAAAATTGTCCAGGAAAGATGGATTATCAATGCCTGTTCCCAAGGGTTTTCTTTCCATTTCTTGAACTTTTTACCACCTTAGAATGGCCCCTTGTTTTTGTGTTGGCCAAGGAGCTTCTAGTTGGAGTGGCCTTCCCCTGAAGCTGGTTCTGAAGACTCTCTTCTGTCCTTATAATTAGTGTGATGTAGGAGATAGTGGGAAGAACTGTCTTTGGCATTTTGTACACACAGACCGACCATCTCCATGCACTGCCAGGGTGGGGCTGTGGCAGATTTCGATGAGGGGTGTTCCATGTGTGGTGCTTACTTCTAAACAGGCCTCAGGGGCTTTGCTGGGTGGTGTCTGCTCTGGAGGAGATTACATCAGCACACCCCTAGGGCCTGGCAGTTGCTGCTCTCTGCTGGGAGTTTGGATCTCAGGAGCCTCCCAAGCATTCCACACATGGGATAAGGGAGCCAGTCCTCTACCCCCTCTGCTGCCCACCAACGCAGCCTCCCCAGGCTTAGTCCCAGAGAGTGTTCACACCTGCTTCCACTGGTCATGAAGTAGGACAGTTGAGGCTAGATACTGAGGAATTAGCAGGAAGCAGGTTTATTGGCTGCTGCTAACTCCATAGTGGGGGCT
Organism: Callospermophilus lateralis; assembly: GCF_048772815.1. Taxonomy (NCBI): domain Eukaryota; kingdom Metazoa; phylum Chordata; class Mammalia; order Rodentia; family Sciuridae; genus Callospermophilus; species Callospermophilus lateralis. Next base: position 10,727,349 of record NC_135317.1, read on the forward strand.
TTCACCTAAATTCATTTGTTCATCTGGACCCCAAGTCCAGAATTCTTTAGAACTTTATACCCAGTGTGTAGGGAGAGGGAAGCTCAGAGGCTCCCAATTTGAAGTAGTCTATGTAATAAAGTATTTTTTCTTCTTTTACTGGAATGGGTAACTAACCCAGCCCTGAATACCAAAGACACTGAAAAAGTAGTGCTTGGGAAAGGGAGGGTTCTGCTCCCATTTCCCCCACCAGCTGGTTTTCAGGGAACCTAATTAGCACCATTCACTCTTATATTTTTATTGTGGAGGATTTTCCCTAGGATCTAACTGCTCTCCTTTGAAGTGTAAACATCCCTGTGAAGGCTCCCAGCCCAAACCTAGAGGCATTTATTGCACTCTGCTTTCTTTTTTCTTTCTTTATTTTATTTTATTTTATTTATTCTAATTTGTTATATAAGACAGTAGAATGCAATTCAATTCATATTACACAAATAGAGCTGAAATTTTCATGTCTCTGGTTGTGCACAAAGTAGAATTGCACCACTCATGTTTTCATACATGTACTTAGGGTAATGATGTCCATCTCATTCCACCATCTTCCTACCCCTATGCCCTCTCTATTCACCTCCCTCCCCTTTGCTCTATCTAAAGTTTATCTATTCCTCCCATGCTGCCCACCCTATTCCCATTATGAAACAGCATCCTTATATCAGAGAGCATTCTGCATTTAGTTTTTTGGGGATTGACTTACTTCACCTACCATTATATTCTCCAACTCCATCCATTTACCTGCAAATGCCATAATTTTCTTCTCTTTTAATGCTGAGTAATATTCCATTGTGTATATTTACCACATTTTCTTTATTCATTCATCTACTGAAGGGTATCTATATTGGTCTCACAATTTAGCTACTGTGAATTGTGCTGCTATAAGCATTGATGTGGCTGTGTCCCTGTAGTATGCTGATTTTAAGTCCTTTGAGTATAGACTGAGGAATGAGATAGCTGGGTCAAATGGTGGTTCTATCCTCAGTTTTCCAAGGAATCTCAATATTGCTTTCACTTTTGGATGCATTAATTTGCAATTCCACCAGCAATGTATGATTGCCTTTTCCCCCGCATCCTTGCCAACACTTATTGTTGTTTGTATTTTTTTAATTGTAGATAGATCCAGTATCTTTATGTATTTATTTTTATGTGGTGCTGAGGATCAAACCCAGTGCCTCACGTATGCAAGGCAGGTGGTCTACCACTGAGCTACAGCCATGGCCCTGTTGTTTGTATACTTAATAGCTGCTATTCTGACTGTAGTTAGATGAAATTTAATAGTTGCTATTCTGACTGTAGTTAGATGAAATTTTAGAGTGGTTTTGATTTGCATTTTTCTAATTACTAGAGATTTTGAACATTTTTCATATTTGTTGATTGATTGTATTTCATCTTCTGAGAAGTGTCTGTTCAGTTCCTTGGCCCATTTATTGATTGGTTCATTTGGGTTTTTGGGTGTTAAGATTTTTTACTTCTTTATATATCCTAGAGATTAGTATTCTATCTGATGTGCATGTAGTAAAAATTTTCTCCCATTCTGTAGGCTCTCCATTCACCTCACTGATTGTTTCTTTTGCTGACAAGAAGCTTTTTAGTTTGAATCCATCCCATTTATATTGATTCTTGATTTTAATTCTTGTGCTATAGGAGTCTGATTAAGGAAGTTGGGGTCTAATCCAATATGATGGAGATTTGGGCCTACTGTTTCTTCTATTAGGTGTAGGGCCTCTGGTTTAATTCCTAGGCCTTTGATACACTTTGAGTTTTGTGCATGGTGAGAGATAGGGGCTTAATTTGTTGCATATGGATTTCCAGTTTTCCCAGCCCCATTTGTTGAAGAGGCTATCTTTTCTCCAATATACGTTTTTGACGCCTTTGTCTAATATATGTTTATGGGGGTTTGTCTCTTTTTCTCTGTTCCTTACCATTGGTCTACAAGTCTCTGTAGGTGCCAATATCATGCTGTTTTTGTTTATATTGTTCTGTAGTATAGTTTAAGGTCTGATATAGTGATGATACCCACTTCACTCTTTTTTTAATATTTATTTTTTAGTTTTCGGTGGACACAACATCTTTATTTTATTTTATTTTTTTTGTGGTGCTGAGGATCGAACCCAGCACCCCTCACATGCCAGGCGAGGGCACTACCGCTTAAGCCACATCCCCAGCCCCCTACTTCACTCTTTTTGCTAAGGATTCTTTCGCAATTTTTGGTCTCTTATTTTTTTGAAATGAATTTCATGACTATTTTTTTCTATTTCTATGAGAAATATCATTGGTATTTTGATTGGAATTGCATTAAATCTATATAGTGCTTTTAGTAGTACAGCAATTTTGACAATTTTAATTCTGACTATCCAAGAACAAGGGAGATCTTTCCATCTTCTTAGGTGTTCTATAATTTTCATTTTAGAGGTCTTTTACTTCTTTTGTCAAGTTGATTCCTAAGTATTTTATCTTTTCTGAGGCTATTGTAAATGGGGTAATTTTCCTTGTTTATCTTTCAGAGGATTTGTCACTGATATATAGAAATGCATTTGATTAAAGGGTATTGATTTTATATTCTTGCATAGATGCAAAATTTCTCAATAAAATACAGGCAAATTGAATACAGAATCATATCAAAAAGATAACTATCTATGCTAAGCCCCAGGCCAACATCATTCTAAATGGAGAAAAATTGAAAGCATTCCCTCTAAAAACTAGAATAAGATAGGGATGCCCTCTTTTACCACTTCTATTTAACATAGTTCTTGAAATACTAGTCAGAATAATTAGAGGAAATAAATTAAAGGGATATGGATAGGAAAAGAAGAACTAAAATGAGCATGATTTGCACTCTGCATTTGTAAACACACTTCCTACCTGAAAACTCTTACATACAATCATAAATCATTTTGGACTCAAAAATTTATGACACTAGCTGCCCGTAAATGTTGTGCAAAAGTAAGATGTGCTCAGAATCTAGAGTGCTGATCTCTTCAGGGCTCGCAGCCAAATTTAGTTATCGTGAGACAGAGAAACAGGAAGTCTGACTCCACTTGAACCCTTTTGCAGGTATTCTTGCTGCTAACCTAAGAAGAATTATGGTGGGGGTCTCTGGAATAGCTTAATATTTTCTGTGAAGGAGGGGGTGCCACTAGGGTCATTCATATTTGCACTTCCAGACTCGAAGGAGAACCCTCCATATTTCTGACTTGACCCCTGGGTACAGTCTTCTCTGTGCCTGTTTTAATCATGTTCTGTGAGGTACATCCTAGGCCACATGGCACGAGCTTCCTGGGACAGTGTGGCAGTGTTAGCTGTGACCTTCCAACTCTGCAGCAGTAGCTGTACAAAGATTGCCTCCAGATGGTTCTGACCAAGTTCTCTGTGGCCAGTTGAAAATCACTGAGCACTTTTCAAATACAGGTTCACAGTGCAGCCTCTGGATCAGCTAGGTTCAGGCAGCTTCTCTGATATGTAGGTTTTCTGTCCATTGTGTTTCTCTCTCTGTTTTTCCTCTCCTCTCTAGGACGAGCACTGCTGCTACTGCCAAAGCCAGTTTGGCTCCAACATATTCTTTCTTATTCTTTGGTCAATGAACCCAAATTTCTGAGTCTCTCTAACACTCTCTGTGATGCTACAAATTCAGTCAATTTCTGCTTTCACTGATGTCACTGGGAAGCAGTGGTCCTGATGCGCGAAACTTGCGTCATGGAGCAACTGGAAATGTAGCTGACTTCCAGTCCACCATCTCCAATCTTCAAAAGGTAACCACTTTAGAAGGTTTTTATTTATTTTTTAAATCTTTTCATGGGCTTTTCTGTAACTTACTATGTCTTTAATTCAATGATTATAGAAATAACTAAGAACAAGGATCTTCTCTGAAGCTTACTTAACAATAGTCTGCCATTTATGATGGACTCATTTAGTCTAGCATTAAAGTGTGCAAATGCACCTGTGAGGTGAGTATTTTTCTTATTCTTCCCTTGCTGTTTGAAAATGGCGCTTGGGGTTTAAAAGCACTTGAATTATTTGAAGAACATTTTTTTTTTTTTTACTGTGCAAATGTGGGTCTTGTCATCTTTTGAATAAGCTTTCTCAGTTTTCTTTATGATTAACAGGCACACTTGAGACAGACTTCTTTCTTAAGTTGGGTTAGTATTTTCTCTCAGCAGAAGGTTTCTTTTTTAAAAAAAATTTAATTTTTGTTATAGATGGGAACAATATCTTTATTTTATTTTTATGAGGTGCTGAGGATCGAACCCAGTGCTTCATGCATGCTACCACTGAGCCATGGTCCCAACCCAATTCCCTTAACTATGAACTATTAACTATTAACATCTCATTTGATTAAGAAAGGATTTCAGGGTGCTTTTAATCAATATTGACACAGAATTCCCTGAAACTTTTTCTTAAAGGAAGATAGTAGTATAATAAATATGTGTGTCACTAAGAACATAGTGATTTCAGGCACATAAATACTTTTAACTTTTAAACTATTTTTTTTTCCTAGAACAAGAGATAAATTCTTAGTGTACTTCCCTCAAAAATGAAAATGCCCCAGTATGTAAATACATTTTCCCTTTATATTTGCAAATCCCTACTCCTGGAGATAACTGCCAGTTATCAGTTCTGCTTCCTCAGATGTTAAAGTTGAGCATTAGAGAAGTGCTCTGAGACAAGTGTAGTAAGTTTTATTTAAAAAGTAGTAATACAGACTTCTCCTGGGAGGGGAAAGGAGGCCAGCTATAGCTGTTGTCCCAAGAAGTGGGAGTGTCCCACAACTTTTATACATTTTAGATTGTCTTTGTTCTCCTGCCCTCTTTCCCCTTATCTCTCTCCCTTCTGCACACTGAGGAGGATCAGGAGACACTGGTGGGATGGCCAAAGGTGAGAAGCATATGGGCAGAGAGAAGGGCCAAATGGAGTGATCCAGGCAGGTAGCAGCTCAGGGGCATTAATTAGCAACTCCCTAGCTGCTCAGGGGTTGCTTCATTAACAGCATTCTGGGAGGGGCAGTATAGGCAGGTGATCTTGGTAATCAAAGGGCTCTGGAGGCATTAACAATCCAAGGGTGATCTCCAATCTCACAGACCCAAACTAGCCTCCATTTTTGCTGTCCATCCTGTCTATACTGACTGCCTGTCTTTAATTCTTGCTTCACTGGAGTTCCTATTAATTGCCCACCCAACCCACACCTGTTTCTTCCAGATAATTCTGAGTGTATGTGTATTTAAATATCTCACCCCAGGAAAGCTTCCTTTTCCCTTCTGTCAACTTAGTTAAGCATTATAATTCCTTGTGTGGTTTCCTGGTGGGGCATCTTTTTTTTAAGAGAGGCTGTCAGGGTGGGGTCACATGGACTTGGTATCTGATGAATCTTGGTGTTGATAGAAGCTCTTATTCTACTGGGTTTCTATAACAAAAGGCCAAAAGTAGGTGCCTTATAATCAGAGACATTTGTTTCTCTTTATCCTGGATGGGAAGTCCAAGTTCAAGGCTCCATCAGATTCTGTCTGGTCAGGTGGCACATTTTCACTGTGTCCTCACGTGGCAGAAGGGGAGAGGGTGTCTCTAAATTCTGTGTTATGAGGACCTTAGTTGCATTTCTGAAGTCTCTGCTGTTACGATCTAATCCCCTCGCAAAGTCCCCACCTCCCAAGGCCCTCACCTTAGGGGTAGGATTTCAGCATATAAATCTTGGGATGGGGGACCCAGACTTCCAGACTATAATAGAATCTTCACCCACTCATCAAAGTTGGATTGAATGTCTGCCATGGGAGAGGCTCTGATCCAGATGTTGAGGGACAGTGGTGGCCAGGGTAGAGTGTCTGTTCTCCTAGAGCTCATGGTGACATGAAAGGGATGGTTAGCAGAGATAACAGATCCAGCCACAGTGCTGTGTAGTTGTGTTGCAGTGCCCATGGTGGAGCTGAGGTGGCCAGGCAGTTCTTTCTCACTGATTGTTGCCATCATACAGGAAGGACTTTGGCCATGTGATTGAGTTTAGGGGGATGGAAAAGGGTACTTTCTCAAAGGAGAGATTGGGTCTTCGTAGAAGGAAGGTGCACCCCTCCTGCCTTCCACATTTATTGTAGGTCCCAGGGAAGTTTCCAGAGTCCCTCCCAGGTCCACCTTTAGACTTTTGACTGACAGAAGGATGGCATCAGACCTCCAAGCCCCATTGCACATGGCAAGGTTTCAGGGCAAGTCTAGGTCAAATTTGCCCTTGCTGACTGGTTCTAATTGGAACCATAAAATCTCTAAGAATCTGTTCTTACAGATGTTATGATTAGGTGAAATTATCCTAATCTCCTGGAGTTCTAGGATCTGGTCTGTGTAAGGGTCACAAAACTTTCCTTCCAGATAACCATGTTCTTCCTATAGGTATTTTGGTGTTGCATTTTTCCTGCAAATAACAGGTATCTTGTTGAGGAACGTAATGTTCCTGTTGACTTAAGCCAGGTAGGGTTGCAGGTAAATTGCTTGGTAAAAGAATGCCTGCAGGGGTCAGCACAGTAGTCCAGTTTATAGAATTCCTCCTATAATCTCATGGATCCACTACTCACATCTATCCATCTGTTGCCTATCAGTTACTGACTGGACTGCTCTCTCCATCTGAATGACTCTCTCCATCTGAATATTACTTACTACTTAATTAGTAAGTAACCAAAGACTGATAAAATTGACTATATGGCATCAGCATCTTTTAAGGTAATATAATTATAGAATCAAAAACCTATGGGAATTTGCAAAAACATGTGACCTATACAAAAGACAAAGGCCCAGTTTTTAAAACACATTGAGTGTTATAAATCTATAAGAAAAGGAAATATTACCTGATAGAAAAATAGGCAACAGACAGAAACATCAGTCCAAGAATAATAAATAATAAAAGATTCAACAGAGCAAATAAAGAAATGCAAAGTGAAATAATAAATAAGGACATATTTCTTAGTAGGTTGGCACTGATAAAAATTTGGATAATACCCATCGTTGGAGAAAATGTTCAGTAACGTATTCTCATGTGAAGTGTAAATTGATGAAATTCAAAAAGCCAGACAAACCTTTCTCTGATGAGTACTATAAAATTTTAGGTATCTTCTTTAACTTTTGGGAATTTTGCTTTAAAAAATGTGTCCTACAGACATATTTGTACAAATGTGGAAAGGACATTGACTGTAAAATTGTTTGCATATAGGATAAAATTATCCTAACAACACAGTTATGTATCATTATAGTATACTTATATAGTGCAATACTGTGTTATTGAAAACTGAGATGAAGCTGTCATTTGGAAAATTGAATGCAACAGTAAATAGTTGCTCTTCTTAGTGTGACAACCTATGACTTGATGTTAAGTGGCAAATAAAAAGCAAAGGCTTACTATATGTGGATTAAGATTCTAATCACATGAAAGTAAAAATATGCAGATGGGACGGTGGCACAGCCTCTGATCCCAGCTGCTTGGGAGGCTGAGGCAGGATCACAAGTTCAAAGCCAGCCTCAACACATTAGCAAGGCTCTGAGCAAGATCCTGTCTCAAAAGAAAATTAAAAGGGCTGGGGATATGGCTCAATGGTTAAGCATCTTGGGTTTAATCCCTACATTACATCTCCCTACAGGAGGTGATAGAACCACATACCAGAACCAGCCCAGGATCATCAGAATGGCTTTCTGAGTGCCCCCAAATACTATTAATTGGAATGAGCTTCCTCTTTGCCTCCCTTTCTGCTGCCACTTGCTCAAGACCCAGAAGTTCTTCCAAAACCATCCTGCCATGTGGGAGTCTAACAGGTGTCCTGCTGCCTTCTGGCTGTGGGGAGACGAGTTAATGATCAAAGAGGATGAAACACATGAAATAATAAAACAAATAAAATAGGGACAAATGCAGTAAGAAGGGATGTTTAGAGAGAGAAACAGCATGCCTTTAGTTTAGGAATCCTACCACCACGTGAGATATCTGAGAATGCATAAAACTCTTCTAGACAACATATATAACTTGAACCTTGACCCACATTATATGATGGAAGAGAAGGAAGTCATGAATAACAACAATATTTTTTAATTTGTAAAAAACATAAAACTATGGGGACTGTTGAATAGGGGTTTTCAAAAAAATTTAAATGCTATGAGTATATAGGGTTTCCTAACTTTCCTAACTACTGAGGTTGGATTCTCTTGCCTCTAAGAAAACATTTTTTTTTTCTTCGATTACAGCAGACTGGGGTCCTTATTGGCTGTGTCACGGCGCTTTCTCCCAGGTAGAGAGGAGACCACCCGCTTTCTGAACCAATGGATGATGGACCTGATGCTCAGACACGATGTGGTTTCTGAGTTAGTAGGCATGTCCCCCTCCATTGACTGCCCTGATGAGACTGAGAGGGTGTCTTCAGTGACTGTCTCCTGGCTTATCATCTGAGAAGAGAATGAGGATGAGTTAGAAATGTGTAGTGTCAGCAGCAATGAAGTCAATGTTTGCTCATTTATGGAAATCTAATTTTTTTTCTTAACCAAAATAGCCCAAATGTAAATGTGAACTATAAGTACTCATTAATCATTAGAAAGACACACACACACACACACACACACACACACACACACGTTTTAAAAGAATTATTATTCATCCTTCTCTTTGTTCCTCCCCCACTCTCGTCTCTCTCAGTGCTCCTTGGCGTTTTCCTTATATCTCTCCCATACCTCCTTTCTTAGCTGCCTTCCTTCTTTCATTGGTCATCTCTTGGCATACTGGGTTCCACCTCTGCTTCACAGCAGGTAGAATGACTGAATCCAAGCTGTCAAACCTGGCACCCCAACTGGGCCTATCCCTAGCTCTGAAATCTACAGCTCCATGCTCACCTCATCATCTTCATCTTCATCATAATCATCTTCATCTTCATCATCATCATCATCTTTGTCTTCATCATAGTCTCCATTGTCGTGGTCTTCATCTTCATCGTAATCATCTTCATCTTCATTGTCATCGTCATCATCATCATCATCATCATCATCATTATCTTTCAGATCATCTGGAAATACCTTAAGGTATCTCATTAGAACCTCCATTTTCCAGAGAATCTTCCTCATCCTCTCCCTTGGGTACTTGTCCATCCACTGGAAGTCTCTGTGTAGATCGAGAGTAGCTAGTGCGTCCTCATAGTAGGAGCCCAGATAAACATCCACAACACGGACAATAGGTAGTCCACAAAGCTGCTCTGACTCATGGATTTGTTCTCCTCTCCCTATGATCACACTTTCACTTTCAGTCAGCTGTCCCTCTTGGATAGGAGGGAGGGAGTAGCAGAAAGAAGCCTCAGAAGTTGAGTCTTCATCGGAGCTACTGTCCTTCCAGTCAGTTCTGTCCTTATAGGGGCAGTAGCCTCCAGAGAGGCTCAGGTTTGGTTTGCAGTTAGAAATGCCGTCTTCTTTGTCAGTGCAGTTGCTGTGGTAGAATGTATCTTCCATTGTGCACAGATCCAAGTTCTTACTCAATCTGCAAACTTCCAAAGGAAACAAAAAAATTGTTATAAGGTATTGGGAAGAGAGTCATGCACTTTAGCAATAATTCCCATTCCTTTTTTCATTCATAACTAACCCACTTTGTCAGAAGTGGGTCCTGTGTTTGTGTTCTCCAGTGAAGGGGCGAAGAGGCAGACCTTCTCTTTCTATTGTATTGTATAAAATGAGCACCTCTACCTGTTTCCACTTACACTTTTTCAAGATATTTAAAGATAGTTCAAGATATTTGATATTATATTCCAAACTGAATACAATTTGAAAAATTCAGGAAAGTATAAAGTTGAAAATAAATGCCACTCTCATGCCATGATCCCGAGGAAATATGTGATATTCATAAAAAAATCTGGTGGGTTGCCTCATAATCTTTCCTTTTTCTTCATACACACATAATTGTATTAACATACATTGTACATATATACAGAGGTTCATATACATGTGGAGTCACATCAGTAGAGAGATGATTATATATGACAGCACAGCCAGCAGGAAAACACACATATGACCATTGTGCATTTTTTAAAATATTTTTTTAGTTGTTGATAAACCTTTATTTATTTTATTTATTTATATATGGTGCTGAAAATTGAACCCAGTGCCTCACACATGCAAGGCAAGTGAGATACCATTGAGCCACAGCCCCAGTTCCCATTGTGTCATTCTTAATCCTATTCTTATTAATGCTATATCAGTGGTCACTTATTAATGAGCATTTAGTTTTGTATTCACTGATCCTTAGGTTACTAAGACCTTTAATAATTGTCTTATTGTTAATATTAGTCAATACCTCTTTGTCAATCAATGTCTTGACTCTCTCTCTCTCTCTTTACATTCGTATTTTTTGGATCAGTGGTCCAAAGCTCACAAATATGTTAATGTCTTATGTTGTTACTACTAAATTCCTTTATCTAGAAAGTAGAGCTGTTTAAGTGCCCATTCTCCCATCATATGACGGCATCTTTATTCCAGCATTTTCATTTATGCCACAGCATGTGTGGCAAATCTCTTTTTTTCTTTATCCTCTCTCTTTCTCTCTCTCACACACACACACACACACACACACACTCACATTGAAGATCAGTCACGCTGAGCTCTGATTGCTGCCCTCACAAAGTGATTCTGCCAAATCCGAATCCAGTGGCATAAGTCGAAGTCCTTCAGCTCCTTCTTCCCAGTGGCTTAAACATCCAACTGTTAGAAGTTTGTGTTCTGAGACTGTTGGCTACCATGGCAACAGAGGAACTGTTGCTATATGTGTGGAAAGAGTAAAGGGATATAGAAAACCAAAGGACCTAGGCCTTTATTTTCAGTCAGTTTTTGCATCACTGTGACCAAAATACATGATAAGAACAACTTATTGGCAGTACAGTTTATTTAGGTCTCCAATTTTCAGAGGTCTCAGTATATGGAATGCCAACTTCTCTGTTCTGGGTTCACGTTGAGGCAGCACATCATGGGGACAGGGCCCAGGGTAGGAGATGTGCTCTAATGATGATGGGTTAAGAAGCTGAACAGAAAGGAAGGAACTGCAGGAAGAATAGCAATTTCAGGACACACCTTTAGCAACCTACCACCTCCAGCCCTGTCCCACTTGCCTATAGAGACCACTCAGTTGGACTGATTAGGTTATAGATCTCATAATCTACTTATTTTCCTCTGAATATTATTGCATTAGCTTGAACTTCTAAGGGACACCTCATATCCAAACCATAATATTCTGCCCCTAGTCCCTAATAGCTATAAATATAATAATAGTATAAAAAGTATAAATATATTTATATTTTATAATAGTATAAAAAGCCATTAGTCCCTTTACAAGAGTTCCATACTCTTAGCAGATCCAGCACTGCCCAAATAGTCCTGTTCAAGTCCAAAGTCGCCTCTGAGAATCAAGGCAAGATCTTGACCATGAGCACTGGTAAAATAAAAAAAAAAAAAAAAAACAAGTTTCCTAAGTCCAATATACAGTGGCACAGAATAAATATTCTCTTTCCAAAAGGGAGGAATATGATTGTGGCAGAAAGAAGGATTGTGGAAAAATTAACACCAAAATCGAATATTTCAAACTGGTCCCCTGTTCCTGAGAAAATCATCTGGAATACATGGTTCTGAGATATTATTTCAAAAGGGCTGTGTCATCCTTTCCCCTTTAACCCGGCTGGTTGCATGCTCAAGGGCCATATGCATTGATGCACATTTGTAACTCAGTCTGGCTGGGAGAGTCTCAGGTCTGCACAATGATTGGAATTCTATAAGCTATTTGCATTTCACTGCCCTTTATTCAGCTACCAAAACATATGGTTCAAATATCAACTGTAAATTCATGAAGCACCCCCAGCCTCATTCCTCCAAATAGGTAGATGCTAGATTCATGGTTTGTGTGTGAAATAAGCTACCACCTTCTTTTGCTTTTCTCTTGTCTTCAGAGTTTGTGTTTAGTCTGCAAAGAGAAGGGGAAGGTGAGAACAATGGTCTATAACAATTTGGAATTTGACCTGGATATATAATATGTGTTTCAGGTGGACAATGAAAAAATTAGATTTATGAGCTGCTGTGTAGGAGACCTCAGATGCCATAGACACACATACTCTCAGTTTGAATAGTGTGGCTGTGGTTCTCTATCATACATTTTTTCTGATGTTCACAAAATTAATCTGTGAGATGCTGGCAAGCAGGCATGATTTTCTAAAGATGTCTGAAAATGACTTTGATGGACTCTCTGTGAATACTCATTTTACACAATTCAAAGTATGAAACAAACAGGATTGATGTATGCTTTTTTAATGACAGAAGAGACCAATTTCTTCAGTGTTTTGGGCAGCTTTTACATTGCTGTGACCAAAATTCTTGACATGATCAACTTAGAGGAGGGAAAACTTATTTGGGACTCACAGTTTCAGAGATCTCAGTTCACAGATGGCAGATACCTTGCTCTGGGTCCAAGGTAAGGAACAGGAGAAAGGCCCATGGATGCCTCATTTTATTTATTGAATATGTGGATCCTCTCTATGCTAGCAACAGAGTACATTGTAGAGGATTGTAAATTCTGATGACCATATGTCTTACTGGGATCTGCCACTCTCTGTCACTACCCAGTATCCCTCTCCCAATCCCTAGAGAGCATAGAATTCTCTCTCCTTAGCCCAGGAAGTGATCAAAATTGAAAATGTGAAGTGAGTTTTCTACTGAACCTGTATTACTTTTGCACCATTTTACAATGTGGACCGTCCATAATAAAAAGTACTTTTTTACAATAATAATTTTTGACTAATTACCAATATTGCCTGCATTTCACATTCTCACTTAATAAATGTTTAGGTATTAGTTATTCCACATGAATAAAATTATTTCAGCAAACCAGCATTTCATAAGAGATTTATTATGTTATTGTATTTAACATAGTTCTTTAACAAGTCTATATTCTTATTCCATAGAAGACTGAAAGCAGTCATGTTGAGAAATCACATATCTTCTATGTTTTGCGTAACATGCAACAGTATAGTATCAGATGTAAAGGGATTCAAAATGTTGTAGATAATGACCTACAAGCCACTGTGTTAGAGTTGTGGTTAGTTCAGGTTTGTATTTGTTGTGCCAGACATAGGGCCTGATACATTCTCATCAGTATTTATGAAATAAATAAGGAAAAAAGTGATGAAAGAGGAAGAGAAGTCTTAGTCTTTAAGGCCACCTAGCCAGAAATAAAAGATCAGTTTAAGGTATCATAAGCTTGTTCTTCATTTAGAAAAGGACCTTTGTCTACCCTTTTGATGCACCTTTTAAAGTTACCATCGTACTTTGGAGGTGAGAGGAGCACTCTGAGACATCTGATGGTGATTGCCATGCCACTTTGAATGTGTTTTCTCTATGTTTTGAAAAAAGAATAGTTTTATTGTATTATTTGATTTTAAAATTAAAACATCTCACTGGGCACAGTGGTGCATTCCTATAATCTCAATGACTTAGGAGGCTAGAAGGATTGCAAGCTAAGGTCAACCTCAGCAACTTACCAAGACCCTGTCTCAAAAATAAAAAAAGATATAAAGGGCTGGAGATGTAGCCCTGTGTTAAAAATGCCCCTGGATTTAATCTCCATTACCCCCCTCCCCAAATTAATATATTTTCATTATATAAAGTTAGATAATGAAATAAGATGGGAGCTACTTTTAAATTTACACCCATTGATACTATATATGAGTTGGGGAAACTAAAGTTCTTCTGAGGAAGCTGTAGGAAGAGAAGGCTTTCTGTCTTATTCTGTACTCTTGCTTCTTACTCTAGACGAGACAACAACTTTTATTCGTCTTTTTGTCTTTGGAAAGAGGAATTTCAAGGGACATTTTTACGTCTGGCCTCACAGTCTAAGCATGGTGCCTCCTGCTCTTGATTTGAAGGTGACAGGTAGGCAGTAGCCTCAGATTCCAGCTCTTAGCTCCCCAGAGCTGCCAGATTGTTAATAGTAATTTTCCTTATGGGCAAGTCTTCCTCCTTTTAAATATTACATTGTTAAAAATCTCACCAACCCTCAGTAAGCACTTGTGCTGTTTCTGACCCATCTTAAGGGTACAAGGGCAGAATTTATTAAAAAAAAATTACTGGGCTTGCTTTGGGATAATTGAATCAGTTTAATTTTTTACTTTAAAATTTTAAGTTAACTATAAATACTACGTTGAAAGAGACAAAAGTCATGTAGGAATTTCATACAAGAAGGGTTCTTTGGTGAAGGATTGTAGAAAACGATAGATCAAGCAAAGTTAGAATAGATAATTTCAAGTTATCTGAGTCTTTAGAATGCCTTGTGACTCTCCAAAGTGGGAAGGAGAGATGTAGGAAAAAAACAACATGGTTTCCAAACTTCCTAGCCATTGCCCTCCCACCCAGTGTTCCATGTGACATTCAGTTACTTTCTTCTGTCTACTTGCTGTTACATCTCCTGGTGTTTTATGCTGCATGTTCAGGAGACCTAAAGTGTTCCTATTACTCTAGAGAAATGAAATAATTTACCTCATTGCTAATAAAAGCAGTGGATATCAGAACCCAATTGAGGAAGCTCCTAGGCTGCTGGTTTTCACTCCCCTCATTATTACTTCCCTATGTGGGATGCTGCTCTTGGAATTTATTCCCTTTAATGAGTAGAAGTTTTTTTCAGTCCCATTAATAAATATCAAGTCATTTTTTCCTGTCAGTTTTCTCCATGTGTGTGTGCATTTGCAAATGAAACATGAAGATAGTCAGTTTGAAGATTCTGGTTAGCTTACCTTGCTGTTTGAACTGGAAACTTGTATCAATGTGAAATCATCTTCTTTTGCAGCGGCTCTAATTACAGGAAATTGTAAAAACAGCTCAATTTTCTGGTTCCTTTGACTGGCTGATCAACAGATTGGAAAGACTAGAAGCTTCCACTAGTATGTTTTCCTGTTCTCTTCTTAATGAGAGGTATTTTTCCTGTTTTCTCTTGCTCTATGCCCTTTGAAGACAAACTGATGTTCTATGTTTTCTTCTTTTAATTGGTAAAGATTCTAATTTGTTGGTTGGATCATTAGTATTATTTTTAGTCATTTCTGAATACCAATTGAACAGTATCCTTCCTGTCCATTTCCACTTTTTAAAAGAAGTCGTGTTATGAGCCCAGAAAGCCACTGCAGAGCTGGAGTTCTCGTTCTTTGCCATGACTCTAAAGGACTTGATAAGCAGAAAGATAGGGAGGGGATTCTTTTTTCCCCTTTTGATCAAAAACTTATTTTGATAGTTTTGTGGGGAGAATCATTTGGATAGTTTCCCAAATTACATAGCACAACATTTCAATTAAGAGGAATTTCGTAAATATTAATGAACAGTCTGTGTAATGGGAAAGTAATTACTGGCAACCTGATCCATGCATCTTTAATTTGCTAGTTTTATTCTGGTGTATTGGGGACTTTTCCATGTTGCCAGGCTGGCTAGGAGGGGAACTAGAATAAGGAAGGCGCAGAGCACTCACAAGGTTCTCTAGTCTCAGGGGTTGGATGTCAAAACCTGAGATATGGAGACACATGGAAAGAAAATTATGAGATCCAGGGAATGAGGTCACCTAGAAGGTCTGATGATCACTACCACCCATCTTTTTTTTAATCTTCCTTTTCCTTTAATTCATCTCCCTTTCACTCCACTATTACATTCTGTACATTCTGTACCTACAATTGAAGACAGGTGACATTGCTAATTAATAATTATCTCCAGCTTTAAACGGCAGTAGGCAGACCCCTCACCTCTGTTTCTACAAAGCAGTAAGTAATACCTTCTCAGCATTCACATTACCCTGAGCAATTTCTAGAGTCCTTGAAAGTACTCCCAGTCATTTTCCCACTGTCTCATGGATCTTGGTTCCTGTCATTCCTGTTGCTCATAGAAATAAGCAGATGCAAGGGGAAGAAAGCTAAGCAGGAGCTTCTGCCTCCAGCCTGGGAGATGGAGAAGGTTGTGGGAGTGGCAGGTGCTCCAGAACCTCCCCTGTGGGGCCAGTGGCTTGGCACACACAGCTTAGTTTGTCCTGACTATGGAAATGTTTTTCCTAAGTCTCTTCCAACTTGGTTTTCTGTCAATATCTGGGACCACAGGCAGTCAGTCTTCGAAAGTTAAACTGCAAACCTAGCCATGAAACCAGAGGGCATTAAGCTGTGAGGGAGGTGTCCATTGTCTCATTCAGCTCCTTCTGAGTATTTTTAGTTTTAGAAGCTGAAAAACACAGTTCTCAAAATCTGAATGTCACATAGGACTCGGGATGCCTGGCTGTCCCTTTCTGGTCTTTGCTTTACAAAGAAAGCATTCCTTGAGGACAAGCAGCTTCTTCCTTGGCTCTGCCTTCAAAAAAAGATGCATAAAAGCTGCACACAGTGGATGGGAGAGTCACAGAATGGAAGGAATGGGGTCATGGTGGCACCAGTGTGCTGTGGACTTTACTGCCCCTTCTGGTGTTTGTCAGAGATCTAGGTGTTTCTTCTCCTTCTAAAAACACTATGCTAAACACCATGTTTGCAGAATTCTTCTTAGGATATATTGTGTCTACTTCAAGAACTTTGTGAGAATCTAATTGAAGTTATTGAGGTCCAGATTTCTTCATTAATCAGCACTATGGGCCAGGTAGTGTTTTATGTGCCTTATAAATACAAATTATTTAATTCTCATGATGGCCTTATGGGTAGGTGCCATTATTTCCCCCAGATCTTTGATGAGGAAACTACAGATGAGGCTCAGGGAAATTTAATAACTGGACAAAGATAGCCAGCTCTTGGGTCCTGACAATCTGGTGCCACTTTCCTTGATCTCAACTGTCCTGTGACATTGCCTTGTTGAGTATGAGACTGTGAATGGAGATAAAAGTATGTACAATTATACTGATATGGTATTCTCTTGTGTTCTGGTTCAGCTTTCTTTTTCTATGTTATCACACAAACTCAAGTTTCTAAGTAACTCTCATGGGCTTCTCTTGATCTTGTTTTCCTTGATCCTCTTGGTGCACTCTTAAATGCCTAAATTATATTTGCTTATATAAATACCACTTGTGAGCAATGATCAGAAGCCCCAAAGTGAAGACCTAAGGAAAAAAGGGGGGTGTAGTGAAATCATTTATAGCAGAAGTGGCAGTGAAAACTATAGGGAGACACAATGGAGTCACCAAGGGACGTTTTAAAAAATTTTATTGCAAATGGGGAAATTATAATTCCATATATTTATGGGATAAAAAATGATAATACATATGCACAAGAGAAAGTATTCATTCAAGCTAATAAATATATCCATAATCTCAAATTGTTTTTCTTGTGGTGATAACCTTTGAAACTTACTCTGAGATTTTGAAATATATCCTATTATTACCATATTGTATTCATCTTATTGTACAATAGATCTCACATACCTAATTCCTCTTGTCTAACTGGAAAAAGTTCCAGTTTTCCATGGCTTGAGTCCCATTGGAAGTTGACCTTGAAATAAGGTTCAAGGGCAAGGTTTTTGGGACATGAGAACATGAGATAGGCAAAGGGCCTAAGAGACTGTGTTAAGGAGTGACTCACTGTAGTGTGTGATGGGAGCTTCTTTTCACCAGGGAAAGAAGAGATCATGTGCCTTAGTCTTCCCACTCAATGGGCTGGGGTACTAAGTTGTGCTACTCCCAGAGGGTGACTGTTCCGGGGTCCCCCAGCTTTACTGTGATTAGAGGAAATCTTGAAGCAAAGAAGTCCACGATTTGGTAGTTGGAAGGGAGGTGGGGGTTGGGCAGATAACGATTGACACTGAATCCTGCCATGGTGACTCCCAGCCAGCTCCTCTTTCTCTCATGTGATGGCTTGGCTCAGAAAAGGCAGCTGAACAGCACTTTACTTTTTGAGTCAGATTCTGCATCATCAACAGTTGACCAGGGTCTCTAGCACATAAAGCTGTGGTAGAGTATCTGATCAGTTTATAAAGAACAACACCTTGGGGGAATGAAAAATAAGTTATTTATTGTCCCAGGCTTCATGTGTGACTATGACTAAAGTTAGTTGAAAAGACACAGATTGGTCTGAGGAAGTATGGTTGACAGAGTTGATGCATTTCTGAAGGCCAGGCTTTTCTGGAGGGTTCCCAATCTTTCAAATGCTAATTGAGATCAAGCAAGAGCTGATGAGGATGTCAGTTAGTCAGGAGAGGAAGAATCTTGGCACCTCTTGTTTCTTTTTTTAAAATTTATTCATTACATACATGATAATAGTGGAATGCATTACATTCATAATTATCCATTCATAGCACAATATTCATAACTCTGTATGTTCACGGCAAATTATGCCATTATACATGAGCTCTCATTCTCTCTCTCTCTCTCTCTCTCTCTCTCTCTCTCTCTCTCTCTCTCTTTCTCTCTGCATTAGATCTTATTTCTTGTGCAGTCTATTTCCCACACAGCTTTGCAGTGCTGCAAGTGGATTTTCCAGGGGGAAGCCTGTGAATTCCTCCCAACATTTAATAAAGTGTAAGCCTAACTAAACAAAGGAACTGAATGTTTTCCCATTTTTCTTTTAAAAATGTTCTGTGTCATTTGGGGTTTACTTTGGGGGATTTCACACACACACACACACACACACACACACACACACACACACACATTTTACAATGCAGGTGGAATATAGCAAAATACAGGATGCCCTCCTAATTGAGACTCTATTTTCTGACTTCTTTTTCTTTCCAGCTATAACTTACTGTTTGGCCCAGGAAGGAAGCAGGAGCAGGCCTGTATGCACACTTTTCTAGCCACACTTACACTTAAAGATGCCCTCTTGGTGTAAACAGAGTCTTTGGAGCAGCCAGACATGAAAGCTTTCTGCTCTTACACAGTATGATTGTAGTAGCTGTAAATAGGTTAGGTTATCACAAACTGAAGTTGTCACAACCTTTTCTTACAGAATTTAAGCTCCTCATTTTCCAAAGACAAAAAGTGTATAATAATCTGTCCCAGAACCTTGTGTCCTAGGAGTGCCTTTTCCTTGACCTCCAGTTTGGTGTAAGCTACTGAGTTGGAAAGAGGTAAGTTCATGGGTTATGGTTTGAGTTCCACTGTTTCTGGTGAAGAAAGCACAGCAAGCTGACTTGAGTGACATCAGCAATTGAGGCAGCACCCTGATAACAGAGAAAGAGACAGTAAGCCAGGAGATGGCCCTCGAAAAGACAGTATGAGCTTTGGATTTCCTGGAAAGTCAGCTGTGCTGAACCTGAGAGACCCATGCCCTTGAACCAAGGAGAAAAACTAAATCAGAATCATCATGATGTTGGAGGCTTTCTAAAGAAAATCTTTTATGATGGCTGTTAAGGTCAGTACCTATTTAGCTGTAGGACTCCACACCATCATCATCCACAGCACCCACAGCTCACCTGTATCACATCATGGTCATTGTTGTTTTATGTAATGATCCTAAGTCATTCACATCCAGACATGGGAGTGATGTTATATGTTGACAGATCACTTGTCAAGGCAGGGAAATTTTGCTTTCCTTTTAAGATATATCCATTCTAAACATTTGAAATAAAATAAATAATTAAAATTTACTCATTTAGTGGTTAGTCAATTGTCAAAAATTAAGCATCTTTAAGTGAGGCTGGAAAAATGTGCACGCAGCCATGCTCCTGTTTCCTTCCTCCCGCAAGCAGTAAGTTGTAGCTGGAAAGAAAAGAAGTCAGAAAATAGTCTCAATTTGAAGGGCTTCCTGTATCTTGCTGTATTTTTCCAGCAATGTGAAATGGGGGATGGTCCCCAAAAGTAAACTCCAAGTGACACAGATGTTTTTAGTAGAAAAATGGAAAAACATTCAGTTCCTTTGTTATTTGAAATCTTTTCTCTTTTCAGAATGCTTTTCTCAAAGCCTGGGTATGATGAGATAACAAATTACAGTTCTAGGAAATGTTCATTCCAAAAAGTTTTGAGCTATTTCCACATTGGAAAAATATTTTAGTCCTTTATGATATATCATTGGGTAATTTTGTAGTCATTTTTCCTGGGTACCTTCTGAAGCATATTTCTCATGTCAAATAATAGACACCAGAAGTTGCTCATGTGCTTTCAAATTTTAGAGACAGAGACAGTCCTGGCTGGCCTAGTTTCTGCATGGTTTCTCCTTCGGTTAGTTAATGATTTACAAGACCTTTTACTTCTGTAACATGTTTTGTTAATAAATAGTATTTCAGTGTTAGAGAAGGTATTTAATTTTCCATATACTCTTACCACATCCTTTCACATTTTTGGCTTGTTTTAAATTCTGCCTCAGTGGTACTTTCTGTGATTCTTTGATGGTAATTGTGCTGACAGGTTTACCTTGTGTGGCCAGGGAGCTTGCATTGTCCTGAAGTGTTAGCTGCTGATAGGTCCTACTGAGGAAGGGCATGAGGCCAGGTCTGAGAACCATGGACACCATAGTGCAGAAACCTCCAGATCTGCCAGTATGGCAGAAACTGGTAGCTCAGAGAGGAGCCTGATCTGATTGAGGCAGACGGGTGATTTTGTATAACCAGCTTCTCAGGGTTTGATAAGCAGGTGTGGACCAGGGAATGTCTGAGGGCAGGTGGTCCCCTGGCTCCTATTTCTTCTTGTGCTGTCTTGACACTATTCTACCCTGCACTGCATCCTAGGCTACTACTACACAGCAGATTTTGTAGAAGGTCAGCAGTGGCCAGCCTATGGGGTCAAGTCCACCTTAGCTGTTCCCAGCTGTCTTGTTGTCCTATTCTCTCTCCAGGATGCAGCCACCTTGTCCTGCCAGGCCCTAATCCAGGGGAGCTTTTGTTTCCTAGAGTTTTTTTGTTTGTTTTGTGTGTGTGTGTGTCTGTGTATTGGGGGGACAATTCCTGGAATCCACATTTCTGTCCTGCTCCCTTCCATTCACCAGGGTTGTGCTGGATCCAGGTTACCTGTAGCCTGCTCAGGTTCACCACTTGTTGCTGATTTTATTTCTTCTTGCACAGCCCTTCAGTGGGACATTCATACAGTCTTGGTGAGTCAGAGGAATAAAGAGGAAGTCTTGTCTCAGGACAAGACATGGGATCCAGGGAGTCTCACTTGGGAACACTGCTGATTAGAAAACAAGATCACAGATGTTGATTTCACATTCCTCCTGGCCTGCTTTTAGTCCTGTGGGATGCTGAGGTGGTGTTTTCTTGTTAGGAATAGAGATGACGCTGCTGACTGATGGCTGTTTATTGCCACTGTGCGGCTTGGCTGGGTTGACTGCTGCTACTCTAGTTATTAATGAATCCTACCATGACCCTTCATCAGGTAACTGCACTGGGTCACTTGCCTTTTAGTCGTGCTCATGTGAATCAGAGTATCCTTTTGAAGAACTGATCAATTTGCATTGCCTTTGCTCTGGAGAGTTCATCTTAATGATGCTCACATGCACATGGCTTTTAAAATTCATTTAAGGGGCTTTAGACCATGTTTTCCATCTGCCAGCCTTTTTGTGGATTTTGCCCTTCAGAGGAAGACTTGCAGTCATTAAAGTTTTGCACATTTTAGTGACTGCCTATGTTTTCATTGCACAGCGAAGGAAATCTTAAATGGATTTATGTACTATGCTGAGAATGTTGTGTAAGTGGAGAATCCCTAATCCAAAAGTCAGGAATCTGAAATGCTCCAAATCCAAATTCTCACAAGCACCAATATAGCACCACAAGTGGAAGGCAGGACACCTAACTTCATATGACAAAGCAGTCAGAACACAGGCATAGGACACACCTTAGCTAGCATCCCTGAGGGGAAGAACACCTCTCACACTCACTTGTGGGGCAGACTTCAGTTGCTTGTGCAAAATTATTTGAAATATCATATGGAATTACCTTCAGACTGTGTGTATAAAGTATATGTGAAATATAAATCAATTTCATGTCTATACTTTGATCTCATCTCTAAGATAGCTCATAATGTATATGCAAATATTTCCAAATAGGAAATACTTCTGGTCCTAAGCATTTTGGGTAAGGATTACACCACCGAATTCCCACAGTGTTGCTATTAGTTGGATTCTGTTATTATTTCCACTTTACAGATGAAGCACATGAGGCCATGCATCTTACAGATTACTCTTTCAAGATCCAAGGATGTCCTGGAACTGGGATTGAACTTATGTGCTTCATGAATTGGGCTGTGTTACAGAAATCAAGCAAAATGCACATTGTTTCTTGTACTTTCCTCTTTCTCTGATTATTTGTTGAAAATGTTAACAACTTAGGTTGATCTTTTATTGAAACTCAAGTTTCTTGACTTCAAATTGATGTGCATTACAATTGCAAACAAAAATATACTATTGCTGATGGTACTTCAAACTGTGACATTCAAAATTCACAGCAAACATTTAAAAAATATGTTGTAATTATGCCACACATTGCTTCCTTATCCTACTCCTATTGATAGTTCTGGGTGAACAGAACCCTCTTTGCATAGAGGGAGAAAACTTGGCTTCCATTCAGCTCAGACCAAGTTTCTGCAATTTCTATGTTTGAATTTTCCCCAGATTGCTATGCCCATCCTTGAGAAGAAGCAAGCTTGGATGCACTATAAGATTTATTACTTGTTGTGGTTTAATTTAAATGAGTGGATAAAACAACAGTTATGCATCTTTATTGAACCTTTCAAATTCATGAGCCCACAGGGTCTCATGTGCCTTAACAATTAACTGAGACTCTCATAGCCTCACAATTGCTAAATAAAGGGGAAATGCAGAAAACAACAATTTCCTTGGTCAGTTGCCCTCTTGAGCCAGCCTGACCATGATTTCTGCTCCCCTTGACTTCCTTCACATGCATGCTTTTCTCTCTGAAGATGTTAATACCATGAGAAGGAGCTTCTGTCAGCATTATTCATACTCATTTCATAGAATTTTGAAATTCCAAAAGAGAAGTATACTGATGCAGCAATAACCAGCACTGACATTTTTATGTATTAGCTTGTGATTGAAATTAGTATTTTATAAAAATATAAGTTGCAATCAATAAGGTATATCTACTCTTAAAAGAACATATATTATGTAGTTACATGTTATTAAAAATTCAATAAAATAATTTAGTATCACATGGAAAATCCAATTATTTTGTCTTATTAGTTTTTTTATTTGCTGTTTTTTAACAATCTGTAGCACACTCATAATTATTTCATTGCCATAATACTATTAAAATTACCCAAGCTTTTAAATATTTATTTGAGAATATAACAATAAACTTTATGAAACATTGCTATTTCTTATTCAATATATTTCTATCTAGTGGTTAAATCATCTTTAGTTGAGTGTTGCTGTCATCTTTATTTCTCAACCAAGGGCTCAAAGCACACATTAACATAAGTTAAATTGGACACAACAATATATTCTTGTTTGTTTTGAAAATGAGTCCTGTGGTGTTTCCAGTTTGTTTCAGAGATTTTTCATTTTAATAAAACAGCATATTTACAACTTATTTTATTAGTTGAAAATAAAAGTTTTTTTCTAATATTTTTTGGTCAGAACTAGTATAATTACAAAGTACAATTAAGCTAAGTGTCTATTTGTTGGATCTGACCAGGCTAAATTGTACAAAGAGGTTTAATATTCAAGCCAAAATCCTGAAGTCCTTCTATTAGACTAAGTCACATACAAGAAAAGCCAGGGTTTTATTGTCATGTTACCATTCTGGATTCTGTGACATGTTGTTAATTTTTGAAATCCAGTCTTATATATCTCTTGATATCATGTTTTATGTATGCTGTGGACCTTCATGAGAATATATTTACAAGATAGTTTGTTGTTGTTGGTCTTTTGTTTCTAATGGTTGAATATATAGGAGGAATTGGTTCACTTTTGCAGTAAATGGCCAAAGTCTTTGTCTGGGCTGCTATGACAAAGTACCATCAACTAGGTAGTTTATAAACAACAGAAAGTTATTACTTTATGTTCTTTAGGGTGAGAATTCAGGGATCAGATACAGTAGATTTGGTATCTGGCAGGGCTTCCTGTTTTCATAGAAAGCTCATCCTCCATGATGTAAGTATTAGGGTTAGCTTCCTAAGGCACTAATTTTATTTATGAGGGATCTGCTCTCATCACCCAGTTGCCTCCCAGAAGGCCCTGATTTCTAATGTCATCACTGTGGGTTGTGATTTCAACATATCAATACCAGGGAGAGACAAACATCAGCCCACAGCAGCCAGATAGCAAATGCCATGGGATCTGTGGACAGTAAGGTCTTTGCCATAGACACTTGGCTCTGTCTTTGCAGTGGGAAGTGGTCTTAACAGTCTGTAAATTAATGTGCTTGGCAAATGCAAACACACACACTAATGTATGGATCAGGGAGAGAAAATGATTCTATAGAGAAAATAGTTCTTATATAGAAACATCTAAGATTGGAAACATTGGAATCAAACACTTATAATGAAAGTAGCATCAAAAGATAGTATTAAAATAGTAGAGATATTTGCTTTTCTTTCTTCTGAACATGAAATTATTGGAGAATTTTCTAACTTTTGGACAAATGAATAGAATACTTAATTATCCAAATTCTCAGCTTAAGTGATTATGTCTAAATTAGAGAACCAATAATTTTACTCTTATCTGTATCACAGAATTTAGAAGTGATGATCATTGACATCCTTCTCTCTATCCCCTCATAATTTTGATAGAAATTTATATCTGCCAGCATAATTTTATTTCAATTACTAACAAGGGTTTTGCCAAGTTTACTCATTCTTTCAAAGAAGAGAATATAATGAGACACCACTTGAAGACCCATGTTAGAAAAATAGAGAGGAATAATTAGAACAACTTCTATTGCTATTTCCAGGGGAGGAAAAGTCAATGTTCTGAGGATTCTTGTTACATAACATGATGAGACTGCAGTGGTTCGTGGTAGGTTGAAATTGAGATAGCTTGATTTGAGAACTCCCGAGTTACAGAGATTTATATAAAAAATACAATTTGGGATGAAAACAAGCCTATATTATTTATGCTTATTTACATTAGATATTTAACTTTGTTATTTTCCTTATTTAGTGAGCCCTATTATAAGAGTTGTTACATTGTTTCAGACCCAGTGTTGTCTGTTGTTACTAGAATCAGGACTGAGTTGTGATTTTAATTATGTACCATATGTGCTCACACATACATGTTTATACATACACACACAGTCTTAAACAGTCTTAAAAATATGGACAAACTTTAAAAAAAAACTTTTAGATTTTGTACCACTCAGCACATAAACAGTCACCACTCAGGACATAAGCAATCACATAAGCTTAAATGCATGGAAACCCAGCCACCACCACCCCCTGACTCAATACACTGCTCAAGTTTATGTGAATGGGGCTTCAACACCTCCAGAGGCTTTAAATAATGTCTTTTATTTAAAGGGCACTGCTAAATTTAACACAGGGCACAGACACAGTACATCTGTAATAACCAACAGTAGATCAGAGAGGACAGGACAGAGAGAGCTGTGTGTTTTAGGAAGAGAATGAGGGACAGTTGCATAGGCTGGCACACAGCTTTGTCCCCTTCCTGCTCATGATTCTCTCCTCACTTTTATATAGCATCCTTCTTACCTTCTATACTCTCAAACCCTGGGAGGCCTGGGACTTTCCCTCTGCACTTAGCTCATGAATTTCACTCAGACCCACGTTTTTTAAGTTATCTATTTCTGATGTCCAGATGTGTAGCTCCAGATGGATCTCTTTCTTGCATTGCAGTTTTTTATCAACTGCCTATTCCAGGGCTCCTGCTGAGTCACAAATGCTTTACATATCCCCAGCAGGGGGCACCAACCACCACACTGGCAAAAGCTCAAACATTTTGACTTGGCTGGACAGATTTTAGGAGAGAAAGAGTGAAGGATGAAGGAAAGAGAACAAAGCCACAAAGAAGTGGCCTGGCTTTTTGTCAGAAAGGGGAAAGGAAGTCTTGGGAGATTTGCTGGAGGTGGGATCATCTCAGGTGTGAGGCCAAGGTACCTTGTAGCCTGGAGGTTCTCCCAAGTTTGCAGCCTGGCTGGCTGATTGGATGGTGTCCTCACTGCATCGGTGTGTGCCCAAGAAGCAGGTTGATGAGTTAGTCAGCTTTTGTCTGAAATACTTGACAAAGAACAATGCAGAGGATGAACCATTTATTTTGGGCTCATGGCTTTAAAGGTTCAGTCCATGGTCAGCCTACTCCCTTGTTCTGGGCCTCAGGTGAGGGAGAACATCATGGGGCAAGGACATGGCAGAGGAAAGCTGCATACCTCATGACAGCCAGGAAAGAGAGAGAGAGGAGTGGGGAGATGAGGAGGGAGTTAGTGATAAGGAACCCAGGACAAGAGAGAATTCATAAGGTCACTCCCACAGTGACACAACTACCCACAATTACCACCCATTCAAATCATTAACCCATCCAATGGATTAATCCACTGATTAGGTCACAGTTCTCATAATCCAGTCGTTTCACCTCTGAATTTTCCTTCATTGTCTCACATGAGCTTTTGGGTGATACCTCATATTCAAACCACAACAGTTGGAGAGGAAAGAAAGAGTTTAGATTTACACCCAGTTTGTTTTGGTTTCTTTTGAGACATCCAGAAAGAAATTTAAAGAAAACTGGCTCTGAGACTTATTAACTTGCAGCAAAGGCCCATAGAAGTGACAGGAATTACCTAGACAGATATGTAAGCTGAAAAAGAGGAGAGAACCAAAGATAAACTCTCAAAGAAAACACCATCTAAGAGTTCAGCAAGGAGAAGAGAGTGAGGAATACAGTGGCATAATTCAGAAGAGTCTGGTTCCATTGCCATTTAGGAAAAGGGAATTTTGTTAGTGGTGCACAATGCCCCGAACAATGAGATAAGGGTTTTAGAGAATAAATTTTGTGAGTGGTGGAAAGCAGAAACTATACTCAATGTGTATATATTACTTTTGGGAATAATTTCTTTTAATAATGACTTGCTCAAGTTTGGAACTCTTATTAACAACTCTAAGTGCTACTAAATAAGAGAGTGATGTTTTGTGGACAGACGTCATAAAATGAGAAAATTTTTTTCAGTGTCATAATTACACAGCAAAGGGTATCTCTCTCCTAAAGAAAGGGCTGGAGAACCTTTTTCATTTTGGGACTTCTTTGTTTAAAAATAATTAATTCCCAAAGTTAAGGAGATTTTTCTCTCTATTCAAAATTAACTCAAAACTTTTTTAAAAATAAGGAAGCATATTGAATTCAATTCAGTAATTTTGGGGGGTATCATAGATTGAACCCCAGAATGCTTACCCAATCCAGGTCCCCAGCCAATTTTTATATTTTATTTAGGTACAGGGTGTCAGTAGATTAGTGCTAAGTTGCTGAGGCTGAGTTTGAACACATGATCTTCCTGTCTCAGCCTTCAAAGTAATCATTTTTGAACATTAAAAATGCAATTATGTTTTGTACCAGAAAAAAGGCTGAGACCTGGGCTCTGATAGAAGCCAGGCACTAGAGGGGGTCAGGTATTTGACTGTTCTCAGTTCTCATTACAATCTATCTTTGTGTTAATTCATGTGTGAAGAGCAGAATCCTAATGTCTGTCTCCACAGTGTTTTCCCAGCTGATTAAAGGAAAACCTCAGCTCTTGAAAACTCATTTCTTGGCACTGATGAAAAAACTCAAGAAAAAGGCTGCCATGGTGGTGACTGAGGAAGCTCCACTGAAAGCTGAGGCCAGAGGGGACATGTCAGAGGCTGAGCTCCTTGATCAGGGTTAGTTCACCATGCTGGCCAGAGATCTCTATGCCTTCTACCCTCTATTGATTAGATTTGTGAACTATAACAGATAGACTCATCCAAAGGAGCTGTTTCCCCAATCCATTCATAACCCTCTCAGCTCACACAATCCTATGAGCTGCTTCTTCACAAACTGCTTGGCCAGGTGCTACTTCATGTTTTTAGCAATCAAATATGTATAGATATGTTAGTTTTCACCAGGCACAAATAAGAAATCCTATTTTGAAGTATTCTGCTTTTTGCCTGAGAAAGTTTGCAGTTGGACACTCATTTACATATTTTTAAAAGTCACTGCTGTACTTGAGCCACCCTGAGTTCTGTAGTCAGCAGATTTAACTGTGGGAGGGAGAATGACTTTTTAAAAATTAACTTGAAGAGTAACTGAGAAGCTACTGTATGTATTGTTGGATCCAGGATCAAGTGACTGAAGGAACCTAATCTAGAAGCAGAGGAGCTTTTCCACTTGGTGGCACTAGTCTTCATCTACTTGTTGAAGACCTATGCAAGTGCGAAGCTGTTGACAGACAGTGTCTATTGCTGGAATGTAAGGGCTCTGTAAACATGATCCAGTCCTCTCAGAAAATATCTTGGGGATTATTTCTCAAACCTGTACTCTAGGTTCATTTGACAGCTGGGGAGAGATAGTAGGTGCCCCTGTGGACGTTGAAGAAACAAAAGCCTGCTTTTGAGCTTTGTAATTTATCTTTGAAAGGTGACAAATTTTTAGTGGCATTGCATAAAAACATTTTTTAAATTTGTCCCTAAATCTGAGTGTGAGATTGGCATTACAAGGGCTGTGCCATTTTACCTTTAGTTTTCCCTGTCTCTGGGTGTTCCACTGCCTCCCCAGGAGTACTGGTGTCTGAGTAAGTGCCAAGATAGGCTGGTCTCAAGGGACCAACTGCTTCCCATTGTTGGTCTCAACACATTCTAATTTCTGTAGTGATTTAGCTTTTGTCTCATTTTAGAATCAAGCTTTCCTAGGAATTTCTGAAGTACATCTATAGTGAAATTTTATTTTATTCTGTATGCTATAAAATCTATAGTTTTACATGTGAAAAAGAATCTTAATCATAGGAAGAATTTTAGAGCATTATGTCAATTATTTTCAGTAACTAGCAGTGAAAATATGGGCATTTACTATGGTCCTGAATTGCTTAAATGCCTAGAATTTTTGTATCACTTATGATTCTGTGCCACTTTGTAAGTTGAAGACAGTGAAAGTAAAACTAAAAAGTTCAGCCTGTTTCATCAGCTGAGAGATCTTTCTATTGCATTATTGGATTGTTGGACAACGCAAATAATTTTGAACATGTAATATTTCAAAATTACTACTTAATGATAGGACAATAAATATTGTTGCCTACATCTAAGGAGCCTTATCAAATTTAATACTGAACTTTATAAAAACATGTGTACTTAGAGGTTACACAAGATCCAAAACTTTCTTGTGAACAGATATTCATTTCATACATGACCTATAAAGAAAGGGAGCAAGTTTTTGTTGAGTGTATAATGAGGGGGTTCTGCTTACACATAAATTTGTATCTCCACATTGACATTCTTCATCTGTCTTATAATAACAAATTATTTTAGATTCTTTATGGTCCTTTAGGTAAAAGCCAGTGACCTCTTACATTCTGTGTAACTCATTTAAATGGATGTGTTAGATAACTCCAGGTATTCTGAAGGAAAACTCCAGAAGAAATCAGTCCATCTTCAGGTGCCAAAGTGCAATATGGGTTGGGGTCTTTGGCCCTTCATTTCCTATGTTGAGTCACTCCACCTGTGATGCCCGGTGGACAAATAGGAGTTTCCCAGGAATAAATCACTTAAAACAGCACTTTTTTTCTCAGGGAATTGAGAACACTCAACTATATCGATCACTAACATCTCAAAGTGGCCTCTTTAAATTTATATCCAAGACAGAATTTTGGAACTTATAATCAGCAGGTTTATAGAAGGATGCCTAGAAAAAAATTAGAATCTCATATACATATTTAAAACACAATTAGTATGTAGTGTATTTTTCCCAACTATTTAAAGACAAATTGATTTTGCCATTTTTTATATTTTCAATTTATGTAAATAAAATAATGTGATGATATTTTTAAAGTGGGTGAAGTATCTGACAATAGAAAGTTGTGCTGCAGTTGTAGGTGTCCTAGAAAGCCCTGTTTACCTCCGGAGGCAGTACATGTGGCTCACCAGTTAAACTCAGGCTGCAGTACCCATCATATCACTGGGTGACATGTGGCTTTGGCTTAAGCTTTCTGAATTGGGCAGTCCCAGCTTGAAGCCACACACACCTGCCTGTGGTTCCTCTGATTGTTGGCCTTAACCACGCCCCCTCATTACACACTCAACAAATACTTGCTCCCTTTCTTTATAGGTCATGTATGAAATTAATATCTGTTCACAAGAAAGTTTTGGATCTTTTGTAACCTCTAAGTACACACTTCTTACCTAAGTGACATAAACTACTCTTCTCTCTTAAAATTCTAAGAAATTTCTTTGCAATTTCTTAGAATTTCAAAAGAGAAGAGTAGAATTTTTTTGTGCAGAATGAAATAAACAGATTCATTCCTCATTACTGACACCAACTGAGAGGTGTCCAGGGTATTATTGCAATCTGCTTCATTGCTGTCTCATGGATGGATATTTCTTAGACTTTTTTGAAGATTTATAAGTGGATCTAATGGGTTTGATAATGTTATTTACTGATGAAATCACACATAATGTTTTAGAGTTCCCAGAACTGTTCTGAGTCAGATCTGATATGATATACAGACATAGACATGACTCATAGGAAGGATGAAGTTTCTACTCACAGGTCCCTAGAACAGGGAGCAAACCTTGCAGAGGAATTATGCAGACTGCATGCAGACTCACCACCTGGGAGAGGGAGGTCTGGAACCCTGACTGCAGTTTCCAAGGGAGACAGGGAAAGCAGTTGTAGGACTGGCTCATTGCTGTACTTGGGGTATGTGGGCATCCCTAGTTCTCTGGTTCCTGGCCCTGGCATGACTTGAGAAAGTGGATAGTCACCCAGAGAATAAGAGCTTGCTAGAGGAGGGGCTGTTGAAGTGTAGTAAATTGCCTTAGTCTTTTAAAGCCAGGCTCACTTTTGTAATTAGTATATTTACCATATATTCTTTTTAAAGTCTCTTTTTTGTCAGGCTGTTTCAGTGTCAGAATATCAAAAACTCTTTATAAATCATTTATGTGGTAAATACAACAGAGTAAAAGTGTGCTCCTGTTTACAGAGTGGAGTAAGAAAGGACTCAGCTTTGAGAGGAGATGAACTTGAGTGCCCACCCTGCCGCCTTATAATTGCAGAGGCTCAGCTAACCCTAAACATCCCCATCCATGTTGGAAAAATGATTGTCAAATTAACTCCTAGACAGCTGGATGTAAGGATCTCATTGGTGTCTGTGGACTGCTTCACAGATGGAAGGCACCCAAAGGAACCAATATTGCTATCCTCACAAAACAAAGTTAAATAGAAGTGAATGTCTAGTGCTCATAGGGATGATAAGCACTGAGAAAATTCTTTAGAGCAGGGAGCGGATAGAATGGTCTAGAATTGGAATGATAAATGAGGGTTTGAATTTAGCATTGCAAAGTGGGTAGTGTCTAGGTGGCCCATAAGGAGAGTTTGGAAGAGGACATTGATGTCCCACTTCATGCTAGGTGACTGTTCAGCCTGTTGTTTTGGGAAAATCCTCAAATGATAAAGGAAAATTGCATGGGAACAGAGTTGACACTGAAGTGGAGGATTTCTGCTTCTCGTGTTCTGCCCTAAAACTGTGCATAAAATTGTCCTTGGGCTAGTATTGAAAACTTACAAGTGTAAGCTTACCCCTGAAAATCTAGATTCAATAAATGTAATAAGGCTTGGATATTCCTATTGTTATATGTATTATATATTCCTATTAATTGTGGGAATAGTATATATTCCTATTAATACATATATACTGTTATATATAATATATATTCCTATTAATACACATGTATGAAATATATATGTGAAATGTATATGAAATATATATGAAGTATATCATATATATATACATATATATATATAAAATATACAGTTGGACTGCATTATCTTATGCTGTTGATAGCGATGATCTCCCATAAGTGTTTACATGAATGCTAGCTAATATATACACACACACTCACACACACACACACACTTCATGGAGATTCTGATAGAACTTCTAGTAAGAGCCACTAAACACATTCAAGTCATATATGAATCCTAGTTGTCTAAAGGTGATGAAATCTCTAGAAGAGTGGGATATTAGTCAGGTAACTCCTTCCTTAAAACCTCTCCAAAACAATAATGGTATTCTAACTTTCACCTGCCTTTCACAAGTTCTGTGATTGTAATTTGAAAGAAGTGTTTTAGGCTTTATCTATTGACTTGCAGAAGAGCACCTTTTTCTTCCAATTATTAATCATTCACTGCCATTCAGAATATCCTTAGAAATGGGTTTATAGATCTCATAATAAGTAGAGAATGAGGCTTTAAGTATTTTATTTATCCTTGTTGTCTTCTAGGTTATTTTGACAACCAATGTTTTGCAAGCTGTTTTTTTTCCAATAGAATAGTAGAAAATCATGAACCCCTGTTCAGTGGGAGTTGTGCAGTATACTGTCTCAGGAGGTCTGTCAAGTTCCTAGAGCCTTGGCATGACCAAACTCGCATTGTTCAATGTTGCAAACCCTGAAGTGAATGAGAATTCAAATGTGGATCCCATTAAACTTCACTTTCAGCAGTTCTAGCAAACTAGTTATTCATTTAATTAACAGGGAGTATTGGATACCAATGGAGTATAAATTAACACTTGAGGAAAAATTATTAAATGTAGTATTCTCATTCCTTCTCAGAATGTTTCTGGGACTGATTTTTATGGTAATACAAGACATGACAGAGAACAGATTTTGCTTGCCAAAATGTGACTTTGTACACATTGCATGTTTTTATAATATCCCTTAAATCTCTAACCTGATGAACTGAAGCAGTAACATCCATATTGTTAAAAGAACACTTTGATTCTTAGGAAAATGACTTGTTTAACAACAATACGAGGTTGCTTATAATCTGCAACTTCTTCTAAGTTCAGGGTACTTTCCAGGTGGTCATGGAGAGCATGACTTCATTTAAAGTACCAGTATCATGTGCCAAACCTTAAGGTCTTTGATTAACATCTACCTCTCTTTCCCTTTTTCTCCCTTCATTACTATCTTAAACAAAATTTTGTTGTAGAAATTTGAAGTGTGTGTGATAAATTTCTGTTAATAGATCTGAGTATGTGATCCAGTCTTAAGAATTTGATAAATTTGCTAAATGTTTTCCAGATCAGTATTTAAATAGTAACTTTATTTATTACTTTTTTATATATGTAAGTAAAGAAATAGTTCTTGAATGTGAAACAATGAAATGTGAAATGTTGCAAAATAAAAACAAGACCCTGATTATGAATTATTTTTTTAATAACTTTTATTTTATGTGAGTGTGTGTATGTGTGTGTGTGTGTGTGTATGTGTGTGTGTTTAGAGAAGGAATCATGTACTGCTAGGGATGTGGCTCAAGTGGTAGCATGCTCGCCTGGCATGCATGCAGCCTGGGTTCAATCCTCAGCATCATATACAAATAAAGATGTTGTGTCCACCGAGAACTAAATATAAATATTAAAAAATTCACTCACACTCTCTCTCTCTCTCTCTTTAAAAAAAAAGAACTAAAACTATCACTGTTTGCTGATGACATGATTCTATATCTAGAAGATCCAAAAAATTCAACCAGAAAACTTCTAGAACTAATAAGTGAATTCAGCAAAGTAGCAGGATATAAAATCAACAAATGCATTCCTATACAACAGCAATGGAATCCACTGAAAGAGAAATTAGGAAAATTACTCTATTCCAAATAGCCTCAAAAAATGGGAATAAATCTAACAAAAGAGGTGAAAGACTTCTACAGTGAAAACTACAGAACACTAAAGAAAGAAATTTAAGAAAACCTCAGAAGATGGAAAGATCTTCCATGCTCCTAGATAGGCAGAATTGATATTGTCACAATGGCCATACTACCAAATTTGTACTAAATTTTACAGATTTAATGCAATTCCTATTAAATCACAGTGACATTCTTCATAGAAGTAGAAAGAGCAATCATGAAATTTATTTGGAAAAATAATAAGACACAGAAAAATAACAGACATATATAGAATATTTCATCCTTAGCAAGAAATACTACAGAGATATAGTAACAAAAACAGCATGATATTGGCACCAAAATAAACTTGTAGACCAATGGTACAGAATAGAGGACACAGAGACAAACCCACATAAATACGATTATCTCGTACTAGATAAGGGTGCCAAAAACATTCACTGGAGAAAAGACACCCTATTCAACAAATGGTGCTGGCAAAACTGGAAATCCATATGTAGTAAAATGAATTTAACCTCTCTCTCTCACCCTGCACAAAATTCAACTCAAAGTAGATCAGAGACTTAGGCACTAGAACAGAGACTCTGCACCTAATAGAAGAAAATTATGATTATTAAACACTTATATGTCTCCTATAAAAAGTGACTTTTCAAGACTCTTGCCTGCTTTTTTGTGGGTCTTTCTAAACATTTCACTGTGTATTTGATTATATGTGAGGAAATGAATTTATTTGAATCTGTGACTTCTCCTTGTATGCTTTATTGGTAAAATTTGATGAATACAATTTTTATTAATATTGTATAATTTATGAAATTTTTAAAGTATTGTTTTGTGTAAGTTTGCAAAGAAATATCTCTCTTTTACCTTTGTTGTTACTTGTTCCCCTTCCTTTGTGATACTAGGGATAGAAGCCAGGGTGTCCTACCACTGAGTTGCATCCTCAGCCCTTTGAAAAATTTATGTTGCCTCAGGATGTTGCTCAGTTGCTGGGGCTGGCCTCACAACTGTGATCCTCCTCCCAATTGTGATACTGCCTTAGCCTCCAGAGAACCTGATATTACAGATGTTCACCACGACATGCACCCTAACCCACCCTTTTTTTACACTGACTTTCCAACGCTTTAAATTCTCTCTTTATTTCAGAACGTATTGCATATGAAAATGAGTTCTTATGTGGTATGAGTGAAGGGTACAATTAACATTTTTATTTTCACACAGGTGTCCCATTATTTCATTTTGGGGGGACAAGAATGCCATTTTTTCTTATTATCTTTAAGTAGTAAATTACACTTATTGATTTTTCTAATGTCAAACTATCCTTGCATCTCTGGAAGAACAGTCACTTGAACATGGTGTATTCTCTTCTTAATGTGCTTTTGTATGCATTTTACATTCAAAATATTATGGATTTTTGCATTTATATTTTCATCAGGGATTTGGATCTGTCCTTGTCTTTCCTTGTTGCATCTGTTGGGTTTGGGTATGAGGGCTATGGATTCATGGAATGATCTCTTTGATTTCATAGCATAATTTGAGAAATACCAATGTTATTACTCCTTTAAAGGTTTGGTAGAATTCATCTGAGAATCCATTGGTCCTGTCTTTTCTTTGTTGGTAGGCCTTTAAATAGGGTTTCCAGCTCATTAGTTGATATTGGTCTGTTTAGGTTTTCTGCCTTTCTCTGGTTCAACATAGGCAGGTCATAGGTGTCTAGAAATTTGCTAATGTCTTCTAGATTTTCCAGTTTGGTAGAGTCAACATTTTCACAGTAGTTTATATAATGATCCTTTGTATTTCAAAAGTATGTGTGCTAATATCCCATTTCTCATCTTTGCTTTTGTGGATTTGATCTTCTCTCTTTCCTTTAATTAGTTTGGCTATGTGTTTTCCAATCCTTATTTCAAATATCAAATTCCCTGGTGGTGGTTGTTTTTTGTTTTGTTTTGTTTTTGTTGTTATTGTTTCTTGTATTTTTTCTCAATTTCACTAATTTTTGCTTCCCCCCGCCCCCGCCTGTCTTCTACTGGTTTGGGAGCTAGTTGGTTGTTCTTACCCTAAGGCCTTGAGATATGCAGTATAATTTAACTTATTTGGAGCTACTGGGTTTTTTTATTGGTTGTTCAAAACATTATAAAGCTCTTGACATATCATATTTCATACATTAGATTCAAGATGGTTATGAACTCCCAATTTTACCCCAAATACAGATTGCAGAATCACATAGGTTACACATCCACATTTTTACATAATGCCCTATTAGTGATTGTTGTATTCTGCTACCTTTCCTATCCTCTACTATCCCCCCTCCCCTCCCCTCCCATCTTTTCTCCCTACCCCATCTACTATAATTCATTTCTCTCCTTGTTAATTTTCCCATTCCCCTCACAACCTCTTATATGTAATTTTGTATAACAATGAGGGTCTCCCTCCATTACCATGCAATTTCCTTTTCTTCTCCCTTTCCCTCCCACCTCATGTATCTGTTTAGTGTTAATCTTTTCTTCCTGCTCTTCCTCCCTGCTCTGTTCTTAGTTGTTCTCATTATATCAAAGAAGACATTTGCTGGTGGGACTGCAAACTGGTACGGCCAATCTGGAAAGCAGTATGGAGATTCCTGGGAAAGCTGGGAATGGAACCACCATTTGACCCAGCTATTGCCCTTCTCAGACTATTCCCTGAAGACCTTAAAAGAGCGTACTACAGGGATACTGCTACATCGATGTTCATAGCAGCACAATTCACAATTGCTAGACTGTGGAACCATCCTAGTTGCCCTTCAATAGATGAATGGATAAAAAAAAATGTGGCATTTATACACCATGGAGTATTACGCAGCACTAAAAAATGACAAAATCAAGGAATTTGCAGGGAAATGGATGGCACTAGAGCAGATTATGCTTAGTGAAGCTAGCCAATCCCTAAAAAACAAATACCAAATGTCTTCTTTGATATAATGAGCTACTGTTTTTTAAATGTAGGTATTCAATGACAAACATTTTTCACTAATTGTTTCCATACTGTTTCAGATATATTGATTAGTTTTATCTTTGCTCTTATTTGTTTAAAGAATATCTTTATTCTGATATTGTTCATTTGAAAGAATATTCTTCAAGATTCATATGTTTGTGTGGTGTTAATTAATTTTCTTGCTGTTGAATTCTAGTTTAATTTCAGTATGGTCTGATGGGATTGTGAGATTATATTGCCTTTTTTTCTATTAGCTAGGTATTATATTGTGAGATATGAAGGAGAGTTTGTTGGATATAGGAATCTTGTCTGGGAATTGTTTTCTTTTAAGTCTTGAAATGTCTCATTCTAGGCCCTCCTTCCTTTTAAAGTTTGAATTGAGAACTCAGAAGGGAACCTTGTTGGCTTGCCTATAAATATTACCTGGTGTCATGATTTTTTTTCCCTGAGAATTGGATCCAGGGAAGTTACTCACTGAGCCACATCCCCAGAACCTCTTAGTTTGGTCTCACTAAGTTGCTTAGGACCTTGCTAAATTGCTGAGGCTGGTCTGGATCTTGCAATCTTCCTGCCTCAGCCTTCCAATTTGCTAAGATTAAAAGTGTGTGCCACCACATTTGGCAGGATATCCTAGTTTAGAAGAATTTTTTGAAGTATTTTCTTCTACTGATGATAGTTAGGGGGAGTTTTTTAATTGCTGACTTAAATTTTGTGACTTCTTAAGGAAAATATTAAAGAGGAGAATGAAAGGAATACAGTTGAAGAGATTCTGCACAATCTACTTTTCTATCAAAATGAGGTGAGTATAGAAATAGAGAAAATGAATTCCCAGGTATTTTCTCTATTCCTCTTCAAATATTTGAAAGTATGTATTTGTATGAATACATATTTTGAAATCTCAGCATATATGTCATGCAAAGTATAAAAGAGAAGAGTTTAACCATATGTATGTATGTATTCCATATTTAATAGAATTGTGAAATCGTGTGTGTAAGCATTTGGGGAGTAGTGGTGGCATTTTCTAAATAAAATTGGAATTACCAATGAGAAGTCCTTTCCAGTGATATTGCTTATTGAATTATTTGACCTTCTATTCATCATGGAAGGTTTTCATTTCATACTCAATTGTGTAGGATCTTTTGGGTGGGTGGATACAATAAGCTTGGTTGGCACCCTTTTTGTTTTTTCAGGACATGAGAGATATGTTTTGAAGCCCTTTTGTCTTTTAATGTCACCACTAAAAAATTAGTTGAAATTCTAATTGGCTACCTCAAAATATGCCTTAATGTTTTTTCTTCCAGGTTTTCAAACTTTCATCCTCATTGCGTATGCTAGACATTTTCATTATAATGCATTTTAGAGAACATCTTTTTTGCTCTTGTCTCTTTGGGGTTCTAAGTGTGTCTTGAATGGAGATTTACAACTAATTTCTAAGGTTTAGAAAATTTTCTGCTATCATCTCATTAAAAACTTTGTGCATTCCTTTAGTTGGTGCTTAGGTGCCTTTGTCTACACCAAGCATTCTTAGATGCGTTCTCTTAATGTTATCCTGAATTTCTATAATATTCTGTGCATGGTATCTTGTTGTCTTTTCTTTGTTGAAAATGTTACTTTGAACATTGTAATCTTTCTCTTCAAGGCTTGAGAATGTGTCTACTGTGTGGATTAATCTTCCTTTCCTAAGATTTCTGTTTTCTTCTTTCATAGAATCTCTCTCTTTCTCTATTATTGAAATGATATTTCTCTTCCCATATTTTTCCCTCTAGTTCATTCCTTCTTGTAGTTCATTGATCATTGTAAATATAATTTTTCTAAATTCTTTCTTCAACACTTTATGTCAGTGAGATCAGTTGTTGAAATTTGTGGGCTGTTTGGAGTGGCTTGCTCCCTTTTTTCTACTGTTTGTATGTCTACCCATGTGCTGGGATGATTATTCTTATAATTCCATGCAAAGTATTATTTATTGAGCTGTTTTGTATTTTAAGTTCCCTGGATGGGTCAAATACCCAGGTATTATTCTCCCATACTATGTATGCACTTAGCTGTTCTCAATATGAGCACCAGTTTGAGATCAGATATTATCTTGCTACTGCAATCACATCAGATCAAAGCCATCTATCAGCAAAACATGGGAGTGGGGTGCAGCATGTAGAAGATGCCTTCCTTAGTTCCTTTCATCCAGGTATAAAATTGTAGTAATATTTTGCTCTGTAAGTCCAGTGCTGTCAAATCCAGTATGGGCTACCCATGCCTATTTTGGTGTGTTGGGGGGTATTGTGGTCTCTGAGGCATTTCAGACTCTTTGCTGTGGTGCTACATGTATCATGGTGGGTGCATAAGGGTCTGCTGCCCTCAGGTCACAGGACAGTGGGCAACTATTAAGGTACACTGGGTAGTAGCTAACATATATGGTATTCACCTTTATAAGTCACTTTGTGGCTTTTACTAGCACAGTGTATGCCCCAGGTTCTGTGCTGGCTGCTTGGTGTTATCCTCAAGAGCTGTCTTCTGTCACTCTGAATGAGAGTTAAATTAACTAGTCCCTCTGGGACTTTGAACTTTGTATCCTCCTCATGCTGGTGGGACACAGGTACTACTTTCCAGGTTTCTGTGGTTTTTCTCACCAGCTTTTTTGTTGTTTTCAGTCTAGGGGCCTTAATTGTAGCAAGATTAGCTCAGAGTATGTTATATTGCATCTTCTGGCTGCTTCTGTTGGGAGCAGAAACACAGGATGCAGGAGTCATGGCTGTTACTGATGGTTAGGAATACTGAGCACGCACTCCTCTGCACAGGTTATTCTTTCAAACGGCATAGAACTTTGTGGCTGTCTTCAAGTGTGGGACCTGTGATTGAAGACTGTTTTGTGTAGGCTCTTTAGCACAGTGGGCTCTATCCTGTCTGATGTACAACACAGGAGTACTATCCCTGAGTCTGGGATGGAGCATCAGTATGTCTGCTTGTGTCCGAGCTCCTGTTGTTTCTGGTGGTGAGTTTGAAGCCAAGTCTCCTGTGCTGGAACTTCTGTAGAGTGGCTCAAGTTGTTTGCTGGCTTTCTTCCTCTGTGCACCTCCTCGCTGTGGGATCTCTGGGGGCTGTGGGTGTCATAGAGTCCTCTACGTTGGCTAGTGCATCCCTTCAGGGATTTTCCAGTACCATGTTTAGGGTAGATGCCAGTTGAACCGCATATACTGAGCTTCTGCAGTCTATGGAGAGTACTGGGTTGGGGTTAGTAATCCTTTGGTTTTACTTCTTAAGATTTATTGGTCTTTATAAGGAAATCAGTGCCTTCACCAATATGTTGGAATGTGGAACTCATATATTCTTCTAGAAGTTGCAAAGTTTCTTTGATCCACTTTAAGTTGAATTTTGTATAGGATGAAAGATCTAATTTTGTTCCTTTTTTGAGTGGACAAATACAGTATAATCATTACAATGGAATACTACATAATCCCACAAGTGAGCAACCACTTGATATGTCAACATCAACAAGTCTAGAAGCATTACTGAGGGAAAAAATAAAATTATAAAGCTATGGAGATAATAATATAAATATATATAAAGAATAACTTTATCTCTAAAACATTCAAATGTATATAATTTAGAATTACATGCTTTTTATACTATTTATGAAAAAACATATATGTTAATATGCAAAATATATGTGAAGAAATAGACATAGAGGCGGTAAATAAAGACAAGATTAGTAATAGTCATTAAGTCTATGTGGGGAAGAATGAAATGCACTCACAGGGGATACAAAAGGGATGTGGAAATTTTTTAAACCAGTTCAATAGAAGGTGCACAGAAGGACTCTTTTTGTTATCATTATTACTTACCTGTACATGAGATATACTCACTTCTGTATATATTAATTAGAAATGTAAAACAAAAGGAAAATGGGTGTTCACTCAAGAAAAGACATCAAATTGCTTTGCACCCAGATAAATGTACAAAAATGAGCAATAACACAATTCACAATTCCCCAAAGGTAGAATAAGGTAAATACAGTTATACTCAAAAATACTAACAATAACATGAATAATTAATGTTTGAAATGTGATACATAAAAATATTCTAAGGAAGAGTCCCTTCACCCAATGCATATTCTGTTGTATTCTAATTTATGGCATTAACTGAATAAATTGAGATATTAATTAAGAGAACCCATCAACTCAAATGTCCAGTGTCTTTGCCTTAAAGCTGTATTTCTCATAATAGAGTATTTTGATGGGTACTTATTGTCTTTTAAATATAACCTTTTTTTGAGGTTTGATTTACACATAATAAATATTTCATATTCTAAGTACAATTCAGAGTTTGCAAAATATATATGCCATATATAACTGTCACCTCAAAACATACAACATTCTCCTCACTTCTCACAGTATTCACCTGGTTTTTTTGCAACAATTCCCAGATTTCCTTCTAGTTCCAGGCCAGCCTTGCTTTTTCTTTTTACAAATATAGTTTTTCTTGTTCAAGAATGTATTAATAAGTCATAAAGTATATATGCTTTATATCTGATTTATTTTATTTAGAACACTTTTAAGAATCATCAGTGTTGTTGCAGTTATCGGTGGTTAATTTCTTTTCCTTACTGTTCATAATTTGCTTATATGGATATACCAAAATTTGATTATTCTTCTATTTATGGACATTTGAGCTATTTCCAGTGTGTGCTCTTATGCAAAAAGCCACAAACATTTGTGTACCAGTTTCTGTATCCATAAATGTTTTCAGATCCCTGGGGTAAATGCCTTGGGTAGTTGCATATTTAACTGTGTGTGTGTCTGTATTTTAAAATGGTTGCACTATTTTACATTCTCATGAGCAATAGCAGGAATTCTATTGGCTCTACATTTTTTTCTATACTTGATACTGTCTTTTTAATTTTAGTCATTCTCCTTGTAATTTTAATTTTCATTTCCCTAATGATTACTAATGCAATTATATTTTCAATAGCCATTCATGTGTCTGACTGTCTATTGAAATCCTTTGCCTTTCTTTGTTGGGTTGTCTTATTGAAAGTTATTTTTCTTGATGTGACTCCATTGTCAGACATAGGCTGCATAAGGATTGTCTCCTATTCTGGTCTTATTTTTTCTTTTCATTACATTGTGTCCCAAAGAAAGTTTTTCATTTGTTGTTTTTAGATAGACATAACAATAGAGTATATTTTGACATATTTACATGCATGGAATACAACCCATTTGAATTAGATCCCATTCTTGTTGTTGTACATAATGTGGAGTTACACTGGCCATGTAACCATTTATGAGCAAAAGAAAGTTCCCTCCAATTCACTCTACTGTCTTTCTTCTTTGAAACCCCTACCCTTCCCTTTATCCCCCATGTCTAATCTAATGAACTTCTATTCTTTCCCTCCCTACCCTCCCTTGTTGAGGGTTAGCATTCGAATATCAGGGAGAACACTCAACCTTTGGCAAAGCATCAAGTATAAGGGGGGCGGCATGTTCTGGAGGCCCAGACAGCTTAGGCCAGGTGGATCAGGGCCTGGCACTGGGTCCTGTGGGCCTGCAGCAAAGCTGTGTGATGGGTCAGTGGTTCTGATGTCAAGCCTGGGTTGAAGCATGCTGGGTTGTAGGTGGGTGGCTGAGGGGTAATATATGAAAGGTTTGAGCACAGTCATAAGGAGGCAACGTCTCATAAGTTGCAATAAGATGATAAGCTATAGCATTGCCCATTGTTGAGGGGCTTGGGAGTTTGGAATGAATTCTGATGTGTCCAAATAAACAAGGATGCTGACTCTCTTGAATTGTGTTTTGTAATGTATTGAATAAATAAAATCGCTCTTCTGATGCTGCCTGGAACTTCTTTAGGCACATAATCAAGGCTAGGAGAAGAAACTGGCATGACAGTTTTCTGTGAACTGTCACTTCCCACATTCTCTGGCTCAGGAACTAAAGAGATCACCTCCTTCTCTGGTTTCATATATAAATATGGATTCAGAATTCATGTGGAGCCTTCTGAGTCAGAGTTTGATGATTTAGATGGGTATGATGGGACAGAAATGGTCTCCATTGCAGCTATTGTGGGTTCTGATACAAAATTTCTAAATATTTGGTCCATTAGGACCCTCTGGCTCTGTAATAGAGCTACATTGCTTTAGTGGTCTGGGTGCATTAGACACTTTCTTTCATAATGCTTCTAAGTCAGCATCACTATGGTTTCGGTAATGGTTAGATGAGAAAGGCAATAATTTGATTAGACTGAGTGGTCAAGGAATTCTTTCATTTTCATGGTTCTCATGAACTGAAGAAACAGGTTCTGTTTCAGGTTCTGAACTGCCATGCTTGCCCTGGCTGTTGGAGTAAATGTTAATATCTGCATGATGCTGTGAATTTAGGAAGTAACAATCACAGGCTTGTCATATACACTTGCAAAATGTGAGCCTCTGGTATGTGTCTTAGTGCACTCTGCACAACCTGCTGGAATTTTTTTTTCTGGAACCTGATGCTGTGTATACATGGAATATATAGATCAGGATGCCATGGTGTGAGGTTTTTTGAAGCCTGGACCAACAGCAAGCATGTTTGAATGACAGGTGGGTAAAGGGCCAGACTACAGCAGCAGGTAAACTTTGACTATAAGGATGACAACAAGGTCCTGCAGACTGTAAAGTGACCTATGTAAGCTCTCACAGAAGATCAGCTCCTCAGAGAGAGGCACACAGGGAGGCAAGTGCTTAGAGACTTTCTACTCTGCTACCATCAGCCACCAGAAGGGGACACTCAGAAAAGTGAACATTCAGAGACTCCCTAAACCTGCCATGTATGCGCTCTCACTCTCCCCACAGGTCCACTAGTGTCGCCCTGCTGTCACTGTGAACTGCAGCTGCTCAGGTTCCCAATTGAGCTACTGGCATCCGACAGTCAAGAGACCACTTCTGCGGCCCAGAGACATCGCACTATAGGTGGAACATGGTCTGTTAAGTCTGAGGGACCTGCTGGCTGGCTGGAATGGGAATAGTACCATTCTCTGTGTGTTAAGAGTACAATCAATATAATTTTATTTCAAATGCATCTAGCTCTAGTGTGGTTCCTCCAACACTGATCACAACAGTGTGTTCCATGATATTACAAAATTTTCTAAAAACTGAATGTGTATCTAAAAGGAAATAAATCCAGAAGTAATGAAATTAAGAGCACACAGAAAGAGAAAAGGATGTGTTAACAATCTGGGCCATGGCTATGGCTAATCTGAAGTCATGGCCATGTACTGAGGTTGGCTTGGAGGTCATCTGCTTCCCAGGCCAAGACAGAAGCCTGGGTCACATATGTACCATCATCTGACAAAAGGCAATATACCAAAATTTTTAAATAAATTATTTTCTAGGTACTACAGTGTAAAGGAGATTTTTATGTGAGCCCAGCAGAGAAGATGAACCAAACAAAGTGGGCCCTGTCTTGGATGGATAACTTTATTTATGGCAGTGTGATAAAAGCTGAGGGCCCTCTGTGAGGATGTAACTGTAAACATGTTTGAACAAAGCAAGCTTGAGAGGCTGAAGCAGAGTTTTTATGTGGGTTGGGCTTGGTCATTTCCTGATGCCTACCCCAGAAGACTGGAGCCTTCTACTTCTTGACCTGTGCACCTCAGCCTTCATGAAGCTGTTCCAACTGGCATTATTTACACAGTGAGGTAAATTGCTCAAAGTATATTACGAAGAGAGATGCCAGGGAAATAAAAAGAGATGCCAAGGAAATACTTAATATGAAATAAGACTTGAATAAGAAAATGGCATTCAACAAGCTCTTCTAGTTTCATGAATAAGTCAAGAACAAGAGATTACTTTTCTTCCACATCCACTTCCAGGCCCAAGTCTATATGGTTCCCTTGTTACTGGGCCCAAACTCCAGCCACTCCAGAACATCTCTTACAGGTCCCTGAGCACCTTCTCCTGGGCCTGGGGAATAACACAGCACCAACCCACTCTAGGCCTGAGGCCTATTGGGGGACTCTGTTAAGTCAGCTCCTGAGAGCCAAGGGGA
This sequence comes from Callospermophilus lateralis, assembly GCF_048772815.1. NCBI lineage: Eukaryota > Metazoa > Chordata > Mammalia > Rodentia > Sciuridae > Callospermophilus > Callospermophilus lateralis. The sequence continues at coordinate 10,772,065 of NC_135317.1, forward strand.
GTCCCCTGGTATGCAGGGCTAAACATGTGTTCAGAGAACCCCATCCTTAGGTTCTACCTGGTGTTTTGTTTGTTTGTTTGTTTGTTTGTTTGGTGTGGAGGGGCAGGAGGGGTTGGGGATTAAACCCAGGAACACTAAACCATAAACCACAGAGCTACATCCCCAGCCATTTTTGTTTATTTTTTTTTAATTTTGAGACAGGTCATGCTAAGTTGCTTAGGTTCTCACTAAGTTCAGAAGGCTGACTTTGTACTTGTCATAGTCCTACTTCAACCTCCTGAGCTGGTGAGATTTACAGGTGTATGCCACCTTGCCAGGTTCAGCCTGGTATTTTAAGAGAATAGCTCCTGCTCTGATTTGTAAATGTTCCCATGCCACAGGTCCTTTATTTTGTACCCTATGGATAATCTCTTTCACTAGGTAAGTCTCCCAACACAATGTTCCCTCACTTCTGCTCCCTGACTTCCTCCCCTTTCTTTGGTCATTCTGTTTGCAAAAAAAAAAAAAAATTAAAGTAAAACAAAAACCTACCAGGCCTTCCCCACCAGGTGCTTTGCAAAGTAAGAATTTTAACTCAGGAATTCAAAAGCTGACTCTTAATTCACTCTGCTGTGTCAACATCTGCCCACCTGGAGCTTTATGCAGAATGAGCCCTCCTTGGAGAATAGTCCATTCCTTCCAACTTCAGGGAGTGCTGGGTTTTCCTTCTCTTCAGCTCTGGCCCTGAAAGGTCATCAATGACAGGGGTGGAGAATTCAAAAATGTGACATCCAATCTACAAGGACTCACCTGCACAACCTGGGAGTGTGCTCATGGGCCCAGACGTTCATGTGCACACACATGAAGCCAGAGTCCACAATTCAACTCCAAGGCAGCATGACATCTGAGAAGAAACTCCAGAACATGTCCATAGGATAACAAGCCAAGTCTTCATCCACAGTCCCATGGTGAGCAATCCAATTGGCCATAACCATCCTCCCTCCAAATCTCTTCCTTCACCCTACCCTCCTGTGCCCACCCTTCTCTGGATCCACTTTGAAGCCTGGGTTTTTAGTAAAGATCTTGATTTCTGCCTCCCAGCAATCTTTCCTGAGACTAAGTCCTGTTAGTTTAGCTTCCCATCTTAACCCAAAAAACAGCAAGCCAGCTTAATTTACTTCATATGATTCTTGTCACACACACACCAAAAAAAATCTAATGAACATATTAAGATAAACAAGTATTATTGTGCAAAACCAAGTATTCTTTTAGATACAGGACACAGAACAGTAGAACTTTGCTCTTTGGAAGTTTCTATTCTGTATCATACTGTGCAATGAGTTTGTGGTGGTCAATTGGGGTCAGGGAATCAAGACAGAATCATGCATGATCGTGTGTGAGGTGGAAACACCCAACTTCCCTGGCAAGGTGACCAAAGACACACAGAAGGAGTCCAGCCACCTAAGACAGAGTCAACAACCACAGAGGTAGCCTGGGAACCCACATGTCCACAATGGAGCATGTGAGGCCTAGGGAAGATCACACAGACCAAGATATCAATGTCAAGATGGTGGAGTTTATTCTGAGTAATGGCTACCTGCATTAGTTTCCTAGGTGGCAATTTGAAGGAAAGTACCACAATTTTGGGTGACTGAAAAGCAGTAAATTGCATCCAAAAGAAGGATTAACATCTCCATTCCTGAAATCCTCTGTACTCCTTCTCCAATACCTTTAGCAAAAGTAATGAGATGATTATGAGTAGGGAGGCTGCATGGCAGATGAAGAAACACCCACCATTGTTTCAGGCATGCCCATCCCTGCCCACTGGCTCACCTCTTCCTTCCCTGCACACATTATTATGAAAATGATGCTGTAGAACACCGAGGACACCCATGCCTTCTCAGAAATGATTTCTCCAACTGTTGCTACTCACCCAGTCCACAACCCTCAGGGAGGGATTCCTCTGGGCCAAGGTCACCAGCTAAAAGTCATGTCTACACTGGCTCAAGGGGAGAGACTCCATCCATATCAGATCAGTACAGCAAGTCTGTCTGTACTAGGTCAAAGCAAGTAATGCTCTATACTGGCTCAAGGTGAGTGACCAGCTACACAGATTCAAGGTGAGGGAGTCTCATCTATTCTGACTAAAGGCCAGTGATTATCCACACTGCAGAGGGAGGCACAGTGGTTCAGGTCTTAGAGCAGGTGGCTGGTGGGTCCCTGCTCTCACTCTGAGGCCCCACCTTTCTTTTAATCAGCCTACATTTAAATCTAAATATTATTGGAACAATAATTTTATGACACAATTTGTCTGCAACAAGTTTATTAAGAAACATCTCAGGAGAATGGGGAAAAGGACAGAGGAGCAGGGCAGGGTGAAGTATCCCAGGCAGAACAGTCTCTGACATCTTACACAGGTGGGGTCAGAGAGACTCAGGCTGTCCACTGGCATTGTCAGGCTCCAGATGTCCACTGGGGGCCCTCATACTCTTGCCACAGGACAAGTTCAGGGGCAAGGTATGTAAGAGTACCCCAGACATTGTCCAGCTTCTGCCCAGCCATAAACCTGGTGCTGAGACCAAAGTTGATGAGTTTGATATTGCCTCTGGCATCCACCATGATGTTCTCTGGCTTCAGGTCTTGGTGTATGACACCCTTCTCATGTCAGTAGCCCATGGAACACACTATCTGCCTGAAGATTCTCCAGGCCTCCTGCTCCTGCATGCCACCGCATGTAATATACTGAAGTAGCTGTATATTACCTTCATGCTCCATAATGATGTAGATATTTTTGAGGGTCCTAATAACCTGAAATATCTGAATCACATTGGGATGCTCCAGGGTCTTTGACATGCATGGTTCAGAGAGGACTGGAATATTCTGCACCGTCATCTTCAGGACTTCTGCCTTAGTGAGGTAATGGTAGGCTAGGTTTACCTGGTCAAACTCACCAAGCCCAATGCATGTGCACCTGAAGGACACAGAGTGTCCAAACACCACCCACCCAGGGCCCAGGAGAATGGTCCATGGAGTTCCCAGCCCTGCAATAGTTGAGTGTGTGACTCAAGATACCAATCCCAATGTACTTTCCAACTCACAGAACTTAAGTCCTGGGTGGGAGTTATCATCCTAGTTCCCAGCACACCATGGAAATGAGGCAGTTTTGAGGAGGCTGCAGAGACCAGATCAAGGCTGGACTGGCCAGCCTGTGTCCCCCTGGCCTACCTGCAGAGGTGTACCTGCCTCATTCCCATAACCCCTTCCTCCCAGCAGAGTTGCCAACCCAATAACATATAAGGCATCCATCCATCAAATCTGATTTTCAAATAAACCAAGAATCTTTCAGGGACAAGTGTGCCCCCATGCAATGTTTGGGTGTCATGGATTTCATATGTCAAGCCTACTCTTAGGGCAGTCTGAGGGAGAATCTTGGAGGTTCAAAAGAGGCCAAAAGGACAACCAAAAGTTCACGTGGCATTTTGGATATCCCCAAACCTATCAGAATTCTCATGTGACTCCAACCATGACTCCACCCAACAGTCTAGATGGGGGAAGCCTCAAGTCTAGGCCCCTCTTCTGGGTATTGCTTCTGCCTAGGGTTGAAAGTGTGCTGCTGAGGGTGCCTGGTGATTTACTGTGACTGAAAGAGTAGCTTCCCAATTCCTAGCCTCTACTTCTAATCCCCTCATCTTCAATCCATCTTCTTCTGTCTTTAGACCTAGTAGGAAGTGATGGGAAATTGGTGGAAGATAGTCCCTACTAATGTTGTAAAACAATGCATAGATGATAACACACAGTACAGAATTTACTATGCAGAAGCCTGTCCAAACTATCTCTTTTCAGAACTGACCCAAAAAGGGTATTTTCCTACAAATACTAGTGTTTCTCTCCTGTGCTGGGTCTATAGAAGTGTTTCATGCCAAACAAGTGTGCCTGCTATCCCAGGGCCACTCATTCTAAGCAGCACAGGGCAGCTTCAGGCTTTAGCCCCAGAAGATTGCAGATACCACGAATGGTGGTAGCCCATAGCAGTCCTTCACCACCTGCCTCCTGGGCATCCTGTATGTTGGATACATGATGATCTGCTTTTTTGCCACCACTGGAGTCTGCTCCCTGATGTATGGGAAAATCTCCCAATATACAGGCAGGATAGCCATCTACATTCTTACAGTGAAAAGAGGGTGCCAGATTACAGTGTGTGTGAGGACTGACTACATAGGTGCCAAGAAGCCCTGTAGGAACACTTTACCAGGGGCCTTAAGCTTACCCTAATGAGAAGTTCTATACAGTCACTGTCTGGGTCCCTCAGTGCAGACGCCTCCTGGGATCCAGACAAGATAGCCCACAGCCTTCCAGGCTAAGACAGCTGAGCACAAGGGTAGCAGGTTCACCCAGCAGGTGTGGCACCCAGAGTGTTAACTTAGAGTAGGACACACACTACACCAGCTTACAGAGTAGAACAGCAATCTGTTCACATTGTGTAAAATGGCTAGGCAAGAAGCAGAGAAGTAAATGTATCTCCTCTACTGGGGGTTCTGAGTGCCCCTGGACACTTCCTGTCCTAGCTTCCTCCCTCTGATCAAGGTGCAGCAACCCACCTCTCCTGCATCATGGCCCTCCTACTGTGGCACCCATGTTCCTCCCAGATTGCAGTGCTCTTCCTGCTCTCTGGCCTGTGGGGCATGGAGTATACTTTCCATGCAGAAAAATGGTGAGTGCCCAGATTCTAAACCTTTGTCTCCCTGGCTATCCACCTTGACAAGTGAGCAGGCAGCCACTGGTGTAGTTCAGACCCCAGCCAGCCATAGCCTTCATCAGAAACCAGGTGCTTGGGTAGGGAAAGTGAGAGGGAGGCCAGGCTGTGAGGGCTTCACACCATGCTCTGGATCTGAAGTATGTTCTCTGAGCATCTGTTCAGGTTCATAATGCAAAAGAAGGACCAGTGGAAGGCAAGTCCACCTGCATAGCTTGGCAGTCCCTGGGGTGACCAGCAGATGCACACAGAGTAGGAGGAGGAGGAGAGATTTCTGCAGGGTTCACAGAGTAAGCCAAATATAGGCAATAGACCAGAGCATGGGTGATCCTGGTCCTGTAGGACATGAGGCTATGGGAAATAGTAAGACAGACACCAGTGGGCCCCCACATGGTACAGTGGTGAGTCATTACCAGAATACTAAGGAGAGGCAACAGGGTCCAGGTGTAGTCCTTGACAAAGCCACCCACAGGGACCCTTGAGCCACTTGAGGACTGGTAGCTGGGAGGAAGTAGAATACCCCATGAGGATGGAAGGCCACAGGCCAAAGTCCTCATCTAATAAAGTGGCAGGACCAAGGATGGGGTATTCCATCAGCAGTGAGAGGTAGGCATCTAAACAAGCTGCCAACCCCATAACTGTGGAGAGAGGCCCTGGCCCAGGCACTGATGCTAGCAAGGCTCCAAGGGAATCAGCAGTGAGGGGCAGTAGAGGAGGTCTCTGTTCTGTTTTGTTGGCTGTGCTTTTGTCAAGAGAGAGGCTAATAAGTTTTAAGGGAGGGCACTCGGGAGAGCAGGCAGCAGGGTGTTGTGTTGTGGCTTGGGTAGGAGCAGGTATATGCTTCTGGGTCGTGGTGGAAAAGGGCCAGGAAGCTTCTGCCCCTCACAGGCACAACCCTGACCATAATTCCTACCCTAACCCTAATGCTTACCATATAATTTTGGTTTCCCCATATTGACCTTAGGCTTTAGTATGGCTGACTCTGAGAAGTGAGGATGACATTGAAGGCAGGCCTCTTTCTTCCATCCAGGGATAGCTGGCCACATCTGCTGAATTCTTAACTGTACTCTTCCGGACCAGGTTGGAGAGATCCAAGACCTGATTTGTCTGAATGTGAACTTGACCTAAAACAATTAAGCCACTTTTCCACAGAAATTGTGAATATTGTACCTGAGTGTCATACCAGCCTTGTACTGAGACATATGTATACCCTACTGATGGGATTAAAATGGGTTCTGAGCATTGAAGTAACTACCCTGGGCCACATGCTGGCACACAGCACACCTGGAGTCCTGAGCACAACCCCAGCCCCGACTCCCAGCTACTCCACCACACTTCACCATATCCAAGACAAGGAAGGAGGGATCTCAGTCCTTGACAGGGACAGTGTTCTCTGGGGCAGATATTGCTTCCCAGGAGCAGCTGAAGGGTGAGAACCAGGGTGAGGGGCATTCACCCAGCTACACCTAATCCTCATCCTTGCCTGGACCAATACCTGTCTCACTCCCTCTGAGCTCCAATCATAAGAACCCTGGCCTGGGATGGATTTGACGCCTGGCTGCACACTCCCCAGACAATGGAGTCTGAGTTCTTACCCAAGAGCATTTGCTAACTTCAAACTTACTTTGCAACCTCCTAGGCACCAGAAGTGGCTTTGGTCAGATCCCTCAAGTGTGTCCTGGATCATCCCAGATTAAAATATAACTTCTTTTCTGCCCAGACTATCTGCTGTCCAATTTGACTGGTCATCCATGAAGGCCAGACCAGGAGTCGTCCTTTCCAAGCCAGGTAAGGGGGTGGTTAGAGGCTGTTGGCATCATTCAGCCTTACCAATCTCCCAGGAAAAGAACAGATGGAGGCCAGCTCTGCTGGTTCACTGAAGCTACTAGGACCCCAATTGGACAAATGGGCACATGGTGCTCTTTCAGAAAGTTTCCTTGTACCTTCAGACCTGGTCCAAAGCTGCACAGAGCACAACAGTGAAACCAGAACTTGGCACAGGACTCTGAACATGGTAGGTGTTTTGCAAGGTCCAGAGACACTTGGGACACTTGAAGGTTTACTTATGCAGCTGGAAGTCAGTCTTCACTCTCTTTATTTCTCTCATTTGTGCTGCTGCTATTCATGGCAGCAAAAAAGAGAGAAACTCAGCTTTTCTTTCTCTTCTTCTTCTATGTATTTCCATTCCTCTCAGCCTTCTTTTTCTCCTCAGGATCAACCAGGTAGGCCAGAACATGTGCTCACTGGACCCACCAACCTCAGTGTCAGGAATCATTGATACCCAAGGCATCCACACGTACTTCTTCCTAATTTTGGAAGGTCTAAATTATCTTCTACTTTGTTCATCCTGATCCCACACAGAAATTTTTCTTCACAGGTTTGACTTGCAGCCTCTTGAACATGATTTGATGTTTCTTCTGCCACCAACAGTGGTTAACTTCTCACCTGAAGACACATGCAAAACCCTGGGAGGTGAGCAGTTCAAGAATTGGAAGAATCCCACTGGGCATGGTAGTGCACACCTGTAATCCCAGTGGCTCAGGAGGCTGAGATAGGAGAATCTCGAGTTCAAAGCCAGCCTCAGCAAAAAAGTGAGGCACTAAGTAACTCAGTGAGATCTTGCTCTAAATAAAATATAAAAGATGGCTGGGGATGTGACTTAGTGGTTAAGCACCCCTGGGTTCAATCCCTGGTACCACAAAAATTAAAAAAAAAGAATTGAAAGAGTCCTTTTTCCCAACACCACTAAAACCAAGAGACACAGCCTGAGGCACAAAAATTTATTTAGCTAGCATCAAGAGGAAGCCCATACATCCTGTGGTACCTGTGCAAGCTAAGGCTAGTAAATGGGAGGATGGCAGGTTCCAAGAGATCCTGGGCAGCCTCACAAAACTCTGTTTCATAAAGGCTTAATCTGGTCCAGGCCCCTTGGTGGCTGGTGCAGGGTGGTGACCCTTTGTAAACTTGTGCACACAGTGCTGTAAGTGGTATAGAGCATGCAAGCCTCAACCCTGGTGGCTATTCACTCTGCTTTCGATGTGTAAAGTCACAGAGAAACATGAGTGGATAACAGAAAATGGCTTTGGAACAGTGGGAATCAGCAGTTTTGCACAGGTAGCTCTGGGAGATGTTATTTACTGTAGTTTATGTGCAGTTGAGACAAAATCAAAAAAATAAGATTAGTTTGGTGCTTTGGAAAGTGTGAAAGCTGCCAGTGAACACCATTCCCCTCTATCAGGAGAAATAACTGAAATTAGTGAGATACTTGGAAAAAACCTAGGGCTTGTAAACAAACCTTGTTATGGAGATGGCTGGCCGAGGAAGATGACAAGTGACCTTTCAGAACTAGATGACTTAATGAGTGAAGAGGCACTTGAGAAATATGTGAAATCTATTGAAGAATAAAAATAGCACCCTAAATAAACTCATGTAAAATAGCTTCAGTACAGCTGTCATAAGTTAGTTGGGAAGAGAATATTTAAAAAGAAACAACTCTCAATGCTGCTACTGGGGAAGATACTCCCTAACTTCTCAAGAATTGCAGATAAATACAACAATATGCATCCTTTTTACAATTCCTTATGATTTTATAGTAGGCTTTTGGCTCTGATTCAGAATTCATGACATTGATCTATGGTTAAAACTACTTCTGAAACTATGTAATCCAAGGACAATCTTGTTATAAGACTTTATAGTATTGTAACTTGTTTACAACCATCCCTGGATTGGGGTCAAAATACTTAATAATCTTCCCTTTGAAAAAAATTTGGGAGTGGAAAAAATTGTTTGTCATACAGTGTCAGAAGAACAATACTGTCCTAATTTTATAATAGGCTGCATTTGCTGGTATTATTTTTATATACTGAAGCAACAGATTTGCAGCAAAATAAGAACAAATAAAATATTCAATTTCAAAAAAACAAAAAGCAAAAAGAGGCTGGGGCTGAGAGGCAGCAAGCTCCTTGTTTTCACCCTTATTCCATTCTCTCTTTTTTCTTTCTTTCTTTCTTTCTTTTTGGTGGGGGGTGGTACCAGGGATTTAACTCAGAGGCACTCAACCACTGAGCCACAACCCCAGCCCTTTTTTGTATTTTATTTACAGACAGGGTCTCACTGAGTTGCTTAGTGCCTCTCTGTTGCTGAGGCTGATTTTAAACTCACAATCCTCCTACCTCAGCCTCCCAAGACACTGGGATTACAGGCATGCACCACTGCGTCCAGCCCATTCTTTCCTTTCTTGAAGGGCGGAATGAGATAAACTTGACTTTTCCTTCTCTTTTATTTTCCTTCTCTTCCTTCTTCCATGACTTTTAATTCCTCTCGGCCCTTCTTTTTCTTTACAGTGTACCAGCTGTGTTCCCCAATGGTGAGCCAGAACACCTGCACTTAGGTCAAACCCCAACCTCGGCTTCTGGAACCATGGGTACCACAGACAGCCACATCTACCTCTTTCTGATTTGGGAGGTCTAAATTATCTTCCAAGTTGTTCCTCCAGATCCCATAAGAACCTTCTCTTTGAATATTTGACTGTCCACTTGAACATGTTTTGATGTTTCTTCCAACGCCAATCAGAGTAAACATCTCAGCTAGAAAACAATTTTGTGTTACTAGCATCCCATACATGTTCTTGTTCTGACTGATTTTGTTTCTTTGGTTGTCACTCACTCCTTTGTTCATTCACTTATTTATATCACAGCCCTTGGAATACAATCTCACTCCAGGGAAAGCCTCCAGCGCCAGGAGGTGAGCAGTTTGAGCTACAGAAGGCTTTGTGTTCCCACAAATATAGCTCCAGGGAATACAGCCTGAGGCACAAAGAATTTGGTTTTCTTCTTTAAACAGGATGCAGACTTCTTTGATACCCATTTTAAAGAAACTTCCCAATGACTAGGGTAACTGAGATGGAATAAAATTATCCTGGGCAGCCTTATGAAACCCTGTCTCAAACTAAAATATAAAAGAGCCTGGAGCTGCAAGTACTGTGCCCCTGAGTTCATTCCTCAGCTTCACAAATCATAAATTAATTTTGTGCTTCTTTCCTTCCCTCTACTACTCTCTCTTTTCTAGTTTCTCTATTTAATGCTGCCTTTATTCCAGGAAGAAAAAGAAAGTAGACATTCCCTTTTCTGTTTCTCCATAACTTTCTGTTCCTCTCTCCCCTTCTTTTTCTCCTCAGTTTAATCTGCTGTGTTGGCTGATAACAGGCCTGTAATTCCTGCACTCACATGATCACCAGCCTCAGCTTCTGAAAAAGCTAGTACTATAGGCTGCCACTCCTGTTGCTGGCACCCCAGCCTACCACACATGTATTTCTTCTGGCATCATCAGTAGTTAAATTCTCAACTAGCAAAAAAAATTTACAGGTTACTAGCATCCCATAAAATTTTTTGCCTTATATTGTTTTCTGGTTATCATTCATTCATTCACTAATTTATACTGCAGTCCTTTGAATTCATTCCCAGGCATCACACATTCCAGGGAATGACTCTACCACTGAGCTCCATCCCCAGCCATGAGAGTTTAGTACCTCAAGATAGAGGAAACTCATTGTTCTCCAACAGCGTGAAGCTTCCAGGAAGAAAGGCAGCATGAAAGAGACACTCAACTTTTCCTTCATGGTTTCTTCCATGACTTTCCATTCTTTTCAGCCTTTCCTTTTCTCCTTAGACTCCTGGCTGTGTTTCTCAAGCTAGACTTCTACATGCTCCCCCAAAACCTAGCTTCTAGAATTGTTGGTAACACAGCCTACCACCTATACCTGATTCTCATTATGGAAGGTTCAAATTGTCTTCCAGTTTACTCATTCTAATCATGTCCAAACTTTCTCTTCACAGATTTGACTTATGTCCTCTTGAATACACTGTGATTCTTCTTCTGACACCAACCACAGTTAACCTGTTAGAATAAAATATTGCAAGTTACAAGTATCCCACAAACATTTTTTACTTAGCTTTATTTTTTGGTTGCCATCCATTCATTTATTTATGTAGAATCCTGAGAATCTAATCCCAGGAATAACACATTCCACAGACAGCTCCTACACCTGACCCCACTTCCCAATCCCTGGGAGGTTAGCACTTCAAGGTACACAAGATCCAGCATTCCCCTACAATGCTAAGCTCATGATAGACAACCAGAGGCATGCTGAATTTGTTTATTCCACTTAAAGGTGAAGTCCAGATACCCATGTTTGTACTTAAATAAATCTCCCCGAGACTAGGGAGTCTGAGGCTGAAGAATATGGGGATGGCAGATTGAAAATACCCTGAGCAGCAATGTCAGAACCTGTCTCAAAATAAAACATCAAAGAAGCAGGGATTACAAAAGATCTTGAACCTCTATCAATCCTCAGATACGAAAAAAATTATTTTGTTCTCTCTTTTTATTCTCTCTTCCACCTACTCTTTCCTTAGTTCTCTCTTTTGTGCTACTTTTCTTTTCTGGAAGAAGGACAACATAAAAGAGGGAAACTAGACTTTTCTTCTCTGTTTTCTCTGTGACTTTTCATTCCTCTCAGCTATTCTTTTTCTCTTCATGGTCCAGCTTTTGGACCAGTACAACTGGCCAGTACAACAATGCTTGCATGATCCCCCAGCCTCTGCTTTTGGAATCACTGCTAACATAGGCTGCAACAACTATCCATTTTTAATTTTGGAAGATCAATTTTATATTCTAATTACTTTCATCCTAAGCATGCACTAAATTTATCTTCAAAGATTTAACTTGTGTTCACTTGAACTCCTTGTGATATTTCTTCTGACACCAAATGTTATTAAATTCTCCATTAGAAGAAAAAGTCATAGGTTACTAGCATCCCATAAATGTTTTTCTTTTGCCTGAATTGTTTTCCTTGGTTGTCATTCATTCCGTCACACATTTATATTACATCCCTCAGAACCCTGTCCCAGACATTGCACATGCCATGTAAGGCTCTACCAACAGGGCTCCATTTCCAGCCCCAGAAGTTAGCACTTCAAAGTAGAGAAGACTCTATTCTTGCACAAGGTTAAGTCCAGAAAGGACAGTATGAAGTACACATAACTTATCTTGCTTGAAGAGAGGACCCTTTGCTACCATGTGCAACTTAAAATTAACTATGCAGTGACAGGGAAGTTAGGGATAAAGAATGAAAATGGGCTATATTCATCATGATCCTTGGCAACCTTGCAAGCATCTCATGAAAATTTTCCAGAAGAGAGGCAGTGAAAAGTGAGAAGTTCTACTCTTCCTTCTTTGTTTCTTCCATAAATTTCCAATCCTCTCAGTAAATTTTGCTCCATGGGGTCCCAGCTGTGTCCCCCAGGCTAGCCTCCTACACACATGCACCCACAAGTTTCCTAGCCTCAACTCCTACAATCATTGACAAGAGAATAATATACCTATTCACTTCTAATTATGGAAGAACTGAATTATCTTCTAATTTGTTGATTCTGACAACATGTATTTCTCTTCAAAATTTGATTTGTGACATCTAAAACACCTTTTGATGTTTATTCTGACATCAACCATTATTACAATTTTCTGCAAAACTTTGGGAGGTTAACAGCATCTCAAATCATTATGTGATCTTTTTTTTCTCCCACCCACACTCTTTTTCCTTACTTCTGTTTCCTGCTGCCTTTCTTCATGCAACAAAATTCAAACCCTAACAATACTAACCTTAAACCTTTAACCCTAACTCTAACTCATGCATAAACCCTAACTTAAAACCAATCCCAACCTACTCCCAAATCTATCCCAAAATCTACCACTAACTCTAATCCTCTGACTCTAACTTTAACCCATAAATCTGACCCAAAACTCTAAACCTAACCCTAACCCTCAAATGCTTTCCCTAACCAAGCCCAACCCCTTCTCCACCTTAACCATTAACCCAACTCCTAACCCCAATCCTAATATCAACTGTAACACTACTTACCTGCAGATGGCAGGTGAGTATCTCCCACAGCTTAAGGGCTCAGGTACACAAGACAGATTTCTCTTCAGATGCCAGTTGAAAGCAACTGTGGCCCACTACTCCTGTCCCATGTGGACAACAATGAGAGTTTCCATGATCTCTTTCTCTGTTTGAGTCATTTGTTGAAATGGCTCAAGGCATCCAGGAAAGCAGTGTACTTAGTATCACCATTTCACCATAAAGCATATCTTTCAAACATATCCAAAATAATATACTTCAACAGGCAGATGACAGCACACACACAGGAAAAGGTAAGTGGTAAAGAGCATGTAGTTTTCATGCCCTTTCCAGGAAGCACCCTTCCAGCACATTCAGTAACAGAGGGTCCTTAAGTCCTGTCCTTTTGATTTATCTAAATTCTTCATTCGGTAGCCATGATTCATTAAATCATTGCTCACTTGTAAACAGCTGAACCATCAACTCCTCAATACTCCCCCAAAGTATGGAAAGAATCAAGTTCCAACCCTCTAATCACAGGGTTATCTCCACTGTACCCAGCCTCTGGGCCACCCAGAGGCCCTAGACCATTAACCACCTCATTGGAATCAAGCAGATACATTGCTTCATAGATCCAAGGATTAGGAGCTAAGTGCCAGAAAACTGGGGCAGAGACCAAATATGTGTTTCTTATTATGGCACAACAACCCACAAAATGGAAGAAAATTTTGTTGTATATATGAGAAAAAGTCCTGCTATCTGTAATACATAAATGGCTTGTATAATTCATCAACAAAAACAAAAAAATTCAAATTGACAAAGAACTTGAATATGCTTATCAGCAAACGTGAAAAGATGTTTAACATCTCAGTTATTATGGACATGCAAGTTAAAACCACAGTGAAATTTTATCACTTCTATTAATATAGCCATAATCAAAATAATTTAAAATAACAAGTATTGGTATGGATAAAGACAAATTGGAACCCTTACATATACCTGTAACAATATAAAATCTGTGACCTAGTGTGGAATAGTTTGCTGTTTCCTCAAAAAGTTAAATAAGAAATGAATTGGTGGATTGGGGCTATAGATCAGCAGAAGAGTGCTTGCCTAATGTGCATGAGGCACTGGATTCAATCCTCAGTACCACATAAAAATAAACAAAATAAAGGCATTCTGCTCATCTACTACTACAAAAAAATTGTTTAAATGAATTGTCACACTACTCAACAACTCTATTCCTAGGTATTTACCCCCAAAGAACTGAAATGAGGTGTTCAAACAAAAATGTGTATGAGTGTTCTTTGCATCTGTTGAAGTCATCAATCCAGAGAGTCCCCTCTCAAAAAGAACTCTCAGAAAGAGTTCCAGGGAAAGAAACCTGTATCTGAGTGGAAATGGAGTTTTTCCTCTTAGTTGGGGCAGATGGTTGGGAGTGAGGACTGATTACCATGGAGAAACTCACTGATGTCCTGAATTTCAGGATATTATGGTGGTCACCTGGGAGCATCCCTCCATTGAGTAAAATACACTGCAGTGTTTCATGTGGAAGTGCAAACCTGGTAGAGAAATGACCACTGGGGAATATGAGTAAAAGAATGCAGAGCACTTTGCACCACCATGGCAGGGTTCCTGTAAGCTTAGCACTATCAGTAAGTCAATAGCTTTCAAAACAACCATGTCAATACCATACCAGAAACCAGACACATTGGATGTCATTAGAGAGGCTGACCCTTGCAAACTCAGTTCAGACAATGCTGTGCTACAATAGCACTTGTAAGAAAATCTGTCATGATAAGTGACTGTGTGGAAACCATCTTAGTATTAGAGGTTACTTTTTAGATGTTTTATTAGCAGTAGTAGGGCAAAAAATATATTAATATTTTATATTTAATATTAATATGAGAGAAGAGAGTATGATATTATATAAGCAATAAAGTCCACTCTCTGGATATTATTATAGTAGCAAGTGGTTAAAGTAAGTCATTATGTTAGTATTAGAGGCCTCTCCATGGATATTATAATAGTATTTTGTGCAACAGTGTGCATACTGCATTAGTATTAGAGGCCACAGTGAGGATACTATATACATGTTAGAGGTCACACTGTGCACATTAATATTAAAGATCACAGGAAAGTTATTGTGTTAATATTGGAGACCACAGTGAAGATATTAGTGTCAGAGACCTCACTGAGAATAATATAAAAGTAACAGAAGCAACAGAGTGTATATCATAATATCCACTGATATTATAGGCCAAAAGGCAATTATTATATTAGCTTTAGATGCTATATTATAGATATCACATTAATATTAAAGGGAAAAGAGCAGCTATAATATAAATTTTAGATGCTGTGGTATGGATCACAAATTAATATCAATGTATTCAAGGCATTTAACATTCAGATTTAGATGCTATGATATTGATATTACATTAATACTGAAGGCCAAGGGGAATTTATTTTATTGATTTTAGATGCTGTAGTATAAATATCATATTTGTATTAAAAGTTATAGGTTACCTATCATAAAAGTTTAGATGCTATTGTGATATATTAATAATAAAGGTTAAAGGGCAGCTAATATATTAGTTTTTCATGCTACAGTATGGATATTGGTCTAAAGACCATAGAACACGTATTTTTTGTTCTAATTAACTATATATGGCAGTAGAATGCATTTTGACACATCATACATAAATGGGGTATAACTTCTCGTTCTTCTGATTGTATATAATGTAGAATCACACAGGTCATGTAATCATATATGCACATAGGGTAATAATATCTGATTCATTTTACTATCTTTTCTATCCCCATATTCCCTTCCCTTCACTCCCCTCTGCCTAATGTAATGTATCTCTATTTTTCCCTAGACCTTACCTTATTGTGAATTAGCCTCTGCATATCAGAGAAAACATGCATCCCATTGGTTTTCTGGGATTGGCATAATTCACTTAGCATTATATTCTCTGACTCCATTCATTTACCTGAAAAAAAAAGCCATAATTTCATTCTTCTTTAGGCTGCATAGCATTCCATTGTGTATATGTACTACATTTTCTCTATCCATTCATTTGTTAAAGGGCTTCTATGTTGCAGAACACCTATTATATGAGTTTTAGATGCTAGAGTATAGATTTTATATTAATATTAAAGGTCAGAAGGCAGCTACTGTATTTATTGTATAGACCTTAGTATGGATATAATGACTATTAAAGACCAAAGTGTTAATACTATATTAGTTTACATGCTACAGTATGGATATCACAATAGTATTAAAGGCCACATGGCAACTATTATATCAGTTTTAAAAGCCAAAGATTGGATATCATATAATAATAAAAGCTGCAGGGCAGATATTTATTAGTTGTAGAGGCCACATATGGATATTATATTAAAAATTAAAGTCAAATGGCAGCTATTTAGGTGCAATTGTATGAATATCATATCATTATTAAAGGCCATAGTGTGGCTATTATATTATTTTCAGGTGTTACATACACATAGCACATTAGTATTAATGGATAGATAATAAGAATTGTAATGTAGGCTGGGGATGTGGCTCAAGCAGTAGCGCACTCACCTGGCATGCGTGCCTCCCAGGTTCCATCCTCAGCACCACGTACAAACAAAGATGTTGTGTCTGATGAAAACTAAAAAATAAACATTAAAAAAAATTCTCTCTCTCTCTCTCTCTTTCAAAAAAAAAGAATTGTAATGCAAAAAAGAAAAAAATATATATGTAAAGAAAAAAAATGGCCACAGAGAAAATATCATATTACATTACGAACTATAATGTAGATATTATATTTAGATTAATGTTCATAGGGCAGCTACAGTATTAGTTTTGGATGCCATAGTATGGATATTATATTAGTATTAAAGGCCACAAGGCAGTTTATGTCACTTTTAGATGTTATTATATGAATATCTGATTAGTAATAATGTCACATCTATTATATTAGTTTTACTTGACAAAATGTGGATACTATATTAGTATTAAAGGTTAAAGCAAAACTATTACATTCACTTTAGATATGATGTTAACACTAAAGGTCACACAGCCATTATTATATTAGTTTTTGGATGCTATATTATGAATATTATATTAATAATAAAACCCACAGGGCAGCTATTGTGTTACTTTGAAATGGTATAATATTGATATTATATTAAGGTCCAAAATGCATCAATTTTATTAGTATAAGATACTATAATATGGGTTTTAATTTACTATTAAAGGCCACACTGCAACTATTATATTAGTAGCTATAGTGTTGATATTCATTAATATAAAAGGCCACAGGTCAGCTATTATATTACTTTAGTATGGTATATTATTGATATTACATTAATGCTGAAAGCCACATAGCAGCTATTATATTGGTTCTAGATATTATTCTATACATATAACACTATAATTAAATGTTATAGATCATCTATTATATAATTTTTAGATGTTATCACATGGGTATTACATTAGTAGTAAAAATTAAAGGCAGCTATTAATCAGTTTAAAATGCTATAGTATAGATATTATATTAGAATTAAAGACCATAGGGCAGTTATTATATCTGTTTAATATGCTATATTATGGATATTATATTAGTCTTAAAGGACACAGAGAAGCAATTATTCTAGTTTTAGATGCTATACTATGGATATTTTTATAAATATTAAATGACACAGGGAAGATATTATATCAGAGCATTAAAGGAAACAAGAATATAGTCATATCCCTAAGCAACAATAATTCCTCACTTTTCAGTAATTTTTTATTCTAGTTTGTTATATATGACAGCAGAATGTGTTACAATTCATATTACACACATATAGCACAATTTTTCATATCTGTGGTTGTACACAAAGTAGAGTCACACCATTCATGTCTATATACATGTTCTTAGGGTAATGATGTCCGTCTCATTCTACCTCTCTTATCCACATGCCTCCTCCTTTCCCCTCCCACCCCTTTGCCCTCTCTAGAGTTTATCTAATCCTTCCATGCTCCCCCTCACAACCCCATTGTAAATATTATATATCAGAGAATATCTTATATCAGAGGAAACAGTTGGCATTTGGTTTTTTGGGATTGGCTTCACTTAGCATTATATTCTCCAACTTCATCCATTTACCGGCAAATGCCATGATTTTATTCTCTTTTAATAATATTTTAATAATATTCCATTGTGTATGTATACCATTTTCTTTAGCCATTCATCTACTGAAGTGCATTAGAAAGAACAAATTTTTAAAATAGCCTAAAGTATCAATATCATATTAGTATTAAAAGTCACAAAGCAGCTATTATATTAATTTTAAATTATACAGTATGGCTATTACATAAATATTAAATGCCAAATGGCAGCTATTGTATTAGTGTAAGATATTGTAGTATACATGTTGTATTAGTATTAAAGCCAAAGTTTAGCTCTTAATAGTTTAAGATGTTTAATATCAATATTACATTAATTCAAAAGAAACTATATTAGTTTTAGATGCTATACTATGAGTGTAATAATATTATGAAAGGTCACAGGGCAGCCAGTATATTAGTGTTGAATGCTATATTATACAAACTATATTAATATTAAAGGCCACAGGGCAACTATTTTATCAATTTTAGATGCTATAGTATCATATAAAACCAAAGATAGCTATTATATTAGTTTTAGATGCTACAGTACAGATATAATATTAGTATGAAAAGCAACAAGACAGCTAATATATTAGTATAAGATGCTACAGTATGGATTTATGTCAATATTAAAGGTCATTGGCAGCTATTACATTGGGTTTAGATGCTATAGTATGGATATTATATTACTTTTAAAAACCAAGCACAGCTATTATATTAGTATTAAATGCAACAGTATGGATATCATATTAATACTAAATTTCACAAGGTACCTAAAGTACTACTTTGAGATATTATACTATGAATTTCATATTAGTATTAAATTTCACAAGGCAGCTATTATATTATTTTATAACATATCTTTTTTTGTGTGTGTGGTGCTGGAGATTGAACCCAGGGAATTGAGCATGTGAGTAATCACTCTACCAACCACACTATATTCCAACCCCTATTTTATTATTTTAACATGCTGTATTAATATTATGTTGGTGTTAAATTCCACAGAGCAGTTATAATATTAGATTTAGATGCTATAGTATGGATATTATAGTATTATTAAAGGCCGCAGGGCAGCCATTTTATTAGTATTACATGCTATAATATAGATCTCATATTAGTAATAAATGCCACAGGACACATATTACTTTAAGATGCTTTAGTATGCATATTATGCTAATATTAAAGAGTACAGGGTACAATTTATATTAGTTTTATATACTACAGTATGCATATTACACTAATATTAAAGGCCACAGAGCATGTATTATAATAGTTTAAGATGTGGTGATATGGATATAACATTAGTATTGAAGGCCACAGGACAGTTATTTTATCAGCAGATATTATATTATATAGGATGGAGATAATTTTACCAAAAAAAAAGTTACAGGGCAACTATTACATTAGTTTGGGATGTTATAGCATGGATATTATATTAATGTTAAAGGCCACAAGGCAGCTATTATATCAGTTTTAGATGTTCCAGTATGGTTATAAGTAATATTAGCATTTAAAGCCACAGGATACTACTATGTCACTTTTAGATTTTTTTTAAAAAATTAGTTGTAGATGGACAGAAAACCTTTATTTTACTTATTTATTTTTATGTGGTTCTAAGGATCAAACCCAGTGCCTCACATATGCTAGGCAAACTTTCCATCGCTGAACCATAACCCCAACTCTTACTTTTATTTTTTAATTTTTTTTTATTGGTTGTTCAAAACCTTACAAAGCTCTTGACATATCATATTTCATACATTACCATACATTAGCTTCAAGTGCCAACTCTTACTTTTAAATTCTTGAGAAGGAATATCAAGTTAGTACTAAACACAAGAAGGCAGCTTATATACTAATTTTAGATATAGTAATATGAATATCATATTTGCATAATGAGCTAAGGCAGATATTTTATTAGTTTTAAATGCTATATTATGAATATTATAGAAATATTAAAGACTCAATATCAACATCAATTTTTGATGCCTCAAGAGGATATTATATTAATATTAAAGGTCACAGGGCAGCTATTATTTCAGATTTAGATATTCTAGTATGAATATTATATCAGTACTAAAGGTCTCAGGGCAGTTGTATCAGTTTTAAATGCTGTATTTTGCATATTATATTGACATAAAACTCCACAGGACAGATGTTACATTGTAAAATATCATATAAATTTTAAAGGTCATAAGAGGCTATTAGTGCTAGATGCTATACTATGAATATTATATTAATATTAAATGCCACAGGATAGTTATTATATTTGCTTCAGAGGTCACAGCATAGATATTAAATTGATATTGAATGCCAAGCTCAGCTATTATATTAGTATTAGAGGCCATAGTATGGATATCATATCAATATTAAAGGCCACATACTCTAGTATATTACATTAGTGTTAAGGCCACAGGGAAGCTATTTGATTAGATTAAGGTATTATACTATGGATTTTATATTAATAATAAGAGCAGATATCACATTACTTTTAGGTGCTAGAGTATGAATATTACATAAGTAGTAAAGGCCACAGGGCAGCTTTTATATTTGATTAAATGGTGTTTTATATATAATAGTATTAAAAAGCACAGGAGATTATATATATATATATATATATATATATATATATATATATATATATATATTAGTTTAAGATATAATAGCATAAATATTATATTAAGTTGAAGACCACAGGGACACTTTTATTATTTATAGATGATAAAATATGAATATTACATGAGGCCTCTATTTTATTAGTTTAAAATGCTATATTATGGGTATTACATTAGCATTAAAGACCACATATCAGTTTTTATAATAGCTTATGATGCTATAATATGGATATAATTTTACTACAAAAGGCTATAAGATATTTATTATATTAATTTTGGATGATACAGCATGGATATTATATTAATATTAATGCCATATGGCAGCTATTATATTTCTTTTGAGTGCTAGAGTATGGTTATTATATTAGTATTAAAGCCACATGGCAGCTATTGTATCAGTTTTAGATGCTATAGTACATATATACATCAATATTAAAAGGTGCAGAGCAGCTATTATTATGTTTATTTTAGATGTTATAGTATGAATATTATGTTAATATCAAAGGCCACAGAGAAACTAAAGTACTAGTTTTAGATATTACTTTATGGATATTTTATTACTATTAAAGGCTACAGGGCTGGTGTTACATCAGTTTTAGATGTTATATTATGAGTAAATACTATCAAATGTCAGAGCCAGTTATTCTGTCAGTTTTAGATGTTATATTATTATAATATAATTATACTAGATTTAAAGGTCACTGAGCAGATATTAAATTATTTTTATATGCAGTAGCATAGATATTACATTAATACTGATTACCACAAGGCAGGTATATTATCTTTAGATGCTATAGTACAAATATCATATTATTATTAAAAGACATATGGCAGCTATAAGGATTAGATGCTACAAGATGGATATCATATTAGTATTAAAGGCCATAGGGCAGATAATATATTACTTCTAAAAGCCACAGGATAGATATAATATTAAACTAAATGCCACAGGGCAGCTATTATATGAGTTTTAAATGCTATAGTGTGGTTATTATATCAGTATTGAAGGCCAAAGGGCAGCTATTATATCAGTTTTAGGGTCTATATATGTATATCATATTAATATTAAGGCCACAGGGCCACTATTGTGTTACTTCTAAATGCTCAAATATGGATATCATATTACTATTGAAAGCCAGAGGGAAACAACTATGTCTATTTTAAATGAGGTGCTCAAGAATGGATAGCATGTTAGTATTGAAGGCCACAAGGCAGTGTTTATATCAATTTTATATACTATAGTATTGATATATTAGAATAATGGCATAGGGGCTGAGGTTGTAGCTCAGTGGCAGAGTGCTTGCCTAGCATGTGTGAGGCACTGAGTTTGATCCTTAGCATCACATAAAAATAAACAAATAAAATAAAGGCATTCTGTCCATCTACAACTACAAAAAAAAGGTTTTATAAAAAAGAATAATGGTCAGGGGGCTGGGGCTAGGGCTCAGTGGTAGAGCGCTCACTTAGTATGTGTGAGTTGCTGGGTTCAATCCTCAGCACCACATAAAAATAAATAAATAAAATAAAAATATTGTGGCCAACTACAACTAAAAAACATTTTTAAAAAGATAGTACAGTGTACATGTTATGCTAGTATTAAAGGTCATCAGTCCACCATTTTAGTTTAAGAGGCTATAGTATGTATACTGCATGAATGTGTACATTTTTCTCATGTCCTGAGGGTTAAAGATCATAGGAAAGATATTATACCAGTTTTAGATGCTATAGTTTTTATATCATATTAGTACTGAAGTCATAGTTCACCTGTTATATTATTTTTTGATACTATAACATAAATATCCCATTACTATTTAAGTACACTGGACAGATATTTTATTAGCTTTAGATGCTATAATTTGGATATTATATTAGTTTTAAAGTTTTCAGGGCATATATTATATTAATTTTTGACGCCATAGTATGGATGTCATATTAGTTACAAAGGCCACAGAACAGTTATTATATCATTTTTAGATGCTACAGTATGAATACTATATTAGTATTAAAAGGACATGGGGCAGCAATTACATCAGTTTTAGATGTTCTCATATGGATATCATATCCATTTAAATGCAACAGGCAGTTATTGTATCCATTTTAGATACTATAATATGAGTACTAAAGGCCACAGGGGAGCTATTCTTTTAGTTTTAGATGTTCTGGTATTTAGAAAATAAAATACCAATAACAAAATAGCTGTCCTGTGGCATATATATTGGTTTTAGAAGCTATGGTGTGGTTGTTTTATTAGTATTAAAGACCATGAGGCAGCTATTAGTTTGATATCAAATCAGAGACTCTGAGTCTGATAAAAGAAAAAGTTGGCTTCGATCTACATATTGTGGGGTCGGGATCCAAATTCCTTAATACGACACCCATAGCACAAGAGTTAATAACAAGAATCAACAAATGGGACTTACTTAAACTAAAAAGTTATTTCTCAGCAAGAGAAACAATAAGAGAGGTAAATAGGGAGCATACATCCTGGGAACAAACTTTTACTCCTCACACTTCAGATAGAGCCCTAATATCCAGAGTATACAAAGAACTCAAAAAATTAAACAATAAGAAAACAAATAACCCAATCAACAAATGGGCCAAGGACCTGAACAGACACTTCTCAGAGGAGGATATACAATTAATCAACAAATACACGAAAAAATGCTCACCATCTCTAGCAATCAGAGAAATGCAAATTAAAACTACCCTAAGATACCATCTCACTCCAGTAAGATTGGCAGCCATTATGAAGTCAAACAACAACAAGTGCTGGTGAGGATGTGGGGAAAAGGGTACACTTGTACATTGCTGGTGGGACTGCAAATTGGTGCAGCCAATTTGGAAAGCAGTATGGAGATTCCTGGAAAGCTGGGAATGGAACCACCATTTGACCCAGCTATTCCCCTTCTCGGACTATACCCAAAAGACCTAAAAAGAGCATACTACAGGACACAGCCACATCAATGTTTATAGCAGCACAATTCACAATAGCTAGACTGTGGAACCAACCTTGATGCCCTTCAATAGATGAATGGATAAAAAAATGTGGCATTTATACACAATGGAGTATTACTCAGCACTAAAAAATAACAAAATCATGGCATTTGTAGGGAAATGGATGGCCTTAGAGCAGATTTTGCTAAGTGAAGCTAGCCAATCCCGAAAAACCAAATGATGAATGTCTTCTTTGATATAAGGAGGGCAACTCAAAACAGAGCAGGGAGGAAGAGCATGAGAAGAAGATTGCCATTAAACAGGGACGAGAGGTAGGAGGGAAAGGGAGAGAGAATGGAAATTGCATGGAAATGGAAGGAGACCCTCATTGTTATACAAAATTACATATAAGAGGAGGTGAGGGGAAAGGGGGAAAAAAGAGAGAAATGAATTACAGTAGATGGGGTAGAGAGAGAAGATGGGAGGGGAGGAGAGGGGATGGGGGATAGTAGGGGATAGGAAAGGCAGCAAAACACAACAGACACTAGTATGGCAGTATGTATAAACGTGGATGTGTAACTGATGTGATTCTGCAATCTGTATACATGGTAAAAATGGGAGTTCAAAACCCACTTGAATCAAATGTATGAAATAGAATATGTCAAGAGCTTTGTAATGTTTTGAACAACTAATACAAAAATAATACAGAAGTCATTCATTAATACAGATGTCATATGAGTATTAAAGGCCACAGGACATATATTAGTTTAAGATGCTATAATTTGAATCTTAGATTAATAGCAAAGGCCACAAGACATCTATTGTATTAGTCAATATGTTATAATATGGATATTACTTTAGTATTTCAAACCATATGTTAACTATATTATAGCTTGAGATGATATCGTATGGCTATTATTTTGCCACAAAAGGCTGCAGGGCAACTATTACATTAAGTTTCTATGGTATGACAAGGATATTATATTAATATTAAAGGTCACTATTCAGCTATTATGTTAATTTTACATGCCATGGACATCATTGTAGTATTAAAGCCACAGGATAGCTATAATATTAGTTTTAGAAGCTTGATAATGGATATTACAACAAACTTAAAGGCCATAGGGCAGCTATTCCTTTTATATGCTAAAATACGGATGTTATATTACTATTAAAGGGTACAAGGCAGCTGTTATTCTATTATTGAGTATAAGGGTATGATTATAATACCTTTATAATTATAATTATAATATATAAGACCAAATGTCACAGAGCAAGTATATTAGTTTTACATGTTCTAATATGGATATTATGTCAGCATTTAAGGCCACAGAGCAGGTATTATATGACTCTAAGAGGATCAAGCTTGGATATTACTTTAGTGTCAAAGATCATGGGTCCACTATTATGTTATTTTTGGTGACACAGGACAGATAACCTTATAGAATTAGAGTCCACAGGAAAGTTATCAAATTACTTTTTGATGCTATTTTGTGGATACCATGTAAGTATTAAAGACCACAGGGAGAAATTATATATAAATATAAGATTAGTATTAAATGCCACAAGGCAGCTATTATATTATCAGTAGACATCATAATATGAATATCACATTAGTTCTAAATTTCTCAAGAAATCTATTACATTAGTTTTTCATGCTATAGTAACAGATATTGTATTAAGATTAAAGGCCACAGGAGAGTATTAGATTAGTTTTAGACACTATAGTATTGCTATAATATTAAGTCCTACAGAACAGCTATTATGTTAGTTTTAGATGCTACATTATGGGTATGATATCAGCATTAAATGCCACAGGACAACTATTATGTCAGTTTCAGATATTACAGTTTGGATATCATGTTAGTATTAAAGCCACAAAGCAAATATTATGTTAATTTTAGATATTGTTTTATGGATGTTATAGTATGGATATATATTAATATTGAAGGTCACAGGGAAGTCAGTATATTTGTTTTAGAGGTCACAGTATAGATATTATATTAATATTGAATTCCAGAGATGAACTATTTTCTTACTATTAGAGACCACAGTGTGTGTGTGTATAAAATATTAATATTAAATGCCACAAGAAAGCTACTGAATTATATCTATACATATTCATATATATTCATATTAGTTTAAGTATGGATATTAATTATGTTAATGGCCTCATTTTAGCTATTAAATTACTTTTAGATGCTATTTTATGAATATCATATTAGTATTGAAGGCTACAGGGCAACCACTATGTCAGCTATAGATGACCTAGTATGTATATTATGTTAGTATTCAGGGAGATAAGGCAGCTATTATATTTATTTTGGATGCTACAATAAGTATATTATTTTATTAAAAGCCTCACAGCACAAATATTAATTTTTGATACTGTAGTACACATATCACATTAGTTTTAAAGACCACAAGGCAAATATTATATTAGGTTTTTATACCATGGTATATCATACTAGTATTTAAGGTCACTGGGCAGGCACTATATTAATTTTATATACTAAAGTATGGATATCTTATTAGTATTAGAGATTATAAGGTAGACCTCTTATGATGACAAGGACACAGGCCAGCTATTATATTAGTTCTAGATACTTTAATATGGATATTATATTAATACTAAAGGCCACAGGGAATCTATTATGTTAGTTTTAGATACTATAGTGAGGATATAATATTAATATTAAATCTACAGGCAATTATATCAACTTTAAATTATATCATATGGATAGCATGTTAGCATTAAAAGTCACAGGGCAGATAGATGTTCATTCATTCTGTAGGCCACTGTATAGATATTATTAAAGACCACAAGGAAGCTATTGTATCAGTGTTATGGTTTAGATATTAGGTATCCCCCGAAAGCTGATGTATGAGATATAGCAAGAAAGTTTAGAGGTGAAATGATTGGGTTATGAGAACCTTAAACTAATCGGTGCATTAATCCCTGATAGGGACAGGCCTTTGAGATATATGTGTTGTCCTTATTGAGCAGAGGGCTCTCTCTCTCTCTCTCTCTCTCTCTCTCTCTCTCTCTCTCTCTCTCTCTCTCTTTCTTTCCTTCTTGATCAATGTTCTGAGCCATTTACCTCCATCACACAATTCTGCCATGATGTTCTTCTTCATGCCAGGTTTCAAGGAATGGAGCCAGATGTCAATGGACTGAGACTTCTGAAACCATGAACTCCAAAATAAACTTTTCCTCCTTAAAAATATTCTTTTCAGCTCTTTTGATCACAGCTATGAAAAAGCAAACCAAAGCAATCAGTTTTATGTTATAATATGTATATCATAATGTGGTTAAAAGCCAGAATGCAGCTATTTTATCAATGTTAAAGCTAATAATATGGATAAGATATTAAGGGGCATGGAGCAGATATTATATTACTTTTAAATACTATAGTCAGAGTATCATATTAGCATTAAAGGCCACAAGGACAGCTCTCATATGAGTTTTGAATGTTCTGGTATAGATAAAATATTAGTATTAAAGGCAACAATTATGTCACTAATTGCTATAATATAGACATTTATATAAAATCTTAGAGTAGTTTTGATTTGCATTTCTCTAATTTCTAGAGATATTGAACATTTCTTCATATATTTGTTGATTGATTATATATTACCTTCTGAGAAGTGTCTGTTCAGTACCTTGGCCCATTTATTAATTGAGTTAATTGGGGGTGGGGGGTTGGTGTTTAGCTTTTTGAGTTCTTTATATACCCTAGAGATTAGTGCTCTATCTGATGTGCAAGTGGTAAAAATTTGCTCCCAAGCAATAGGCTCTCTATTCATCTCACTGATAGTTTCTTTTGCTGAGAAGAAGCTTTTAAGTTTGAATCCATCCAAAGAGGAAG
Organism: Callospermophilus lateralis; assembly: GCF_048772815.1. Taxonomy (NCBI): domain Eukaryota; kingdom Metazoa; phylum Chordata; class Mammalia; order Rodentia; family Sciuridae; genus Callospermophilus; species Callospermophilus lateralis. The sequence continues at coordinate 10,799,249 of NC_135317.1, forward strand.
TACTTCCTCATTCTATGAGGCCAATATCAATCAGATTCTAAAACCAGGTAAAGACAAATCAAATAAAGAAAACTTCATACTAATATCTCAAATGAACATAGATGCAAAAATTCTCAATAAAATTCTGGCAATTTGAATACAAAAACATATCAAAAAGATAATGCACCATGATCAAATGGGATTCATTCCAGGGATGCAAGGTTGGTTCAAAATATATAAATCAATAAATGTAATTATCACATCAAAGGCCCCATATTCACGGGCTGGTGCTGTAGTTCAGTGGCAAAGCACTTGCATAGCATGCATGAGGCACTGGGTTCAATCCTCAGCACCACATAAAAATAAACAAATATAATAAAGGTATTCTGTCCATCTATAACTACAAAAAAAAAACATTTTTAAGCCCCATATTCTTAACAGTTTCAGCATTACCCAAAAGTCTAAGTCCAAAGAGTCTTCTCAGACTCAAGGCAAACTCTCAGTATAAGACCCCATGAAAATCAAAAGCAAGTTTACATACATCCAATATATAAGGGCATGAGCATGGTAAGAAGCAATGAGACCAGAGCAACACTGAAATTCAGCTGGGTAAACAAAACTTTTAGTTCCACATCCAGCATCAGAGGCACATGGCATTGTGATGTTCTCTCCAAAAGGTGTGTGTAGCTCTGTCCCTATGGCTTTGCTAGTTGCAATCCCCATGTCTCTCTCTTATCTTGGTTTTCTGTTTCATTCCTACAGACTCCTTGGCAGACTTTTCATGGTACTGGCATTTCTTAATCTCAGGACTCTCCACTACAGTTTCAGCTTCCTTCTCCCTTCATACATCACTCTCTAAAGGCTTCCTTCAGGGACTCCAACCCTGCTACACTTTTTCTGGCTTTTCAGATTTTCCTTTGAAATCTCAGTGGAAGCCTCCATGATATCATAACTCTGGCATTGTGCAATCCTAAAGAAACAGTGCCATGTGGTTGATGCCAAGATCTTCTACCATCTCAAGCAGTAGCCAAGGTTTCTAGGACCAAGGCTGCAGCAGCCTCTGAGTCACTGGGCAGTTGTGCATGGTGAAAAAATTCCTAGGACCCCTGTACAAGCACAGTGCCTCAATAATCTCTTCTCAAAGGAAATTTAATTTTTATAATATTAATCCTGAGATTGGGATGGTCTTGCCAATTCCTGAGATGCCAAAAGCCATCTTTCCTGTTGTCTCTGTGTAAAGTATTTAGTATCTCTTTAATGGCTATAATGTTTTTAACAACCACAACTTCCTGAGGCCCAGTTTCACTCAAAATTTTCTGGCCAAACTGCAATGTGTTCAAATTTTCTGCTTTGCTTTTTGATCGTGATAATAACAGTAAACTTGGCTAAAAGCTGCTAGCAATATTAATGTCAATACCAGAATGCTGCACTACCTTGAAATTTCCTGTCAGATTAATTATTGCATCACTTTAAATTCAGCCTCACAAAAAAAGTTTCAGATATAGGCAAAGTATAGACAACTTCTTAAAACATAAGAAAAATGGCTCCAGGCTAATTTCCAATAGAGTCCTCTTCCTCTGAAATGTCATGAGCCCAGTCTTTACTATCTACAGTTCTATAAGCATCTAGACTTCAGGGCTCCCATCAGAATCACTCATTAAGCTCTACTATAAAATTCTAGTGTTTTTCCAGCTTGCATCTCAAAACTTTTTTCAAATTTCCATTCCTAACACACATAGTCAGGTCAGTTACAGAAACCACCCACTCTTGGTACCAATTTCTGTTTTAGTCCATATTTTCTGCTGATGTGACTAAAAGTCCTGACAAGAATCTTAAATGAAGAAAAGTTTATTTGGTGCTCATAGTTTCAGCAGCCTCAGTCCAAAGATAACTGACTCCATTGCTCTTGACCTAAGACAAGAAAGAACATAATGGCCAAAGGGTGTGTAAGAGGAAAGATGCCCAGGACATGCCAAACAGGAAGTACAAAATATAAACCCCACATACACACCCTTAGTGACCCATCTCCTCCAGCCACACCCTACCTGTTTACAAATACCACTCAATCCCAATCAGCTGATTAATGTACTGATTATGTCAAGACTCTCATAACCCAATCTTTTTACATCTCAACTTTTTTTTCATTGCTTCACACATGAGTTTTGGAGGACATTTCAAATCTAAACTACGACAGGTACAGATCTGATATTAATATGAAAGGCCATAATGTAGCCATTACATTACTTTTAGATGCTATAGCATGAATATCATGTTAGTATTAAAGACTACGGGGCAGCAATTATGTAAATTTTAGATGTTATTATGAATATTGTGTGAGTATTACAGGCTATAGAGAAGTATTATATCAGTTTTAGATAATACAGTATGTATATTATATTAGTATTAAAGGCCATACTATGAATATGAATAGTATATTAGAAAAAGATGCTACAAAAATAGCAAAAAAAATGCTACAAAAAATACCATATCAATGTTAATTGCCACACTGAAATTATTATACCACTTTTTAATGCTCTAGTATGAATACCATGTTAGTATTAGTGGCCACAGATCAACTATTATGCCACTTTTAGATGCTATAGTATGAAGATCATATTAGCATTAAAGGCCACAGGGCTTTCATTATATTAGTTTTAGAGGCCATAGAGAAGTTATATCAGTTTTAGATGCTATAATGTGGTTATTGTATTACTGTTAAAGGCCAAAGGGCAGCTGTTATATAAGTTTTAGGTGCTATACATGGGTATCATATTAGTATCAAGGCCACAGGGCCACTATTGTATGTATGGATATCATATCCATATTGAAAGCCATAGTTCAGATATTTTATTAGATTTAGATGCAATAATATAGACATTCCATAAACATTAAAATCCATATTAAAGCTATTGTATCATACCTATAGTATGGGTATTATATTAGAATTAAAGTCCACAGGGCTGCTAATGTAATGCATGTTTAATGTAATAACATTAGTTTAAAATTCTATTGTATGGATATTATATTAAGATTAAAAGGCAAGTGGAAGCTATTTCATTAGTGTAAATAATATAGCATGTTAAGTTAGTATTGAAGCCAAAGTTCAGCCATTATATTAGTTTAAGATATTATATATTGGGGCTGGGGATGTGGCTCAAGTGGTAGCGCGCTTGCCTGGCACCACGTACAAACAAAGATGTTGTGTCCGCCGAAAACTAAAACATAAATATTAAAAAAAAATTCTCACTCTCTCTCTCTCTCTCTCTCTCTCTCTCCTCTCTCACTCTCTCTTAAAAAAAAAAAAGATATTATATATTAATATCATATTAACTCACAGGCCACAGGGCAACTATTATATTAGTGTTGGATGCTGTAGGACAAAAATTATATTCATATTAAAGGCCACAGGACATCTATTATATCAATTTTAGATATTATGGTATATATATTATGAGAGCTATAAAACCACAAGGTAGCTATTATTTTAGTTTAGGTGTTATAATATAAACATCCCATTAGTATGAAAGGTCACAAGGCAGCTAATACATTAGTATAAGATGCTATAGTATGGATATTTTATTACTACCAAAGGCCAGAGCACAGCTATTACATCAGTATTAGAAGCAACATTATAGATATCAAATTACTACTAAAATTCATAAGGTATCATAGTATTAATTTTAGATGTTATTTTATGGATTTCATATTAGTATAAAACACTACAAGACAGCTATATATTAGTTTAACATGCTATAATATTGATATTTCATTGGTGTTAAATGCCACAGAGCAGCTATATTAACCTTAGATGCTGTAGTACAGATATCATATTAATGTTAAAGGCAACATAATTAATAATAGAAGCTATAATATGAATCTCCTATTAGCATAAAAGTCCACAGGATACATATTACTTTAAAGTATATGCTTTAAAATGCATATCATGTTAATAATAGAGACAAGCGGACACATTTTGTTTAGCTTTGGATATTATCATGGATATTGCATTAATACTAAAGGCCACAGAGATATATTATATATGCTTAAAGTGCTATAATATAAATAGTATTAATAGCCATAGGGCAGTTATTGTATTAGCTTAAGATGCTATTGTATAGATATTATTTTAATACAAAAGGCTAGAGGGCTGCTATTTTATTAGTTTTGGATGATACACTGGGGATATCATATTAATATCGAATGTCCAGATGTTCTATTAATTTTAGATACTATAGTATGGATACCATCTAAGTATTCAGGCCACAATGGAGCAATGATATTAGTTTTAGATGCTATTGCATGGATATTGTATTAATATTAAAGGCCATGGGCCAGTTATTGTATCAGTCTTAAATATAGTATGGATATAGCATTAGTATTAAAGGCCACAGGGCAAATATTATGCCACTTTTAGATGTCCAAGAATGGATATTATATTAGTATTAAAGGCAATAGGGCAGTTATATTAATTTTAGGTACTATAGTATGGATATAATGTTAGCATAATAGCTATGAGGCAAAGTTTGTAGTAGTCTTAGATAGCATATTATGGATATCATATTAATATTAAAGGCCACAGAACACCTATTTTATCAGTTTTAGATATCATAGTATGGATGTTATATTAATATCAAAGGTCACATGGCAACTACTGTATCAAATTTAGATGATCTAGTATGGATATCATGTAAGTATTAAAGGTCACAGAGCAGCTACTGGGCTAAAATCAATACCATTGATTTTAGAAGGTATTATATATGGATGTCATATAAGTATTAAAGGCCACAGGAGAGATTATATTACTTTTAGATGCTATACTATGGAAATTATATTAATATTAAAGTATACAGAACAGCTATTATATTTGCTTTAGAAGTCAGAGTTCAGACATTTAATATTAGTATTGAATGCCAAGGTTCACTATTATATTAGTATTAGAGACCACACTATGGATGTTATATTCATATTAAAGGTCACAAGGAAACTATTATATTAGCTTTACATGCTATAATATGGGAATAATAATTATTATTATTCAATAATAAAATAATCAGAAACCTGCTATTACATTAGATTAAGATGTTATAGTATAGGGGGCTGGGATTGTGGCTCAGCAATAAAGCGCTCACCTAGCACATGTGAGGCCCTGGATTCGAGCCTCAGAACCACATATAAATAAATAAAATAAAGATATTGTGTCCAACTATAACTAAAAAATAAATATAAAATTTTTTAAAAGAGGTTATAGTATGGATTTTACAATTAAAATAAAGTCCACAGGAAAGATATTACATTAATTTTAGATGCTATAGTATGACTATTAAAGTATTAAAGTATTAATGTTATATTAATATTAAGGGTTACAGGGCAACTAATTATATCAGATTTAGATGTTCTGGTATGGATATCATATCAGTTTTAAAGGCCAGAAGGCAGCTATTATATTAATATTGGATGGTATGCATGGATATAATATTAATATGAAAAGCCAGAGGTCAGTCTTTATATTAGTTTTAGATAGTATAATATAAATATCATAATGGTATTAAAGGCTACAGGATATATATTACATTAGTTTAAATAAATAGCATGGGCTGGAGTTGTAGCTCAGTGATAGAGCACTTGCCTAGCCCATGTGAGGCACTAAGTTCAAACCTCAGCACCACATAAAAAAATAATAATTGAAATAATAGTTTAACAAAAATATGTAATAACATGGATATTATATTATGTTAAAGACCACAGAGCACACATTTATTATTTTTAGATGCTAAAGTGTGGTTATTACATTAATATTAAAGGCTACAACACACCTATTATATTAGTTTAAGATGCTATGTTATGGATGTTACATTAGTGTATAACCACAGTACAGTAATTATATTAGCTTGAGATGCTACAATATGGATACCATTTACTACACAAGACTGTAAGGCAACTCTTCTATTAGTTTTGGATGATATACCATGAATATCATATTAATATTAAAGGTGGAAGGGTAGCTATTTTATTAATTTTAGATGCTACATTATGTATATCATGATGGTATTAGACCCAGGGCAGCTATTTTATTAGTATTAGATGTTATAGTATGGATATTATATCAATATTAAAAGCCACAGAGAAACTAAATGTTTGTATTTATTTTAGATACTAACATTCAATTCCACCAGGCAATGAATATTAATTTTAGATGCTCTATTATGTATATGTTATTATTTTTAAAGTCCACAGAGCAAATATTCTATTAATCAAAGATAACTGAGTATAACTATCTCATAGTATTAAGGCAACAGGGCAGCTATTATATCAATTTTAGATGTTATGGATATTATAATAATATTAATGACCATAATTCAGCTATTTTGTCAGTTTTAGATGCTATATTATGTATATTACCTTCATAGAGTTATTATATTAGTATTAAAGGCCACAGCACAGAAATTGATACCACACTATAGCATCTAAAACTAATATAAGAGATGCCCTGAGGCCTTTCATACTGATATGATATACATACTCTAGCATTAAAAAGAAATATAATAGCTGCCATGTGGTCATTCATACAAATATGATGTCCAAACTCTAGAACCAAAACTAATATAACATTATAGTATTATAGTATATTATTATATCATATTAGTGTTCAGGCAACAAGGAAGCCATTATATTAGTTTTGGATACTACAGTATGAAATTATATTAGTATTAAAGACCAAAGTTTTAGATGGTATAGTATGGATATCATATTGATAATAAAAGTTACAGAGTAGTTCTTATATTAGTTTTACATGGATATCATATTAAAATTATAAGTCACAAAACAACTATTATGTAAGTTTGGGATGTTGTATTATGGGCTAACATTAATATTAAAGCCCAGAGAAGAGAAATTATATCAGTTTGGGGTATTATAGAATGTATATTATATTATCATTTAAGGCCACAGGGAAGATATTTTATCAGTTTTAGAAGCCACAGTACAGTTATATTAAAATTAAAGGCCAAATGGCAGCCATGAAATTTATTTTATATGCTATAGTTTGGATATCATAATAGTAATAAAAGCCACAGGGCAACTATTATCTTAGGTTTAGATGCTATACTATGGATATTACATTAGTATTAAAGCCTGCAAGGCACCTATTTTATTATTTTAAGATACTAGAAGATGCATGTTATATTAGTTTTTAAGGCCAGAGGGCAGCTAATTATTAGTTTAAGATACTATAGTATAGATATTACATTAATATTGTATGCCATAGTGGAGCTATGACATTAGTTTTATATGCTATAATATGGATATTACACTAAAATTATAGGTCATAGGGCAGCTATTATAGCAGTTTGATGGTATAGTATAGAAATTATATTAGCATTAAATACCACAGGAAAGATATCATACTAGTTGTATCATACAGTATGGATGTTACATTAATATTAAAGGTGAAGTGGTAGTTATTAAATTGGTTTTAGGTGCTAAATACAGGTATCATACTAGTATTAAAGGTCAGAAGACACCTATTATTAGAAGCTATAATAGGACATCGTGGATATTAAAGGCCACAGGGCAGCAACATATTGGTGTTAGATACTACTGTAGGGGTATTTTATTAGTATTAAAGTCCACAGGGCTCTGATTTCATTAATTTTAGATGACATACTATAGATATTATGTTAGTATTAAAGGTCACAGTGTAGGAACTATATTATTTTTACATATTACACAATGTATATCATATTAGTTTTAAAGGCCACATGGAAAATACTATATCAGTGTAAGATGCTGTGCCAAAGGTAGCTACTGTATTAGTTATAAGATGCTATAGCATGAATATTATATTAGTAACCAAGGTAGCTATTTTATTAGTTTTAAATGTTACATACAGGTATTATATTAGTATGAAATGCAACAGAACAAGTATTATACCAGTTTTTAATGCTATATTATGGATATCATGCTATTACTAAAGACTATAGTGCAGTAATTATATTAATTTTTAATGCTACAGAAAATATAATATTACTAAAGGCCCCAGAGCAGCTATTTCAGTTTAGAGGCCAAAGTATGAATATCATATTACTATTAAAGGTCCCATATCTCCTATAGATTAGTTTTAGATGATGAAGTATGATAACATATTAACCTTAAATCCATAGGGCTACTATTGTATTAGTTTTAGGTGCTATATTGTAGGTATTGTGTGAATATTAAAGCCACGGGGCCACTATGATATTATTATTAGATGCTACACTATGGAATTCACATTAGTATTAAGTGCCAGATTGCAGCTACTGTATTATTTTTACAGAAATAATATGGAAATTATATTTGTATTAAAGGAAAGCTATTATTGTTTCACATGCAATAGTATAGATATCATATTAGTTTTAAAGGCCAAAGGGCAGCTATTATATTAGTTTCACATGCTATAGTATGGATATCATATTTCTATCAAAGCCAGAGGGCAGTGATTATATTAACTTCAGATGATTTAGATATCATAGTAGTGCTAAAGGCCACAGCAGTAGCAATTATATTAGTTTTAGATGCTATAATGTAGATATTGTATTAATTTTAAAGGCCATATTATATTAGTTTAAGAGGTAGAATATGTATAAAATATTAATATTAAACACCATAGGGCAACTATATTAATTTTAAATGCTACAGCATGAATATCATATTAGTTATAAAGGTCAGAAGGCAGATAATATATCAGTTTCCATTCTGTATTATAGATATCATATTACAATACTTTTAGGTACCATAATGCATATCATATTAGTACTGAAAGCCACAGAAAGCTATTCCATTAGTATGGATATTATATTAGTTTTAAAGACATAGGGTAGTATACTATCAGTTTTACATGCTATATTATGGAAATTATATTACTATTAAAGGCCAAAAGGAAGATTTTATGTCAGTTCTTAATGGGATAGTATGGATTTAATATTAGTACTAACAGACCACAGGACAGCTATTACATTAGTTTTAGAGGCCACAGTATTGGTATTACATTAAAGTTAAGGACTGTAAGGCAGCTATTACACACTAGTTTTAGATGCTATGGTATGGATATCATGGTTATTATAGGCTTTAGGGCAATTATTTTATTAGTTTTTGATGCTACAACATGGATATTATATTGGTTGTAAAGGTCAAAAGTCAGGTATTATATTGGATTTATATGCTATAGTATGGATATTACATTAGCATTAAAGGCCACAGGGCAGCTGATATAGTAGTTCAAGATGTTATCACATGAATATTATATTAGTATTAAAGACCAAAGGTCAACCATTATATTGATTTTATATTACATATTATAGATATCATATTACTATAAAATGGCAGAGGGCAGCTATTATATCAGGTTTAGATGCTGTACTATGGAGATTATATCAGTACTGAAGACCACTGGGCAGATATTTTATTAGACCTAGATGCTACAATACATATATTTCATTAATGAGAGTATAAATGTTAACATTAGAGACCACAGGCAGCTATTATTAGTGTTGGATGCCATATTGTGAATATTATCTTAATATTAGAGGCCACAGTATTGTCATTATATTAATATTAATTTCCAAAATTCAGATATTATATTAGTGTTAAGAGGCCACAGTTTGGATTCTATATTAGCACTAGAAGCCTCATGTGCTTATATTTGTGTTAGATGCAACCATATAATATTAATAGTGAGAGTATGGATACTATATTGATATTAATTGCCACAGGCAGCTATTAAATTAGTGTTAGATATCACAATATAGATATTATGTTAGTAGTACAGTCTGCAGTGTGGATATTATATTAATTTTAAAGTACACAGTGTATGTGTTATATTATTATTAGAGAACATAGTGTAGACGTTATATTAATATGAAAGGCCACAGAATACTTATTAGAAGAAACAATATAGATATTGTATTAATATTAGAGGTCACAGCATGGATATTATATTAGTATTAGAGGTCAAAATATGAATATTAGTGTTAGTGGACACAGTATGAATATTACATTAATATTAGAGGTCACAGTGTAGAAATCACATCAACATTAAAGACTATATGGCACCATCATATTAGTGTTCAAGGCCACTCTATGGACCCTGTATTAGTATTAGAGGCCACATGAAGACACAGTAGCATCAAAGGTCACAATGGATAATTCATTAGCATTAGAGGCTGCATATGGATAACACATTATCATTATTACACCACCATATCAATGTTAATGACTGCTGGGTCCAGGAAGTTGGCATGCCCTCTGGTGGCCACTGGGGCTCAGTGCAGTACACTTACAGTTCAGAGTGCATGCATGACAACTCCTGGAGTTCCTGAGAAATGGACAAAATTCAGTACCTTATTCAGATTATTCAAGGCCATGATTTTGGAAACTCATATGAAAATGAAACCTATTATCGATGATTTTTCAAAAAGGGGAGGGTTGAACAAGTTTTTGGAAACCATGTGGAATAAAATGAATGTAGACACAAACTGAAACTCCTACTCATAATAATCTGTAACTAAAATTTGAGAAAACTAAAAAACCTCTAGAAAGAAACAGAATAAAATCTATGTGATCTTAGACTTGGTGATGAGGAAGCATGTGTATGTGCATATGTGTGTGTTCTGGGACTGGGGATTGAATGCGGGGATTCACACATGTTGGACAAACTCTAATACTGAGCTACCTTCCCAATCCTCAGTGATGAGTTTTAACTCACAATACCAAAAGCCAATTGGCAAAAGAAAAATATTGATAATTTGAGCTTTATAAAATTAAGTTTTCACCAAGTGTTATTTTGCATGCCAACAATCCCAATTACTTAAAAAGCTGAGACCAGAGGATTGCAAATTTGAGGTCAGCCTCAGAGATTTAAAAGGGGTGGGATGTAGCTCAGTAGTAGAGCTCTACATCAGGAACTGGGGGAAGAGACCACATGTGTGTTATTGTTACAACCTATAATCTGTAACAATAATTAATTCATTATTCATAAGGGAATAATTAATTAATTATGAAGTGGCATCCCCTTTCTCCACTGAAAAGTCTTAACTGGGCCTCTTCAGAAATCTTCACCAAGACTGATTTTTGGACTGTCAGAAAAAGAGTCTCTGCAAAAGAGTTCAATGTAGATAAACTTCCTATTTTTGTGTCATCCTGTTTTACTTGACCACTGGCCGAGAAGATACCAGCACTCCAGGTGCTGGACACCCCCTTGCTAGTTTTTCACAAACATATCCAGTATATTACTTTGAAGAAATGTGCAAGCAAGGCCTCTGGCCTTGAGCTGGGCTTCATAGAGATGTCTACATTTTTAAGATAAGAGAAGTTTCCAACTGGGCTCCATGGCAACAGCTGACAGGGGGAGAATAGAAAGGGGAGAAGAAGTTCTCCCCTTCTCAGGTGTTGTCCTTGAAGGGTTAACTTGACCAGAACAGTGAAAGAAATAGCTGCTTTTATGTGAACTTCTGCAGACTGTGAATTTCTGAGCCCCTCCCCTTACATGTTGGGTATAAAACTCTGAAACTACCTGAACTCAGGGTTCAGGGGATTAATTGATTACAGCAAAAGCTGTGCCCTCTGAACCTGGCTGCAGCCAAATAAAACTCTTTTCTGCTATTGTCAATGCCTTGCCTTATTTGTCCCTACAACAATTACATGGCAGAAGATAGCAACCAGAGTTCTTGCTTCTGGGGTGAGAATTTGCAGATAAGAAAGAGGAGAGGGCTGGAGCTTAGCTCAGTAGCAGAGCACTTGCCTAGCACTTGTAAGGCACTGTGTTCAATCTTAGCACTGCATAAAAATAAACAAAATAAAGGCAGGTTGTCCATCTACAACTACAAAAAATTTCAAAAAGAAAGGGGAGAAGGCAGAGTTATTTATGTCACAATGGATCAGAATCCACTGACTGCAGATCAGTATAAACTCATGTTAAGCTTAATACATACACAGATGGTTCTACATAAGCATAGTTATAATTAGGGATGTACAATTTAAAATACACATGCATTGTCAGTTGTGAGGGTTAAGATGTAATGGGCACCTTTAGCTGCCAGATGAAAGTGGTTTTTTTTTTTTTGTTGTTGTTGTTGTTTAAGTATTGGGGATTGAACTCAGGGGACTCAACAACTGAGCCACATCCCCAGCCCTATTTTAGAGACAGGTCTCATTGAGTTGCTTAGGACCTCGCTAAGTTTCTGAGGCACGCTTTGAACTCAGGATTCTCCTGCTTCCACCTCCTGAGCCATTGGGATTTCTGGCATGCAACACTGCACCCAGCAAGATGAAAGTTTTCAATACCACACTCTAATAAAAGGAGCCAGGGCTTTTTGAAGAAGTGACTGATACTAGCACTAAGACAGTAAATATGAGTCAGGGTAATCTTTAAGTATCAGAAAGAAAGAACTTTGAGACAAAAACAGAAAATATGTTAAAAAAAAACAGGATACAATAGAAAGAACTCCAATGAAAAGAACTCCCATTGACTATAGCAGAAATGAATTGAGCAACAAAATACTATAGACTTGGGTGAAAAACAAGAGCTTAAGGTAACTATCCAGATGTGCACACTGGTAAAAAATAAATGACTGAATAAATAACAAATGGGGTTGAATAGAAACCTGTTGGGCAGAAGAATTCCAGATAATTGAGGCAAACACGACCATCAAAGAGGGGGAGCTAACTTCCTGCTCTTTAAGTGAAGGCTCTGCATAGTGACTTCCTCCAGAAGAACACAGACAATGTGGATGTGCAGAGAACAGAACTTCATAGTGAGAAACCTGAAATGTGCTGCCTCAGCTAGGTGAGCATAGTCAGTATTATCATGACATTTACCTTGAGGACATGAGGTGACAGAGCAGCTCTCTACGCAGACCCACAGCCTCAGGCTAAATATGTGGTGGCAGGGAGAGGGGGTAACCCCAGTGGAGACCAATCTAAAAATACCTGACAGGTCTTCCTCAATACTGTCAAGATTGTCAGAACAGGGAAGGTCAGAGAAATAGTCACCCTAAAGAGAAGTCCTTGGAAACACAATGACTGGATGTCATGTGGGGTCCTGGTTGGAGTCCTAGAACAGAAGAGGCAGAATCCAAAGGAAGTGCATGGATATTATATTACTAATAGTAATAGTAATATAACAATTAATAGTAATATAATAGTTGATTGTAGCATATCAGTATTTGTTCTTCATGAAAAGTGGTCTAAGATGTTAACACATCTGAGATAGTGCACCTAAGTAATAACAAGGGAAAAACTAGGTCAACGCTACCTGGAAAATCGCTGTACATTCTTTGTGATTTCTGTATAAAGATAAAAATACTCTAGGGCTGGGGTTGTGGCTTAGCATTAGAGTGCTCTCCTAGCATGTATGAGGTCGTGGGTTTGATCCTCAGCACCACACAAAAATAAAGATGTTGTGTCCACCAAAAACTAAAAATAAATATTAAAAAATTCTCTCTCTCTTTAAATAAAGAAATTAATTAAATAAAATAAAAATATTATGTCCAACTATACAACTAAAAAATAAATATTTTTTTAAAAAGATAAAAATACTCTAAAATAAAACCTTAAGACATGGTTATTTTTTTCCTCAAACACCTTTTTGTTTAATTATTTATACAGTTAATAACTTATAACTGAAATTACTAGCTAATTCTATATTTTATTATAATTTTTAAAATTTTTAGTCATAGATGGACATTATTTTATTTATTTCTTATGTAGTGCTAAGGATCAAACTCAATGCCTCACATGTGCCAGGCAAATGCTCTACCACTAAGCCACAACCTGAGCCTTTATTATAAACATTTATAACACAAAAATTAAATAATTCAAACTAACGTATATTCAAGATATGGGCTTCTTTTACATGTTTTATGTTGAAGTAATAACATATATGTAAACATTATATTTTCATGCTGTCTCTAGGTCCTGGATTTGCCTTCTAAAAACTTGATCATTTTAGAGAAAAAAAAATAACATTTTAGAGACTCTATTTCAATTCAGGGCTGAGCTTTCTAAAGAGTCACTTTGTAAAAAAAAGAAAAGAAAAGAAAGTCCAATGGCATATTGACTTACTGTGATTAAATTTTTGTCTTTATTTTGCTTCTATGCATACCCTTTAGCAGTAATATAATCAAATATTTGCCACTGGAACAAAAAGTCATAGAAAAGAGAAAGAGAAAGCAGATTGGTGACCATAAAGAGTGACTCCTTCTGAGAAAAAGACTATAAAAGGATACAAACATCCATCTCCTCCATGGTGCCCTGCAGAAAGTAGTGAGCCCAGAGGAGCATAGCTCAGCTCAGGAGTGACCTTAGATGCTGTTGTTATAGGAAAATGCTTTATCTTTTAGAAATCACAAAGAATTACTGGATACCCGAACTCTTGAATGCTTCCAAATTCAGCTGAACTTCTAAGTGATTTTATTATCACTCAAGCTAGTCATGAAGCTAATGATAACTAAAGGATCTATGGGACTGGGGATGTAGCACAATAGAAAAGTGCTTGCCCAGCATGTAGGAGGCCTTGGGTTCAACCCCCAGCACCACAAAGGGAACAAAAAAGAATTTGTGCCTTATTTGTGTAATCAAATACAAAATTAATAATCACTGCTTCTAGGAAAATATGTTGTACCTGAAACAGAGCTGAAATTATCAGAATCAAAATAATCTTCTTACAGTGGCTTGCACAGCCAAACCATCATGAACAGCAGTGTCACATCACAAAGCATATTCACATTAAGCATAGAACAAAAAAAACAAAAAGGCTTTATTTATTGCTGAGAATAAAAATGGACATAATATAGCTTAGGAAATTATAAACACATTGGAATCATGTGATACTGACATCAAGATCCCCCAGGACACTCCAGGCACTTTGATACATGCCTGTCATCCCAGTTACTTTGGAGGCTAAGGCAGGAGGATTACAAATTTGAAGCCTACCTGAGCAATTTAGCAAGACCCTGATTCAAAATAAAATTTATTAAAGGGCTAGGGGTGTATATAGCTTAGTGCATATGTATACAACTCTGGGTTCAATCCTCAATGCCAAAAAATTCTCCAGGACAAACATCTGATCAAAGACATCCATGTCAACGTCCCCAAAATAATTAAACTAAGCATGTTCTTTGTTCAGCTCACAATACTAATTTGTCTAATTTTTTCTTGTACAAATTCACATGAAAACCCTTTAAATAAAATGAAAAGTGTATGCACTTTTCTAATAAATCCAACAAATACAAGATATATTCAACTCTATTCTAAAATCCACCATATAAGCACATAGGGGCACTGATGTTAGAATAAAATGTAATCATGGCACTTCCCACATGAAATAACCCTAAGTGCTAATAAAAACGTAATCTCAAAAGAAATTCAAATTTCTGAAATCAAAAGCATGTTGGTACTTTTTTTTAGTTTTTTTATATAGTTGTAAATGTACAGCATGCCTTTGTTTTGTTTTTTATGTGGTACTAAACAAATGAAGGATCGAACCTAGTGCCTCACACATTCTAGACAAGTGCTTTGCCACTGAGCTCCAGCTCCAGCCCATGTTAGTACATTTTTAAATGATATTTTGAACAGAGGGGAAACACTTAACAGAAGAGTTCTCCAACAAGAATTCCTGACAACATATAAAGCATCATGCTCTTCGAAGGCCCATCCCTTGCTTGCAGGGAATAAGGGAAACTAACTTTCTGATGAATATGGACTTTTAATAAAACATGGAAATTCTTACTAAGTTTGAAAAGTAGAAAAGAAAATTTTTGTTTAAAAAATTTATTTTTAGTATATGTATCCATATTGCAAAAAAAGCAGCTACTTATTTGTCTCTTACATATTGTAATAATTTGAATCCTGAGGAAATTTCATCCATAGTAATTTTAGGTATCAAACAATATCAACAGTTGGCACTAAAAATATCACCATTCTGCTTTTATCTTCTAAAACTGATTTAGAATTTTTGCTTACAATAATTTTATCCAAATTTGGAAGACGTATTGTGGTGTGTGTGTAAATGTGTAAATACATAATCTTTTTAAACAATACCTGTGGATACCTCTGACACTTGCATCCTGTCACAGGCATTGTGTATCATGCTGGGATAGAACTCAGAACTTCTCATGTGCTAAGCAAGTGCTCTGCCACCAAGCTGCACATGTAGCCCCAAAGATGTCCTAATAAGCAGAAATTAATTAAAATCATTTAAGATTATCATGAGAATTTTCAAACCATGAATTCTCTCAATCTAAAACAAAGTAAGCTAAAAGTATACTTTCTTAAATATTGCTGATGATAAATAGCAAAAGTTTACAGGATTAAGAACTTTGTAGAAAACTAGAAAGAGGAGAAATGAAAAGTTGAACAAGAGGCTGTAGCTCAGTGGCAGAGTGCTTGCCTAGCATGTGTGAGGCACTAAGTTTGAGCTTTAGCACCACATAAAAAATAAATAAAAGGCATGTTGTTCATCTACAACTACCAAAAAAAAATTTAAAGTTGGACAAGTTCTATTGTACAGAACTAGAAACCCAGAGGACATGGGGGATTTCCTAGTAAATACAGACATTGCAACATGACTCTAAAATAAGAAAACTGTAAATCAATCAATTAGTATAGAAAAGTTTGGACTAGTGCTTAGAGATCTCCCTCTGGAGAAGAGCCCAAGATTACCAGGGCTCACAGTGAGTGTCACCTGACTAACAAATTCTGATTTCATTTCAAATGTTTCATGATCTAGAGAAAAGAAAAGAGAAAGAAGTGAGTTTCCTAAATTCATTTTATGGTATATGGAAGCCTGATATGGTTAAGGTATTTCATCCAATGAAGGATGTCAATGTTTATACAACAGGTATTATTTTGTGCACCACTGCAAACACATTGCAAATTACAGCAAGAAGGCTGCTCCTCCTAACCTAGTGGGCAGCAGTCTTAAGGAGGAATGGAATGTCTAGAGAGGCGGTGGGGGGGGGGGTGCCTGTGGGGGGAAGGAGTCTGGAGTAGGGTGGGAGGCAGGGTCTGGAGGGACAACCGGTGGCAATGACAACCTTGGTGGTTAGTTCAGAGCCAATCTCCAGCCTTCCATCAGAAAAAAACAGGCTGAAGCAGGGCCCATAACAGTGACAGCCTGCCTGATCCACCATCTGCCCACTGAATGAGGCTCCAGGAGCCACCCTGAATCCAGGGGAAGTAGTTCCTCCACTGCCAGCCACAACCACCTGCTCTGTACTGGCTGTCTAGAAGTGCTGCAAGTGACAGGTATCCATTACATGTGCTTAAAGAGGAAAGTAGTCAGGCATTATGGCCCATGGCTGTAATCCCAGCTACTTGGGAGGCTGAGGCAGGAAGATTGCACATTTGAAGCTAGCCCAGGCAACTTAGCCAGATCATGTCTCAAAAAAAAAAAAAAAAAAAAAAAAAACTGGGGATGTTGCTCAGTGGTAGAGAATTTACCTAGCATGCATGAAATCCTGGGCTCAATCCCCACCTACTTCAACAACAACAACAACAACAAAAAAAAAAAAAAAAAAAACAGGGGCAGGAGAGAAGGAATGCATTGTTTTTATAAATCCCATTTCCTTTTATTCTAACTTTATCTTCGTCATCATCTTAATGTTCATGGGAATTAACTACTTGGCAGAAGCTGTAGAGCATTTGAAAACTAGAATATAAGATGCTGTTTATTATAGATCAATCAAAGATAAAGGATTTCTAAAATGAAGAAGTAAGTCAGTGGAAAAGCTAGATTAGACTCATAGAAAATTGATTCTCCAACGTCTTGGTAAAGGCACTAACTTCCTTAACAAGTTCAAAAATAAAATCAGGAATCAAAGTGAGATGGCTTCAGATTAAAAAATTTCTGTACAGCAAAGGAAGCAGAAGCATGAAGAGAGTTATAGAATGGGAGAAAATCTTTGCCAGTTACTGTTCCAACAGGGGATTAATATCAAGACTATATAAAGAACTCAAAATACTTATCACCAAAAAATTCATAACTCAATCAAAAATAGGAAAAAGAACTAAACAGACATTTCTTATAAGAAGTATTACAGATGGCCAAGAAATATATGGGGAAAAATGATCAACATCCCTAGCAATCAGGGGTATGCAAAGCAAAATTCATTGAGGTTTCATCTCACTCCAGTTAGAATGACAAACATGAAGAATACAAATAATAAATGCTAGGGAGGATATGGGGAAAATGTTCACTCACACATTGTTGGTGGGACTACAAACTAGTGCAACCACTCTAGAAAGCAGAATGGTGATTCCTCAAAAAACTAGAGCATGTAACACAGAGATTCCACTCCTTGGTATTTACCCCAAAGAACTAAAAATTAGCATCCTACAGGCACAATTCATAATAGACAAGTCATGGAAAAAGCCCAGGTGCCCATCAACAGAACATATAAAAATGAGGTGTTTTCCTCAGATGTAAACACAATGGTGTTTTATTCAGATGTAAAGAGGATGAAATTATGGCATCTGCTGGCAAATGGATGGAAATGGAGAACATCATGCTAAGTGAAATAAACCAGACTCAAGTGAAGGGTTGAATGTTTCATTTAAGATGTAAAAGCTAGAGAGAAATAAAGAAATATAAGGGAGGGATCCCACGAAAATAGGCGGTCAATGGAGTAGAGGAAGGGGATTGACAGGGAGGGTGGAGGGAAGATAAAGTAGAAATACGGGGGATGAAATGAAGCAAATTATATTTCATGCATGTATGCCTACATCAAAAAGACCTCACTATTACATATAACTAAAATGCATAAATAAAAACATTTTTTAAAGAGGGAAGATAGCCAGGCATGGTGGAACACACCTATAATCCCAGCAGCTCTGGAGGTTAAGGCAGGATAATAATGAATTCAAATCCAGCCTCAACAAAAGCAAGGCACTAAGCAACTCAGTGAAACCCTGTCCCTAAATAAAATACAAAATGGAGTTGGGGATGTGGCTTCAGTGGTCGAGTGCCCCTGATTAATCCCTGGTACCCCCCTGCAAAAAAAAAGAAGGAAAATATATAGACACTCTCAATTAAACTGTGATATTTATCAACCAAAACAAAATGTGGTTGACTTTAGTTCCATGAAAGATAAGAAATAAGATTTTAATAAATTCTGACTTTGTTAAAAATAATGTATTTAGGTTTAAATAACCTAGTGGGCTTAACACATACAATTTTTAATATTTTCCTACTTTAACATTGCAAGAAAAAAATGAAACAGGATGGAGCTGAGGCTCAGTGATAGAGCACTTGCCTAGCATGTGTGAGGCACTGGGTTCAATCCTCAGTACCACATACAAAAAATAAATAAATAAAACAAAGTTATTGTATCCATCAACAACTAAAAATAAATCTTAAAAATGAAAAAAAACACATTAAAACATTAAAGAAGGAGATGGGGTTGTGGCTCAGTGGTAGAATGCTTGCATGGTATGTGTGAGGCATTGGGTTCAATTCTTAGCATCACATAAATAAATAAAATAAAGGTATTGTGTCCATCTGCAACTAAAAAATATATTTTTAA
This sequence comes from Callospermophilus lateralis, assembly GCF_048772815.1. Lineage (NCBI taxonomy): Eukaryota > Metazoa > Chordata > Mammalia > Rodentia > Sciuridae > Callospermophilus > Callospermophilus lateralis. Next base: position 10,818,781 of record NC_135317.1, read on the forward strand.
AATATTAAAAAATTTAAGGAAAACAAGTAATGGAGTGCACTAAGGCTCCATCTTTTTGGGTTCAAGACCCCCCCCCTCAATATTCCTTCTTTCTACATGTCAAGTTCCTCAGAAAACACCCAGGATGGCCATGTTATGATGATGAGGGTCACAGCCTCAAGGAAGGGGCCCTTCTATAAGGTGAGCCTTGCTGAAAGAGAAGAGAATGAGCTCACATCCAGGCTCCCCTCAGCTCTCAGGCCCAGGTTGGGGACTTTCTAGTCACCCTCCCCACATTTTTCTCACCTACCACTGGTCCATCCAGAAGCTTCTGAGGCCTCTCCCTAAGGCTGCTCTAAGGAGAAGAAAACTCCATGCATCCCCCAAGCTAGGCATCAGCCCAAGGCTGATCTGAGGAGAAGGGAGTTCCTGGCATCCCTAGAGACATGACCCATGAGGGTCCCCAAGCCAAGAGTCTGGCTAAGGCTGCTCTAGGGAGAAAAAATCTCTGGGCATCACAGAGACATAAACCACAATGTACCCAAGTCAGGCATCTCCCTCAGGCTGCTCTGAAGAGAAGGAAACCCTAGGTGTCCCTAGAGACATTACCCACGAGGGTCCCCAAGCCAGGCATCTCCCTCAGGCTGCTCTGAGAAGGGAGCTCCTGGTGTCCCAAGAAACATGACCCACCAGGGTCCCCAACCTTGGCATCTCCCTCAGGCTGCTCTGAGGAGAAGGGAGCTCCTGGCGTCTCTAGAGACATGACCCATGAGAGTCAGCAAGTGAGGCTTACCCTTAGGCTGCTCTGAGAAGGGAGTACCTGCCATCCCTAGAGACATGACTCACAAGGGTCCCCAGCCAGGTGTCTCCCTCTGCCTGATCTGAGAAGGGATCTCCAGGTGTCCCTAGAGACATAACCCAGGAGGGTCCCCAAGCCATGCATCCCCCTCAGGCTGCTCTGAGGAGAAGGAGGATCCTGGTGTCCCTAGAGACATGACCCGTGAAGGTCCCAAACCCTGGCATCTCCTTCAGGCTGCTCTGAGGAGGAAGGAGTTCCTGACATCCCTAAAGACATGACCCCAAGTCTTCCTTAGGCTGCTCTGAGGAGAAGGAAACCCCAGACGACCCTAGAGGCATGACCCATGAGGGTCCCCAAGCCACATATCCCCCTCAGGCTGCTCTGAGGAGAAGGGAGTTTCTGGCATTCCTAAAAACATGACCAACTAGTATCCCCAAGCCAGGTATCTCCCTCAGGCTGCTCTAAGGAGAAGAAAACCCTAGGTGACCCTAGAAACGTGACACACAAGGGTCCCCAAGAAAGGCATCCCCCTCAGGCTGCTCCAAGGAGAAGGAAGCTCTGGGTGTCCCTAGAAACGTGACACATGAGGGTCCCCAAGACAGGCATCCCCCTCAGGCTGCTCTGAGGAGAAGAAAGCTCTGCATATCCCTAGAAACATGACACACAAGGGTTTTTAAGACAGACATCCCCTCAGGCTGCTCTGAGGAGAAGGAATCCCTAGGAAACCCTAGAAATGTGACACACAAGGGTCCCCAAGCCAGGCATCCCCCTCAGGCTGCTCTGAGGAGAAGGAAGCTCTGCATATCCCTAGAAACATGACACACAAGGGTTTTTAAGACAGACATCCCCTCAGGCTGCTCTGAGGAGAAGGAATCCCTAGGAAACCCTAGAAACGTGACACACAAGGGTCCCCAAGCCAGGCATCCCCCTCAGGCTGCTCTGAGGAGAAGGAAGCTCTGGGTGTCTCTAGAAACATGACACATGAGGGTCCCCAAGACAGGCATTCCCCTCAGGCTGCTCTGAGGAGAAAGGAACCCCAGGCATCCCCAGAGACATGACCCATGAAAGTCCCCAAGCCAAGAGTCCACTGAGGCTGCTCTGAGGATCAGGGAGCTCCAGGAGTCCCTGGAGGCATGGCCCACAAGGATATCCAACCTGGGTGTCTCTCTCAATCTGCTCTGAGAAGGGATTTCTGCCCCTCCCTGTGGAGTAACCCAACACTCCCAGGACTGGAGCTCTCCAGAGTTGGTCCTTAGGGGGAAGCCAGCTCCTCACTCTCAAGGAGGCGGCACTGAAAATGGTGGTGAGGCCCGCCCCTTGTCTACCATGCCCCTTTGGCCACGTGCAGTGCAGGAGCTGCTCAAGGCTCAGAGGCCGGGCCTCTCTCAGCTCCCTGGTGAATGTTGGCACCTTCTTCCACCCTCAGCAGTTACTGAATAAATCTATTCCCACTGCTGTAACTAGGTTTTGCTGTGGCACCATGAGGAGTGGAATCTTAGGAGAAGAAAAATGGAGTCCAGGAGACCCCCTCCCTGCATTCCACCAGGCCAAGTGCTGCAGCAGCCTGAGCCAGGCAGGCAGATGCACAGATGGAGGCAGCCACAGGGAGTCCAGACACTCACTCATAAGCCCAAGGGCAGAAGGCCAGAAATAGACCACCACAGAGGCTTCTGGGATATGTAGTCTTCAAGACAGAGTTACTTAGCCAGGGACTGTCCCATTTTAGAATTAGGGGTTTTAAGGAAATCTGTTAAATCCCAGCCCAGTATGGCCACTGTCAAAATGAGGAGAACCTGAGCTCAGAAACAAACTCCCAGAACCCTAGGGCAATCCTATATAGTTTACTCCATCCTACCAGCTCTCCTCTAGTAGCAGAGGCAATCTAGATAATTCAGTCTGTCCTACCTACCCATCTCTCACCCTATGGGCTGCACATTTGAAGCCAAATTTAAAGATAGATAGTCTGTGTAGTTAGGTAAATCGTGTCTAATATCAAGTAAGATCCAAAACGGAGGCCATGTTGAGAATGAAGTCCAGGAAAAGCAGAACAACTCATGGAATATTAATGTCCCCAAGGCCCAGAGCCCATCCCAAAGAAGTGTTAATGAAACAGCCCCCAGCAAACTTGAAGATGCTGACCCAAAAGTCCTTCTTGCCCAGATCACTCCTTTGGCCCACCTGTGCCCCACCCTTAACAGGACAGGAATGTGACAGGAATGCGGGAAAGCTAATAGAAGACCTTAGCTATAAAAAGGGGAATACATTCGCCCTTCCACCATGGATTCCATCTCTTGGGTCCCCTTCTTCCTCCAGGAGAAGTCTTTTCTGCTGTCCTTTAATAAAGACTCTACTTTCCACTCTGACCTTGCCTCGGCATGCTTCTCTGATGTTATACTTCAACATTGGGGAAGCAAGGACTCGTCACTGGTCAACAACAGTAACACATTCACTCAGCATTCCTGGGAATTTGGGTCAGCATATTAGGTGTCCTGTCCACACAATCCTTGCCATAGAGGACCTTGGGAGCTGAATGCCATGACTACTCTGCCTTAGAGGATCTGGGCAGAGTAGTCATGCTCTGACCATGAAGCCCACCCCCAAGAGACCTCTGGGAGATATGGACCAGAAGTGTATTTTGGCACTCTACCACCCAGCCCTCAATGTGAGGCTTTGGAAGACACAGGCCCCCAAGTTTTCTGGGCAGTGCAGTCTGGTGTTCTGTAGGTGCAGCACTCACTCTGGAAGCCTAAGTTGGCTGCAAGCTATGTGTTTGCTTGGCAGCCCCAGGATAGTGTAATCCATTATTCTACAATGCAGCCCTTGCTCTGGATGCTGCAGATCCCCCAAAGATCATGGAAAGTATAGTCTGGTACTATGCTGGTATAGCCTCACCAAGGTGGCTCCTGTGGCTGTGAGCCCCTAAGAATTCTAGACACTGTAGTCAGTTCTTCAGCCCTGACTTCAGAGGCCTCTGGAAGCTGTGGGCCACTTGGTGTTCTAGGTAGTGCAGTCTACCCTACCTAAGTGGACCTCTTCATCAAGGTTCTTGATAGTTGCCTGCCACATTCCTGCCCAGGTACTCCTGAAGGCTCTGGGTAGCACAATCCAAAGCTCTTCCCATACAGCCCTCATAGGAAGATGTCTGGGAGCTACCATTCCCCCAGGAATTCTGGGTAGTGTAGTCTGACCTGCATTCATAGCCCATGCCATGGAGGCCTCTTGGAGTTGCAGGCTGCATGCTTGCCTGGATGTCTACCACCAAAGATTCTAGGTAGTATAGTTCAGCTCTCCAGTTCTCATCAGGGAGGATCCTGGGAGTTGTAGTACCTGAGAATTGAGTGTAAAATTCTCAGGAGCTGCTGATACACCCCTGCCAAGAGGACTATAGTAACTGCAAGCCACAAGCTTGCCCTGGTACTCTGAGGATTCTAGCTAGTATAATCTGGTGCTCCACCAATGCAGTCCTCACCATGCAGGCCTCTGGGAACTGCAGCTGCATGTTCACCTGGGATTCTGAGCAGTACTGTAGTCTGGACTTTGGCCTGCACAGCTCTCACAGTGGACATCTCAGGGAGTTGTAAGCTACACATTCTCCTTGATACTCCCCTGCCCCAGGATTCTAAGTAGTGGAATTCATTTCTCTCATCTAACAGTCCTGACCATAGAGGATTCTGGAAGCTTCAGATCCCTAAAAATTATGGAAAATGTAGTCCAATGTTTTGCCTGTACACCACAGAGGATCCTGGGAGCTGCCACACCTGAGGATTTTGGGTAATGTAGTGCAATGTTTTGCCTGCACACCCCTACCAACAGGACATGAAAGCTGTAGTCCACATGCTTGTTATGGTAATCTGAAGATTCTAGGTAGTGTCATCCAATGCTCTAGCAATGCAGCCCTCAACAGAGAAAGCACTCAGAATTACAGGTTGCCCATTCATCCAGGAATCCTCAGAGATTCTGGGTACTGTAGCCCAGTGTTCTTCCCACACATTTATAACCATGTAGGGCCATGGGAGCTGCAGGCTATGCATTCACAACGGCATGCCCAGGAATTCTGGGCAATGTAGTCTGGCTTTCTGATCTTGCAGCCTTCATCACAGAGGCTTCTGAGAGCTGCAGGCACCAAGAATTATGTACAATGTACTTTGTTGTTCTGCCCATGCAGCCCTCACAGCAGAGGCTGCTGGGAGTTTGGGGTCCCTGACAATTCTGGGTGGTGTGGTCCTGCACTCTGCCCACAAAACTCTCACTGTTGGGTTCATAGGTGCTGAAGGCTACACCCCAAGGATTCTGAGTAGTAAAGCCAGATGACTACCCACACAGCCAGTACTCTGGGACTTGCCAGACAGCCCCCACTGTGAGCAGGATCACCCAGCAAAACCCACTATCATCTGGCTTCTTCTACAAAAAAAAATTAGTCATGTAATAGGAAGAACTCTTTAATGCAACCATAATATTTTCACAATAGAAATAATCACAGAAAATTCCTTAATCCCATATGCCCAGTCAATACACAGATTTTTCCAATTGTTTCAAATTAATTTTATAGTTTTAAATATAAATAAATCTGGTTCATACTAGGAGCATCCATTGCATGTGATTAGTGCATCTTAAGTCCTCCTTCCTTTTCTTTCCCTGTAACTTACCTACTGATAATAGTAGGTAATTAATACTGCACAATTTTCCAGTCTGAGTTTGGTTTGGTTAGGTGCCTGGGATTGAACCCAGACCTTCACATATGCTCATCACCCCCCCCCCCCACCACTGAGCTAGAACTACATCCATTAGATTCTTGTTTTAACAGACACAAAAACAATATTTACAATTAAAGTAATTTTGAGTTTTAATAATCCGCTTTCAATCAGTATTTTTCAAGTACTTTAACACTATTACGAAAGTGAGCCAAGTGGTGCTCGCCTGTAATCCCAGAGGCTCGGGAGACTGGGACAAGAGGATCTGGAGTTGAAAGCCAGTCTCAGCAAAAGGGAGGTGCTAAGGAACTCAGGGAGACCCTGTCTCTGAATAAAATACAAAACAGGGCTGGAGATGTGGCTCAGTGGTTGAGTGCCCTTGAGTTCAATCCCTGATACTAAAAACATGAGCTATTATAACATGAATAAAAGCAAGAAATTAGGCATGCATTAGCTCTTCCCTCAGGCCCTAGTGTGGCTTCAGATGCTGGGCCCTCCTTGCCCTCCTTGCACCATCCTGAGGTTGTATCTGTATTTCCCCTTTCTGTCCTAGGAATTCTCCCCAGAAACACCCCCAATCCCAGTGAAACACTTTGACATGCTATGATGGCAAGTAGCCAAAGCCTCAATAAAGGATACTTTTGTAAAAATAAGTCCTACTAAAATGTTACCAGGGAAAGTAAAGAATTTAGCAGGGCTGCTTCCTCAGCACACAGGGCAGCAGTGGAGAAGGAAGCTCTGGTCCTCACCATGGACACTGCCACCAGGCATCCCAGGCCATGGTGTCTTCCCAGGAGGGTCACCAGGAGAAGGAAGCTATGCGCCTCTGGATGTCCTCATTTTTCAGGTGTCCCCAGGCCATGGCAAATCCCAAGTGAGTCACTAGGATAAGGAAGCTCTGATCCTCACTGTAGCCATGGCCCCCAGCTGTCTCCAGCAGGGGCATCTCTCCAGGTGGATCCTGAGGATTAGGAATCTCTGGTCCTCACTGTAGACACAGCCTCCCAGTGTCCCCAGCAGCAGCATCTCCTGCTGAAGAAGAAACACTCCCCCCAACAAGCATCCCCAGGCTTCCCCAACTGTGGGGTCTTCCCAGGTGGGTCCCAGGGAGAAGGAAGCTTGCTGTAAACACAGGACACCCACTCCCTGAAGGCGGGATCCTCACAGGAATGGGAGAGAGAGTGACTCTGTGCGCCCCCTGCTGATCGATGTAGACAGCACAGGACACTGGGTGCTCCTTGTTTAACCATGGCTAAGTGCCCACTAGTGGCAACACTGGTGAAACTCTGAAATTTTTTCTAATTACTCCAGGACATCAAACAGAAATAGAGCATATTTTCCCACATCTTGATCTAAATGGGTGGAAATAACAAAAAGCAAAGTAAATATACACTGGAAAAAGTCCTTTGATTTCCTATATATTATAAATAATGTGTAGGAGTTTTTGAAGTTTGAAAACTAAAATAAGAAAAAAAAATTGGGGAGGGTGGGTACCATGGATTGAACTCAGGAGCACTCGACCATGGAGCCACATTCCCAGCCCTATTTTGTATTTTATTTAGAGACAGGGATCACTGAGTTGCTTGGTACCTCACTGTTGCTAAGTCTGGCTTTGAACACACAATCCTCCCATCTCAGCCTCCTAAACCACTGGGATTACAGGCAAGTTCCACTGTGCCCAGATAAAGCATTGCCATTTACAAAACACCCCCCAAAATTAAAGTCTTTAATTAAAAATCTTAAAACCTTGAACCCAATTGAAAGAAAACAAATTTAATATAAATGAATGCAGACATTCCTTGTTCAGGATTGGCAGACTAATATAGTTAAGATGAAGTCTCTCAAACTTGTTCTGAGATTTTTTTAGCAAGGCCTATTTAGTTCTACTGTACATTTATGATTTGTTTGTTTGGTTTTTTGCTATTGAGCTTTTGGAATATCTTATATATGCTGGATATCAACCCCATGCCAGATCTATAGATTATGAATTTTCTTCTCTCATTCTGTAGGTTGTCTCTGCATTCTGAGGAGTGTTCCTTGCTATAGAATCAGCCTGATCTTTGCATCTGTACAGCACATAGGAGAAGCTGAGAAAACAAATCTGACACAGTTTTGGACTTTTTCTTGATTTTGCAGTAGTGCGTTTGCATGGGTGCCCATCTACAAGGAAGTCACCAGATCACAGTATGCACCTGGCCTGAGTAAAGGGATATGTGGAGGAAATGAGCATCCTGCTCCCCACAAAGCTGATTCCACATGGGTGGCATCTGTACCACAGGGTTGCCTCATCTGGGGAGTTCCACTTAGTACTCAAAGGAAGGAGATGTAAATTTACTTTCTCAGTACAGATGCACTTTACAGCATCTGTTCTCCAATCCTTCTGACAAGCTGTCCTCTCCGGAACAGGCTGCTGTGTGCTTGGATCATGCACAACCATCTCTGATTGTTCCTTAGGACGCTGGGGGTCTCACATCAACCTACACATGCTTTTCTACTCTGCATCATTCAAACTCAAGAAGATAGTTCCCAAGTCTGTCACTTCACACCCGTGTTAAATTCCTCAGGAAGATGGTGATGTTGACCTAGAAAATGAGGTCAGGTCGCTCCTTTACATATTGCTCTGATTTTAGCAGTTGCTGGGGTTTGCACGCTCTGCCATCTGAGCGACTTTCTCGGTGTCCAGAGGCTGCAGAGGTGTTATCTGTTGTTCCAACTTAACTTTTCCCTTCATTTTCATTAAGCCATAGTGGCCCGGAGGTTAGCAACTGTAGCTCTGACCCACTGAAATCCTGCAGGTGTCCTCCGAGCGAGCAGAGTCTCCCTGCCTCCCGGGGACTGGTGGCCGCGCTGTGGGAGTGGAGCAGAACAGGTGAGCGCCTCCTCGGGCTTGGGAGCCTGGAGGAGAAAGGGCAGAGCCGCGGTGTGCAGAAGCGAGGACCACAGTTTTCACTGCAGGAACCACAGTTTCCACTGCAGGATAGATCAAGCACCTTTCAGAAACCTACAACCTGGCTCCTGTCCTCCTGTCCTCCAGGTATCTCCTATGGGTGACACAAACAGGGGGCCTTTCTGGAAGCAGAGCATGGAGACCCGGGACCCCTGAAGCCGCACCTGGGAAGGGTGCGTGGCCTCCCAGGCTGCATAAAGTCAATCCAGGGTGCTGGAGTGGGAAAAAGGGCTGCGTTTCAGTCGCGATTTCTGAGTTCTAATTCCGCTCCACCCTGGTCCAAGCCTGCGTGGTTTGGCCAAGTGATTTAACACCTCTGAGCTGTAATTTCCCACCTGCGCCAGGCGGTGGCAGTGCTGTCCTGGTTCCCGCCAGATGGGCGGCGAGGAGCTGGTGCTTTCAGGGTTGAAAAGCTCTCTGGGGCGCTGCAGCACTGCCACCCTCTGGGCATGGATCCTGCTCCCCTCTCCATAGCTCTGAATTCAGCTTGTGCTCACGCTTCGTGTCACTGCAGCCATGACGCAATTCCACATAGGTACTCGCCCATATTTCAATATACCCCACATTGTTTGGAGAACCATTCAGTAAATGCCCTCATGTGCGGAGCTGGGACTGTGACTCAGTGACTGAGCGCTTACTTTGTACATGTGGGGCCCTGGGTTCGATCCTCAGCACCACATAAAAAGAAAATAAAAATTAAAAATTAAAAATTAAAAAAAAAATGCCCTCATTTGCTATTCCCCTTTCAAGACTTAAATGTTTCTTTCAAGCTTTGGATCTGAGATTTCCCAGTGTCCGATGCAGGTGGGTTTGGTTTTTCCTTCATCTAAGACTGGGCTCTGCAATATGGTGGGACAAGAAGCTGATAGGCATGAGGTGGTGTTTACACATGATGTTGAGGCTGGGACTGCAGCAAAGTTATGTCTAGGAATAGTGACTAGCCTGGACCAAAATGTAAGGAGTTTTGAGAGCTGTTGAGTAAACACCCAGGCCCTGCCTTTCTGATCTTGAGTCTGAATTATACCAATTAACAGGTGGTATGGGAGCTACTTCTATGTAGCATACGTGAAAGCAATTCACAGGAGAAAGGCAGAAAGGAAGACTGCAGAAGGGATCCTACACTTGGCTGGGCTCTGGGCACTGCTCTGACCTGTGCCCATTCCCCATGGGGAACTAAGCCCCACCTCCTTACTGCCAGGAGGTTCCCTGTCCTACTGACACCAAGTTGTCCTCATCTTGGACACAAGAGTTTTCCACCAAGGCCTTCTGGGTTTCAGCAGAAGTTCAGTGTCTAAGCCCAATGGATGCTACTGGAAAGAGCGGGCAGCTGCAAAAGGGGGATGTGAAAGGCTGGCCAAGGGGAAGTAAATGCAGGTTTGTCCTTGCTCAGAAATGGGCTTTCAGTGGACACACTTTGTGCAATAAAGTGGCTAACTCTGAGATAAACAAGATTGATAAGCATTTAGCCAAACTAACCAAAATGAAAAGAGAGAAGACTTACATTAATAAAATTAGAGATGAAAATGGAGATGCTGCAGAGTCCTTGGTCGCAAAGTTTCCTGAGGCTCCAACATGGCTTCACCAAAAAGACAGAAAGGCCACTTTGAGCAGGTGCAGAGGAAAGCCTGGAGAGAAGAAATGTGCCTTTGGATGAGACTCATGGTGGTGGGATGAGAAAGCCTCACTATGCCAATATCAACTGAATAGTGTCATTTGGTATAAATTTCTGGACCAGAGGGTAGAATCCAGGGCCCCAAAAGCAATGCTGAAGAGCAGGAAAGGAAATTTCAATGTGGCTATGTTTGGAAGGCACCATGAAGGCAGGTGCCTCAGCCCTGTCTCTGGGGTGCTGAGGCGAGCCTTAGGTTTCAATGGAGGAAGAACTGGGCCTTGGTAACACTATGGTCTGGTGGATAATTCTCTATTGCTGGGTCTGCAAGGCAGATCCAGAGAAGTCCTTCTCTTTGAGGGCTCAATTCAGTTCCTGTGAGATGATTGCTCCTGCTGAGGGTAGAATGCAGTCTCATTATAAGGTGAATTTATGGAGGTATAAGATGAGGACTGAAAACTTATGTCACTCCTGTCTGAAACAGGAGGCTGCAAGTCTCTGTAAATCTGGCCTCTGTTCTGGAGGGGATGAGAGAGGTTATGTAAGTTTAAGGCTCGTAAACTTTGTGCTGCTAGTTTTTAGAGGGATAGCCCTTAAATGGTTAACATGTCTCCCTGAAGAGCCAAGTAGAGACCTGATGCAGAGACTTCTGGATACCAGCTGCCCAGTGAAGAGTCAGTGCTTTTAGTAAAGGCAGTCTTTCCAGGTGGCTTTTTCAGTGTTTCTTACCCCATCCAGGGAGCACTCAGCATGGGATCAGGGTCCCTAATGCTCTCTTATTATCCCAAACCTGTGCCCTGAAGAGTGTTTTCTTAGGAAATATAGTCAGCAACAGATTTTAGCCTAAGAGTCTTGGTGACAATGTATTTAATAAGTGGTTGGCAGAGGTGACTCTTTGAAACAATCCTATCACTGAAGATACAATCCACCCACAAATACACTCTATGTACTTGGGGCAGATCAAGAGGCTCTGGAATGCACTATATACTTTCCAGAAGGTTTTCAGAGACATCTCAGTCCCTTGCCTCCACCCTGGAGCAGGAACTTGGAGGGACGTGGCTCAAGGCAGGTGCCACCCAGCTCATGTCCCATGTTGCCCTCCTGAGACGACCTCACTGTATCTGCTCCTTGCCTTTAATTTTAAATGATCACCATTAGGACCAGCTTGTGGCTAAAAAGGAGAAATGATTCTTCCCTGGGAATTAGCCACTAATTTTGTTGCCTAGGCCTTTGACCTGTATGACATCCATTAACCTGGTTAGGTAGTAATGTCAGATAGTACCAATTCCACAGAATAACCTCCATAAGGAAGCACCCCTGAATCCTAGAATTCCTCACCTCAGTTCATGTCCTTCACTGAGGCTGGGGGGAACAAGGAGAGACACACAACCTTCCCTTCAGCTCTGCATGGATCCTGAGCCCACTGTTCTAGGACAACTCAGGAATCCACATGCACCTACCAGCCTGCAGCAGCAGAGTAGACTGTGAGCCTAGTGTGAGGTCAGAGACAGAAAGCAAATGAGCATAGTGTGACCAGTGGAGCCATTGGGATAACTCAGGTCCAGGGTCTCTAACAGGTTCAGTGGGGTCAGCCAGAAGGTTGGGGGGCAGGAGGCCTTTTGGACAGGGTTTGAGCATAGGAAGAGAATGGCCATAGTAGGGACACTGACAGAATGAGACATGATAGGTATCAGGGAGTATATCAGCACCTGGGGCTCGTGAAGGCTACTCCTGACTTTGCATCCACCCTGTGTGAGGGACCAGAGCTGGGACTCAATTGGGGCACAACTGTGGCACACACATAGTCTTTGCCACCTGCCACCCCGCCCTCTGTGCTCTTGACCACCTCAAGCCTTGCCAGTGCCAGAACATAAGAGATGACAGCACCTTCCAGCTGTGACCCCCAGGGTGTGCCCAGCACACTCTGATGGAGACAAGGTGCAGCCACAAGGAGATCTGAACTGAATCCTCTGGGCATTCCACCTTAAGCAATAGGGGAAAAGGACTCTACCCCTGAAATGGATACTTTATGTTTATAATTTCACCTCATTTTTGTTGCTTTAAAGAACACATTTTCTTAGGAGACTTTTACACCAAAGTATCATCTTCAAAGAGAAAGCTCAATAATGAGATTTCTCTAAGCACAATTTCATTTTAAATACATAAATATATCTTGTGTTGTATACAGTTCTTTGAAGGGCTGAAAAACCCCAGGGCACAGCAGAGCCTGCGATTTATTAATTGTTGGTTTCACAGCAGGCTGACTTTTCCTGCCTGGTGTGTCCAGGGTCAAGGACCAAAAATGAAGTCAGTGCAGGTCTGCGCACTTTAGATGTCCATAGAAGTCTTCAAGCTCAGAACCTTATAGGAAGCTAAAGGCCAGGGTGACTAATGAATGGCAGGAGGTGGAAGTGGGAATCAAATAGTCAGAAAGAAAGTACATATCGGAAGCCCGGCCTAGCCCCATGCCAGACCGGAGGAGGTAGCCCAGCCCAGCCCCACGTATAAGCCCAGAGGAGGGATCCTGGCCTGGCCCCGCGCCCCGCGCCCCAGACCGGAGGAGGAAGCGCGGCCCAGACTGCACACCAGATAGAAGCCCATCAACCCTTAAAACCCATCAACTGGGGGCGTGGATACCAGCAAGGTTCTGTGGCTGATCCAGGTACTTGGTTTCCAACTCCCCCACCCTTAGCTACGATAATTCAAAATTTTTCCCACATGCTTTTGGGGGCGTAGCTATCAATGCAAAACAACAACTGTACAGGCACCTGGTTTCCATCTCAGAGACTAGAGTAGGGAGGCTACAGGTGGAAGCTCAAGTCCTTTCACACTGGCTTCATCCACCACCGGGAACGCAGAGGCTCAAGCTAGGAATAGACAATGCCACCTACTGGAAGAAAGGAAAACAGAGTTCTGAGAAACTTTTTTTTTTTTTTTTGCTTTCTTTTCTTCTCTCTCTCTTCTCATCCATTCATCCAGTCTCCTCTATCCTTCCCCCTCTGGTCCTCACAAACTCAACATATGTGAAACCAAGAACTGTGCATTAATTAGGACTTTAACAACTGAATCACCAGAATAATATAATATAGAGGAATTGTATATGCCCCACCTCCCTCCCCCTTTTTTTGTCTTCTTTCTTATTTTCTTTTTCCCTCTCTCTTTTTTCTCTTTTTTTCCTTGTTAAATTTTTTTTCCTTCTTACTCCCTGTATCCCACTTTCAACCCCCTAAATTTTACTATTTATACATAGGGTAACTTTCTAAATACAGATAGGATTTTGAATCTATACATTCTTCTGTAAGTTACCTGTCTATTGGTTAGAGTTCTCCAAAGTTGCTAAGTTAGATTAACCTCATACCCTCACTCCTTTCCCTCTAGGCACAACATCCTACATCTGAAATTCAGTTTTCTATATAGCACCAGAAATGGTATGCCTTTTATGAAACTAATGACTATATTTTTAAATAATAACTGAAGCCAATATCTTTAGACTTAGAGTCTAACTATAAATGTATTAATAATGAAAACTTTCACTTAGATGATGTACTATTGATATTGGGAACTGTTAACATTGTCTTTCTCCACAAAAGAGAGATTTTGGAAATATACAAGAGCAATATAAATATATAGGGGGGAATCAATAACACAACAGTTTCACAAAGCTGGAAAGAAACATGAGCAGTATGAAAAAACAAGGAAAGAAAGGACAACAAACAATGCAGGTCAATTCAATATTAGAAGAGAAAATATCTGCAGCAGATGGAATGTCAGATAAAGAGTTCAGAATATACATGATTCAGATGATCTGGAGTCTCAAGGAAGACATTATACAGCAAAAGCAGACAATGAAAAATCACTTTGACAATGAATTACATAAACAAATCCAAGAAGCAAAAGATCAAGTCTACAAGGAGATAGAGGTTATAAAAAAAACAATCAGAAATCCTGGAAATGAAGGAAATAATAAACAAAATTAAAAACTCAAATGAGAGTATTACCAGCAGAGTAGAACACTTAGAAGACAGAACATCAGACAATGAAGACAAAGTATTTAAACTTGAAAAGAACATAGACAGCTCAGCAAGACTGTTAAGAAACCATGAACAGAACATCCAAGAAATATGGGATAACATAAAGAGACTAAACTTAAGAGTTATTTTGATACAGGAAGGTATAGAGGTGCAAACCAAAGGAATGCACAATCTGTTCAATGAAATAATACTAGAAAACTTCCCAGACTTGAAGAATGAAACAGAATTCCAAATCCTAGAAGCCTACAGGACGCTGAATGTGCAAAATCACAAGAAATCCACACCAAGACACATTATAATGAAGACGCCCAACATATAGAATAAGGAGAGAATTTTAAAAGCCATAAGAGAGAGGAAGCAGATTACATTTAGGGGTAAACCAATCAGGATAACAGCTGATCTGTCAACACAGACTCTGAAAGCTAGAAGATCCTTAAACAACACATTTCAAATGCTGAAAGAAAATGGGTTCCAACCAAGAATCGTGTATCCAGCAAAATTAAGCTTCAGGATTAAAGATAAAATAAAGACCTTCCATGATAAACAAAAGTTAAAAGAATTTGCAGCTAGAAAACCAGCACTTCAAAACATCCTCAGCAAAACATTACATGAATAGGAAATGAAAAATAACAATGAAAACCAACAGTGGGAGGTAGTACAGTAAAGGAAAAACTAATCAAAGAGGAAAAACAAATCATGTTAAGTAACAAATAAAACAAATATGGCTGGAAGTACTAACTATATCTCAATAGTAACCCTAAATTTTAATGGCTTAAACTCACCAATCAAAAGACATAGGCTAGTAGACTGGATTTTTTAAAAAAAGATCTAACAATATGCTGCCTACAGGAGACTCATCTAATAGGAAAAGACATACATAGACTGAAGGTGAAATGTTGGGAAAAATCGGGCTGGGGATGTGGCTCAAGCAGTAATGCACTCGCCTGGCATGCATGGGGCGCTGGGTTCTATCCTCAGCACCACATAAAATAAAATAAAGGTGTCCACCAAAAACTGAAAAATAAATATTAAAAAATCCTTTCTCTCCCTCTCTATCTCTAAAAAAAAAAAAAAAAAGGTTGGGAAAAATCATACCACATACCACTCACATGGACCTTAGAAGCAAGCAGGGGTGTCCATACTCATATCAAATAAAATAGACTTCAAGCCAAAGTTAATCAAAAGGGATAAAGAAGGACACTACGTACTGCACAAGGGAACCATACACCAACAAGACTTAACGATCATTAATAGATATGCCTCAAACAATGGTGCAGCTACGTTCATCAAACAAACTCTTCTCAAGTTCAAGAGTCAAATAGACCACAACACAATAATCATTGGAGATTTTAATACACCTTTCTCACCACTAAACAGATCCAGATCTTCCAAACAAAAGTTGAATAAAGAAACTACAGAGCTCAATAATACAATTAAAAATTTAGAATTAATTGACACCCAACATCAAGCGGATACACTTTTTTCTCATCAGCACCTGGATCCTTCTCAAAAATAGACCATATATTATGTCACAGGGCAAATCTTAGCAAACACAAAGGAGTAGAGATACTACCATGCATTTTATCTGATCATAATGGAATGGAATTGGAAATAAATGATAAAATAAGGAAGAAAAATTCCTACATCACATGGAGAATAAACAATATGCTACTGAATGAACAAAAGGTTACAGAAGACATCAAAGAGGAAATTAAAAAATTCTTAGAGGTAACTGAAAACTCAGACACAACATATCAAAATCTATGGGACACTATGAAAGCAGTACTAAAAGAAAAATTCATTTCATGGAGTTTATTCCTTAAAAGAAGAAAAAGCCAACAAATAAATGACCTTATACTACATCTCAAAGCCCTAGAAAAAGAAGAACAAATCAGCATCAAATGCAGTAGAAGGCAAGAAACAATTAAAATCAGAGCTGAAATCAATAAAATCAAAACAAAAGAAACAATTGAAAAAATTGACAAAACTAAAAGTTGGTTCTTTGAAAAAAATGAATAAGATTGATAGACCACTAGCCATGCTAACTAAGAGAAGAAGAGAGAGAACCCAAATTACTAGCTTATGGGAAGAAAAAGGCAACATCACAACAGACACTTCAGAAATACAGAAGATAATTAAGAATTATTTTGAAACCCTATACTATAATAAAATAGAGGATAGTGAAGGCATTTATAAATTCATTAAGTCATATGATCTACCCAGATTGAGTTAGGAGGATATACACAACTTAAACAGACCAATATCAAGTGAGGAAATAGAAGAAGCCATCAAAAGATTACCAACCAAGAAAAGCCCAGGACTGGATGGATATACAGCAGAGTTTTACAAGACCTTTAAAGAAGAAATAATACCAATACTCTTCAATCTATTTCAGGAAATAGAAAAAGAGGGAGTACTTCCAAATTCATTCTACGAAGCCAACATCACCCTGATTCCAAAACCAGATAAAGACACTTCAAAGAAAGAAAACTTCAGATCAATATTCCTAATGAATATAGATGCAAAAATCCTCAATAAAATTCTGGCAAATAGAATACAAAAATATATCAAAAAGATCATGCACCATGAAGTGGGATTCATCCCCAGGATGCAAGGCTGGTTCCATATATGTAAATCAATAAATGTAATTCACCACATCAATAGACTTAAAGATAAGAACCATACGATCATCTCAATAGATGCAGAAAAAGCATTTGACAAAGTACAGCATCCCTTTATGTTCAAAACACTAGAAAAACTAGGGATAACAGGAACTTACCTCAACATTGTAAAAGCTATATACGCTAAGCCTCAGGCCAGCATCATTCTAAATGGAGAAAAATTGAAGGCACTCCCTCTAAAATCTGGAACAAGACAGGGATGCCCTCTCTCACCACTTCTATTCAACATAGTTCTTGAAACACTAGCCAGAGCAATTAGACAGAAGAAAGAAATTAAAGGCATAAAGATAGGAAAAGAAGAACTTAAATTAGCACTATTTGCTGATGACAGGATCAGATATCTAGCAGACCCAAAAAGTTCAACCAAGAAACGTCTAGAACTAGTAAATGAATTCAGCAAAGTGGCAGGATATAAAATCAACACCCATAAATCAAAGGCATTCCTGTATATCCGTGACAAATTCTCTGAAATGGAAATAAGGAAAACTACCCCATTCACAATATCCTCAAAAAAAAAAAAAAATACCTGGCAATCAACCTAACAAAAGAGGTAAAAGACCTATACAATGAAAACTACAGAACCCTAAAGCAAGAAATAGAAGAAGACCTTAGAAGATGGAAGGATATACCTTGCTCATGGATAGGCAGAATTAATATTATTAAAATGGCCATATTACCAAAAGCACTTTACAGATTCAATGCAATTACCATCAAAATCCCAATGGCATTCCTTGCAGAAATAGAAAAAGCAATCATGAAATTCATCTGGAAAAATAAGAGACCCAGAATAGCTAAAGTAATTCTAAGCAGGAATTGGCCAGTTATATGGCTCCCCATAGAGCCAAGAAGATATAGTAGTTTTGTCAGTATAGATATAGTAGGTTTGTCAGTATAGATCCCAAGAACCACAGTTAGATCTCAACAGAGAACTTCTTGCTACTTAGAATTGTGAGTGATATAGTCCCACATTTTGCTAGCTCATGGGGACACTCTTGTGAGCTTCTGTTGCACCAGAGTATTGTGGGCAATGTACTCCAGTGTTTTCCCACATACACCTCTGTCAGCTTACAATCTGCAGGCTGCATGTTTCCTCAGGCACCTGAAGATTCTCAGTACTATGGTCCAGTGACCTACCCATGCAGCTCTCACCACAGAGGACTATCAGAAGTGCAGTCTGAACATTTCCCCCAGGTATTCTGAGCAGTGTAGTACCGTATTCTGCCTGTACAGCCCTCATCATAAAAGGCCATGTGAGCTCCAGGCACATTCACATGGGAAAGCTCAGGAACTCTAGGTGGTGAAGTCCAGTCCTCATTGCAGAGACCTCTTGGAGCTGCAGGCACCCAAGGTTCATGGTTAGTGTATTTGATTGTTCTGTGCATGCATCCCTAATCCCAGAGGCTGAAAGCTGCATGTCACATGGATATCCAGAGAACCCTGAGGATTGTACCACTGCAGTCTGGCATTCTGCTGTTCAGCCCCCACCATGGAGGCCTTTGGAAGCTTTGGGCCATGTGCTTGCCCTGGTATCCCAAGGAATCTGGGTAGTGTAGCTCAGTGATTGGCTGTCTGGCCCTCACCACAAAGGACTGTGGGAGCTGTAGCAATATGTTTGCCCAGGCATCCCAGGGATTCTGGGCAGTGTAGCCTGGCAGAGTTATCACCACAGTGGCTTCTGGGAATTATCAGGCAGGCCACTCAACTGTGTGCAGACTTATCCAGAAAGCCCTGGTATTGTCTATAAAACTAATTGTGTCACATAGTGGGAAGATATCTTCGATACACCCACAATATTATTATCACATTGATACATCAACTTCTCAATATTTTTCAAGTACTCTAACACTGTAAAAATTGAGCCATAAGAATAAATATAAACAATGAGGCACCATTAGCCCTTGCCCTTATGCACTATTGAGTCTGCACGTGCTGGGAAACCCAGGCCTTCCCTGCACCATCCTGAGCTTGTGTCTCGGTTTCTCCTTTCAGTGTCCTGGGATTTCTCACCATAAAATGTACTTTAGGATACTATGACAATGAAAATCCAAAGCCTCACAATGGATATTTTTATAAAATTAAGTCCCACTAAAATATTAACTACAAAATTAAAAACAGCAGAGCTTCTTCCTCAGCACATGGGATAGTGGACAAGAGGCTTTCCCTCATTTCCCTTCACCTTTTCCTCAGATGGACTTCAGTAATCCCAAAACCATAGTGGAATCCACATGTATATGCCAAGGGGAAGGAATCTTGTGGTACACATTGTCCCCAGATGTCCCCAGCCAAGGCATCTCCCTGTGAGGGTACCAAGAGGCTCTGCCACAACAGTCATGGCTCCAAGTTGCCTGCAGCCATGATCCCTTCCCAGGTGGGTTCCAAGTTTAGGGTTAGAGTTACCTCACTGTGGACATGGCCCCCAGGGGTCCCCAGCCACAGCATCTCCCTGTGTGGGTCCCAAGGAGAAGAAAGCTTTTGTCACCACAGTCAGCCCCAAGGTTTCCACAGCCATGGTCTACCCTGGTGAACCACAAGGGTGAGAATTAGGGCAGGCCTTGAAGGTTAGGGTTACCTTACTGTGGACATAGACTCCAGGTATCCCCAGCCATGGAATTTTCTCAGGTGAGTCCTGAGAAGGAAGTTTTCTGTGTGCACAGGACACCCATCCCTGGCAGAAAGATGATTCAAGGGGATCAGGAAAAGTCACTCTGAGAACCCCCTGCTGGCCACATGTCAACACATGCCTCCATGTTGCCAGCCATTGCACTCCTGATGCGCACCAGGGAAAGTGAATGTGAGTTTGCAGAGCACATGTGTACAGAATATTCACAGGAGCCTTCTTTGTACTGCCCTAACAACCAACATGCAAATGTCATCTACAGAAGGACAGGTAAAAAACTCTCATCCACCCACAGAGACACAGGTGGCTCTGAGGCATCTATCTCACCCTGGTGAGTTCATCTGTGTTCTAATAATCAGATTGTCTCAGCAAGCAGAGCATGTGATGTGGGGGCTGCTGCTACTTCCTCACATATTCCCTAATTCTGTCCTCACTGAACACCTGCCTTGGGTCCCCAGATCTTCAGCTCCAGGATTAGGGAGACCCCTCTATCCCAGGCACCTAGTCCTGATGGCCCCTAATGAAGATAGGACAAGTGTGGTGGTGATCCCCTCTGCACAGAGAACCCCAGATCACCACATAACATTTCTCCACCCCACCCCCTGTCTCTGCAACCCCCAGCCTGTAGACCTTGATCATAATTTCTCCACAGAAGACCCTAGACCACCCCACCACAGTGTCCACCCTGTTTCTGTGGTCTCCTAGCTGTTTCTCAATCTTTGAGGTCTTGGTCTATCTCTCTAAAGAGGACCCAAGATGATACCATCACACTGTCCACCCAGAGACCTTGGTCATCTCTGCTACATCTCCAACACTCCATAGCTTTGATATCATCAACAGCAGATTCTGAGACTGTTCAAGACCCTCCCAAGTCTGTTCAGAACTACAATTTGGAATATAAAATCAGGATCTTGATGCTGCTCAGAAATGCAGCCAAATTTACCTGAGAAATTAAATGCCAGGAAGAGACTTCTGGGTAGTATGTCTCAGTACTCTACCAATGTAGCTCTCACCACAGAGGCTCTAGGAGCCACAGCAGCACATTCATCCAGGCACCTCCACAGATTCTGGATATAGCAGTGGTAGTCCAGTGTCTATGCAGTCCTCACCATGATGGCCTCTGGAAGCTTCTGCCCCCTGGTGATTCTAGGTAGTGAATTCTGGTGTTCTACCAATGCAGGCCTCACACTCACCTGGACTCTGTACCCAGGGATTCTGGGGAGTGTATTCGGTCATTTTGCCCACTAATTCCTCCCCACCTTCACCCCAAAGGCTCCTGGGTAGTACACCTCAGTGCTCTACCAACATAACCCTCACCACAGAGGTTCCTAGGAAACACAGGAGACATACTCACTTGGGCACTTAGGGATTTTGGACATGTTCTAGCCATGCAGGCTTCACCATATGACCTCTAGAAGATTCAGGTCCCCAAGGATTCTGGCTTGTAGTGTAGGCTAGCATTCTGTCTTTTTAGCCCTCAAACCAGGTCTGCAAACCCAGCAGCTCTGTGCCCCAACCATCCACCCAGCTCCTCCTGGACCCTCCTGGCAGGCACTGAGGGAAGCTACACCCACTACAGGGACACCAGTTGGAACCAAGGTGCAGCCTACCAAGTTTGGCCACACAGTGGTCTCCAAGGTGCTGGGGCGGGACCAGGGGTTATGCTGTCTCAAGGGATCTGTTGTGGCCTGATGAGACTCTGGCCTAAGTTCTGAGGAAAACTGCAGGCCAAGGTTGTAGAGGGGAAGCTGGGTTCTGGGAGAGAAAAAGTCATTGACTGGAGGTCAGGGGCTAAGGGAGGGGAAAGTGGAGGTCTTCCATGGGGACAATGGGGGACATAGATCTACACTGTTTTTGAACAAGGCATCTCATAGCACTTGCTCCATGATTTCAACCAAGCTTGCAATCAGCCAGCACCCTGGACAATTGGACTGTTTACTCTCACCACAGCCAGTGTGGACACAGAACTGGCACCCCTAAAGTGATCAGATTTGGGGGTGATCAGACATCACCAGTGTTAGGTGCAGGGAAGGCTGAACAAATGTTAGCTGCAGGATAACCCGGGAACTCAAGCCCCCGCTCTGTCTGGTCCTTTATCACTTGTTTGCATCAAGTCTGAACACTCAACCCCACTCAAAGCTGAACACTCGACCTCCACCCATCTGGTGCAATGGAAACCCACATCTGACCCCTGCCCCATGTACCTGAAGACAGAAGATGACACCCTGAGCAACTACTGTATGATCCAATCACTGTATACCAACAAGGCAGCTTGCAGACCCAGAGACTCCATTAGTTTTGGGCTATAAAATCTCCCTCCTGCCAGGTCCCCCTCTCTTTCTCTCTTGCTTTCACTCTCTCTCTCTCTCTTTCCTTCTCATCCTCTCTCTTGCTTCTTTCTCTCTCTCTCTCTCTCTCTCTCTCTCTCTCTCTTTTTTTTCCTCCTCCTCCTCCTCCTTTTTCTCACTGCTGCAATAAAGATCTCTTGGTCACTCAGAGTGTTGTGGTCACTTTCCTTTCAACCAGGGAGAGTGAGGAGTTTGGTTAGGTATCAGAGTGACTGGACTTCCCTGGGGGAGGGTGAAGTGTCTGCTCAGATATCAGAGTGATTGGACCTCACCTAAGAAGGGTAAGAATTCTAGTCAGATATTGGGGTGATTGGACATCACCTGGGGTGAGTAGTCTGGTCAGATGTTGGGGTAATTGGACTTCCTCTTGGGAAGCTGAGGAGTCTGGTCAGATAACAGGGTGATTTGAATTCTCCTGGGAAGAGTAAGAAGTCTGATCTGATACTGAGGTGACTGGACTTCCCCTGGGGAGGGACAGGAGTATGTTCACATACTTGGTGATTGGACTTCCCCTGGGGAAGAAGAGGAGTCTGGTCAGAGATTAGGATGAACTTCTATTGGGGAGGGAGAGGAGTCTGTTTAGATATCAGGGTGATTGGACTTCCCCTGGGGAGGGTGAGGAGTCCAGTCAGACATTCAGGTGAGTGGGCATCACCTGAGGAGGGTCAGGAGCCTGATCAGATATTGGGGCAATTGGACATCACCTGGGAGGGTGAAGAGTTGGGTCAGATATCAGGATGATTGAAATTCCCCCTGGCAGAGTGAGGAGTCTGGTCTGATATCCAGGTGATTGGACTTCACCTGGGAAGGGTAAGAGTTTGGTCAGATATTGGGATGATTGATTGGACTTCCCCTGGGGAAGGTGAGGAGTTCTTTGTCAAATATTAGGGTGGTTGGACTTCCCTTGGGGATGGTCAAGAGTCTGGCCAGTTACTGGGGTGACCAGACATCACCTGGGTAGGGAGAACAAAATGATAAAGTATTAGGTGATCAGATATCAGCTGGGGAGGGTGGAGGGTGAGGAACCTCATCCATCAGATGTTAGATTATCAATGGTGAGCTCCTGCTACATTGGGATTCACAGGGACCTGTTCAGATAGCTCCAGAGAATTCTGGATCTGAGTGAAGATGTCAAGCAGAGTGCACTCCTCAGGGAGTCACAGTTACAGATATGACAGCTGCATGGTCAGTGGAGACTCCTCCATAAGGTTGGATTTCAGCCAAAGCCTGGAATAAAATGAGCAGTGAAAAGCAGTGGATCTCAGGGTCTTAAATGTGAACCAGGTGCACAGAGGATGGACAGAAAGAGCAAATGTCAGGAGAGGGCCACAAAAGAACAAGAAGAAATAAGGTGGTTCAGAAGGCCTGAGAATGTAGGGAGAGGACTGAGGACAGATGGGAAGAGACCAGGGGAAAAATCTGGAAGACTAGTGCATGGAGAGCTAAGTGGCCTCAGCAGTGTCTAAGGAAGTGGTCAAAGATAGACAAAAGGGGAGGAAGGAGCTAGTGTTGGGCAGGGATCTTGATGTAATCAGGGGCCAAAGGAAGGACAGCCACCCAGAGGCCCAGCCTATGTGGAGGGCCATTGCCAAGAGGTAGGGCTGGGGCAATGGGTAGGCTGTGGAACAGGGTGGAGCTGTGGGATGTGACCTGGTGATCCTGTGTGTGGTACAACTGGGGAGGGCCTGGAACAGGGTAGGATGCGATGAAGTGCCGCAGTCCGGCTGCAACAAACTAATGGGGGTGACGAACAACTTGTGTACGTTGATACAGCAGGAGAGGGAGCCTTTTATTGTAGGACCGGAGCGATATTTATACATTCCACACAGCTTATCTAATTAGCATAAACTAGATACAGCAGTCAACCAATAAGGAATCTCCACACTTAATGGCTTGCTTTTGTTACTTCACAAACCACTCCCTCTGGCATTTTACCAGGCGCCATCCAGACTTAGTTTACAGACTCTAACATTTCTCTGGCAAAATGCCAGGCGCCATCCTGACTTGTTTACAGACTCTAACAATGAAGGATGTGATGTAGCGGGTGGCTGGGAAAACCTGAGAGGGAAGAGGGATGATAGGAAAATCATGGAGTGGGTGGAGAACTGGGGGGTATGGGGAGTGACCTGGGAGAACCCAAAGGGTGGGGCCAGGGGAGGGGGCCTGGTGCAGGGTAGTACAGGTCAGGGTCCTCAGGGGCTGGCATGCAGACAGACCAGATGTGTTGACTGCCAACATCTATGTTGGGTACCACCTCACCCAGTGCTGGTAAAATTCCTGAGAAGTCCAGAGCCCCCAGGATCCCAGAGGCTTGGTGGGCCCAGGAGAGCAACACCTAGAAGCTCCACCTGGGTGGGAAGAGGAGCAAGTGGAGACTCTGGGACATTATTGGAGACCCTCCCAAACCCAAGTTGCACCAGTCATTGGTCACCTGCATGCAGGCCAAGGGGTCAAGATTCTGGTCTCCTTTCCTGGAGGTAAGTGTGGAGGAGAGCTGGTAGGGACACCTACAGGACTTGACTAACTTGATACTTCACTCAGGTAGCTGTGAGGATCATCACACTAATGACATTGTTTCTCAGATTTTTTAAGTATTTTTTTTTCCTGAGTTGCCTGCTAGCCCTTTAAACACTTCAGCAATTTCAAAGTGCTTTCCCATAAAGAGACCCTCTGGCTGCCTGTGTGAATGGATTAGCTATGCAGTGCAGGAAGAGGACAGATTTTAGAGCCTCTGTGATTCCACAGGGATCTTCTACACCTCCCTGTAGAACTACCCAGCCCAACACCCCCCACAGGTGGCCTGATGGAGCTCAAGGGAACATAGTCTAAAGAATCCTGCAGGGCCAGAGTCCTGAATGTATCCAGGATAGTGTCCTCTGCCTGTCTACATTCAGTAGATTCAGGATATAGCTTCCTTCAGCTGAATCAGCACATGGCTTGCTCCTGTCTACACTCAGTAGACTCAGGACATGGTGCCCTCCTGTCTACACTCAGCACATTTAGGACACAGTCCCTCCTCCTGTTTACGCTCAGCAGTAGGACATAGTGTCGTACTGTCTAAACTTAGCTACTGTAAGACAGGCCTTTCTCCTCTATCTATACTCAGCTAAGCATGCAATTTTCTCCTTCCTACACTCAGCAGACTCAAGAAATGTTTTCCTCCTGTCTATGCTTGGCTGATCAAAACAGTTTCCTGCCATCTGCACTCATTGCAATCAGGACACAGTTTTTTTTTTACTGTCTACACTCACCACAATCAGGACAGTGTTTCCTAATGTCTACACTGAGGTGACCCAGGACATGGCTTCCTCTTATCTGTACTCATCTGACTCAGAACATTCATAGTGAACAGGGTTAGGGTTAGGTTAGATTTGGGGTTAGGATCAGTACAGAGTGTCCTCTTCCAGTACACAATCAGCTGATTCAATTTTCCTCCTCCCCACACTCACCTGACAGGATTTGGTTTCCTACTATTTAAACCCATTGGACTAGGTTTTCTTATGTCTATATTCAGCTGACTCAGGACTCACTTTACTCCCTCCTGTCTACACTGGAACAGCAGGGCTCTGGTACAGAAAAGGAGGTGTGGATTCAGGCTTAATGCAGCAGTTTTATCAAAGAGGAAAAAGTGGAGGCCTCATTCTTGCTGGGTAAGCTCTAAACACTAACTTTATCCTAAACCAAGTCTCTATCCAAACTCAACCCTATCCAAAAATGAATCTCCTCTCCTGGCTTCCCTAATGCTCTGCCTTTGTCTGCCTGCTGCCATCCCACCTCCCTGATTCCAGACAGTTGAAGTGACTTGAAGCAGAATGTGGACAATGTCATCACTTCTATCCCTGGATTCTAGGCAGCCACATCTGTCTCCATATCAGGCCATTCAACAGTTCTCCCAAAGGAGGTGAGCTTTTCTGTCCACCCAATAGGGCATCCTGTGAGTATGATGAGGGAGAAATAGTTCCAGGAGAACACATGTGGAACTGCAGGACCAGAAGAATATGGCACACTAGAACTGAGAGTCCTGGACACACTGGACCAGGTGCACACTGTCCACATGACTTAAGAGTCTTGGTCAGGACCAGTAGATAGCATCCTGGACACAGAACCAGGCAGAGTCTGTCCACTTTGAGAGTCCTGTACATACTTGGCTGGGTCCACACTGTCTACTGAGTCCTGGACTTAGGACTGGGATAATATTGTCCACTGCAGTAAAGTCCTCAACACAGGGATAGGTGGAGCCTTCCACTGTGAGTAAATGTCCAGGACACACAGGACTCAGTACATACTGTCCACTATGATTGAAATACTGTAAACACAGGGCAGAATGCACACTTTCTACTGTGTCTAAGAATCCTAGATGCATAGGGCAGGGTGCACACTGACCACTTTGACTGACAGTTCTGGACTCACAGGTCTGGGTGCATACAATCTTGTGACTTATAGTTCTGGACATATAAGACTTGGTGCATGCTGTCCTCCATAACAAAAATCCTGGACACAAAGGGCAGGGTGCACACAGGCCACTATGTCTGAGAATCCTGGAAATAAAGGCAGAGTGCACACTGTCCACTGTGTCTAAAAGTCCTGGAAACACAGGGCAGGGTGCACACTGTCCACCTTGACTGAGAGTCCTGGACATATGGGTCTGGGTGCACACAATCCTGTGACTGATAGTCCCGGACACACAAGGCTGGGTGAACACTGTCCACTATGTCTGACAGTCCTGAACACCTGACCAAGTACACACAGTTCACTGTGACTGTGAGTCCTAACACACAGGACAGGATGCACACTATCCACTGGGACTGAGAGTATTGGACATATAGGACCAGGTACACACAGTCCACTGCAACTGAGAGTCCTGGCCAGAGAGGACTGAGTGCTTACTGTCCACTGTGACTGAGAGTCCTGGACACAGAGGGCTGGTGCATATAGTGCACTGTGACTGAGAATCCTGAGTACTGGACCAGGTACACACAGTCCACTGTGACTGAGAATCCTGTACATACAAAGCTGGGTGCACAATGTCCACTGTGACTGAGTCCTGGACACAGGAACAGGTGCATGGTGTCCACTGTGACCAAGTCTTGAACACAGAATCAAGAGGACATTGTCCACTGTCATGGAATCCTGGACCCAGTCCTAAGTGGAGATCATCCACTCTGGCTGATAGTCCAGGACACAGGCCTGGGTGCAGTGAGGTTTCTGGACCCACAGGCCTGAAATGATCACTGTTAGTTGTAAGTTGGTCCATGCTCATAGCAGCACTGCCCTCCAATTCAGTGGGATGAGGATACCGTCCTAAAGGTAAACAGAGTGAAGGGGTGCCTCAGAGACCTCTGTAAGCAGCATCCTGGGTAGTGACTATTGTCCTCCTGCTATCCTCCTGGCCTGCTATCCTTCTGAACCTGAATTTCAGACCTCAGGCCATTACTTACCTGTGCCTGCAGTGACCATGCTGTGGCCAGCCTTGGGATTCAGCAATGGCTCTGTGTGGCCCCAGCCTGGAGAGCACAAGTATCCCGGAGAAGCCAGTGGAAAGATACACCCTCTGCAAGGACAGGCAATGCCTGCTTTCTGCAGGTATGATGTGCACCTCCTGTGCTGCAGCTGTCAGCTGACAGATGTCTGGGTAGCTGTAGGTAACCAGAGTGAGTTAAGATAGGCAAAGAAGAAGGGCTGGAGGACAAGCTCTCATTTTTCTCTTGAATCCACAAAAGTTTGCAGGAAGGCACTTTGGTAGAAAAATTGGAGACAAGCCATTTTACTTAGAGGTTTTGAGGTTTGCAACAAAATTCACATCCATGAGTACATCATGTGGGATTTGTTAAAATGTAATAGGAGAGATCAAATAGGACACAGACAGGAGCAACAGCAGGTTGATAATGGACAAGGTGGACTCACACAGGGTCTCCTAAGCATCTACAGCTTCCCTTCTGGAGTGCCTCAAGACCCATAATGACTAGGACTCCAGCTGTCTCTTGTGTGCTCCCCACTTGTACCAGGAAGTACAGAGAGCAGTAGGGGTCCATGGCATCCCTTCTGTCTTCTCCCTAGAAATCCTACAGCCCTTTACTCAAAGCTGAGTTGTATGACCACACCAGAACCATGATCTTAGACGGGAGTGTGGCTACTCCCAGCACATTGCTGATCTCCTATGGAAAAGTGTTATAGTTAAAGCTTCATCCCGGGGTTTCATAAACTGACTTCCAGACCACTCACATATAATCGAATCAAGCCTTTATTGAAGCACACAGGTGGCAGCTGACCAGAACATAAAGCTGTTCCCCTGATCAGCCCCAAACAATTGCAAGGGCACTCCTTATAAGCCTGAAAACCACAAAAGGGATGTTCAGGGGGTCTAGCCAATGTAAGCAAGTCAGGTTACAGAAGGGGGACAGTGCAGTCAAGTGGAGGGAAGCCTAACCAATCACAGTTAGCCCAGTCACCCCAGTTACAAAAACAGAGACCCATTACCCTAGTTACAGAAACAATACCCCATTAGGTAGTTTTGTGTTCTTACAGGTTTCTATAGCAAAAGGAAAAGAACATCTTGCCCCAGTCATGACTCTTCTACTTGGCATGGTTGTTTTACAGGACGAAGTCATAAAACAAAATGGAGTCACATTTGCTCCTACTAACACAAAAGCAGGAGGGCATGAGCCTTGAGATGATAAGTTGCTGACCCAGCTACCAACCCGTGAGGACTAAGACCATCTATTGATGAACTCCTGGTTCACAGGTCAGTCCCTCCTGCTCAGGAAATCATGCTCTTCTACCTTAGGTATCCACCTTCCTGTCCAACATGCTTGCAAAGCAGTGGCCACAAAAGTGCTGTGAACCATTGGTTTTTGACTTGATATTTAAAAATTTATCTTAGCTATGTTATGATTTAGATATGAGGTGTCCCCCCAAAAGCTTTTCTGTGAAGCAATGCTAGAAGTTTCATAGGTGAATAATTAGATTATGAGTTTTTACCTAATTAATGAACTAATCCACTGATGGATTTACTGGGTGGAAACTGTAGGAAGGCTGGAGGAGGTAGGTCACCAGGTATGTGTTTTGGGGGTTTATATTTTGTTCTTGGTGAGCAGAACCCTCTCTGCTTCCTGTTGCCGTTTCCTGAGATGCTTTCTTCCACTGTGCCTTTCCACCATGATATTCCACCTCTCCTCAAGCTCAGAGCTATGGAACATGCTAACCATGGACTGAACCTCTGAAAACATGAGCCAAAATAAATGTTTCCTCCTTTAATTGTTGTAGGGTCTTTTGGTCACACTGAGAAAAAAACTGACTGAAACAGGTACTAGTACAGATACTCATGTGGGTGAAGGATCATTCTTGGCCAGCCAGTCCCATCCCCAGGTAATCCAGTTCCTATCCTGATCTGTGATGACACCCCTTTCTTACTTGGAAGCTCACCACTGAATCCCCAGCCAGCCCCAGCTCCATGTGCAACCCAACTACCTAGGATTCAGTCCCCATTTTCTATGGGTCCAGGTCACCAGATGGGGTATCAGAGGGAAGATGTTTCCAGTATCTGAGAGTATTTTCAATCACCATGGAAATCCCAGGGTGAAACTTTAATGGCCTAGGCACACTTGGAAATCTTGTGAATAGGGAGACTTCCCCAGCTGATTCTTGGGTGGCTGGTCCCAACACCTAGAAACAGCAGGTCCCAAGGAAAGAGGATCCTGGGAGGTCAGGCCTGAGGCTGTGCCACAGATAATCTGGGTATGCTCATAGGCAGGTTTCCACCCCTTTACCCGAATTTCCAAATGCCAAATGTCTCAGGATGGAGAAGGAGGGAGTAACTGGAGGAAAAGAAAGAGCCATGGAAAGATGCCCTGAGCAGAGACTCAGGAGAGGTAGCTTGAGGGAATTCCCAAGGATGGAGTCACTGGTATTGATGTTTCAGGGAACTCAATGTAACCCATCTGGAGTCAGGGGACAAGAGACGGGATGTTCAGGGCTGGGGTGGGGGGCACTCTTGCTCCTCCTGCTTCTGTTTTCTCCTGGTGCCAAGCTTCATCCAGAAGAAAACCCAGGTCTCAACATAGATTGCAATGTGTCTTTTATAGAAGAAGGTCATGGGAAGGAGCTGATCCTCCACCAGGGCTCAGCATTAGGGATCACAGATTTAGCAGAGGTCCACCATGCTTAAGTCCCTGCCAGACACAGGACTATAAGATATAGAAGGCACGAGGGCTCCAGGACATTTGCTTGACAGCCATCGGTGTTTTGTAGCATGTGATATGGGATTCAATCCCTCTGATCCAATGAGGGAGAGGGAGAGGGAGAGGGAAAGGAAGAGGAAGAGGGAGAGGGAGAGGGAGGGAGAGGGAGAGGGAGGGAAAGGGAGGGAGAGAAACCAGTTGGCAAAGGCATGACAGCAATGTAATAAGTAAGTAATATTTTTGAATACTTGAACAAAAGCATAGACTTACAAAAGTAGTCTTTACATCATCTGAGGAAAGTACTAAGAGTCAACCCTGAAGAAGTAAACAGCTTGGCCTTTTGAATGCAATAGAAAACAAATGAAGAAAATCAAAGGTTGATGAAGAATCTGGGTAACTTAGGTTTTAGAATTTAAAGAATTAAATGTAAAGGAAATACCTAAAAAGCCAATTGCATGGACAAGTCATTAGAAGACATGGAGAATCTTAATCAATTTCTAGAATAGGTCAAAGTCTCAGGAACACAGTTGAGTTGAGGCTGGCTGAGCATCCTTGGGAAGGACTGTTTTGTCAAGAGAGGAGGTGGTGAAGGGCTACACAGTAACCTGTAAGAGATTATTGTCAAGGGTTACACAGGAGGATGAGAAAGGAGGTGGTAGAGGGATACACAGGAGATGAGAGCAGTTGGTGAAGGAAAACACAGGAATTGAGAGGTGTTTGTGGAGGGCTACAGAGGATGGGATGAGAAGAGATGGTGGAGTGCTACAAAGAAACCATGAGAGGAGATGGTCAGGGGCTACACATGAGCCCTTGAGAGGAGGTGACAAGAGAGTACACAGGAGGGGATAAAAGGAAGTAAGTAGAGGGCTAAATGGGGAGATGAGAGGAGAAGGTGGAGGGATACACAGAAAGCTTTGAGGAGGTGGTGGAGGGTTACACAGGTAGAGATGAAAGGTGCTGGTGGGGTTTTACACAGGAGGAGATAAGAGGAGAAGGTTGAGAGCTACACAGGATCAGTTAAAGGAAATTGTGGAGGGCACACCAGAAGCCATATGAGATATGATACAGGGTTACAAAGAAAATTGATAAGAGCAGGTTATCAGAGGTGGTGGTCAATGTTGACACAGTTTGGAGAATAGTATCTCAGGATTCTGAATTCTAATGAAGCCTTGGTTTGACACTTATCCTGACCTCTCTTACCTATTCATAATTCTAAAACACTAACTCTATTTCCTATCTCCTAGCTTTTACCTCACCCTAGAAACCCTAAATCTAAGCCCATAAACCATGTGCTTCTATTTAACATCTACTCTGTAAACAACCCCTACCTATTCTGTACTCAACACCTGACCACCAGCCAGTCCACAAATTTTCTCAGGCTCAATCCCAACCATAATTCCTACCCTAACCCTAATATTCATCATATAAGTTTGGTTTTCTGATTTTGACCTTGAGAAGGGACTAGGCTTCAGCCTGACTGACCTTGAGAAGGGGATGATTTCAATGTGGATGATATATAGTTTTGAGATATCGTTCCTCCATCCAGGGCTGGTTAGCCACATCTGCTCTATCTTAGAATGTATTCTTCTGGAGCAGGTTGGAGAGATCCTGATTTGCCTGAATGTAAATTTGACCTGAAACAATCAAGCCACATTTCCCACAGTTATTCTGAATATTGCATCTGATTGTCACACCAAACTTGTACTGGGACATTTTCATATCCTGTTAATGGTATTAAAACAGACTCTGAGCATTAAGATGGGTTCTCTGGGGCACATACTAGCCCCACTCCCAGCTCCTCCACCACCTTTACCATATCTAAGACAAGGAAGGAGGGATCTCAGTCCTTGACAGGGACAGTGTTCTCTGAGGCAGATGTTGCTTCTGGCGATGGGATACTGTCCCAGGAACAGCTGACATATAATGAAGCAGGGTGAGGGGGCATTTAAAAGATATAGTATAAATGACATATTAGTATTCAAGGCCTACAGAGCAGCTATTATATTAGTTTTACAAGATATAGTAGGATATTATATTAGAATATAAGGCCACAAGGCAGTTTTTATTTCTGTTTCAGAGGCCACATTATTAATATTATATTAATATTAAACACACAGAACACCTTTTATATTAGCTTTAGTTGCTACAGTATGGATATTACAATAGTATTAAAGACCACAGTGCAAGTATTATACTGGTTTTGGATTCTATAGTATTAACATTATCTTAGTATTTAAGGTCACAGGTTGCTATTATATTAGTGTTAGACACTATAGCATAATATTAATGTTAAAGGCCACAAGGAAGCTATTATATACTATAGTATGGATATCACATTAGTATTCATTTTCACTGGACAGCTATTATATTAGTTTCAGAGGGAGAGCTACAGATATAGGATATAATATTAGTGTTAAAGGCCACAGGTCAGCTGTTATATTAGTTTTAGATGGCATGTTTAAATATAATAATAGTATTGGAGGCCAAGGGCATATATTACATTAGTTTAAGATGTAATAATATGATATCCCTTCCTCCCCAGCTCATGGTTTGGTTGGTGGGGTCCCACATAGGTTCAACATGAATTTCAAGAAGTGTTATTTCGGTTCAGGGCCCATCTACCCCATCCATGGCATTATGTTCATCTTCAATTATTACAAGGTATTTATATTCTATAAATCCAAATGTCCTAAGAACTTTAAAATAAAGCATAATCCTCACAAGGCCAAGTGGACTAAAGCATTCAGGAAAGCAGCTGGTCAAGAGCTTATAATGATTAATTTATTTGAATTTGAAAAATGTAGAAATGAACCTGTCAAATACCAGTGAGAACTATGGAATAAAACTAGTGATGCAATGAAGAGAGCTGAAGAGATCAAACCAAAACACCAAGCTAAATTTATAATGAACAGATTGAAGAAAAATAGAGCTAAAGAAAGTTCAGGACATTAAAGAAGTCAAGAAAAACTTCCATCTTATCTGAGCCCCTCTTGCAGGGAAAGGAAAGAAGCTGGAAGAAAAAATGGTACAGCAGTTACAACAGGATGTGGACATGTGGACATGTTTCTTAAAAATCTTGCTCTCTGTAACCATTTCTATATGTACATTTGAAAATCTTCTTTGGAGACTTAGAATTTAATTCTAAGTTATTGATTTTTATATAAGGTCACTGAAGTGAAAGATGATTACAAATAATTTTCTCCTACATTGCTATTTGCAAAGCATCAAGTTATGGATGTTAGATTGCACCTCACTGTAACGTCTTCACTGATAGATGTGCTTATGTAAATCATGAAAATTCTGTTTATAAGTGCACAAGTGAATTGTGGAAAGAAAAATGGCACTAGGCAGCATTTATGTAATAACTAATTACAAAAATTTATGGCCAATGATATATAAAATAAAATTTTCTTTGCAATAAGAAAAAAAAAAGATGCAGGGTTTGGGGTTGTAGCTCAGTGGTACAAGTGCTTGCCCAGCATGTGTGGGAGGCATTGGGTTTGATTCTCAGCACTGCATATAAATAGAAGAAATAAGGGTCCACTGACAACTAAAAAAAATTTTAAAGATGCAATAATATGAATATTACAATAAGTTAAAGGCAACGGGAAATATTCTTATTATTTTTAGATGTTAAGGTATTGATATTACATTAATATTAAAGATGATTAAAGACCATAGAAAGCCTAGATTCTTATTAGTTAAGGTACTATATTATGACTACTATATTAGCATTAAAGTTCACAGTGCAGTTTTTATATTAGCTTGAGATTCTTAAGTATGAATATCATTTTACTACAAAAATCTTCAGGGAATTATCATATTAATTTTGGATAATATAACTTGGATATTATATTAATGTTAAATGCAATATGGCAGCTATTATGTTATTTTATGTGCCATAGAATGGATATTACAGAAATATTAAAGGCCACAGAGAAGTTACTATGTTTATTTTAGGTGCTCTTATATGGCTATTAAATTAATATCAAAGGTCACAAGGCAACTAAAGTATTAATTTTAGATGCTATGTTATGAATATTTTGTTACTATTAGAGGCCTCAGGGTAGGTATTACATCAGTTCTAGATGTTATATTTTGGACATTATATTAGTAATAAAAGTGACAGGGCAGTACAGTGCTATAATTTACAATACTATAATTTGTATATAGTACTATAATATTACATTAATA